>NC_059435.1:76215770-76817764 GCF_021028975.2 Sphaerodactylus townsendi | reverse complement strand
ATAGTTACAAGAGGAACCTGTGGCATAGCCAAACTCTTCTTCTTCTTCAAGTCTCAGAGATCCTGCCATGCTTTTGTACTTGCAAGCGTGGCCCCAGAATCAGGGCCCCTTTTCATGTGAGTCTCTCCCTCTCTTTAGCACGTCCGCAACAGGAGGGGCATTCGGAAAATAATAAGGAAAATCAAGAAAGGGATTAAGAAGGGGTTCACAACGCTGCATCCCGGTGGAGGTTCCATGATTGCACAAGTGCCGAATGGCAAGAGGACTATTGCACGAATAGCCTGAATACACAGTGCCAACTGGGCGGATTCAATGCCCATTGCCCAGGGCCAGTCGAGGAGCTGGTGGAGGAGTGCCCAGAAACAATTGCATCTCCCTCAACTAGATGCAGCTTGCAAAGGGAAATTCCTTTTTGAGCAATTGCTTAATGCTGATCTTGCTGAAATCCCCGGCCGCTTCCTTCCGTTTTACATTTTGTCTTTATAATAAATTATTGTGGTCTTTAAATCGAGACTGTCTTGAGTTTTTAACTATTACAGGTACTTATTTTCTATGCTGACTTTCCACCCTAGTAGGGTCCCAAAGGCAGCAAATATCAAAACATTTCAACATTGAAACAGCATTTACAATAAGTTATGTAAGTTTTAAATATAGAAAATGATTGAGTATGCCAAGCAACACAGGGAGACAGAAGAATCTACTCGGAGAAGAAGTGCCAGAGTTTTTGTGCCACAACAAGAACGCCTTTCTTGGGTTCTTTCTTCCAATAAGCCATATACATACATACATACATACATACATACATACATACATACATACATACATACATACATACATACATACATACATACATACATGAAGAAGAAGAAGAAGAGGAGGAGGAGGAGGAGGAGGAGGAGTTTGGATTTATATCCCCCCTTTCTCTCCTGCAGGAAACTCAAAGGGGCTTACAATCTCCTTGCCCTTCCCCACTCACAACAAACACCCTGTGAGATGGGTGGGGCTGAGAGAGCTCCGAAAGGCTGTGACTAGCGCAAGGTCACCTAGCTGGCGTGTGTGGGAGTGTACAGGCTAATCTGAATTCCCCACCTACCTCACAGGGTGTTTGTTGTGAGGGGGGAAGGGCAAGGAGATTGTAAGCCCCTTTGAGTCTCCTGCAGGAGAGAAAGGGGGGATATAAATCCAAACTCTTCTTCTTCTTCTTATGTGCAGTGGTGGGATTCAGCAGGTTCACACCGCTTCGGCAGAACTGGTTGTTAAAATGGTGCTTGTAAACAACCAGTTGTTAAATTAGTTGAATCCCACCACTGGTTATGTGTGCTTTTGCCCCACTTCCTCAAGTAGCAATGAGTTCCAGGGGCAATGGAACTAGAATTAGTTGCTTTTGAATGGGAAAAAAACCTCACAGAAGCATACGGATTCTTTAGAATGCTTGTTTTATTTACAAGACTGCCGAGAGACCACTGAAACAGCGGCCAATCACTCTTGGTAGCTAGCCAGCAACAGGCCTAACAAAGGAATCACCAGCTGACAGCTATGACCTGTAATCTGTAAACCAAGCTGGTGACATCCCAAAGCCAAAACAAAACATCCGAGCCATGTAGCAGACAACAAATGTTTCAAAAACAGGCCACTGCAAGGACAAGCAAAACGCCACACGTGGATTACGAAACATCAGCACGGGTGTTGAGAAAGGCATTGCGTGACATTCAGGAGCGTGCACAAAAACCCCTTTTAAAAACGTCTGCTCCAAAAAAGCAAAGCAACGCAGCACAAAACACAAAAGCCTGTGCCGGAAAGCAAAAGACACATGGATACAATATTAAGCAAGCCTTTATTGGCATAGACAACAGTACAACAATAATAAAAAACAGATTAAAAAGCATATACAATACAGGACATCAATGTTAGGTCGAAGGAAATCTACTGGCGTTTAGTAATTTCCAGGAGAAAGTCTGCCACTATCATACAGAGAGAAGGATCAGGGTTGTCCAACAAGCAGTGTAATCTAATTAAATCAGGGAGATGGGGTAAATGTAAAGGAATAAGATTCACATACTTGGATCTGATTTCCTTGAGTCTGAGACAGTGAAGTCATTGGTGGGCCAGAGATTCAACTGAGCCATCGTTACACGGGCACAATCTTTTAGCCTTTTCTTGCTTATTAAATCTGCCATGTAACAAGGCAGAAGGCATAACATTAAACCTGGCGAGCATTATGGCTCTCCTTTGAACAGGGTTTATTAAGCAATACAGGTAGTGTGCCAAGTGGCCCCGTTCAAATGGGAGAGAAAAATACAGGGGGGAGCACATTTTCTTGGCTGCGGTGATTAGGGTAGAGAACTCTCTAGTGGATACAATATGCACAAGATAACATTCTAGCAGGCAAATAAGTGCAGTCAAGTCTGCGCTGAGGATTCCAGCCGGCACCCTGTGCGAATCTGGTGGTGCAGATGAAGCACTTGGCTCCCAGAGGGACTGTTGGGTGGCTTAGCCTGTAGCCAGTAGCGTTGCCCTCACTCGACTTCCCTGGCCATCTGAGCAGCAGTGATATAGGCAGACGGCATGTAGTGCTCCACGTGGATTCTGGGTGCAGAGGGCACCTGCTGTGGCGGGGAGGGGGAGCCGGACCTCTTGCCACCGGCCCGCTAAGGTTTGGGAAAAAACAGAAAGGTGTTAGTGTAACCTCTACCTGTGGGTTCTGTGGGCAGAACTTGGAATGAGTTTGCAACAACAAATTTTAAAAAACAAAATGGTTTACTTTCTTAACATAGAACATCAAACATCAACATTTAACAGCACACTTCAAGGTCCTGTTCAGGTTTCACTTCAAGTCCTTCTAGTTACAGTCTTCTGATATTGCCAAGTCCAATTCTTCCTGCAAGTGGGTTGGCTCCTGAAGACTCCAAAGGCTTGGCGAACAGGATTCAACATGATGAAGGTTTCCAGGAGAACTCGCACCCATTACAAACATTAAAAAAAAAACCCTGAAACAATAAACTCCAACATTTACAACATAGCAAAAAGAAACAACTACCTTCCCAGTAGTTCCCAACAACATTGCAGTTACCTTAACAAGGTGTTAAGGGCTTATACCAATCAAGGTCCAAGTCTGGTAGCCTCGTCTCCTCCAAACTACATGAGCTCTGCAGCCTCCTGCTGCTTTGAGTCTCCAACCCTTTCTGGGTCAACCCATTCTGAGCATGGGGGTTACATTAGCAACTGGACACAGTTACACACTGTGTTACACACTGTGTCCAGTTGCTAATGTAACCCCCAGTTGCTAATGTAACACACTTCTCTCTGTGATACACCTCTGAAGATGCCAGCCACAGATGCAGGCGAAACATTAGGAACAAGATCTGCCAGACCACGGCCACACAGCTCGGAAAGCCCACCACAACCAGTTCTTGTTCCTCTGTTCATTGTCTAATTCAAGGGTGTCCAACTCTGGTGCCCCAGATGTTAATGTCCAATTGGTCATGCTGGCAGGGGCTAATGGGAATCGCAGTCCAAGTCCAAGAGCACCAGCGTTGGACACCTCTGGTCCAAGTTCAGGGTGCAGGGGTGGGTGGGTGGATGAGGAAACATTTTCCCTTCCTTTCCCCCGAACCCCTGGTGAGGAGAATCTCTAAGATTCTCTGTTGTCACATATGCGGAAAAATTAGGCGGCATTTACACGGCAGAGACCCAAGATGGTAGAACTGGCTCCACCAAATAGCCAGTGGAGGAGGGGGATTGTAGAGTATTCCCCTGCACCCGAAGCTACATGTAAACAAAACAAAACCACCCTTTCCCCCTCATACTGCAAGTCAAGTGTGGGGCTGCCAACTCTGGGTGAGGAAATTCTTGGTGATTTAGAGGAGGAAGCCTGGAGAAGAAGAGAAGAAGAAGAGTTTGGATTCATATCCCCCCTTTCTCTCCTGCGGGAGACTCAAAGGGGCTGACAATCTCCTTGCCCTTCCCCCCTCACAACAAACACCCTGTGAGGTAGGTGGGGCTGAGAGAGCTCAGAAGAACTGTGACTAGCCCAAGGTCACCCAGCTGGCGTGTGTGGGAGTGCCCAGGCTCATCTGAATTCCCCAGAGAAGCCTCCACAGCTCAGGCGGCGGAGCTGGGAATCAAACCCGGTTCCTCCAGATTAGACACACGAGCTCTTAACCTCCTACGCCACTGCTGCTCCTCTAGGTGGAATTTAGGGAGGGGAGGGAACTCAGTGGGGTATAATTTCATAGCCCACCCTCCAAAACAGCCCTTTTCTCCAGCTGGAGAGCCGTTGGAATTCTAGATCTCCAGGCCTCACCTGGAGGTTGGCAGCCCTTTAGGGGCACAGTCTCACATCCTGCTGTGTTACTATACTGTGTGCCTGGAGATTTTTAAAACAATGCAGGTCAACTCCAATAACTGAAACCCAATATTTGAAGCGATGCAACACACGTTCACAACCTCAGGGCTCTGCCATCTTGTTTTGTAGCATGCTTGAACCCAGCACTAGTGGGGAAGGACATGCGCTCTGCACACGTTCAAAGGCACTCGCACATCTGCTTAATTCATGCGTTCTGGGGCTAAGAGTGTCAGAATCCCCAAAACACACACCAACTCTTGTTGAAGAACAGTAGCTTTAATGGTTTGTGAAAGCCTATGAGGTGGCGACGAAGGAGGCGAAGAGAGCTTTGTGCTAGCTCACGCCCAGCACAACTGTTCCGCATAATTCGGACTTTAACCTCCTTATCGGAGGGTTCTATAAATCATCAATTGGCTATTAGCTGTGAGGCATTTATGAGCTTTTTTGCAGACAAAGTCACGTCGCTCCGCCAGGATCTTCCCCCCACCTTGACTACAATGAGCGAACTGGAGGCTCCCTTGCCGTCTTCTGGCCCTTGTTTGGCCCAGTTCTCCCTGCTCTCTGAAGCCGCTGTTGACAGGGCCATGGCTGCTGTTAGACCTACTACCTGTCCTCTGGATCCGTGCCCCTCCTGGCATGTAAAAACCTGCCTGGCGGAGTTACGACCCCATTTGTTGAATATCATCAATAGCTCCCTTGAGCAAGGAGTTTTTCCGGGTGGGTTGAAGGAGGCAGTGATCCGCCCACTCTTGAAAAGACCATCCTTAGATCCTGGGGATCTGGCCAATTACCGCCCCGTCTCGAATCTTTCGTTTCTGGGGAAGGTAATTGAGAGAGTGGTGTTGGAGCAGCTTCAGGGTTTCCTGGATGACACATCGGCCTTCGATCCCTTCCAGTCCGGCTTCCGTGCTGGGCATGGGACGGAGACAGTCCTTGTCGCTGTCACAGATACGCTCCGTATGCAGCTTGACCAAGGCGGATCGGCGCTGCTGGTTTTGTTCGATCTTACCGCAGCGTTTGATGTGGTCGATCACGACCTTTTGGCCCACCGCCTGGCCGTTTCCGGAGTGCGGGGCACTGTCCTTCAGTGGATTGTCTCGTTTCTTCGGGACCGAGGCCAGCAAGTGAGGTGTGGGGATTTAGCCTCCCGGAAGTGCCCGCTTCATTGTGGTGTACCCCAGGGAGCGCTATTATCCCCGCTATTATTTAACATCTATATGAGACCACTTGCTCAGCTGGTACGGAGCTTTGGGCTGATCTGTCATCAGTACGCTGATGACACTCAGCTCATTCTGTTGATGGAGGGGGGAGCGGTCACGGCCCCTGCAGCTCTACAGCATTGTTTGGAGGCGGTCGCTGGTTGGTTGCAACAGAGCAGGCTGAAACTGAATCCATCGAAGACGGAGATCCTTTGGCTTGGCCACGGGGGGGGTGGGTGGGTGGGATTTCCAGCCGCTGGAGTGGGAGGGGACCATTTTGGCACCGACCCCCTCCGTTCGCAGTCTGGGGGTCCACCTGGATTCGTCTCTCTCAAGGGCCAGGTGGCCCTTGTAACCCGAACTGCGTTTTTTCATCTCCGTCAGGCCCGGTGGCTGGCCCCCTTCCTCTCTCAGGCGGACCTAGCCACTGTGATCCATGCAACGGTCACCTCCAGGCTAGACTATTGTAACTCGCTCTACGTGGGCCTCCCCTTGCACTTGATTCGGAAACTGAAACTGGTCCAAAATGCAGCTGCACGCTTGCTCACAGGGGGCGCCTTTCGTGATCATATTCAGCCTGTGTTGCGCCAGCTGCATTGGCTCCCAGTGGAATTCCGAATCATCTTCAAGGTGTGGGTTTTGACCTTTAAGGCCTTACGCGGCCTGGGACCCTCGTACCTTAGAGACCGCATTACCCCATATGCCCCTACTCGGCCTCTGCATTCAGCAGAGGCCAATTTGCTGGTGGTTCCTGGCCCTTCAATGATGCGGCTGGCCTCCACACAGGCCAGGACCTTTACAGCTCTGGCCCCGGCCTGGTGGAACACTCTCCTTCCAGCTGTCCGGGCCCTGCAGGACCTTGGTGAGTTCCGCAGGGCCTGTAAGACTGAGCTGTTCCGCCGGGCCTTTGGAGTGTCCAGTCGCTGAAGTGTGCGCCCCCCCCCCTCCGCATTTATTTTACCATCTTATGCCACCCTCTTAGAGGGGAGTCCGGCCGTTCCCTCCCTTTTAGAGGGGCCTTTAAATAAATTGGGTTTTGGGACGCCTGATATTTTTGCACTGACCGCTGGTTTTAATGGATTTTATTGGTTTTAGTAAATGTGTTGACTGTTATGACATATTGTACACATGTGGATATTGTTGTGCACCGCCCAGAGCCCTTCGGGGATGGAGCGGTCTACAAATCCAAATAACAAACAAACAAACAAACAAACAAAGAAACAAACAAACAAACAAACAAACAAACAAACAAACAAACAAACAAACAAACAAACAAACAAATAAATAAATGGTGTTGGATCTTCCCTGGCTAAAGCCAGAACTGAGAATTACCCGCGCAAATCCCAGTAATTAAAACAACCTGCACCCCCCAGCCTGGGAAAGAGCGCCTAAAAGTAAAAGTCAGAAAGATAACATAAGATGGGCAAGCAGTGACCTTGAACACCACCTGATACTGCACAACATTCTACAGACACAGAGAAGAGACCGTTAGAAATGCATTTAACCCATTCCTCCACCCCCCCCACCCCCCCACCCCCCGTGCATTTAGAAAGCAGCAATAGCAAACCCCTTAATCACAGGCCTCCTGACAAAGAGTTTACTTCATCCAGACCAAAACTCGCCATTTCTCAGCCAGAAACAGACGAGTTACAGCTCCATCTCTTGGAAAGAGGGATCATCCTCTCCCACCCAAGTCTGTTTCAAAGATGCTTCGAGATTCCTAAATTCAAGCCTAGAATATTTCCCCACCCTCTTCAAAGTTAATTCACCCTTTGGCTCTGACTATGCCCCCTCTCGCTCATGTAAGCAGGTCATAAACAGATGCGTGGACTCCATTAACTCTGCCATCAAGGTTCCTGATGACAACGCAAGGCTGCTAAAATAGACGTTTAATTGCAGCCCCGCCTGTGCGGAGTCCAAACGCAAGTGACAGAATCAGCAGAATGAAACAGTCGGAATGGGCGGCGCCATTTCAAACGGAAGGCGGAGGAGCCCAGCTTTGAACGTACCCTTTGCATGCAAAACTCTGCGCAAATGAGTATCACAAAACGGTGCAAATGGAGTATTGCATTTGGGGATGCCCCGTGGAGCACTGAGACTTCAAAACCCATTCTACTCCAAATCCCATCTTTCCCAAGCTCCATCCCAACTAGGAGCTGGAGACCTTTTTCCCAGGTAACAACTCACCTGCAAGGGAACGCATTGGACAGAAGTCAGGGGAGTGTCTTGCATGAAGTTAAGGAAGGAAACCTCGGCCGAACACTCGTGGACCGCCTGGGAAGAGACGTTTGAAACGTAAAGCCAGCCACTGGCGTAATGCCCATTGGGCAAGGTGGGCAGCTGCCCAGGGCATCACCTTGTGGGGGGCATCAAAAGGCTGGGTTCGTTTTTGGGTATTTTAGTGGTTTTCCATTTACGGCCTGCAGGGGGCGCAGTTTTTAGGCTAGTGGCACCAAACTTTCAGCGTATCATCAGGAGACTGTCCTTATGCTACCCCCCAAGTTTGGTGAGGTTTGGTTCAGGGAGTCCAAAGTTATGGACTCCCAAAAGGGGTGCCCCTATCCCCCATTGTTTCCAATGGGAGCTAATAGGAGATGGGGGCTACAGTTTTGAGGGTCCATAACTTTGACCCCCCCCCTGAACCAAACTGCACCAAACGTGGGGGGTACCATCAGGACGGTTTCCAGATGATACCCTGAAATTTTGGTGCCGATACATCCAAAAATGCGCCCCCTGCAGGAACATCCTGCAGCCTACCCAAGAATCTTTTGCCTGCATTGAGTTTTCTGTATTGCTGTCCATGGGGGTTGTGCTGGGTGGAGGGACATTTCTGAAGGCATGTCTCAAAACTTTAGGGGTCTCATCAGGAGACTGCCCCTGATGATAACTCCCCAGGTTTGGTGCAGTTTGGTTCTAGGGGCCAACGCTATAATCCTCAAAACCGCAGTAGCCCCCATCTCCTATTAGGCTCCCATTGGAAACAATGGGGGATGGGGCACCCCCTTTGGGAGTCCATAACTTTGGACCCGTTGAACCAAACCTCACCAGACGTGAAGAGTAGCATAAGGACAGTATCCTGATGATATGCTGAAATTTTATGCCGAGCAGTGCCCTAAAAAATGTTCTCTGAAGGCAATTCAAATGTCCTGGTGCAAAAAAAGTACTTGGTTGGGGTGCAGTGGTCACTTCCAGCGAAGCGTGTGTGGGGGGCATCCAACTCAGGTTTTGCCCAGGGCTACAGTTTGCCCAGGGCTGCCTCGTTACGCCCCTGAAGCCAGCCCACCAAAGCACATGGTTTCATTTCTCCATTTCTGGGCACTCAAGATTCCCACTCGGCCTCTTAGTATTACCCACAAGCTTTCAACCTGACCTGCTTGAGAGCCAGCGTGGTGCAGCGGTTAAGAGCAGGTGGATTCTCATCTGGAGACCCGGGTTTGATTCCCCACTCCTCCGCCTGAGCGGCAGAGGCTTATCTGGGGAACCAGATGTGTTTCCGCTCTCCTACATTCCTGCTGGGTGACCTTGGGCTAGTCACAGTTCTCTCTGAACTCTCTCAGCCCCACCTTCCTTACAAGGTGTCTGTGGTGGGGAGAGGAAGGGAAAGGAGCTTGTAAGCCCCCTTGAGTCTCCTTACAGGAGAGAAAGGTGGGGTATGAACAGAGGTGGGATCCAGCAGATTCTCACCAGTTCCCGAGAGTGGGTTACTAATTATTTGTGTGTGCCGAGAGGGGGTTACTAATTGGGTCTGCTTTTCCATTGAAAATTCCATTAGGTCCAAAAATCATAAAGTCCTGTTGTTTCCTATGTGGCCGGTTAGCGAAGGTAGAAAACGGGATAATTCTCCCTGTTGGGCAGTTTTAAAAACATGTTTTAGAAATATGGTAAAGTTCCTTGTTTAAGGAAAGTATCCTTCTTTTGATTTCTCGAAACAAAATTAAGTATTTGAAAGTATGAAGTATTTGACAGGCAGTTGGGCCAGGAGAAGGAGGTGCCAGCCCTATAAGGTGTTAATTTACGGCGGACTTGCTATAATGAGTTTAAATTATGGACAGAAAGATACCAGCTGGAAATTAGGAACTGTTTTTTTACAGTAAGAGTTTTTTACAGTAACAGAGAAATTATTAATGCCCCACCCCCGGAATGCCCGGCCATGCCCCCGTCGTGCCCCACCCAGCCCCATTGGCGCTACGCCACAGTTTGAATCCCACCACCATGGGAACCTGTTACTAAAATGTTTGGATCCCACCACTGGGTATGAATCCAAACTCTTCCTCCTCTTCTTCTTCTTCCTAGTGTTATGTTGGCCTGCAGCCCAATTTATCAGATGTGGTTGGTACACAGAATTGCTATATCTTTGTGGGAGGTATTGTGAAACATGGGGTTGAAAGGGCCATAACATGTAAGTGAGACAATCTCTGATGTCTCTAGGCCCAGTGCCAAAACGGGCCAGATCTCTGGTTACAGATGCTGGGAAGAACCGTTATGCTTCACTTATTGCACAATCTGGGGTGTTGTTTTTTTTTTGCTTAGAAATGTCCCAGATTGGACCTCTTGTGTTTCCCGTCCCTTTGACCTCTCGCTTCTTGTAGGAGCTTTGACTTTTACCCCGTTCTTCCAATCGTGGCAAGCCAGTTCCGGTTCTGGAAGAAAAAGCTGAGCCCCGTTTCTCTACTCACCCCGTTAGGCTTGTATTTGCAGCTTCCGGGCTTGTAACTGGTCATCGTCTTCCGGCAGTTGGTCTCTTTGACGGAGAAATTCAAGCTGAAGTGAACGCCCCAGTCAAACCTCTTCAGCAAAGAGAGAAAAGGCATTGTGCTGAGCACGGGGCCGCAAGGAATTGTGCGCAGGGGGAGAGGGGAACATTGCCAGCCTTGGGTTGGGAAAGTCATAGCATCACAGAGTTGGAAGAGACCCCCAAGGGCCATCCAGTCCAACCCCCTGCCATGCAGGAATACACAATCAAAGCACTCCTGACAGGAGGCCATCTGTTTAAAAACCTCCAAAGAAAGAGACTCCACCACTCTCCAAGGCAGTGAATTCCACTGTCAAACAGCCCTGACAGAAAGTTCTTCCTAATGTTTAGGTGGAATCTTTTTTCCAGCACCTTGAATCCATTACTCCTAGTCCATTGTCCTAGTCCAGTGATGGTGAACCTTTTCGAGATCGAGTGCCCAAATTGCAACCCAAAACCCACTTATTTATCGCCAAGGGCCAACACGGCAATTGAACCTGAATACTGAGGTTTTAGTTTAGAAAATATGGTTGACTCAGAGGTGTGCGTTACTCAGGAGTAAGCTTGGTGGTAGTCGGTGTTTTGCTTTGAAGCAACCGTCAACTCTTCCAATGGGTGAATCATGATCCTAGGAGAGTTTACTTAGAAGCAAGCCCCATTGCCAGCAACTGAGCTTACTCCCAGGTAAAGGATCACACTTTAGTTCTTCCCATGAAAATCAGTGGGGCTTAACAGGGTTACCTACACTGCTTCCCCAAAACTAGGTCTTTGGTTTAATGCTAATAATTGAGCCCAGTGGCTCAGGCCAACCTAGATGTATGTGGCGGGAACGACTCTGTTTGCGCGTGTGTAACCCCCATGCCCAGAATGGGTTGGCCCAGAATGGGTTGACCCAGAAAGGGGTGGAGTCTGAAGGGAAGCAGAATGCTGCAGAACTCAGAGCTCTTTGGAGAAGACAAGGGTATCAGACTCGGACCTTGATTTCTATAAGCCCTTAACACCTTGTTAAGGTAATTTGCAATATTGTTGGGAACTACTGGGAAGGTAGTTGTTGTTTTGCTGTGTTGTAAATGTTGGAGTTTATTGTTTCAGGGTTTTCTTTTGTGGTTGTAATGGGTGAGAGTTCTCCTGGAGACCTTCATCATATTGCAACCTGTTCATCAAGCCCTTGGAGTCTTCAGGAGCCAGCCAACTTGCAAAGAAGATTTGGACTTGGCAATATCAGTAGACTGTAAATAGAAGGACTTGAAATGCAACCTGAACAGGACCTTGAATTGTAACGTTAAATGTTGATGTTTTAAAAGTGTTAATTGTAAAGAAAAGTAAACCATTTTGTTGTTTAAATTTGGTTCTTTGCAACTCATTCCAGGTTCTGCCCCACAGAACCCACAGAAGGAGGTTACACGTGCCCACAGAGGGGGCTCTGAGTGCCACCTCTGGCACCCGTGCCATTGGTTCGCCACCACTGTCCTAGTCTCTGGAACAGCAGAAAACAAGCTTGCTCCCTCTTCGACATGACATCCCTTCAAATATTTAAACACGGCTATCATGTCTCCCTCAACCTTTTCTTCTGCAGACTAGACATCCCCAACTCCCTAAACCACTCCTCAAAGTTATGGACCCTCAAAAGGGTAGCCCCCATCTCCATAGCAAAGAATGGGGGATGGGGCACCCCCCTTTGAGGGTCCATAACTTTGGACCCCCTGAACCAAACTGCACCAAACCTGGGGGGTGCCATCAAGACGGTTTCCGGATGATACCCTGAAATTTTGGTGCCGATACATCCAAAAATGTGCCACCTGCAGGAACATCCCAGAAATTTGCCCAAGAATCTTTGTTCTGCATTGCTGTCAATGGGGGCTGCAGGCTGGGGGGGGGCACATTTCTGAAGGCACAGTCTCAAAACTTTCATGGTCTCATCAGGAGACTGCCTTGATGATACCCCCCAGGTTTGGTGCAGTTTGGTTCAGGGGGGCCAAAGGTATGGACCCTCAAAACTGTAGCCCCATCTCCTATTAGCTCCCATTGGAAAAATTGGGGGATGGGGCACCCCCTTTGGGAGCCCATAACTTTGGACTCCTTGAACCAAACCTTACCAAACTTGGGGGGTAGCATAAGGACAGTATCCTGATGATATGCTGAAATTTTGGTGCCGATATGTCTAAAAGTGCACCCCCTGCAGGCACCAATGTCTTGGTGCAAAAAAATTTTTGGGCGTGGTGGGGTGGCCGCCTATTGGGGGGGCATCCAACTCAGGTTTTGCCCAGGGCTCCAGTATGCCTTGTTACACCCCTGCTCATAGGGCATGGATTCCAGACCTTTGACCATTTTGGTCGCCATCCTCTGGACCTGTTCCAGCTTGGCAATATCCTCCAATTGCACTGCCCAGAACTGTACACAATATTCCAGGGGATGTCTGACCAATGCAGAATGGTACTACTACATCCCTCAATCTAGATACTATACTCCAGTGGTGGCGAACCTTTGGCACTCCAGATATTATGGACTACAATTCCCATCAGCCCCTTCCAGCATGGCCAATTGGCCATGCTGGAAGGGGCTGATGGGAATTGTAGTCCATAATATCTGGAGTGCCAAAGGTTCGCCACCACGGCTATACTCCTATTGATGAAACCCAGAATTGCATTAGCTTTCTTGGCTGCTTCTTAACACCTCTGGCCATGCCAGCAGGGGCTGATGGGAATTGTAGCCCATGAACACCTGAAGTGCCACAGTTGGACACCCCTGGTCTAGACACTACGCTCCTATTGAGAGTCCACCACCCAAAAATCTTGGTTGCTCAGAAGTCCATTGTAATGGTCAGAGATCTTCAGCTGCCACCTGGTGGTTGGCATCTTACACTGCAGGGCCTTAAGAGGGGAAATAGTCACATTCCATGTCACAGACACCTAAAAGGAAGCCAAGCCCATGGAGAGCATCAACTAGGGTTGCCAACTCCGGGCTGGGAAATTCCTGGAGATTTGGCCTGAAGGGTGGAATTTGGGAGCAGGGAGGGGGAACCTCAGATAGTTAATGCCCTAAAGTTCCACCCCCCAAAGCAGGTGTTTCCTCCGGGGAATAAATCTCTGTAGTCTGAAAATTAGTTATAATTCCGGGAGAAGTTCAGACCCCAAGTCGAAGTTTGCAATCCCAGGCCTGCTTATCGGTTGGGTGGGGAGCCAGCCCTATAAATAAGTGCCAGTCTTGGCAGAGGCAAGGCAGTTGTTCCCATTAAAACACCAATAATGTAGCCCCTGAATGTGTGAAAGGCTGCAAAGAGCAAGATCTTGCATGCTCATGTAACCCCCATGCTCAGAATGGGTTGACCCAGTAAGGGGTGGAGACTGCAAGAGGCTGCAGAGCTCATGTAGTTTGGAGGAGACAAGGCTACCAGACTCGGACCTTGATTGGTATAAGCCCTTAACACCTTGTTAAGGTAACTGCAATGTTGTTGGGAACTACTGGGAAGGTAGTTGTTTATTTTTGCTATGTTGTAAATGTTGGAGTTTATTGTTTCAGGGTTTCTTTTTGTGGTTGTAATGGGTGAGAGTTCTCCTGGAAACCTTCATCATGTTGAATCCTGTTCACCAAGCCCTTGGAGTCTTCAGGAGCCAACCCACTTGCAAAGAAGAATTGGACTTGGCAATATCAGAAGACTGTAACTAGAAGGACTTGAAATGAAATCTGAACAGGACCTTGAAGTGTGATGCTTAATGTTGATGTTTGATGTTATATGTTAAGAAAGTAAACCATTTTGTTTTTAAAATTTGTTGTTGCAAACTCATTCCAAGTTCTGTCCCACAGAACCCACAGATAGAGGTTACACTCAGAGTTTCCTCTCTGTTTTTTTGAGTGCATATTCTTAAGAAGGTTTGCTTTTATACTCCTAGGATGAACAACAGGAAGAGATATTCTTCCCCAGTTGGATCTCACCCAGGCCTCTTCCAGAACGTTCCAATAAAATTTTGAAAGATGGCAACAAACGCTATTGTATACTCAACAGGCCCTTAAAGGATTTGCTGTGTTTTGTTTTGCAGAGCACTCCGAAACGTTTGGTTAAGATGTACATTCCTGGTTCCTTTCACCCTCCACCCAGAGGAATTCAATTGCTAATATCATTAGACTTCAAATGTAAAAAAAAAATTATCCAAAAACAATGAGTACATAGATCAGTCTTGCTGTTTGTGAGAGCAAGAAGGCTGCCCTTTTTCCGGAAGAGCCATCAAGAGTTATTCAATCTGTGTCCATCTCCATGGGAAAATCCACAAGTCAGGGTCATGATCCGTTGGGAGAATGAATGGGAGTGCCACGAGAGCCCTGCCTGATATATCCTTCTTGGGACCGCTGCCCCTCAATGCTACTTCCGGATACTGGTCCCAATGCCAGGACCCCCCTCTCGAAATATCCGTGTGAGGCCGCCTCTCATCCCCTTCAGATCCCTTTGGAAAACCTCCCCTTTCTGATTCGAAGAAGAAGAAGAAGAAGAAGAAGAAGAAGAAGAAGAAGAAGAAGAAGAAGAAGAAGAAGAAGAAGAAGAAGAAGAAGAAGAAGAAGAAGAAGAAGAAGAAGAAGAAGAAGAAGAAGAAGAAGAAGAAGAAGAAGAAGAAGAAGGAGTTGTTTGGATTTATATCCCCCCTTCGATATCCTTTTTGAGATGTGGCGACCAGAACTGGACACAGTACTCCAAGTGCGGTCGCACCACGGCTTTATATAAGGGCATGACAATCTTTGCAGTTTTATTATCCACTCCTTCCCTAATGATCCCCAGCATAGAGTTTGCCTTTTTCACAGCTGCCATGCATTGAGTTGACATTCCCATGGAACTATCAACTAAGACGCCTAAATCCCTTTCCTGGTCTGTGACTGATAGCACTGACCCCTGTAGCGTGTATGTGAAGTTTGGATTTTTTGCCCCTATGTGCATCACTTTGCATTTTGCTACATTGAACTGCATTTGCCATTTCTGAGCCCACTCACTTAATTTATCAAGGTCCGCTTGGAGCTCTTCGCAATCCTTTGCGGTTCTCACCACCCTACATAATTTGGTATCATCTGCAAACTTGGCCACCACGCTACCCACCCCTACTTGCCAGCGTCTGCCTCTGTGTGGTGGCTCTGGACTTCCTTGGCGGTCTCCCACCCGAGCACTTAGCAAGGCAAACCCAGCTGAGCTTCTGAGATCTGGTGAGATCGGACTAGCTTAAGCCATCCAGATCGAGGCAAAAGACAAGCAGAGGTGGTTTGCCACTATCTCCCTCTGTGTGGCAGCCATGAACTTTCTTGGTGGTCTCTAACCAAGGCTGGCAAGGCAAAAGTCTGCAAGCACTGGGACATTACTGACCCATGCGATGCCATCACATCATGACATATATTAGGCAGACTTTATGGGGTGGTTTGCCATTTTCCTCCCTCCCCCCCACGCTTAAATGCCAAGATCTGACAAGATTGGGCTACCCAGGTCAGGGCAGACATCAGAGACCCAGCTATCAAACTGGTTGTATGAATTATGGTTGTATGCGTTACTCTGTTCTAATCCACCCTGCAGAGGTGCTGTGAGATTTAACCAAAGAGCAGAGAACCCCATATTCTGGCCTGAGCTGTATGGAGAAAGGGCAGGATGAAAATGCACCGCTTTCCTGGGGGATTGCACCCCCCCCCCCCCAAGCCTTACCGTTTTGTGGGTGTTTCTGAATTTCAGCAGCTTGAAGACAGCTTGCGTTTCCGTTTCCTGGTTGTAGGTTTCCACCGCAAACCTGGCTGCATCCCGCGGGGCCAGAGAGCCTTCTGCCGGAGGGGGAGCTGACCCAGACACCCCAAGAATGACCAACACGGCACCCACTAGCAGGAGATCCATGATGGCCCCGCTCCACAGTTCCAGAGGCAAACTTTGCCTTCGCTTTGCAGAGAGGAAAAACTGGGGGGGAACAGAAAGACTCACCAGACTGACTTGGCCAAAGGAAAAAAAAAAGCCACATCCTCTGAAAACAAGAAAAAACCCAAATCCAGCTTGGAGCAGACACACAGCTGGCCCCAGATGCTCAGCTTTCGGTTTCTATTTGTGCAGACGCGGGCTTCTCAGAGGGAGGGAGAGAAAAATTCCCTTATGCTCTTAACCCAAGTTTTCATGCAACGAATATTTATTCAGCTGGATAAACAGGGCAGCTACAAACAAAAACAAAAAACTCCTAAAATAACAGCCAGAAAAATTCTTTCAGTGGGTAGCCGTGTCGGCTGGCAGTGAAAAGCGAGCGCCTGCTCCAGCAACAGATCAGCGAGGCTGTCGAGGTTTGAGCTTCTGAGGGTCAAAACTCCTGTTCTCAGATACAAGTTGGAAGCTTGGACTGATAGCGGAGTCAGAAGTGATTTTATTCCATTCCTGATCTTGTTTTCAAATGAAGATGGAACTGTGTTTCATTTCTGTATAAGTTAGGTAGGAACAAACTGTATTAGCTAGAAAGTAGGAATTATAGCTATCTTTTGTATTTGCGTCTGCATGGAGCCTCCTTGGCTCAAGGCAGGAATCCATCCCCTGCTCCACCTGGGCATGTCCCTTTCATTTGCTAAAGCCATGGATGGACGTTCGACAAAAGGGACCCCCGGAAGAAGCACAACCATCTGCCTAATCCCACCAGCAGACAGATAAGGGTGCAATCGTCGTTAAATTTCGTTTCCTGACCCCAAGCACCCAAAGGACTCTTTTGTTTTTTCCTGCCCGTGCTTACGTCATCGCCTCGCCCTGCCACAAAATTCAAGAAGGGACTGCCCACTGGACTCTAATTGGTTCCTATGTACCTGTAGATGTATGATTGGTTGTCATGTATTTTGTGAATGAATGAATGTAGGCTGTCCTGTATTCTCCCGGACTCCCGGCAGGAGAAAGTGCATATAAGCTGTTGTAAAGCTGCTAGGCAGCGCAGTTGCTGTGGAGCGGAGGTGCTGACACGTAGGTCAGCATCTCAATAAAATCTTTTATTATTTACTAAACTCGCTGTGTTGGGTCCCGTTTCTGTTCCCCTGCGCTGCCGAGAGCTGGTTAGTCTGGAGATATTAAAAGTTACCAGGCAGCGCGGTAACAGGACTATCCAAAAACACGCAGCTCTCTAGGAAAGCCTGTCTCCTCCTTAGGCTGTTCCCAGAATTCAAAGCAAAGGAGCCCTGAAGTGTTAAGGGAAAATAAAACTTTACCATTTTGGAATCTCTCCGTTTCTCACACCTCGTCACACAGATGCCACAAACACACACATTCTGGCCCCATTCTGCCATCCAATTTACTTCTATCACTTTAGGAATTTGGGGCTGGGTCCCATGGATCTATTCCACTAGCAGCATCACGTTCCTCTGGTGCAAGAATCTCCCTGTCTTGCAGCAAATGCCACCAGGTTTGTCTACCTCCAGGCAGGGGGGGGGATGGCACTGGGGACAACACCTGCCTCGGGTGCCCCCCCCCCGCGCTCAGGGGCTAGCCTTGGGGCAGCTCAGACAGGCATCGCAGCAGCAGGCAAGCTCCTGGGTTAGCCTGCTGCTGTGGCACCCATCAGAGCCACCCCCAACCCTCCCTGCAGGGTAGGCCAGGCGCTGGCCTGCTTCCAAGCTAGGTCAGCATTGGGAAGGAAGGGGGTGATTTTGTACACACCCCCGGCTGTTGCACCCAGGGTCATATGACCCTTCTGTTCCCATTGCAGATACACCACTGCATCCAGGTAGTAAGGCTGTGCAAATTTTGTCCGTTTTAACCATCACGTTTTATTCATCAAAGCCATTTGTACTGATATAATGAAATGTGCTGCTGTAAGTAGAAGAAGAAGAAGAGTTTGGATTTATATCCCCCCTTTCTCTCCTGCAGGAGACTCAAAGGGGCTGACAATCTCCTTGCCCTTCCCCCTCACAACAAACACCTGTGGGCGGGGCTGAGAGAGCTCCGAGAAGCTGTGACTAGCCCAAGGTAACCCAGTTGGCGTGTGTGGGAGTGTACAGGCTAATCTGAATTCCCCAGAGAAGCCTCCACAGCTCAGGCGGTTCCTCCAGATTAGATACACGAGCTCTTAACCTCCTACGCCACTGCTGCTCCTGCTCCAAACAACTCAACAGGTCTAAATAAGCTGTGTCTTAATGTTGAGCAATGGCATTAAGAAGATTGCTATGTCTCTATATTGCGGGTTCCCAGATAAGAGTACATTTATTTTATTCAATGGCATTTGTATCCCACCCTTTCCCCTCAGGGGTTTGAGGCCGGTCACAGCATAAAACCTAACAATCATGTTAACAACGTATGGAAATGTCAAACTAAATATCAGATTGAGGATTATAAGCATTCATCGCAAACTGGATTTACTGTGACCTCCATTCGGAAATGTAAGTCAGAGGAAAATAAGCAGAGATTACAAGTCCCTTGAATCAGCTATTGACAGAAACGAGGAGAAACCGGCTCCTGTTCGGGACAGAAAACAAGAAGACACAGAATTTAAAGAGAGAACACACAACCTATTTAGACTCATGTTTAGTTGCATTTCTGCTCTGACACAACTGTAAAAATGGGTTACTCACGATGGCATATTATAGTAAAATTATTTTGATGAATAGAAACTGATTGTTAAAACGTGTGCCGGACTTGCACAATCTTACTTATATAGCATACACACATTTGGTTGCGCACCTCCTATTTTTTTTCTTAAGCCTCTAGGTGGTTGTTGGAAATCTCCTAGAAATACAATCGATCTTCACGTGATCTTCATGGAGCACCTTCCTTATGAGGAGAGGCTGCAGTGTTTGGGACTCTTTAGTTTGGAGAGGAGATGTCTGAGGGGGGATAGGATTGAAGTCTATTAAAATTATGCATGGGGTAGAAAATTTTTCTCTCTTTCTCACAATACTAGAACCAGGGAGCATTCATTGAAAATGTCTGGGGGAAGAATTAGGACTAATAAAAGGAAACACTTCTTCACGCAACGTGCGATTGGTGTTTGGAATATGCTGCCACAGGAGGTGGTGATGGCCACTCACCTGGATAGCTTTAAAAGGGGCTTGGACAGATTTATGGAGAAGTCGATCTATGGCTACCAATCTTGATCCTCCTTGATCTCAGATTGCAAATGCCTTAACAGACCAGGTGCTCAGGAGCAGCAGCAGCAGCAGGCCGTTGCTTTCACATCCTGCATGTGAGCTCCCAAAGGCACCTGGTGGGCCACTGCGAGTAGCAGAGAGCTGGACTAGATGGACTCTGGTCTGATCCAGCAGGCTAGTTCTTATGTTCTTATGTTGTTATGACCTCGGGCCACACACAGTTCTCTCAGAACTCTCTCAGCCCCACCTGAAGGGTACGTGATTATCAGCTGCTTCGAGATTCCACCTTCCAGTAGAAAAAGGCAGAGCACAAAAACGAACTCTTTTTCTTTGTGGCCATTCCTTCGCAAAATCACATGCATTACCAGGAAAAAAAAATTCAACAACTTCCTTTAATTTTATTTTTTCTGTTTGAAAAACTCTGCGCTGCGTTTGTCCAGGCCTCGAGAACTGGCGTGTTTCCAAGTCTGTTGCTTACAAATAATCTTAGTAGCGCAAAAAATGTCAGGATGAATTGGTACCCTGGAGCACGTATTGGCTGGCTTGAAGTTTACAGACACCGGTCGGCGAGATAACGCGTGTGAACAAACCATGCACGTTTTACGATCCAGATATGTCCACGCCACACAGCAACTTTACACACAGAGCCTCAATATATATATAATGTATACATATATATAGACTTCCACATATATACAGCTGACATACAGAAATCCCACGGCAGCACTGGGGGCTGTACCCGACCCATTAGGGAGCCTCGGCCACTGGAGTTGTTCGACTGTACAAATGCCTTCACTCAACCGGAAGAACTACTCTCCTCCCAATAGCCTGCGCTCGACAGGACATCTGCTGCCACTGGTCAAGGGGGCTTTGCGCACCACATATTAAAACAAGGGCCGTGCCCCATCCCAAACAGCGGTGCCCGCCTGCGGCATTTCCACACTCATTGTGACATGTACACAACAGACATGGACATGGATTTGCCAGTGGTTATGGAAGAACTAGTGTTTGAATAGACAGCCCTGTTTTTCTGCAGCGATCTCCGATTTACGGAAATGACGCCACGTGTGGATTTCGACTATGGGGGGCGGCTCACGGAGAAAAGGCCAAGCAGGATAATCAACCTGGGAAAGGAACGGCATCCACAAGGGGGGAGGGGGGAATACAGATGAGCAGAGAAAGACCCTTTTCAGTTTGGGCAGAGAGAACCCCGACCATCTTCCTCTGCCAAAAGGTTACCGTGAACACCGCAGAGCAGGGGTCTGCGACCTGCGGCTCTCCAGATGTTCACGGACTACAAATCCCATCAGCCCCTGCCAGCATGGCCAATTGCTGATGGGATTTGTAGTCCAAGAACATCTGGAGAGCCGCAGGTTGCAGACCCCTGCCCCAGAGGCAGATACACTCACGGCAATTTCACATTGATGTGAGCAAGCCGCCCGCCCTCCACGTGGTATCTTCAGAAACAGCCTTTTGTTTCTGGGCCCTGGGCAAGCGAGGCAAATCCCCCCCGTGTGAAAATTCACACTGTTGTTCATGTATGAAGAACACAGAGAAGAAAAACAGTGGGCATAAATCGCCTTTGATATCCGCAGCCTTCTAAGGACATCTGGCCGCCTTCGCCAAACGCGACAGTCACCCAGAATCCGGTTGTGGCAAATCTGGCTTTGGAAGGCAGAAAAAGCATCCCTCGGTTGCTGTGGGGCTGCTTCAAATCGTAAAGAAAAGGGCCTGAGCGTGACCAACTGTTACCCTATTAAATTCTCGACGTTGCTTGGCACTTGGTAAACAGCCCCCCCCCCCCCACCAGAAAAATTGGCGCTTCTGCATCTTCTACACCCTATAAGGTGCGTGTTTCTTGGGGGCGGGGGGGTGAAGGCTCCCTAGCAATTCTTCTCCATCCTCTGAAGAGATGTGCGCCCGCCCCCTCATGACCCTGCATGCTCTCCGAGAGACTAGCGGTTTAGCCCCCAGGAGAACAGCCAACTCCAACAGAAGTCCGGCAGGCTCCCCGTCCCCTCCTTTGGTTTGAAGACTAGTTAAACAAGGCCCCTCTTCTCCCACCCCTGCGCCTCGAGGAACTGGCAGTAACGCTGGCTGGAAGATTTAAGACAAGGAGGGGATTATAAGACAGCGCTCCTTCCAGGGTCATGATATATTTACCAGGTTTTATGGAGCTGGCGGCGGCGAAACGAGGCCTGCGGATTTGTTTTTCAGCGAACGGAGAGATCCAGGAGCCATTTGGCCCTTCTTGAAAAAAAAGAAGCAACTCTCTCAGGCGTTGACACGATTTAAGGTAAGACGGGATCTTTAAACTGACAAAGCAAATACCTGCAGGCGAATCGCTGCCCGAGAGGAATGCCGGTTGTTACCCCGCTGGTGAGAAAAAGACGTCCACGGTTCTGTAACCACATCGCAGCATAGAACAGAGAGCACTTTTGATTTGGTGTTTTTAAGGAAACAGTGAAACCACGTGGGGATATTTTCTCCCCAAGAATGAAAATGCGCATCCGTTTGTTCTCGGGCTATGCTGAAGACGGCTGTCCGGAGAAGGAAAACCTTCACAGTCTCGCCCTGCCTGCCGTGAGCCTCTGCCTTCCTCGTTCCCTGGCAGCTGCTAAAGAACAGCGGTCCTCCCAGGGCAGCAAAGGTAAACCACCTCACCCTCTTGCAAAACATGCAGGCGATCAGATCCTGTTTTGTTTAGAAAAAGCACAGAACTTTAACTGTTGGAAACAAGCGAGGCCGAAATACGTGTCTGGTTTCTGATTGAGGGGCAAGGAGGAAATTGGCACTTCCGGGGTGCTATGTGCTTTCCGGGCTGTATGGCCGTGTTCTAGCAGCATTCTCTCCTGACGTTTCGCCTGCATCTGTGGCTGGCATCTTCAGAGGATCTGATAGTAAGAATGGAAAGCAAGTGGAGTATATATACTGTGAGGTCAAAAGGTGACCTTGCTATCTTCATTGTTACTCCCAGGCTACAGACTTCTTTGTGACTCACATACCAGGCTACTCTATTCAGAGGGCTTCACCTTTTGGCCTCACAGAATATATACTAGACTTGCTTTCCATTCCTACTATCAGATCCTCTGAAGATGCCAGCCACAGATGCAGGTGAAACGTCAGGAGAGAATGCTGCTAGAACACGGCCAGACAGCCCGGAAACCACACAGCACCCCAGCGATTCCGGCCGTGAAAGCCTTCGACAATTGGCACTTCCTTTTTGCCTGTGGGATTTTCAGTCACCTTTTGGGCAGTTCATAGAGTCATAGTTACCACAAGGACCATCCAGTCCAACCCTCTGCAATGCAGGATGGTCCTTGTGGTCTCTTCCAACTCTATGATTCTATGAATTGGTCAAAAGGTGGCTGGACTCCCACAGGTGAAAAAGAAGTGCCAATTTCCTCCTTGCCCCTCAATCAGAAACCAGATACGTATTCCGGCCTCGCTTGTTTCTAACAGTTAAAGTTCTGTGCTTTTTCTAAACAAAACAGGATCTGATCGCCTGCATGTTTTGCAAGAGGGTGAGGTGGTTTACCTTTTCTGCGGCCAGATGTTTCTAACAGCAGCCCTTTCCTCGTTGCTCTAAACAAACCCTCTCCTCAAATCCAACTTCCTGCTTCACTGCAATGGAAGCCGAGCGCCTTGTCTGCCTACAATCCCAGAAGGCAGGAATCCCAGGGAGAGTCATGCAGCTGCCAAACAGCAGGGGTAACAACTCCTCTCCCTCCCCCTACTAAAATGTGGTTAAGATGCACTCATGTTCAATCCACACGGGCGACGTTTCCTTTGTACACTTCTTAGGTTCAGCGTAAAACCCCTTCACCTGCGTGCCCCAGATGCTCCCAAAGATCTTGTCTGAATGATCGTTTCAGAGGGCAACTGTGATGGTTTCCCGCAGGATTTGAATCCAGGAGCGCCCTCGAGACCGACAGGAGTGTGGGGGTATAAGCTTTCGAGAGGGAGCTGCGCCCATCAAAAGCTCACATCCTGAAAACTTTGCTGGTCTGCAAGGAGCTACTGGACTCAAATCTAGCTTGTCTGAATGACTCATCCAGGCAACTGGTTCTGCAGAACACACTCCCCAAAAAGCGCTGGGACTCCTGGGGACTGGGGGTTGTGGACGGTCTTGTTAATGGGGACTGGAGGCAGCCTCTGAGGGGCATCTCTGCCCACTCTTGACTCCTGTGAGGTTATGCTCATTCCTCAGGATGAACACCTGTGGGGTCCTCTTCGTCCCATCTTACCTCTGAAGTAGAAACTGAACTGGCTTGCACCTCTTGGAGGTCCAAACAGGCATCCAGCCCACTAAATGGTAAAAGGAGCAGGTGTTGCATTTTCAGACACACCCCCAGCCATTAAACACATATTCTTTGGGGTGTTCTGGGCTGTATGGCCGTGTTCCTGTAGCATTTTCTCCAGACATTTCGCCTGCATCAGTGGCTGGCATCTCTGAAGACCCTCTGAAGATTCCAGCCACGGATGCAGACGAAACGTCAGGAGAAAATGCAACTGGAAGACGGCCACACAGTCCAGAAGCCCCACAACGCCCCAGTGATTCCAGACGTGAAAGCCTTCGACGACACACATTCTTTGTGAGCTGGGAATGTAGGAAGCTTCCGAGATTTTCTTTAAAGGAACTGGGACACCCCCTCTGCGTACTAAGCACAAAAAGGGGGTGTCCCTCAGAGGGACAGCCAAGTAGGACTGAATAATCTGCTCGTTTTACCAGAAGCCAAGTACCCGGACTCTTCCCCACGCTCCAGATATCATGTCGAGGAGGCTGAGGTGGTGGAGGGGAAGAACGGGAGAACAGGAAAGAAATTAAGAATCAATACTGTGCAGAAAAGGGGGGAAAAAGAAATGAGGGAGGGGGGCTACTTTCAGTCACGTGGCCTCAGTCTCCACGCGAGCTGGACTGTGTGGGACCATAACAGGAAGGTGGCTCCGATCGTTTTGTGCCTTTTCCAAAACAAAGACATTCCAAGCACCTGGGAGGGACGGGCCTCTCTTGGCAGCAGGCGACGCGCTCCACAAAACGGCTCCTCCCAAAATGGGCTCAAGGTTCTGGCAGTTGTTTGCCCGCCACACGGACTCCCCTCCCTTCAGATGGTCAGGAGCTGTATACAGCCCACCCCAACCCCTCCCTCGTGACACACCATCGGGGCCTTGAACGTCCAGCTGTTGGTTTTGGGGTCATACATTTCTACTGAGCTCAGGTTGGACTGTCCGTCGTAGCCTCCCACCGCGTACAGGCGGCCACAGTTTGTTACGAGGGAGACGCGGCTGCGGCGGGTGTTCATGGGCACGATCAGGTACCACTGGTCCACCTTGGGGTTGTAGACTTCTGCGATGCTGAGGAACCCCGAGCCGTCGTAGCCCCCGCAGATGAACATCTTGCTGCCCAGGGAGGCCGCGCCGTGTCGGCAGCGTTTGTTGAGCATGCTGGGCACATTGTGCCACGAGGCTGTGTGGTGGTTGTAGTACTCCACCTGCGGGAGAGGAGGGGTACAGAAAGCAAATGAGCCGAGGCAGGCGGGTGGTGAACACCCAGAGACAGGAGGTGTTACAAGCCCCACAGACTGTATGAGAGAATCTTGGGGAATCAGAGCGGTACCATGGTTAGCGTGTTGGAAGAGGATCTGGGATACCCACTTTCAAGTCCCCACTCCGCCATGGATGCCTGCTGGATGATCACAGAATCAGAGTTGGAAGGGACCCCCAAGGGCCATCCAGTCCAACCCCCTGCCATGCAGGAACTCACAGTCAAAACACTCCTGGCCATCCAACCTCTCTTTAAAGACCTCCAAAGAAGGAGACTCCACCACACTCCCAACAGTGTGGCACAGAGCGTCCATGCAAGGCCTACAGCAGTGCAGCAGTGGCGTAGGAGGTTAAGAGCTCGTGTGTCTAATCTGGAGGAACCGGGTTTGATTCCCCGCTCTGCCGCCTGAGCTGTGGAGGCTTCTCTGGGGAATTCAGATTCGCCTGTGCACTCCCACACACGCCAGCTGGGTGACCTTGGGCTAGTCACAGCTTCTCGGAGCTCTCTCAGCCCCGCCCACCTCACAGGGTGTTTGTTGTGAGGGGGGAAGGGCAAGGAGATTGTCAGCCCCTTTGAGTCTCCTGCAGGAGAGAAAGGGGGGATATAAATCCAAACTCCTCCTCCTCCTCCTCTTCCTCTTCTTCTTCTTCTACAGCCAGAATGCTGCAGCCCAGAGAGTAAGTAGGATCAAGGCCAGAGCTGTGGGTTCTAATCTGTTTTTGAGCTCACCGGGTGATCGTCTCTCAGCCTCAGCTACCGGGCAGCGCTTGAATCAGGCTAAAATAAGGCAATCCTAATCGGGCCTGGCCCTGACCTGGGTAGCCTGGTCTAGCCAGGGGTTTGCAACCTGCGGCTCTCCAGATGTTCAGGGACTACAAATCCCACCAGCCCCTGCCAGCACGGCCAATTGACTATGCTGGCAGGGGCTGATGGGATTTGTAGTCCATAAACATCTGAAGAGCCGCAGGTTGCAGACCCCTGGGCTAGCCTGATCTCATCAGATCAGAAAAGCTAAAAAAGGGTTGGTCCTGGTTAGTACTTGGATGGGAGACCACCAAGTAAATCCAGGGTTGCTTTGTGGAGGAAGGCAACGACAAACCACCTCTGAACATCTCTTGTGTTCAAAACGCAATGAGGTTTCTGTGATGGAAACTAGTTAGCTGAACTATGTATTAGCCAGAAACATGTGATATTATGCAAACAGTATTATTAGGAAGCTGAAGTATGTGAACATGGAGTTTACAGACTTCATCTCAAAAAGGGGCGTGTCATGGAATGATGCTATCCCTACAGTAAAGGGAAGTCACCTATGAATGTGAAAAGCATCTTTGCCTTTTGATCTCCTGGAGGGAGGACAGGAAACTATGCAGAGGTGCTAGGATGAAACTTCAAAAACCTATTCAGGCCATGAGGCCTTTGAAGTTTCATCCTAGCACCTCTGCATAGTTTCCTGTCCTCCCTCCAGGAGATCAAAAGGCAAAGATGCTTTTCACATTCATAGGTGACTTCCCTTTACTGTAGGGATAGCATCATTCCATGACACGCTTTCCATCACAGTTTCCATAAAGTCGGCTGCGTCTTGACAGCACTTTACACACGCACCATCTGCCCTGAGACCTCGGACTAGCATGAGGACGAAGCAGGCGGCAGGAAAGGAAGGCACTCACGCTGTTGAAGATCTGCAAGCCGTCGTGTCCGCCGGAGACAAAGATCCTGCCTTCTAACACCGTGACGCCAGCGGCGCTGCGATTGGAGCTCATTGGAGTCACCACCATCCACCTTTCCGAGAGAGCATCGAAACAAGAGGACTGAGTTATCAGCCAGAACTACAGGCCTTGCCTTGTGGAGCTCTTCTGAATGCATTTACGCCTCCGCCAGGGGAGGGGAAAGGAATTCGGGAATCTACCTTTTAAAAAAATGCTCACATAACTGAGGTTTATCGGAGGGGGTGGGTGACGGGGGCAGGGATGCTCAGAAAGACTCACTTGTCCGTCTCGGGTGAATAGGCTTCTACGGAGTTGAGGGATGAGGTGCCGTCGTACCCGCCGCATACATAGATCTGCTCATCCAACACCACTGTCCCCATGGCACTGAAACGAGACAGGAATTAAAAAACAACCGCCCTGCATTAAGTTGCCTTGGGGGACTGGAGAGAGTGCATTTATTTAGAGCCAGCGTGGCATAGTGGTTAAGAGCAGGTGCACTCGAATCTGGAGAACCGGGTATGATTCCCTGCTCTGCCACCTGAGCTGTGGAGGCTTATCTGGGGAACCAGATTAGCTTGTGCACCCCAGCTGGGTGACCTTAGCCGAGTCACAGTTCTTCGGAGGTCTCTCAGCCCCACCCACCTCGCAGGGTGTTTGTTGAGGGTGGGGGAAGGAAAAGGAGACTGCAAACCCCTTTGAGTCTCCTAAGGAGAGAGTGGGGGGTATAAATCCAAACTCTTCTTCTTCTTCTCTTAGAGCTGGTGGATTGAGCCCCTCGGGGTGATAGTGATCACTTGGCCTTCTTCACCTCTTCACCTGGGAATTTCACTTTGTCTAATTTTTAAGTTTCATCATATGTTGTGGGTTTGCACAGTTGAATGAGGTTAACTGATATAAATCTTTTGCATTTTCTAATAAAAAGTTAGATGTTTAAAGAAGTTAAACGACCACACCCGTATGTGTTTTGTTGGTTTAAGATGTCGGAAGAGCTGAATGAGACGTTAGCTGATATACATTGTTTGTGTTTTCTAGTCCTATTTGTACAATTCTTATGCTAGCACATCTGGTTTTTTCTTGCTTAATAAAAAAGTTAGATGTTTAATGAAGTTAAATGACTCACACCCGTGTGTGTTTTGCTGGTTTAAGATGTCAGAAGAGTTTAATGAGACGTTAGCTGATGTACATCGTTTGTGTTTTCTAGTCCTATTTGTACAATCCTTAAGCTAACACATCTGGTTTTTTCTTGCTTAATAAAGTAAGATGTTTAATGAAGTGAAATGACTCACACCTCTGTGCGCTTTGCTGGTTTAAGATGTCGGAAGCCCAGAAAAAAAACAGACTGTGCTTTTCAGAGCAGATTTCTCCCAGCTTAACAGAGACCCATTAGTCTTAACCTACTGCATCTGTGTATGGCTCTCCAGTTGCACAGTGGCAGATAGGAAGGCGCTTCAAAGGGTGATCACTACTGCTCAGAGGATTATCGGCTGCCCTCTCCCCTCCTTGGAAGAACTCTATAATTCCCGAAGCCTAAAGAAAGCCCAAAATATTCTGAGAGACCCGTCTCATCCAGCACACTCTCTTTTTGAACTGTTAGCATCCGGCAGACGATACAGGTCTATCAAAACTAGGACAAAGAGGCTTAGAGACAGCTTCTACGCAAGAGCTGTGGCGATGCTGAACTCCGCGGCTTCGTGTTGATGTGTTTGGGGCTGTGTAGGGATGGGTGGAGGAAGGGGAAAGTGAGGATGGGATTGAGTCTGAAATTGTGTGCATCGAGGAATGCTGCTGTAAATGTCGTTGTGCGTGCACAATGACAATAAAATGCTTATGCTTATGCTTAAAGCATTAACTGCCCTGCGCTTCACTGAAATGACACAGTTATGTTTCCATGTGACTACACAATTAGATAGTCAAAATTATTCAGCACAAACTAAACTGGAACTTCAAAACAGGTTTAGAAATTAGAATTTTCTCAACAAGCCAAATCAATAAGCCAAGAAAATGGTGACATTGTCTTAGCTGAAATTTATCCTGTTCCCAAGTGATCCCCCAAAACCTTTACCAGCTTGGCACAAGTTTCCAAAAGATCCCTCCGCATTTCTGCCTTCCCTTCTCTTTGCAAAGGTCTTCCCTGCCACACACCTTCGTTTGCTGTTCATGCTCCCCGCTTTGGACCAGGAATCCGATTCTGGGTTGTAAACCTCCACGGTGCTGAGCCTCAATTGCCCGTCGTATCCACCGATGGCGTACAAGAGGCCATTCAGCACGGCGACCCCCACCCGGCTCCGAGCTGTCGTCATGGGCTGGCACTGCGCCCAGTGGTTGGCAACGGGGTCGAAGACTTCCACCACGTTCAGCGAGTCACCTGCATAGAAATTTGCTGTTCGCATTTTAAGGAGTGATAGTCACAAGAGAAGGCTCATTCACTCTAAAGGACCTTCCTCAGGGCAGGGGGCTTGGCTGTTCAGGGATTGGCCACCCTTCACCCACTTAACGTGGGCAATTTGCAACCTTAATCGTCTAAACCAGGGGTGTCCAACTCTGGTGCTTCAGATGTACATGGACTACAATTCCCACCAGCTCCTGGTGGCATGGGATGATGAGAATCAATCAATCAATCAATCAATCAATCAATCAATCAATCAATCAATCAATCAATCAATCAATCAATCAATCAATCAATCAATCTATCTCTCTCTCTCTCTCTCTCTCTCTCTCTCTCTCTCTCTCTATCTATCTATCTATCTATCTATCTATCTATCTATCTATCTATCTATCTATAATTAAGCTGATAGACCGCCCTCCCCCGGAGGGCTCAGGGCGGTTTACAACAACAACAATAACAGGTAATACAGCGGCACAATAAGTACCAGTACAAATTAAAACACAGCATTTAAATCATAATATAATTGGGCTGATGGGAATTGTAGTCCATGAACATCTGAAGCGACAGAGTTGGACACCCCTGATCTAGACAATTTGGCTGTAATTTCACATTTAGCGGCTCTAATGATTTAGCAAAACTATAACAATACTAGCAGTAAAGCCCATTGTGGGGGGAAATGCACTGTGGGGTGCAGATCTCCAGGGATGCTGACCCTTCCATTCTTCCCAAGCAGCTGAGGACTTGGGAAGTGTGGAAGGGGCAACGATCCTCCATGTGCAGCAGAGAATCAGGCCGTCTCTGCCCCCTCCGTTTCTTGCCTCTGAGATAACGGATGTAACATTGTTCCCATGAGACAGAGGTACCAGGGGGAGCCTAGTTGTCTACAAACCGTGTGAAGCCATAAAGTAAAGACCAAGGAAAGAATGCACAGATGGCAGTGGATACATATAGCTGGCTGGTTATATATATATCTTTTTAGCAGCAGCAATTTGTTATTTTAAGCAGTTGCATGGTTGCATCTCAATCACCTAAATAGCATTCCCCTGACAGAAACCCATCATTATTTTTAAATTGTTTTTGGCCCAAGAAGTCAGGGCAGTGATGCAAACATTTGTCTCTGGGACAAGTAGGGGGAAATTAAACACAGGCCGAATGATTATCCTCAAAGCAGTGAGATTCTTCTGCTCTCAACAGCTGAATGACAAGACGAGCTGCTACCAGCCAAGCCAGGGAAATAATGTAACACTCAACAGACGGGGAACACACAAAGCTCAATTAGGTCAGGTCAGGTTGACTGCTAGAGGCCGAGGCTTCAAACAGAGATATTTCCCGGACCTGTTACGTTCTCTTCCCTTAAAAAAATACTATTTGTGAAGAGACGGGGTTCGGACCAACCATTTGTTCAAGCCGGCGTATGAGACCTCGCTCCCAAGACTTTGACAACTGCTTTGTGGAGGGTGATGTTTTCAGTTCAGCCACTGAACTCACGTTATTTCTTATTCTGACCCTCCGGCCCCCAACACAAGTCCATCTGCTTTAAAACTCTGGGTAGCCCGACTAGAACACGACTCTCCGGGATATATGGTAAGAGTCACAACTGCTCAGTTCAGATATCTCCAAACTGAGTATTTTGCAAGAATCTCAGCCTGACTTGGGGGAGGAATCAATGCAAGAGGAGCCTGACGGGATCAGATCAGTCCAGCATCTTATTTCAATAGGTTGCCCCAGAGAGCAAACGAACAGGACACAGAGGCCGGGCCTTCCCCTGAAGTGGACTCCTGGCACTGGGACTCTGAGCTTTACTGCCTCTGAGTATGGACTCATCCCGGCTAGTGGCTAGCAATGGGCCTCCCCTCCTACCCCTCCCCCAGATGTCCACGTTGCAAAAAAGATACCTGCTGAATTGAGGCCTCCCACAGCGTAGATCAGGCCGGCGATGGAGGTGCAGCAACGAGGACGGGTCCTGAAGGCAGGGAGGTGCGACTGGTGCTCTGGCATCAGGTAGTAGTCCACCGCTTCGTCCACAAGGTTCCTGAGATCGAAGACCAAGTCACAAAAAAAAGAGGATGGTGAGTCCAATGGTTAGGTACAGAATGGTGCAGAAGGAAAGAAGGAAAGGAAACAGACAGGTGTGCTCCGAATGCAAAAGGAACTGGCAATTTTCACTTCGAACAAGCAATGGGGCCAGAGGCCCTCAACCCGAGCCTGCCTCCTTCTCTTCTTCATCCCTTTGGACAACTTAAAGTCTCCTAAGCTCTGACTCTCAGTGGCCCCCCCCCCCCCCCCAATTCCAGCAATGCAAGGCTCCCCAGTGGATCACCCACCACCTCCTCAGCTCCACCTCTGCCTAGGACGCCAGTTCAGCGCCTTGACACCAGCCCCTCAAAAAACCCCAAATTTCTAGTCGGTCCGGCTATAAAATTACGTCTGAAAACAGAGAAGACAGTGATTGGTACAAGTGTTAGGGGGCGAGGATCACTATCCTGAGATCGACGGAGATCTCTCATATCCTGAGGCGGGCTTAACCAAAAAAGAAAAAAGTTATATAAAAGAAGCAATTCCATCCAGAGGTTTGGGTTTTAGCAAAAGTTTTAGTAGCGATACCACAGAATCCTGGCAACATCCAGCATTCAAAGGAAAAGCAGAAAACAATGATGCTTGAGGGAAAATATTTACTGTCTATACCAGAGGTGTCAAATTCATTGGTTATGAAGGCCGAGTATTTTATTTATTTATTTATTTATTTATTTATTCATTCATTCATTCATTCATTCATTCATTCATTCATTCATTCATTCATTCATTCATTCATTCATTCAATTTATAGACCGCCCCATCCCCAAGGGGCTCTGGGTGGTACACAACATCCATATATATACAATAAATAGAGGTTCACAATAGTGACCACATAACAATCAACACATTAGCTAAAATCCAGTAAAATCTATTAAAACAGCGATCCACGTAACAATGATAGGTGTCCTATGACATAAATGTGATTTGGTTGGGCTGGGGCCTGTGTGTGTGTGGGGGGGGGAATGCCTGGATGGATGAGCCCACAGCAGGGTGGAGTAGCTACTTTGAGAGGGCTTATCAGGCCTGTGAGCCAGCTGAGGCTGGCCTGGGCTGCAAATTTGACACGACGCCCCTGGTCCATACACCCCTACGTGTTTTACGTGTGGGGGATGCAACTCAGTGTTGGGCTTTTAGAAGAAGAAGAGAAGAGTTTGGATTTATATCCCCCCTTTCTCTCCTGTAGGAGACTAAAAGGGGCTTACAATCTCCTTGCCCTTCCCCCCTCACAACAAACACCCTATGAGGTAGGTGGGGCTGAGAGAGCTCCGAGAAGCTGTGACTAGCCCAAGGTCACCCAGCTGGCGTGTGTGGGAGTGCACAGGCTAATCTGAATTCCCCAGAGAAGCCTCCACAGCTCAGGCGGCAGAGCGGGGAATCAAACCCGGTTCCTCCAGATTAGATACACGAGCTCTTAACCTCCTACGCCACTGCTGCTCCTTACAGTCTGGTCAAAGGTCTGGATTCCATGCCCTACGAGGATCTGCTTAGGGAGCTGGGGATTATAAGTCTGGAGAAGCAAAGGTTAAGGTGGGATATGATAGCTATGTTTAAATATTTGAAGGGATGCCACGTCAAAGAGGGAGCAAGCTTGTTTTCTGCCGCTCCAGAGACCAGGACTGATGGGTTCAAGGTGAAGGAAAAGAGATTCCACTTAAACATCAGGAAGAACTTCCTGGATGTCAGGGCTGTTCGACAGTGGAATTCACTGCCTTGGAGTATGGTGAAGTCTCCTTCTTGGGAGGTTTTTAAAGAGAGGCTGGATGGCCGTCTGTCAGGAGTGCTTTGGTAGTGTGTCCCTGCATTTTAGGCGGTTGGACTGGATGGCCCTGGGGGGTCTCTCCCAACTCTATGATTTTGTGAAATTACAACCCCTGGATGAAGCTCACGCGCCACTGTTTTTAAGCTTTTCCTTCCTTTCGCTTAGTGCGACCCTTCTCTCTCTTTTAAATTCCCAGCTTTCAGAAGCAATCGACGGCAGCTCTGCAAGGCAAGCTTCCTGATCACGTCTTAGCACCTGGGATCTTTAGGACAGAGAAAGTGTAAAACAAAAAACAAACAAAGCAGAATACAGTGTACAGAGCTACGGCGCACCCACATCTACCATAAGGAGCCAGGCATGCTCAGTTTGTCTCCCATAAAATGGGTATGACCACCTACCTCACAAGGACAAGCAAGCTCTCTGTAAATTAAAAGTGCCGGAGAAAAGAATCCTAGAGTTTACAGAGTGTGATCCCCATTCCTGCTCAGCCAGCGTTTGCTTAAACAAAATATTCTTCCACCCCCCCAGATGAGAGGAAGGGGGGGGGATCACACGTGTGCTAATCGCTGCTTAACTTGCATGTGTGAAAAGAAGAACAGACACGTGTGATTGGTGTTTGGAATATGCTGCCACAGGAGGTGGTGATGGCCACTAACCTGGATAGCTTTAAAAGGGGCTTGGACAGATTTATGGAGAAGTCGATGTATGGCTCCCAATCTTGATCCTCCTTGATCTCAGATTGCAAATGCCTTAACAGTCCAGGTGCTCAGGAGCAGCAGCCGCAGAAGGCCATTGCTTTCACATCCTGCCTGTGAGCTCCCAAAGGCACCTGGTGGGCCACTGCGAGGAGCAGAGAGCTGGACTAGATGGACTCTGGTCTGATCCAGCTGGCTTGTTCTTATGTTCTTAGACACATAAGTGTTTGCTGGAAACACGCATGTTCCTTGGCTGCTCTTGCAAGAGGCACTCTTAGCCAAATTAGGTGGGAGACGAAAGTGGAAGAATTCTCGACTGCCCAGCATCAGGCTGGATTGGGGGGGGGGGGGATGCGTGGGAGAAAGCTCTCAAGGTGCAAGTGTCCTGCGCCCTGTCAATGCTATGTGCGGTAGCACCAGAGGCGTACAGCTTATAGCCGTGGTGGCGAACATTTGGCACTCCAGATGTTATGGACTACAATTCCCATCAGCCCCTGCCAGCATGGCCAATTGTAGGGGCTGATGGGAATTGTAGTCCATAACATCTGGAGTGCCAAAGGTTCGCCACCACTAGCTTATAGGGACATGGGGAGCGGTCACCCACGTCCCAGGGCACATGCCTTTCGGTCATGTGGGGGGCGCCGAATGCCCCCCCCCATGATGAAAGGAGTGCGCCCGAGCCACATGCCATGGAGTCAACCCTGCCTCCCTGCAGCCCATCTCCCGTCATCTCTGGGGATGGCAGGAGACGGCATGCAGGGAGGCGAGGGCGTGGCTCAGGGGGGGCCTGGCTGTGCCCCTTTTGCTGGCCTGCACAGAGGCTGGGGGGCGTGGCTCGGCACCCCGAGCCCTGTCTCTGAGCGCGGGGGGCGGGCACAGTCCTGCCCCTAAGCCACGCCGTCCGTGGGGGGGAGGCAGAGAAGCAGTTGTCGCAGGGTGCCGTTTCCCCGATACGCCTCTGGGTAGGACTGTTACACAGGGGAGGAGGAAGTACTTAAAAATAGACGTCTGAGTGGGGATATGATTGAAGTCTATAAAATTATGCATGGCGTAGAAAATGTTGACAGAGAGAAATTTTTCTCTCTTTCTCACAATACTAGAACCAGGGGGCATCCATTGAAAATGCTGGGGAGAAGAATTAGGACTAATAAAAGGAAACACTTCTTCACACAACGTGTGATTGGTGTTTGGAATATGCTGCCGCAGGAGGTGGTGATGGCCACTCACCTGGATAGCTTTAAAAGGGGCTTGGACAGATTTATGGATCTATGGCTCCCAATCTTGATGCTCTTTGATCTCAGATTGCAAATGCCTTAGCAGACCAGGTGCTCGGGAGCAACAGCAGCAGCAGAAGGCCATTGCTTTCACATCCTGCACGTGAGCTCCCAAAGGCACCTGGTGGGCCACTGCGAGGAGCAGAATGCTGGACTAGATGGACTCTGGTCTGATCCAGCTGGCTTGTTCTCATGTTCTTATGTTCTTATAAATGCCAAAAAAACCCTTCCCCAGAGATCAGAGGCGTGCCATGCTGGCATTCCATGATACTTCTGTGCATAACAGGTCGAATGCGCAACTTGCACAGGGAGAAAGATGTTGCTGGGGCCAACGCTAAGGTAGACGAGGGCTCGGGTGGGAGAGGGCGTTTTGGCTCGGCAGCCGCACCTCCCAAGGAGGGTTTCGCCCGGACTTCAGGGACAGAGAAGAAGAGAGAGAGAGAATTACGACGAGGCTCTTACTTCCACAGTCTGCACTGGCAGGGTCATCTGGAGGAAAACTCCCTCTCTGTTTGGCCTGCATGGTGGAGAAAGGATTTCAAGTTTGGGGGGCTTGGTGCCCGGCCACTGTCTGGGTGCTTCCTAGCCAGAACGCTCCCCGCCCCTGCAACGGAGCAGGCCCCGCAAACCCACCGGCACTTGTGGCAAGAGCGGACCAGGTCATCCTGCTGGACGCGGTCGGAGAGGAACTGCGGCCGACAAAGAGGCAGGCGGATTTGGGAGAGGAGCTCCGGCAAGCAGGCCTCGCGCTGCTCCCTGTCGTATCTCACCCAGGCCAGGGCGGCTTCGAAGACCTGCCGGGAGAGAAGAAGAAGAAGAAGAGTTGGGTTTATATCCCCCCCTTTCTCTCCTGTAAGGAGACTCAGAGGGGCTTACAATCTCCTTGCCCTTCCCCCCTCACAACAAACACCCTGTGAGGTAGGTGGGGCTGAGAGAGCTCCGAGAAGCTGTGACTAGCCCAAAGTCACCCAATTGGCATATGTTATAGTGCACAGGCTAATCTGGTTCCCCAGATAAGCCTCCACAGCTCAAGTGGTAGAGTGGGGAATCAAACCCAGTGCCCCAGAGTCCAGTCCTGGACTAACTCTGGACTAACTACATAACGGAAAAGTTAGAGGTCAATCTATATCCAACAGATTATTAAATCCATAGATTGTATGTTATAGTTGTCATAGTTGTTTAAGACAAGGTAGAACAGAAAAACAAGAGTAATATGTGACTCCTTTACATTTACCCCATCTCCCCGATTTAATTAGATTACACTACTTGTTGGACAACCCTGATCCTTCTCTCTGTATGATAGTGGCAGACTTTCTCCTGGAAATTACTAAACGTGAAATGTGAAAGCCAGTAGATTTCCTTCGACCTGTATTGTATATGCTTTTTAATCTGTTTTTATTACTGTTGTACTGTTGTCTATGCCAATAAAGGCTTGCTTCTTCTATAAGAGTAATATGTGGTGTTAATCAGTAGGATAGAATATACTAAACAATGTTCAAAACACTTATGATCAACCTGTTCTCCCTATCAAAAAATTTTAAAAAAGATTTTCTTTTCTTGGAGTAATAGATAAAAAGTAATAGAATAGTATAGGGTTCGCTGACGAAGTCTTCTTAAGATGAGAATAGAAGACAATAATAATATTTACGTGTTTACCTAATGTTGGGGCTATATCAATAACCTTTTTACAACTATTTTTTTCTTATTAATCAATTGAAGCTATGTAAGATACTGTAAACTTTGTTTTCTTCAGATATGGAAACTTTCCATGTTTTAATTTAATAAAGAAATTATTAAAAACAAAACCCAGTTCCCCAGATTAGAGTGCACCTGCTCTTAACCACTCCACCACGCTGGCTGAGCGGGAGGCGCAGGAGGAGTTTGGCAGGGACACTCTGGGTGCATGACGCCCCGTCTTAGGAAATGACGGACGAGACGACCTAGCTGGGCTGGCCTTGAGCAATCCTGCTGTTCCTTCAGACCTCTGGCGACGACGCTCGTACGCTGCGAAAAAGGAGACGCATTTGGTGGCAAGGAGTGCTTCCGGCCTGCTGGCACCTACCTGCTCCTCCCGCTTCACGTTGAGCTCGTCTTGGGACACCAGTTCCAAGACGTCTTCGAGGGGGAGGGCCAGGAACTCCTCCGACATGGAGACTTCCACAAAGTGCTGGTGAATGAAGCTGTTGGCAGCATCGTAGAGAACGGCACACATCATGGTCTCGGCAAACTGGCGCACTCCCAGGCTGTTCTTGGGGTGGAGCCTTTGGGGACGAGGCCAAAAGAAACAAACAGCGCAGGGATTGAATAGCCAGACCAAGCCTCACTTGTGGAATCATAGAGTTGGAAGAGACCCCCAGGGCCATCCAGTCCAACCCCCTACAATGAAGGAACACACAATCTGACCGATGGCCACCCAGCCTCTCTTTAAAAGCCTCAAGAGAAGGAGACTCCACCGCTCTCCAAGGTAGTGCATTCCACTGTCAAACAGCCCTGACTGTCAGGAAGTTTTTCCTGATGTTTAGGTGGAATCATAAGAACATAAGAACATAAGAACTAGCCTGCTGGATCAGACCAGAGTCCATCTAGTCCAGCACTCTGCTACTCGCAGTGGCCCACCAGGTGCCTTTGGGAGCTCACGTGCAGGATGTGAAAGCAATGGCCTTCTGCTGCTCCTGCTGCTGCCGAGCACCTGGTCTGCTAAGGCATTTGCAAACTCAGATCAAGGAGGATCAAGATTGGTAGCATCGTAGAGAACGGCACACATCATGGTCTTGGCAAACTGGCGCACTCCCAGGCTGTTCTTGGGGTGGAGCCTTTAGGGACGAGGCCACTTCTCCTTCACCTTGAATCCATTACTCTGTGTCCTAGTCTCTGAGGCAGCAGAAGACAAGCTTGCTCCCTCACCAATGTGACATCCCTTCAAATATCTAAACATGGCTATCACGTCACCTCTTAACCCTCTCTTCTCCAAACTAAACCTCCCCAGCTCCCTAAGTCTCTCCTCGTAGGGCATGATGGACTCCAGACCTTTTCCCATTTACTCAGACGTCAGCTCCTAATATTCCATCTCATGCCCAATATTCCACCTCTGTCCAGAATGGTGTTCCAAAACACAGGTTCCCCCTTTGGTTTCTTTTGTACGTGGGAATGGTCGGCCTTTGCCCCAAGGGAGAAGCCAAAGAGCTGCATTTGGGGAATGCTGGGGTCGTCGGGGAAAACCTGCCCTCCGGTCACAAAGGAGATGTTTTCCTGGGGTGCAACGACAGAGGCGTGACGTCCAAATTGCGAGATGTCACAGCCCTGCCGGACACCACATTGGTCAGGTTGCGCAAAGTAAATCTCTTGAGGTAGAATCGAAGGCGGATTTAAAATCCACAAAGGCAATATAAAGAGAGGTCTGAGGCTTTGATGCGTATTTAGCTAGGAGATGGTCCATGATTACACAGTGATTCTGTGTTGAATATCCCTCTCTGAAGCCCCCCTGTTCTTCTGCTAAATGGTTCCCTTGTTCCAGCCAGTCTCTCAGTTTCCAGCATAGATGTTTAGCATATAGCTTGCTGATAGTACTAAGTAGGCTGATGGGCCTATAACTCTCTGGGGTGTTCCTATCACCTTTTTTATAGATAGATAAAGGCCTCACTTCAAAAAGAACATGTGCAGAACGGGAGCAGGTGCAGAAGAGAGAGATGAGGATGATCTGGGGCCTTGGGACCCAGTCCTAGGGCAGGGGTCTGCAACCTGTGGCTCTCCAGATGTTCATGGACTACAATTCCCATCAGCCCCTGCCAGCATGGCCAACTGGCCATGCTGGCAGGGGCTGATGGGAATTGTAGTCCATGAACATCTGGGGGGAAGGCTGAGGGACTTGGGAAGGTTTTGTCTGCAGACGAGGAGACTCAGGGGGAATGTGAGTGCTCTCTTGAAGTATCTGAACGGCTGTCACTTAGCGAAGAAGAAGAGTTTGGATTTATACACCCCCCTTTCTCTCCTTTAAGGAGCAGCAGTGGTGTAGGAGGTTAAGAGCTCGTGTATCTTATCTGGAGGAACCGGGTTTGATTCCCAGCTCTGCCGCCTGAGCTGTGAAGGCTTATCTGGGGAACTAGATTAGCCTGTACACTCCAACACGTGCCAGCTGGGTGACCTTGGGCTAGTCACAGAGCAGCAGTGGCGTAGGAGGTTAAGAGCTCGTGTATCTAATCTGGAGGGACCGGGTTTGATTCCCCACTCTGCCGCCTGAGCTGTGGAGGCTTCTCTGGGGAATTCAGATTAGCCTGTGCACTCCCAAACACGCCAGCTGGGTGACCTTGGGCTAGTCACAGCTTCTCGGAGCTCTCTCAGCCCCACCTACCTCACAGGGTGTTTGTTGTGAGGGGGGAAGGAGATTGTAAGCCCCTTGAGTCTCCTGCAGGACAGAAAGGGGGGGATATAAATCCAAACTCTTCTTCTCTTCAAAGGGGAGAAAGGGGCTTACAATCCTTTCCCTTCCCGCCTCCCCCCACAACAAACATCCTGTGAGGTGGGTGGGGCTGAGAGAGCTCCAAAGAACTGTGACTAGCCACAAGGTCACCCAGCTGGCATGTGTTGGAATGCACAAGCTAATCTGCTTCATCAGATAAGCCTCCACAGCTCAAGCGGCAGAGCAGGGAATCAAACCCGGTTCTCCAGATTAGAGTGCACCTGCTATAACCACTACACCTGTTGGCAGCAGAGGAGAGGGCACTCAATAATAGTTTTAAATCACGGGCAGAAAGGTTTCGACTGGATATTAGGAAAAAAGTTTTTGTACAATAGGAGTTGTGCAATAGTGTCATGGGCTGTCGAGGGGGGAGATGACAGCCCCGCCCCTACTAGCAGTATTTAAGCAGCAGATGGAGTGACACTTGTCTGGGATGCTCTAGGCTGATCCTGCATTTGAGCAAGGGATTGGACCAGATGGCCTGTTTGGCTCCTTCCAACCCTATGATCCTAATATGCCTTTAGCCTGTAAATCATAATGAGGACCATCAACCCCCCCCCACCCCCACCCCCACCCCCAATAAATGCCAGCACCACTGAACAAAGCCAAAGAGAGATTATGGAGAAGTATCTAAAGCAGCGATTCCCAACCAGGGTTCCGTGGTACCCTGGGGTGCCGTGAGCATGTCCCAGGGGTACCGTGGCAATGCTACCAGCCCCCCTCATTTTTGTGGTGTCTCCCGCTGGCACCAGCAAGGATATGGAGCTGGCACAGGGGGCAGGGCCTGCCGCAAGGTCAGCAGTCACTTCCCCTCCACCTTCCCTTCACCCTGGGAGGGGAAGGTGGGGGGTGGCAAGCAGGGGAACTGGGAGGGGAAGGTGTGGGGAGGGTGGCAGGGGTACCGTGAGATATGAAGAGTGAGGTCAAGGGTACCATGATGTCGAAAAGGTTGGAAAACACTGATCTAAAGAGTCTTCTGGACGTGGAAGGAGAAAATCCTACAGGCTGCGGGGGGCAGCAGACAGAATAATGGATCCTGATTGACAGCTGACATTCCATTTCCCAGGAATAAAAGGAAGAGGTGTCAGCAAACTGAATGGAGCAGATCCCGGCAAGAGGAGGCTCACTTGACCGAGTTCTAGATTTTAAAAAATCTCCTTCCTTGCATGTGGGAAACTAACACAGCTCAGGAAAAAGACAGGCCTATAAACATGTTAAATAAATAAACATCCTGCGTTGGGAAAATTATGCTTGCTCTTCTCACTGGTGGGCTATGTTCTATCCACGGGGTCGGGGGTTTGTTTGTTTTAAGGGGGGGGAACAGTCGCATGAATTCTCCAGCCCACGCACTTTCTTGTCCGTGCTTCTGAGAATTAGGTCACAAGTTCACTGAGGCTACGCGCAACTCTCCAACTAGCTGCCGGCAAGTCAGTCTCCGTTAATCCAATTTTCTTTCGCGTCTCCTGCCCTTCCTCTGAGAAGACCTAAAATGGTACTTGTGGAGCTACGAAAGGTAGAACTGAGGCAACCAGAAACCTGCCTAAATGTGCATGTCTGTGTGTAAGGTTGTTTCGGTTTGCTAACAGCCTGAAGTTAACCTTGAGTCTACATTCCTTCATCTGGGCGTTGTGCCCAGACCAGTCTGTATCTCCTTCTTAACCTTGCTGCGTGCTTGCCATCTCTGGCTTCTGTTCTGTGAATCTCTGTCTTGGTGGGAATAGTGGGATGGGAAAGCAGGGTTGTTTTGGGCTGGGATTTCCACGGGAAAACATTCGCCCGTAAAAGCGGCAGCTGGGGAGAGTCTGATCAGATTCCGCATTGTCTGTAGAAGATCATGATTGCCAGTCAATAAAGAGCTTTTAAAGTTACTGTTGGCCTGGACTTTTCTGGTTCCTTACACTGTGTGAGTGAGTTCAACCCTTCTGTCTATTCCCATCAATTACAAATCAACATCCTGCAGTGATGTCATTTTTTCCCCCTTCCTGTTTACTGGAGATCAGAAGTAAACTGGTTAACTCAAATAGGGAAGGGAGGACGGAGTTTTCGCAACACTACAGATTCTTCTAACAGACCAACTTGAGGGCCTGCTCTGGCATCCAGCACAGCTGATCGGACAGCTTTCCATGGGCTTCAGCCAAACTACTTGCCAAGGAAATCAGAGCAAGAGCTGAAAACCTGGCCCGATCTAGCATTTCCCTTCTAGATTCCTATCTTTGTCCCAGATGTGATTTGTCAGGACCCTGCAAGGGCCTGTATCCTTCCCATATCTTTCTCGGAACTTAAGCAGGATGTGGTTTGATTTTACAGAAGAAGAAGAAGAAAAGAAGAAGAAGAGGAGGAGGAGGAGGAGTTTGGATTCATATCCCTCCCTTTCTCTCCTGTAAGGAGACTCAAAGGATCTTACAATCTCCCTTCCCTTCCCCCCCACCCCCCCACAAGAAACACCCTGTGAGGTGGGTGGGGCTGAGAGAGTTCTGAGAGAACTGTGACGAGCCCAGGGTCACCCAGCTGGCATGTGTTGGGAGTGCACAGGCTAATCTGGTTCCCCAGATAAGCCTCCACAGCTCAAGAAGAGAAGAAGAGAGTTTTGGATTTATATCCCCCCTTTCTCTCCTGCAGGAAACTCAAAGGGGCTGACAATCTTCTTGCCCTTCCCCCCTCACAACAAACACCCTGTGAGGTAGGTGGGGCTGAGAGAGCTCCAAAGAACTGTGACTAGCCCAAGGTCACCCAGCTGGCATGTGTGGGAGTGTACAGGCTAATCTGAATTCCTCAGATAAGCCTCCACAACTCAAGCAGCAGAGCTGGGAATCAAACCCGGTTCCTCCAGATCAGAGTACACCTGCTCTTAGCCACTGCTCTTAGCCACTACGCCACTGCTGCTCCTCAAGTGGCAGAGAAGGGAATCAAACCCGGTTCTCCAGATTAGAGTGCACCTGCTCTTAACAACTACACCATGCTGGCTCTCCCAGGCAGGGTGGGGGCGGGGGTTATACCCTGAACGGCCACAAGCTCTTGAACTGACCCTGAATGGCCACAAGCTCATGAACTGCCAGAAATTTATTAGTAGAGTGGCTGTTTACTTTGCTTTATCTGCAAGGACATTTTTATAACTTCTGACTTGCGTAACCGGCTACTCAGGTAACGCTGCAATGCAAACTTTTAGTAGCAAAATAAATTCTCTGACTGCTAAACATACTTCCACCCTTCCTTCGTCGTGGCCTAAGTGTTTGTTCAAGTGGAAAGAAAAGTAATACATGAATTCAGAAGAAGCCAGAAGACCTCACCTCTCTCGGAGGAAAGAGCAACAGGCGTCCTTGATGTTCTGCAGCTGCAGGAAGCTGGCCCCCATCAACAAGGACTGGACATTCTGCTGGTCGATGGCCAAGTGTCCGTTGTAGGCAAAGTTGATCAGGGCTTCCAGGGCACTGTGTGGAGTGCAGAAGTGTCAGTTGTAGTCAAGCACACCTGGCTTCATCAACCAACTCAAAACCATCTAATAAAGAGTTTCCCAACACGGTGCTCACAAGTACCCTTCAATCTTGTCAGAAAATGGGTGGAGCAATGGAAGACAGGCAGGGGCGTAACGAGGCAAACTGTAGCCCTGGGCAAAACCTGAGTTGGAACCCCCACCCCCCTCTGGCAGCCACACCACCACAACCAATTTTTTTTTTTGCACCAGGACATTCTTTGCTAAGGAGATGGGGCTACCCTTTTGAGGGTCCATAACTTTGGACCCCCTGAACCAAACTGCACCAAGCTTGGGAGGTCCCATCAGGACAGACTCCAGATGATACCCTGAAATTTTGGTGCCAATACATCCAAAAATGCGCCCCCTGCAGGAACATCCCAAAAATTTGCCCAAGAATCTTTGTTCTGCATAGCTATCAATGGGGGTTGCAGTCTGGGGGGGAGGGCACATTTCTGAAGGCACAGTCTCAAAACTTTCATGGTCTCATCAGGAGACTACCCTAATGATACCTCCCAGGTTTGGAGTTACCCCAGTTTGTCTAGGGGCCAAAGTTATGGACCCTCAAAACTGTAGCCCCCAATCTCCTATTAGCTCCCACTGGAAACAATGGGGGATGGGACACCCCCTTTGGGAGTCCATAACTTTGGACTCCCTGAACCAAACCTCACCAAACTTGAGGGGTAGCATAAGGACAGTCTCCTGACGATATGCTGAAATTCTGGTGCCGCTAGCCTAACAACTGCGCTCCCTGCAGGCCAAAATGGAAAACCACTAAAAATACCAAAAAATGAACCCTGCATTTTGATGCCCCCCACAAGGTGATGCCCTGGGCAGCTGCCCACCTTGCCCAATGGGCATTACGCCCCTGAAGACAGGGCTTGTAATTGGTTGCCCTCAGTGGAGCGAAAGGATTTTCCACTGGAGGACAAGGAGGACTGGCAAACACTTGGGCTTTCGGAGGCTTTCAGAGCTGGAATTGATTGGCTGTTGTTGGGTTTCCAAACACGTGCAAATGTGCCTCATCCTGCCCCCTTCCCCCGATCTATGAGGTGGACAAAATGTACTCCACCACACAATCACTCCACACTGTGCCACTGAGAAGAGAGAAACATATCATACCATGACATGACTCTGAAGACGTCAGACATAGATGCTGGAGAAATGCTGGGAGCAAAAACTACCAGACCACAGATGCACCGCCTGGAAAACCCACAACAGACACCTGGGTTTTCCTTAGTCACTGGGTGGTTCCATTCCCCACTTAGTATTTCCTTCTTCCACAAACGTATGAGAAGGGACGTGTTCTGTTTGCTCCACACTCGAGGCAGTTTTCCTCATTTTTGTGGCGCTAAGGCTCACTCATGTCCCTCTCGAAAAAATTCTGATGGAGACCACAGCCTCAAAAAGACTGTGGACCCCTGATGTAATATATTTGAGAAGCAAAGACCACCAGAGCCCCTAACAAATTCTACAGCAGCTCTCTGGTCCTTATTAGACTCCAACAACAAGCCCTCCGGGGGAGGGCGGTATACCAGTTTAATAAATAACAACAACAACAAGCAGCGTGAAGATAGACTTTACTGCCAGAGATCAGCTGGGAGCAGTCAGTACGCTCTCTGAAGGCCTGCTGCAGTGTGAAGGAGAGGAATATTGCTGCCCTGTCCACATAGAATCGTAGATGGACTTTACTGCCAGAGATCAGCTGGGAGCAGTGAGTGCGATCTCTAAAAGTCTGCTTCAGTGTGAAGAGAGGACTCCTGTTCCCCCGTCCACATGGTAAATGGCAGCCCAGTCCAAGCTCCCCACTGCCCCCACCCCGAAGGGTTACCTTGGGTCCATGCCCTGCATCACTATTTCATCTTGCTTGCATTCCATCATGTCGTTGGTGAACATGGCATGGAAGTAAGGGATGGAGGCAGCCAAGACGATCCGGTGGGCACTGAATTTGTGATCTCCAACCTGCAGAGAAGCAGAAGACAAGAGACAGTTGAGTTATCTGGCCTGAATCTGCCTTTGGTTAACAGGGTGGAGATCTGGACCTTCACTCCACATTGTGAAGGGCTGTCAAGCCAAGTTCAGTCCGAAAAGAACTGTTTTGTGTGCATAAGAAGGCAACCAGGATCAGTAATCAAGAGAGGCAATTTTTAGAGCCAGAATACATACATACATACATTCATTCATTCATTCATTCATTCATTCATTCATTCATTCATTCATTCATTCATTCATTCATTCATTCATTCATTCATTATATTTTTAGACCGCCCTCCCCAGTAGGCTCAGGACGGTGTACATCATAATTAAAACATACAATAAAATATAAAACAGTAGTTCCATCTGTAGTTTAAAACAATTTTGACACCAATCCGTGGTATACCCCCCTCTTACAAAACTTTACTGTCCAACTTTACTATCTTAAGCTCCTTCTCTGCTTGCCAAGTTTAAGGATCTTTCCGTCTAACATTTCTCAAAGCAGTACCACTCCGGGAGATGCTTTGTCTACGTGGATGGAATGTTCCAGATACACTAGCTCACCTGTTTACAGGCTGTGATAAATTTTATTGCTTATGACCACCATGACCATGATGGGAACTGTAGTTCATGGACATCTGGAGAGCCGCAGGTTGCAGACCTCTGGCTAGTCAAAGTTCTCTGACAACTCTCTCTGCCTCACCAACATCACAAGAAGAAGAAGAAGAGTTTGGATTTATATCCCCCCTTTCTCTCCTGCAGGAGACTCAAAGGGGTTGACAATCTCCTTGCCCTTCCCCCCTCACAACAAACACCCTGTGAGGTGGGTGGGGCTGAGAGAGCTCCGAGAAGCTGTGACTAGCCCAAGGTCACCCAGCTGGCATGTGTGGGAGTGCCCAGGCTAATCTGAATTCCCCAGATGAGCCTCCACAGCTCAGGCGGCAGAGCTGGGAATCAAACCCGGTTCCTCCAGATTAGATACACGAGCTCTTAACCTCCTACGCCACTAGGTGTCCACTATGGGGAGAGGAAGGGAAAGGAGTTTGTCAGCTGCCTTGATTCTCCTCACAGGAGGGAAATGTGAGGTATAAATCCAAACTTCTTCTTTCAACCCTTTTATCTGGAGATGTTGGGGTTCGAACCTTACACATGCTGAGCAGAGAGGTTCTACCGCTCAGCTGTGGTCCCTCTCCAAAGCATCCACCAAGACAGCAAAGTGGAGAGGGAGAAAAGACAGGGCGTTACTCCTCTGGGAAGGAGCACAGCTTATATTTCGAGAGACGACGTTGCCTGTGCTGCAAAACTGGCTGGAACGGACTCCAGCTTTGATTGGCACCGGGAAGCCATCCGTGCTGGGATCGAAAAGCGACTGTTGACACACGGCAAGTTAATTAACATTCCATCGAGAAACATTTATGCCAGTGTGCTATTTTCAGCAGCTGTGACAAACAGCAATCATGTGCGAGCCATCTGGGTGTGCTTTATTCGACGCCGTTCTGGTTCCACCAGCTCCTCCGGTACGGCGTGTTGCAGCTCCGTGTGGGGTTACCTGAACGAGGTTAGTGGGCACAGGCGAGATAATTAACAGTTGGCGGTAAAAATAATACACCGCAAATTTGGAGATGAGAACCCTGATCAAGAACTAGGAGTGAATCAGCAAAGAACTCTGCTGGGGCAGGGCAGCTTTTGTATACATTTTCTGGAGGGATACACTTCCAAATTCACTATTCAGATTTGGGAAGGTTTCTGGCAACCAACAGAGTAGCAGTGTGAATGGAACCTGATAGAACAGTGATGGCGAACCTTTTCGAGACCAGGTGCCCAAACTGCAACCCCAAACCCACTTATTTATCGCAAAGTGCCAACACAGCAATTTAACCCGAATACTGAGGTTTAGGTTAGAAAAAATGGTTGGCTCTGAGGCGTGCGTTACTCGGGAGTAAGCTTGGTGGTAGAAGGTGGCTTTGCTTTGAAGCAACCATGCAATTCTTCGAACGGGTAAATCACAACCCTAGGAGGGTTTACTCAGAAGCAAGCCACATTGCCAGAAACCGAGCTTACTCCCAGGTAAAGGATTGCACTTTAGTTCTTTGCATGAAAATCAGTGGGTTTAACAGCGCTTAACAGGGTTACCTATACTGCTTCCCCAAAACTAGGTCTTAGGTTTAATGCTAATAATTGACCCCAGCGATCCAGGCCAGCCTAGATGTGTGTGTGTGTGTGTGGGGGGGGAATTCTCCCCCCACATGATGAACTCTGTTTGTGCGTGCCCACACAGAGGGCTCTGAGTGCCACCTCTGGCACCCGTGCCATAAGTTGACCATCACTGTGATAGAACCTCAGAAGAGCCCTGCTTGTTCAGACCAGGGAGGGTTCATCTAGTCCAGGGGTCTGCAACCTGCGGCTCTCCAGATGTTCATGGACTACAAACCCCATCAGCCCCTGCCAGCATGGCTGATTGGGATTTGTAGTCCATGAACATCTGGAGAGCCGCAGGTCGCAGATCCCTGATCTAGTCCAGCATCCCGTCTCACACAGTGGCCAACCAGCTCCTCTGGAGGTCCAACAAACAGGGCATAGAGCATAGGTGTCAAACTTGCGGCCCTCCAGATGTTATGGACTACAGTTCCCATCATCCCCTGCCAGCATCATGCTGGCAGGGGATGATGGGAACTGTAGTCCATAACATCTGGAGGGCCGCAAGTTTGACACCTGTGGCATAGAGGCCTTCCCCTGACATTGGCTCCTCTCACTGGGATTCAGAGGCCGACTGCCTTTGAACATGGAGGTTCCCTTTAATCACCATGGCTAGTAGTCACTGGCAGACCTCTCCATAATGAATCTCTGTAAGCCTCTTTTAAAACCCTCTATGCCTGAGGCCAACATCATGTGACACTGAATTCCACAGTTTTATAAAGAAGTATTTTCTTTTGTCGAGCAGGCAAACGTTTTGCTCATTTATTTGATTGAAGCAGCTGCCACCTGTCTTTCTCTACAACCCCTTCCCCCACCCCAAATGCGCTAACACAGATGATAGCAGGTGTCCCCACAAATTAACATGCTCCAAAATGTCCTGTCATTAACCGCCTCGCTTAGGTCTTGCAGACGGCGCGGACGCTCACACCTGCCCATTAATTCCACTTTGGGAAACAAGTTGAAGGTAACGCTCCTTTGCAGCCCTTTGTACTGATTTAATGAGAACCTGTTCTCTCCTGCGCACATCCGCCCCTGAATATTAATAGACCTGAGCGCATCACGAAGCCTTCTGCGGAGCAGCTCTGCAGAGGACATAAAAATGCCAGCGTTCCACAGCTGCAGGACTCCACAAACATTCACACACACACACACACACACACACACACACACACACACACACACACCCCTGGACTCCGGCCTGAATTACGAACTCCCTTCCCTCCACACCCTACCTTGCTGGACAGGGAACATTCGGTTTCGCAGGAGGAATCCCAAGGAAAGTCGAAAAAGCTTTGTTTGGCTCAGAGACAGAGTCGCGGATTTCATGAAAGCCTTTTCAAACGTACTCCTTTCATTCCACTCATGAGCCTTACTTAAGACTCTCTCTCTCATCCCAAGGGGCAAGGGGAAATTATAATATGCCTCCGAATTTAAACAAAAAAGTGATTCGCATTTTTATTCTTCTTTTCCACCCGGAGGCTCAAAGTAGGATCTAAGAATCTCACTGTCTCCCTCTCCTCTCAACTGATGACACTGAAAAAGAGTGCCTAGCTGTGTTTTGGTGGTAGAGCATTTGCTTGGCATGCAAGAAGGTTCCAGGTTCAAATCCTGCCCCTCCAGTTAAAAGGACCAGGCAGTAGGTAAAGTGAAAGACCTTTTCGTGCCTGGAGAGCCGCTGTCGAGTCTGAACAGACAGTGCTGACCTTGATGCGTCAAGGGTCTGACTCAGCATACAGCAGCGGCGTGTCGTCATGTGTCACTGACGGTGCCGCCCTCCAATTAGCTTTATGGGATGCGGCTCTAGTTATGACTCCACTGAGAGCGAGCGAAGGGTGAAGTGAGGCTATGAATGCACCCTGGGCCCATGTGATCACTTAACCTGTTACAATACAGTGGCACCATGTGACAACCTTATGTACACAGACGCATACTCTAGGACAGTGATGGCGAACCTATGGCACGGGTGCCAGAGATGGCACTTGGTGCCCTCTCTGTGGGCACACACACACAGAGTTCGACATGTGGGGGGCGGAAAATCACACACACACACATACCCCACACACACATCTAGGCTGGCCTGGGCCACTGAGTACGGCATGCGCGTACTGCGGTGAGCAGGCCTGGTGCCTGTGCTCCAGGTGGTTGCTACCTGGGGGGGGGGGGGGCAGAGGAGGCAGAGATGCTAGAGAGGCACAGAGCAGTGCATGCAGGACTTACTGGAGGCTAGAGCAGGCTGGCCCCTGCTTGAGCGGGTGGGGTGGAGGAAGAGGGAGCCAACCAGTTTTTTCGAAACTTAAACCTCAACATTCAAGTTAAATTGCCGGGTTGGCACTTTGAGATAAATAACTGGGGTTTGGGTTGCAATTTGGGCTGCACTCGGTCTTAAAAAGGTTCGCCATCACTGCTCTAGGAAAGTTGTTCTTAACCTTTTTTGGGTCACAGATCCCTTTGAGGGTCTGATGAAAGCTATGGATCCTCTCCCAAGAAAAATGCATGTAATGCACACAGAATTCTGCATACATTTTATTAGAATTAATGACCACTTCCTAGGAGAAGTGCTATAATTTACAAGGAAAGCTGTAAGTAATGCACACAAAGTGTGTTGTCAGTTTTCCAGGGTGTATGGCTGTGTTCCAGTAGCATTTTCTCCTGACGTTTCGCCTGCATCAGTGGCTGGCATCTGAGAAGATGCCAGCCACAGATGCAGGCGAAACGTCCGGAGAAAATGCTACTGGAACACAGCCATACAACCCGGAAAACTCACAACACACTTGTGATTTCGGCTGTGAAAGCCTTCAACAATACAAAGCACACAAAATTTAACAGATTTAGGCCAACCGCGCTTATGGAAAATCACAGACTCTCATTAGATCTGTAGATCGGACGGATCAGCTACTGATCACACCCAAACTTTCAGTCCTTTATATTATATTACACTGTAAATATGTGCTGTTTCCTTGCCTACCTGGCACTGAGCACAAACATTAAATGATATTATAATAACTAGTCTGGAACAACAAAATTACAGTGCGTCTGTGAAAAAACTACATTTCTGCCTTAACATCCGCAGTGGCCTGATGCAAACAAAGACAGGTACCCATCTTCATAATGGCACAGCAAGTCTTCTTTACTTCCTGTCAATGGGGAGCTAGTCTAGATGTCGTAATATGGCAGGGAGCAGGTTGTATGTTTACCTGACTGTATACAGCAGAATTCCATGCTACCTGACACTTGTTTGGAGGGAAATAATATTGGGCAGGCCAATCCAGAGCAACCGGCAGCGGGACTCAGTGCCGCTTCAGGGTCACCCCGTTGCTTCCAAGAGGGCTTCTCGGCAGCGTAGGGAGACAAAAAAACAGAACAAAAGCCCTGGCTGAGGCTAGCTGGATTTTGCTTGGGCCAGGGACCCCCTGCGGACGTCCACTCGCTGAACGCAGTTGTCTCTGGGGGACACATACCAAGAGAGGCAGTCTCACAGGTAGGCAGGTCCCAGACTGTTAAGGGCTTTGTATGCTAGTTGTGGGGGGGATGGTAGCTAGGTGATTGAGATACATTTCTGGAACCATGCAACTGCTTAAAATAACAAATTGCTGCTGCTATAAAATAACAAATTGCCTTATATAAAAAGCTTTATATAAAGATCTAGTAAGTGTTCAAAAGGATCCTGAAACTAAAGAATTAAATATTATATCTACAGTTTTTAAAGTCTCTGCCCATGTAAGTATCTCATTGGAGCAAAAGTGTAAGCTACGCACGTAGTTAAAAAGATTGTCAGGTATCATTTTAAAGTAAAAGAAAATTAATAGAGACTAATTTTGATAAGCAAATATGTTATAAAGTTAAGCTCCTTTAAATATTATTAACTGGATGGAGCTATGTTATTTGTTTACTGCGTTTTGTATGATTTGCTCCTTTATTTGATACTGTATGAATTTTATGCTGTACACCGCCCGGAGCCGTTCGGGGATGGGGCGGTATAGAAATCCAATAAATAAATAAATAAATAAATAAATAAATAAATAAATATCCACTGCCATATGTGCATTCTTCCCTTGATCTTTACTTTATGGCTTCACACGCTTTGTGGACAACTAGGCTTCCCCTGGTACTCCTGTCCCATGGGAACTGTGTTACATTCGTTATCTTGTAGGGCAGGAAGCCAGGTGGCTTTCTCCTGCTATCTGCCGCCGTCCTTGGGACGCCTTAGCTCCAAGAGTTTGTTTTTCACAAACCCTTGGAAAAACGGGAGGAGGGTTCTTTACAGGGGATAAAGGGAACGGCGAATGCCAGTTTCGTCAGAACTGGCTTTACCAGTGTGGTGCTTCGATGCCTATTCAATAAATGCTACTGATGAATACTTCAGAGTTTGTTTATTGGTTTAAGGGACCGAGACCTAACATTAGTAGCAAACCCTTCAACTAGATCTGGTACTCCACCCGGAGCCAGTGCATCTAGCAGAGCACCATGTTTGCCCACTGCAAGCTCCCTGTAGGAACTCTTGCTGCTGATTCTGAACCAGTTGGACTTTCCAGAGCAAGCCCACGGGGTGGCCCTGCGTAGAGCAAGTTGCAGTAGTCTAACGCAGAGGTGACTGTTACGTGGATCACTTGTGGCCAGGTTGGTCTGAGACAGGTGGGGCACAAACTGCTTCATCTGGTGTGGATGGAAAATGCCATGTGAGTTGTGTGTGCCACCTGAGCCTCCATCGTCAAGGAGGAATCAAGGAGAACACCTAAACTCTCTCTCTCTCTCTCTCTCTCTCTCTCAAAACAAACAAACAAACAAAACCCAGACTGCAGTGTGCTAACAGACACTTGCCCACTAATTCCACATTGGAAAACAAGTTCAACGTAATGCTCCATCACAGCTCTCTGTAACATTCCCCAAATTGTTTCCTTCAGATAAGCCCCACCTTTCGAAACACGGCATTCCCAAGCGGCTCAGCCACACGACCCGCCCACCTTGGGTTTATCCAGATAACACGGTCAGCTCCATTGGCCAGAAAGAGCAGGATCTTAACACTGTGTGGGCAGAAGGTGCCATTCTCCACCATTCCTCTCTGACACCTGAAGTTGCAGGAACCACAGGGAAGCACAGTGCTGAAAGTTGCAGTGATGGGGCTGGAGGGACAAGGAGTTGAAACTGCTCCTCTTCCCTGGACTACAGCTCTACTAAGAGGAGGAAGGCAATTTCCCCTCCATGTCCCTCCTCCTTTTAACTGTTCTTGCCATAACTTGGTGAGAGTCCCTTTGCCCACTCCTGGGTTTGGGAAAAGATCCCTCATGGGACCCTGACGCTCCTTTCCCAATCAATCAGCGTGGAGGCCATGTCATAAGAACATAAGAACTAGCCTGCTGGATCAGACCAGAGTCCATCTAGTCCAGCACTCTGCTACTCGCAGTGGCCCACCAGGTGCCTTTGGGAGCTCACATGCAGGATGTGAAAGCAATGGCCTTCTGCTGCTGCTGCTGCTCCCGAGCACCTGGTCTGCTAAGGCATTTGCAATCTGAGATCAAAGAGGATCAAGATTGGTAGCCATAGATCGACTTCTCCTCCATAAATCTGTCCAAGCCCCTTTGAAAGCTATCCAGGTGAGTGGCCATCATCACCTCCTGTGGCAGCATATTCCAAACACCAATCGCACGTTGCGTGAAGAAGTGTTTCCTTTTATTAGTCCTAATTCTTCCCCCCAGCATTTTCAATGGATGCCCCCTGGTTCGAGTATTGTGAGAAAGAGAGAAAAATTTATCTCTGTCAACATTTTCTACCCCATGCATAATTTTATAGACTTCAATCATATCCCCCCTCAGCCGTCTCCTCTCCAAACTAAAGAGTCCCAAACGATGCAGCCTCTCCTCATAAGGAAGGCGCTCTAGTCCCTCAATCATCCTCGTTGCCCTTCTCTGCACTTTTTCTATCTCTTCAATGTCTCCCTCCTTTATGGACCAGCTTGGGTTACCAAAGGGCCATCCATCCTGCCCCTTCCAAGCAGATGGGCAGATAGTTATCTCCTTGTAGGAAACTCCTGTCCACCCTGCTGGTCATTTGAGCATTTTATTCCTCTCTTCCTTGGGAAAGAGGGCTATTCCCAGACCACTGGGGACCCCCAGGTGGACCTCGAAGCATCTCACATCTCCTGGTCATCACATCTGAAAACACAGAGGAATCTGACCTGTATTGAATCAGAACGCTGGTCCATCAGACCAGAGGTAGCTCTGCAGAGACTCAGGTAGAGGCCCTCTACATCACCTGTTACCTGATCCTTTTTAACTGGAGATGCCAGAGATTGAACCAAGCACACGCTCTTCCACTGAGCCATAGCCCATCTCAGTGTGAAAGTAAACACCATCTCCCTGTGGGTCTCCAACATGGCTTGCAGCGTTCCTGCTGCATCCCAGTCAGCCATCAGCAGGCCGACGTCCTTGAGCTACCCACCTGGACAACTTTAAAGATTTGAGGTCACTTTGCAGCAAGTCCACATTCCTAGAGTTACGGAAGAGAAGGTAGAGAGGCCCCAGGAAGAGAGCGGACTTATTAACTCCCTTTTTAACTGGAGCAGCAGTGGCGTAGGAGGTTAAGAGCAAGTGCACTCTAATCTGGAGAACTGGGTTTGATTCCCCGCTCTACCACTTGAGCTGTGGAGGCTTATCTGGGGAACCAGATTAGCTTGTGCACTCCAGCTGGGTGACCTTAGCCGAGTCACAGTTCTTCAGAGGTCTCTCAGCCCCACCCAGCTCGCAGGGTGTTTGTTGAGGGTGGGGGAAGGAAAAGGAGATTGCAAACCCCTTTGAGTCTCCTAAGGAGAGAGTGGGGGGTATAAATCCAAACTCTTCTTCTTCTTCTCTTACTGGTGGATTGAGCCCCTTGGGGTGATAGTGATCACTTGGCCTTCTTCACCTCTTCACCTGGGAATTTTACTTTGTCTAATTTTTAAGTTTCATCATATGTTGTGGGTTTGCACAGTTGAATGAGGTTAATTGATATAATCTGGAGAACTGGGTTTGATTCTCCGCTCTACCACTTGAGCTGTGGAGGCTTATCTGGGGAATCCAGATTAGCCTGTGCACTCCCACACACGCCAGCTGGGTGACCTTGGGCTAGTCCCAGCTTCTCGGAGCTCTCTCAGCCCCACCTACCTCACAGGGTGTTTGTTGTGAGGGGGGAAGGGCAAGGAGATTGTAAGCCCCTTTGAGTCTCCTACAGGAGAGAAAGGGGGGATATAAATCCAAACTCTTCTTCTTCTTCCCTCTCTCTTCTATGCCCTCACAATCTTTCCCTTCCTGCTGTCTCTACTGCCCCAAGCGTGTACTCGAAGAGGATAACTGATGTCAACAAGAGAAGCTTGGAGAATGGATGTTCTTGATTTTTTAAAAAAAGGAATGATAAGTGCAGCCCTTTAGCAACAGCTAAGTAAGGAATCTGCTGTCCAACATGTTTCGTGCCAGCAAATCAAGGGCTCAAGGAAGCCGAAAGGGTTGCTGTGCCAGCCCCTGAGCATCGCTGTGGCTTCCAAGCACGTGGAATTGTGGCAGGACGCTGCAGGCAACGCTGTACAAGGGCGAGCGCCTTTTCGCCAACACCCTTGTGTGTGTGGGGGGGGGGGGGGATCATGACTTGACAGAGGCTCACCAGAGGCCTTTCACTGAGAACTCGGTGTCATCTGAAAATCATTTGATCTAGGAGAAGTCTGTGCTACAAAAACAGAATATCTCACAGCCCCGATGGAACAGCAGCTTAGCTGAAGCTGATCATACTTGGCACTTAAGGATATCACCAATGACATATTAATTTAAGAATATTCCCACCACTAAGTTATGCATCTGCATAAATATGTCACTTATGGGTAGTGGAATGGCTATGCCAGCAGCTATTAAGAAGAGTTTGGATTTATATCCCCCCTTTCTCTCCTGCAGGAGACACAAAGGGGCTGACAATCTCCTTGCCCTTCCCCCCTCACAACAAGCACCCTGTGAGGTGGGTGGGGCTGAGAGAGCTCCGAGAAGCTGTGACTAGCCCAAGGTCACCCAGCTGGCGTGTGTGGGAGGGCACAGGCTAATCTGAATCCCCCAGAGAAGCCTCCACAGCTCAGGCGGCAGAGCTGGGAATCAAACCCGGTTCCTCCAGATTAGATACACGAGCTCTTCACCTCCTACGCCACTGCAGTCGAATAAATGGGGGGTCGGGTGGGGGCAGGGAGGGGAGCAGCAAAGAATTAGGAAATTCTCCCACTCCCAAAGGTCAGCGGCATGACTGTGTCCTAAAAATAGATGAGTGCTTCCCTGCTCAAGTAGCCCTGAAATTCAGCTGTCCAGTACCATGGCTTGGTTCCTACAGCTCCATCGCTGACATCTGGGGCTCGATTTCAAAGACAATGAAGGGGAGACGGGATTTGGGGGATGTATAAGTAATGGCACATATCCCCCAAAACTGTACTTATGCCCCCACCCCCAACTGTGGAGGGCACCAGGAGACATTATGGAATCAGAGCCCTTCATAGATTAAAAAGCCTTGAAGGCGGGGTACAATTAATTTTCGCTTGACAAAGTACCGGTACTTTCCCCTTCAATTCTAATTAATTCTTCTAGCTTCTATGTGATTAGAAGCATTAAACGCTTATAGAACCTACAACAGGTGGATCTATAGAGTTAGATCCTCATAGCATTTCCTCTGACCCTAATCTCCTCCTCCATGATACTATAAGGCTTAAGCCATTAAGCTCGAGCCGGCCGGTGTATCCATTAAGGCCCCTCTTCTTCTTCAACTGATTCTCAACGCCCAAATCATGCCTCGGGGACCTGAACTCGAGACTTGTCGGGAGAATTTCAGAAAGAGTCTTCTCAATGAACAGTCTGTCCTTTCTCTGCACACTGCGTGAGAACTCCAAATATATACAAATCCCTACCATTTTGATGCTGTCCTGAGAGGCGTGAGACCATATTTTGTAGTTAGTGCAGATCTCTGACTTGAAATGTACAAGCGATGGGTTACCTCCGACCATCAGTTTCCACCCCCTATAGAAACTCCCCACCACTACTGCAGACCCCCAACATGGCACTGAGAACAATTCATGAGAGTTCTTTGAACACCTACTGCAGACCTGGGCATTATAAGGCTTGCGGGCCACATCCGGCCCACCGGATGACCCTGACTGGCCCCCCGGCCATGCTGGGGAACGAGGTGTCTTTGAAAGCCGCAGAAGCTGGTTGCCTTGGCTTTCAAAAGCGCGTCACCCCCCTGCCTTTTGGCCCGGCCCTCCACAATATTTTCTGTTTCTTATGCTGCCCCATTGAAAAAATAAATGCCCACCCCTGACCTACTGTATTTTAGGTTTTGGCTAGCCTGAATTCATCAGATTTTCTGGGTTGCCGTGCAGAGGCAGGCAATGGCTAACTACGTCTGAACATCTCTTGTCTTTTTCAAAACCCCAGGAAGGGTTGCCATAAGCCGGCTGCAACTGGACGCCGTTTTCCGCCCTCGCCATCAATCTGCAAAGCGTCGTCACTGAGCGTTCTGTGCTCGGTGAAGGAAAACAACTGCACAAATCAACGGGCAAACGGACCTGCTGAAAAAGTCCAGTCAAAGGTTAACGAAGCACTCAGGAACTGCTTGTGAGTACAGGGGAAGGACGGCCTGTTCCAGTCTAGTTCCAGCGTGGAAGAGAAAGCTCTCTTCTACGAGGATAAACCCTTCAGTCTGTGCAACATCAACAGGCAGAAACATCAACAGGCAGAAAATACACAGACGACCATTTAACACGACCCCTCAAATGAGCACAAAAGGTATTTGCTACTAAATGACTCTGCCTTTTACTGAATCAGAATACCAAGCTGTCAAGGCCAGGACGGTCTATCAGACGTGTCACTACAGGGGTGGGTGGGGACCGGCACACTGGGTGGGCGCTGGTGAGATCACGAGGGGGCGGAAAATCGCCCCCCAGACCCCTTCCCCTTCCCGGCCCTATGGAGGAGCAAATCTCTTTTATCTATGTATCTATGTATGTATCTATGTATGTATCTATGTATGTATCTATGTATGTATGTATGTATGTATGTATGTATGTATGTATGTATCTATCTATCTATCTATCTATCTATCTATCTATCTATCTATCTATCTATCTATCTATCTATCTATCTATCTATCTATCTATCTATCTATTATTTATTTATATTTATATACCGCCCTCCCCAAAGGCTCAGGGCGGTATCCATCAACACTAAAACAATTTAAAACATCAAATACATAACTTACGATAAAATAATATATAAAATACTAACTACAGATGGCTGTACTATACTATAAAATACTAAACAACCCCTCCTTCCCCCTTTATGTGCCCACGGGAGGCCAAATGTTCTTATGGCGGAGTTGACATCATCGTTTTCTTCTTGTCCCCTCCTTCCAAGCAAAACGCCAGGTAAATAAGGTGCAAGGGGAGGGGGGCTGCGCTGGAGCCCATGGGGCGGGGGGGGGGGGCTTGAAGTCTGCCTCGGGCTTCATTTTCCTGAGCTACACCTCTGCTGTCTGTTCAGACTGACAGCAGCTCTCTCAGGTCTTTCACGCTACCTCCAGGTCAGTTCTTTTTAACTGGAGGAGCTGGGGATTGGACCTGGGGCCTTTGGTGTGCCAAGCAGAGGCTCTTCCACTGAGCGCAGCCCCTCCCCATTCAACAGTATTCAGTGTTTTCCCCAAAGGCTACGTGAGACAAAACCATTACTGAGATCAGCTGGGGATCAGTGCCAATAAACTGTCTAAGCCAGGGGTCTGCAACCTGCGGCTCTCCAGATGTTCATAGACTACAAATCCCATCAGCCCCTGCCAGCATGGACAATTGGCCATGCTGGCAGGGGCTAATGGGAATTGTAGTCCGTAAACATCTGGAGAGCCGCAGGTTGCAGATCCCTGGTCTAAGCAAAGAGGCACAAAGAGGTATTTGTTGGGGGTTGCCCCCACTTATGAATGCCTTCCTTTGGATACCTTGCATCGACCCCAAGTTCTCCCCTCCATACCACTCAAAGCTTGTTGGGGGCCGGTGGGAGATGTAGTCAGCATGTAAAGTTTCCTGGCAGCTGATATTTTCCATTGTTCACCTGGATTTCACCAACGTTTAGAGGGATGTTTTCTTTTTCGTTCCCAGTATCACTCCCAAACCTGCCAGAGGAGCCAGGCTATACATTTAAACAAGTAGAAGAAGAAGAGAAGAGTTTGGATTTATATCCCCCCTTTCTCTCCTGCGGGAGACTCAAAGGGGCTGACAATCTCCTTGCCCTTCCCCCCTCACAACAAACACCCTGTGAGGTGGGTGGGGCTGAGAGAGCTCCGAAGAACTGTGACTAGCCCAAGGTCACCCAGCTGGCGTGTGTGGGAGTGCACAGGCTGATCTGAATCCCCCAGATCAGCCTCCACAGCTCAGGCGGCAGAGCGGGGAATCAAACCCGGTTCCTCCAGATTAGATACACGAGCTCTTAACCTCCTACGCCACTGCTGCTCCTAACCTATTATTGATTGATTTGAGGGCAGCATTTCAAGAACTAATATCGCTGATGATATAACACATCGCTGCTCCCCTAAATGGTAACATGGTTTGTGGGATTCCTAGCTTATTTGGTTCTATAAATGGATTGAACACAGTCATGGAGAACGGGTCTCTCAAAGAGTGTCAGATGGGCTACTTAGGACTTGATATTTTGAAGCCTCTCTCAACAGTAGGTGCTGGAAACAAAGAACCACGAAAGTGTCTGCCTTCGTGTCCTGCTTGGGGGCTTCCCAGAATCAAAAAGTTGGCTATTGCTGGGAGGCATAATTGTCGGAAGACGTTTCAGAAAGTAGCCACATTGAACTTGCAGAAGAACTAGACCTGAATCCAGAAGCACTTTAGGACCAACAAGATTTTCAGGGTACTGCAGATTCTTCTTGAAACCATTGAAGGGCTTTGTCATCCTTTCTTGTGTTCTGTGTAGTTCTTCAGTGCATCACTCCCATCTTTTCTTCATTTTGTCTTGTTCAGCTAATGTATATCCATATTGATCTTTCAGCATGCCGAACCGTACTTCAAACTTCCCTGGGATTTTGGGGACCTTGTGAAACAGATCGCTTGTTCTTCCTTTTAATGTTGTTCTCCTTTATAAAAGAGCTGTTAAGTGACTGTTCCATGGCCACTCAGTGAATCTGTGCTAGAGATTCTCAAATATATCAAAAGATTGGATTTCTTTTTTCTGGTTGGCTTACTGATGAAACTGCTACCACAGTGGTGTGATCTTTAGCATTCCGGTCAGATAGATCAGAGGGGTCTGCAACCTGCGGCTCTCCAGATGTTCATGGACTACAAATCCCATCAGCCCCTGATGGGAATTGTAGTCCATGAACATCTGGAGAGCCGCAGGTTGCAGACCACAGGATCAGACAGTTGCCTTCTGAATACGAGCCAGAACTTTCTAAGAACATAAGAACAAGCCAGCTGGATCAGACCAGAGTCCATCTAGCCCAGCTCTCTGCTACTCGCAGTGGCCCACCAGGTGCCTTTGGGAGCTCACATGCAAGATGTAAAAGCAATGGCCTTCTGCGGCTGCTGCTGCTCTCGAGCACCTGGACTGTTAAGGCATTTGCAATCTCAGATCAAAGAGGATCAAGATTGGTAGCTATAAATCGACTTCTCTTCCATCAATCTGTCCAAGCCCCTTTTAAAGCTATCCAGGTTAGTGGCTTTTGCTCCTCCTGTGGCAGCATATTCCAAACACCAATCACACATTGCGTGTGATTTTTAATCTTTGTATTGCTGGTATCGGCCACTTATTAAAAAAATTATGTTCTGCTCCAGGTACATCTACCACATATTTAAATGGCATCATATTAAAAAATGAAAGAAGTGACAAAAAAGATTTCCAGAATACAAGTTTTCAAGAGTCAAAACTCGCGTGATCAGATGATTGCTGGAAAAGAAGGATCCTCATATCCAAAGGAGTAGTTCCTACACTCTTATGCTACAATCATTGCCAAGTTGCACAAGAGATCTAGAAGGTGGCTCAGAGCAGATTAGCTTGATTTCAGGAGGTTCGTAAGGATAAAATTGAGCAGCAGCAGTTTCAAAACCGGGTGAACGCTGGATGGGAACACTGATACGCCCTCCCTCCCACTAGTACCAAGCTGCCTCACTCCAAGGACACTCCAAAGCAGGCAGAAATTCTTCTTTCCCGTGACTCATTCAGTCCTGGGTTTTGTTATCGTATATATGCCAAAGCTGCTTATGCGGTTTGCTTGAAGGTGTGGTGGCACCACAAGCTAGGCACGGGCCCAGACCCAGTACCCACAGACCATCCGCAAAACATTACAAAGAATAAAATTCAGGAAGCGCTATAAATTACTGCAGCCGCCAACACCAGCCAGAAACCTCAAACGGCAGCAGGCAGCGTGGACCTATTAGGTGGCACAATTGCTGTGCAAAGCAGTTCTACTCAACATTAGGCGGCCGAAGCCATCCCTAGGACTGCAAGTGAAATATACTTGAGAGGGCAGTGGACGAGAAGAAGAAGAAGAGTTTGGATTTATATCCCCCCTTTCTCTCCTGCAGGAGACTCAAAGGGGCTGACAATCTCCTTGCCCTTCCCCCCTCACAACAAACACCCTGTGAGGTGGGCGGGGCTGAGAGAGCTCCGAGAAGCTGTGACTAGCCCAGGGGTAGGGAACCTGCGGCTCTCCAGATGTTCAGCCAATTGGCCATGCTGGTAGGGGCTGATGGGAATTGTAGTTCCTGAACATCTGGAGAGCCGCAGGTTCCCTACCCCTGGACTAGCCCAAGGTCACCCAGCTGGCTTGTGTGGGAGTGCACAGGCTAATCTGAATTCCCCAGATAAGCCTCCACAGCTCAGGAGGCAGAGTGGGGAATCAAACCCGGTTCCTCCAGATTAGATACACGAGCTCTTAACCTCCTACGCCACTGCTGCTCCGCCACTGAGAACCCGCATGAACATGTGTGAACCTTATATTTAACATATGAACCCGCGTGAACCTTATATTTATTTACTTATTCACTTCATTTCTACCCGGTCTTTCTACCCAGCAAGACCCCAAAACGGTTTACATCCTCCTCCTCCTCTCATCCAATTTATCCACACAACGACCCTGTGAGGTAGGTTAGGCTGAGAGTGTGTCACTGGCCCAAGATTACCCAGTGAGTTTCCACAGCAGAGGGAGGATTCAACTTGAGCCTTGCACTTTCCAGTCCAGCGCTCTAGCCACTACACCATTCTGCTACTCTTATACTGAATCAGACCATTGGCCCATCCGAGTCAGTATTGTATACTCAGACTGGAAGAAGAAGAAGAGTTGGATTTATATCCCCTCTTTCTCTCCTGCAGGAGACTCAAAGGGGCTTACAATCTCCTTGCCCTCCCCCCCTCACAACAAACACCCTGTGAGGTAGGTGGGGCTGAGAGAGCTCCGAGAAGTTGTGACTAGCCCAAGGTCACCCAGCTGGCGTGTGTGGGAGTGCACAGGCTGGGAATCAAACCCGATTCCTCCAGATTAGATACACGAGCTCTTAACCTTCTTCGCCACTGCTGCTCATTGGAAGAAGACTGGAAGAAGAAGAGTTGGATTTATATCCCCCCCTTTCTCTCCTGTAGGAACATAAGAAATATGTTTGCATAGGACATAGGGGATTACAAACTCAAAGGGACTTACAAACTCCTTTCCCTTCCCCCTTCACAACAAACACCCTGTGAGGTGGGTGGGGCTGAGAGAGCTCCGAAGAACTGTGACTAGCCCAAGGTCACCCAGCTGGCATGTGTTGGAGTGCACAAGCTAATCTAGTTCACCAGATATGCCTCCACAGCTCACGTGGCAGAGCAGGGAATCAAACCTTGTTCTCCAGATTAGAGCGCACCTGCTCTTAACTACTATGCCACGCTGGCTCTCTGGGGGTCTCAGGCAGAGGACTTTCACATCCTTTCAACTGAAGATGACAGGGGTTGGATGTAGGACCATTTGCAGGCCCATAAGATGCTCTGCCACTGACCCATAGCTCCTCCCAAAGAAGAACCGGGAAGAGTCTTGTGAGCAACTTACAGAACTCTCATTTTTATCTGTTCAGTATATTCCATTTCTACTATGTCTGCCTCCGCCCTCCAAATGGGGACACCAAGTGGGTTCCATTATTCCAACTTAAAAAAAAGAGATTACAACGTACTTCCTCAAACGCCTGACAAGTGCCCTTCACTCCAGAAAAACTGATATGAAAGTATAGATTTAACACTCTTGAATGGGTCATAGGACTGCAGTTTAATTTTGCTAAACCAGACAAACATGTTCCCCCTTTCCCCCAGTTTATCTGAAACAAAGGCACAGCCTTCCAGGAAGCAAATGCGGGGCAGTGAAACCAGCAGCCAGTGACCCTTGTGCGCTTTCTCCTCTCTGTCGCCTGCGTCTTTACTGTGTATGATGTAGAACTTGTTGTGACTTTAAAAGGGACTTGGATAGATTTAGAAGAAGAAGAAGAGTTTGGATGTATATCCCCCCTTTCTCTCCTGCAGGAGACTCAAAGGTGTTTACAATCTCCTAGCCCTTCCCCCCTCACAACAAACACCCTGTGAGGTAGGTGGGGCTGAGAGAGCTCCAAAGAACTGTGACTAGCCCAAGGTCACCCAGCTGGCGTGTGGGAGTGTACAGGCTAATCTGAATTCCCCAGATAAGCCTCCACAGCTCAGGCGGCAGAGCGGAGAATCAAACGCGGTTCCTCCAGATTAGATACATGAGCTCTTAACCTCCTACGCCACTGCTGCTCCATTTATGGAGAAGTCGATCTATGGCTACCAATCTTGATCCTCTTTGATCTGAGATTGCAAATGCCTTAACAGACCAGGTGATCGGGAGCAACGGCCGCAGAAGGCCATTGCTTTCACATCCTGCATGTGAGCTCCCGAAGGCACCTGGTGGGCCAACGTGAGTAGCAGAGTGCTGGACTAGATGGACTCTGGTCTGATCCAGCTGGCTTGTTCTTATGTTCTTATGACTTGGATCCTACCATGGAATGTTGCATTCATTTTATGCGCCCTGTTAATCCTTTTGCTTTCCTTCAGTTGTATTCCAGACTGCCTGGTGGTGGTTGTATGACCTTTGCTCCCATTGCATTGTTCAATGAAGTCTGACTGCACTGACCCACTCTATTGTAATCTGCCTGGAGACCCAGTGAGAAAGGTGTACTACAAGTAGCATAAATGACAAATAAAATTTAAAAATCAATAGAAATCCCACCCTGTTCATTACCACCTCCCTTCAGCATGGGGAGGGGGGGGGGCGGCAAAGGTACCGGGTTTGATTCCCAGCTCTGCCACCTGAGCTATGGAGGCTTATCTGGGGAATTCAGATTAGCCTGTACACTCCCACACACGCCAGCTGGGTGACCTTGGGCTAGTCACAGCTTCTCGGAGCTCTCTCAGCCCCACCTACCTCACAGGGTGTTTGTTGTGTGGGGGGAAGGGCAAGGAGATTGTCAGCCCCTTTGAGTCTCCTGCAGGAGAGAAAGGGGGGATTTAAATCCAAACTCTTCTACTCTTCTTCTTCCTTCCCTGCAGCATTCCTCATGCCCTTGTACCCCTCCCCCAGCTGCTCCTCCCCCCTTGTCTGCCAGCCTGGCCCTGCTTCCATTCCTTCCTTCCCTTGTTATCTTATTCATGAAGGATGATTAGGAGGAGGGGAGCCACCTTAGGCGATAACATAACAAACCTCCAATCTAGCTGCTCCTAAGAAGACCCACTTTTATTGCAGCATGTGCTTCTGTAAATAGATAGCTGGATTCGATAGCTGGGAGGATCTTAGAAGTCAACAAGATTGGAAGGGGGGGTGGAGCGGCAGGAATGAGCTTTCAAGAAGCATCCAAGCTCCCTTCGTCTGACAGGTGACAACAAAACAGTCACTCTTGCTGTGATTTTCCCCCTCAGCTGCCTACCTGAAGAAGCAGACTGGGGCTGACCTGATAGGTCCTGCTGCCATCAGCTTTAAAAACGCACCTGGATTTTGGGGTGGCTTTTGTCCCGTGAAAACACACAAAAAGAGGGGAGAAAATCCCAGCTCAGAACAGACTATGTACATGAAAAAGGTTCACAAAAAGAAAAAAAAACCCTACATTTAGAGTTATGACTATCAATTACCCCCACCCCCAGGCTTTAATTGTAATGCAAAAGTTTACATCAAAGTGCAAATGCTAAAAAACAACCCGGCATCACAAATTCTACAGTCTTTGGTGACAGATGACTGTGCCTTCCCCTAATACATAAAGCCTGTGCGGTGTAGTGGTTAAGAGCAGATGGACTCTAATCTGGAGAAGCAGGTTCGATTCCCCGCTCCTCCACCAAAACGGCAGAGTCTTATCTGGAGAATTGGATTTGCTTCCCCACGCCTACATCCCTGCTGGGTGACCTTGGGCCAGTCCCAGTTCTCTCCAACCTCTCTCAACCCCACCTGGTGTCTGTTGCGGGGAAAGAATTTGTAAGCCCCTTTGAGATTCCTTACTGGGGGAGGGAGGGGCATAAATCCAAACTCCTCTCCTTCTGTCAAGCCCCACTTGGTGTCTGTTGCGAGGAAAGGGAAAGAAGTCTGTAAATCCCTTTGAGTCTCCTTACACGAGAGAAAAGGTGGGCACCCATCCAAGCTCCTCTTCTCTTCTTCCATATGCAAGTGCAATTTTACTAAAATGAGTTTATATGCTAGCAGAAGGAACGAATATTTGAATATGTGCATTGACACAAATATGCATGCACACATACCGGTATATACAAGTGGATGCACGTATGCATGCAAATCTACACGCACGCATACCAATGTACACACATTCATACACATACACACGTGCATATACATATGTAGATACACACACATATGCGTGTTCACAGGTATGTTTCTACCTCCCTGCCCCCCAAGATTGTGGATCTCACCCGCCCTTTCCAGCGGGGGCTTCCTGCCTGCCCCTCCCCCTTCCCCAGGGGAGCCCCCCTCCCCCCCGCCAGCCAGCCCTCCCCCTCCCCCTCCCCCTCCCCACCCCCGCGGGCGAGAGCTACCTTGAGGGTGACGTCGCAGAGCTTGCCCTGCCGCCGGATCTCGCCCATCACCCCGTAGCCCCGGCTGGGCAGGTCCCCCACCGAGAAGTGGACCAGGTCCTCCCCGTCCAACTCCGGGTCCGGCCCGGCCGCTTCCAGCATCTTGCCTGCCCGCCCGCCCGCCCGCCCGCCCGTCAGCCGCGCCGCGTCTCGCCTCCCCGGGCCGGCCGGGTCCGGCTCTCCTCAGCCAGGCGCTCCGCCTCACAGCAGCGCCGGCCGCCTTCGCTTCGGGCGCCGCCTGGCCCCGCCCGGCCACCGTAGCCGGGCCCCCGTCGCGCGAGACGGCGAAGTTGCGCAGGAAGACCGGTCTCGCCTCGCCCTCCCCCCTTCCGCCCCCTGTTGCCGGCTCTGCGGCGATGCCCAGGGGACTTCCGGCATGTGGCGGAAGTGGCGGTAGCCATAGCAACCGGGAGCACCGGAAGAGACCGTCGTCATAGCAACCGCCATACTTTGCTGCCGTTCCCGCCCCTTCGATATCCCATAAGCACACTATGCTGCATCCTTCGCCGGTGGGACCAGAAGCGGCTTGTTGACCTTCCCCTTAATTAATTAGTATTGATTTATTAAGCACACAGGAGAAGTCTAGCTGCAGCCGAGCAAAAACTTGTTTAGCCTACTGCCCTGCTTTAGGCGGAGGACTGCCCGACAGCATCTGGTAGTTGGAGGTAGACTGCTCCTGAATGTGGGAGGCTCCATTTTTTTAATCCATCGCAGCTCATAGTTCTAATCTAGGGATAACAACCTCTCCCAGGTGGGACCTGGGGATCTCCAGATATCAGCTCCCTGAGAGAAAAAGGCAACTTTAGAGGGTGGACTCTATAACAGTCTCCTCTGCTGAGGTCCTTCCAAACTCCATCCCCTGATCTTCAAGAGTTTCTCAACCTAGAGCTGGCAACCCTTCTGATCTCTAACTGCTCATGTATCTTAGCCTTGCCCTTTTTAAAAGCGATTGAACCTTGTGCCCAACTCCCCAGATTTTTTTGTGGCAAATAAATTCCACCTGTTAATTTATGCATCATTGTGGGTCATAAAAGAAGGAACTTCTGTTGACTGTCCTTTCCTGAAGAACGCCAGAGATTATAATTTGGGGAAATATCTGAACAGTCTACTGGGAGCATTCGCACCCCTACCTATCTAAATGGCACTTCCTGGGATTTTCAGAGGATACGTGAGAACTAAATCAATGCAGAAAGACCTATTCCAGTGGTGGCCAATTGGCCATGCTGGCGGGGGCTGATGGGAATTGTAGTCCATAACATCTGGAGTGCCAAAGGTTCGCCATCACGGACCTATTCTGTTATGCGTTGGAAGAGTATCCTGTGCATGCTTTTGGACACAGAGACTTATGCCAACATAAACACACCCAGAATTGCACTTTTGTATGTGTGAATGACTGACACCTTATTATAGGATGGCCTGCCACTTCTGAAAATGCAGCAGTGCTTTCAACTGGCTTCATTATTGCCAGCAATAACTTTAAGCTTTGGTGTGAATGGGCACTTAGAGAAAGCAAATGTTGACTTTGCCTTCCTGTTTGTCTGTCCTAGCATTTGCCACAATGTGTGCCTCCACAAAAAGAGTTCATGCATTCGTGCGACTGAGGCCATCAGCTGAATTTCCTCAAAATACGATCAAGTTTGGGCCAGACAATCAGGTAAGGGACTGTAAACAAGAGCAGGAGATCTCTTTCCTTGGACTGTGCTGTGACCAGTAGATTCTGAGTAAACCTGCTTCGGATTTCTCCCAAGTTTCCTGCATTCATGGTGATCTGCAAATTCTGCCATTTATTCTCACATGAAAACAAGCCAAATTGTGTGTAACGTATGTGACAGAGGAACAAAACAAGCGCGTCACACACTGAAGACGGAGGATCAATATATTCAATAAGTGTATTTATGTATATTTTATAATTGTCCAGTTACTGAATCCAATGATTGTACATCCAGTTTTTTTCAACAATAAAAGTTCAGTTTTGAGATATGTATGTAGAGTGTATGCAGCCATTTGGGTTTGTGTGTCAGCTCCGTTGAGAGACAAAAAGACCTGTGCATGGCAAATGAATGAATAATTTTCCTGAAAGAATTGCTTCTCCTGAGGAAGACTACAGTGAAAACGTACTTATAAATGCGCGAGTCGTTTGGGAAGTACTTTCTATATGGAATAGAATTATCCTAAAGATATTGAAAAAATGAACTATTTTTGTTCAGTAGATATTGAAGGTATGGATTATATATCTCAAAAATGAACTTATTGTTGAAAAAACTGAATGTACAATCATTGGATTCAGTAACTGGACAATTATAAAATATACATCAATACATTTATTTAATATATTGATCCTCCGTCTTCAGTGTGTGACGCGCTGTTTTGTTCCTCTGCCATTTATTCTCACGTGCCACAATCCTGCACAGGCCATCAGCTGAGCAATCTCTTCTGGGTGGATGGGTTAGTCATGTGCAAAAATTTAAACCTTTGTGGCCAAGTTCTTGGATTACTTTACCAATCAAGGATTATTCTTAGTTGATAGTTCCTCTTAGTTGATTGTTCCATGGGCATGTCAACTCAATGCATGGCAGCTGTGAAAAAGGCAAACTCTATGCTGGGGATAATTAGGAAAGGAATTGAGAATAAAACTGCAAAGATTGTCATGCCCTTATATAAAGCCGTGGTGCGACCGCACTTGGAGTCCTGTGTTCAGTTCTGGTCGCCACATCTCAAAAAGGATATCGAAGAGATAGAAAAAGTGCAGAGAAGGGCAACGAGGATGATTGAGGGACTAGAGCGCCTTCCTTATGAGGAGAGGCTGCAGCGTTTGGGACTCTTTAGTTTGGAGAGGAGATGTCTGAGGGGGGATATGATTGAAGTCTATAAAATTATGCATGGGGTAGAAAATGTTGACGGAGAAATTTTTCTCTCTTTCTCACAATACTAGAACCAGGGGGCATCCATTGAAAATGCTGGGGGGAAGAATTAGGACTAATAAAAGGAAACACTTCTTCACGCAACATGGGATTGGTGTTTGGAATATGCTGCCACAGGAGGTGGTGATGGCCACTCACCTGGATAGCTTTAAAAGGGGCTTGGACAGATTCATGGAGGAGAAGACGATTTATGGCTACCAATCTTGATCCTCCTTGATCTCAGATTGCAAATGCCTTAACAGTCCAGGTGCTCAGGAGCAGCAGCAGCAGCAGGCCATTGCTTTCACCTCCTGCAGGTAAGCTCCCAAAGGCACCTGGTGGGCCACTGCGAGTAGCAGAGAGCTGGACTAGACGGACTCTGGTCTGATCCAGCAGGCTTGTTCTTATGTTCTTATGTCACACTCCTGAAGGCTTCCTTGCCCACTTTCAGTAGGAAGAAGAATAAGAAAGTGGAGTTCTACGTAGCACTTAATAAAGCACTAAATCTCTATCTCCACAGGCAAGATCCTACTATATCTCAATTCAGAAGCCCCCTTCGGCAAAGTTTCCACTTCTCTGTACAGTTTTCCATTGATCGTTTTGTTTAGTGATTGTAGCTATAGTGTTTGTTATCCTATGACGGGCCACTTCTCTTGCTTGTGTGTGTTAAGTGCCTTCAAGCGACTTCAGACTTATGACGACCCTTTGAATCCATGTCCTCCAAAACATCCTATTATTAACAGCATTGCTCAGATCTTGCAAACTGAAGTCTGTGGCTTCCTTTGTAGAGTCAGTCCATCTCATGTTGGGTCTTCCTCTATTCCTGCTGCCCTCTACTTTTCCTACCTTGTTCTGTCTCCAAGTGTAAGGTGACCAGATGGTCACCTTTGTGAACCGGGACGGGGGGTAGGCGGCCGCGCGCACCTTCTGGGGCGCAAGGCAGTGCGGCAGCCTCCCGTGTGCGCGGCCGCAGGAAACAGCAAGCCCCAAAAGGCTGTGCTCCTGCAGCCGCGCACGCAGGAGGCTGCCGCGACTGCCGCTCTGCGCCCAAGCACAAGGCTACAGCTTGACAGCCCCTCCCCAAAAAATCGGGACAATTGAAATAACCCGCGGGACGCTGGACAAATTGTTTGAAGACAGGACTGTCCTGCCAAAAGCGGGACGTCTGGTCAGCCTGCCCAAGTGCAGCATTCTAGAGGAAAGACAGCCCAGGAAATGGCGCATGAATTCATAAATCTCCTGTCATCTTTATCTTGAACAGGGTACAGCTTTATTGTTTCTTCCAGTGACTCTTCCTTATTACATAACTTCTCTTACAGAATCCATGAAATAATGATTAACTGGTGTGTATGTGTGTTAAATACTGCTTTTAAAACTTTTTATTCAGCTAATCACTGCTGATTTTTATTTTGCTGTAATGCTGCAAGTACAGAGCAGCAGTAATTAATATAAAATAAACGAACAGTTTTTTTGGCTGGTGATTAAGTGAAAAGCTATACTAAATCCCAGTCTTCTTCCTCCTTAAATAAGGGGACCTGGGGCCACAATGCAAACTACTTTTAAGTTCCCAGCAGGAAGAAAGGAAAGACTTAAATAGAATAAATAATTTTTGAATCCTCTTAGAGAACCTACTGACTACAAGAAAGGGAGAATACCCTGGCAAACGTCAGTAGCTCTCTGACTACATGCATGGCACAATCTTGAATTATGTTTTAAACTAAACAGATCACCCAAAAAAGAGGTTGGGAAAACAACTCAGAACTGCACATTATCTGGATTCTCTATAAAGGCAGAACAAGCAAATTATGGCAACTCCAGATTCATTGGCTAGTGTGGCTCATCATTTCTTTGCAAGAGCAGCTAGGTGTTTCATGCACCATATACAGCAGGGGTACGGAACCTTTAACACTCAAAGAGCCATTTGGACCCGTTTTCCATGGGAAAAGAAAACACTTGGAGCCGCAAATAATTTTTGACATTTAAAATAAAGATAACACTATATATATAGGGTTTTTTTAACCTTTTACTCTGCTGCAGTGTGGGCAAGGATGAAGCTGGCGGCTCGGCCTCACCGGCCGCCGGGAAAACACCCGCCGGGGAAGCCCACAGCGCGGCCCAGCTGACCATGGGCAGGTGGTGCGCCCGCCCTGCTGCCTGCAGGGTGGGCAAGGATGGGGCCGGCGGCACAGGTCGTGGAGCCACAGTGCAAGGGCAGAAGAGCCACATGCGGCTCTTGAGCCGCAGGTTCTCTACCCCTGATATACAGGAAGCAATCCTTGCAAGGTCTTCTCAGAAGTAAACCTTGTTATTCAATGGTGCCTGCTTCCAGGAAAGTGCCTTCGGATTGCAACCCCAAAAGCTTTTGCTGGAGCTGAAACATGGAAGGATCAAGCTGGTTTCGTTTTTCTCGGAAAATACAGCAAAGTGCAAGGACGACCACCATGTTGGGGCCGTCTCCTTTACCAGATGCGGGTTAAAAAAGGCCTCAGCTTCCTTGTTTAGAAAAAGATAACCGAAGGAAGATAAGGAAGGGACACTTATCTCATTGTAAGTTTTGTGCAGAGAGCAGGGGAGAAGCACATTTGTCTGCCTCCCTTCAAGGTCATCCATCAGAGCAGACTGATTGCAGTTCTGAAAAGAAACAAGAATTGAAACATGGAATTAACTTCTACAGGAAGTGATGATGATTCATGAGACGATTAGATCGATGGCAGCAATTAGTTGATTTCGCTGAGGATCTCTGTGTTCTGAGACTTCATATCCTTCAGCTCCAGATGCTAGGAACGAGCTACAAAGGCAGACTGTTTGTATTGTCAAAGGCCTTCACGGCCAGAATCACTATAGTGTTGTGGGTTTTCCAGGTTGTATGCTGTGTTCCAGTAGCATTTTCTCATAAAGGAGAAAACGCTACTGGAACACAGCCATACAACCCGGAAAACCCACAACGCCCTGTTGTTTGCTTGCTGCATTTTTTGAGTTTGCAGAGATGATGCATTGCCCACTCTTGGGAACAGTAGTTGGCTGTTGACCTCCTGGAGCAGCCCGTTTCTTACGTTCTCCTGTCGGTCAATTACAACGTTGCCTCTTTCTCTTTTTCTAGACGATCAGTATCTACATCGAGAGAGACCGTTCCAAGGGAGTTGTCAACAACAAGCAGACAGACTGGTCTTTTAAACTTGACGGCATTCTTCACAACGCGACGCAAGAGCTGGTTTATGACACGGTAGCCAGAGACCTGGTCTCCGAAGCTCTTGGTGGATATAATGGTACGTTTTAAAGAACAGAAGACGAGCCCTGCAGGATCGGTCTGGTGGTCTACCTAGTCCTGCATCCTGTCTCATGCAGTGGACAATCAGTCACTGTGGCGGGACAACAGACAGGACATAGAGGCCAAGGACTTTCCTTGATGATGCTTAGCATTGGAGTTCGGAGGCTCCATAATCACTATTGCTAGCAATCACTGATGGACCATTCCTCCATCAATGTGTCAGAATCCCCTTCCAAAATCATCTACCCTTGCGGCTATTGTAACCTCTAACTGTGGATTCTGTGGGGCAGAACTTGGAAGGAGTTGCAAAGAACTAAATTTTAAAACAAAATGGTTGACTTCCTTAACAAATAACACTTTTAACATTAACATTTAACTTTTAACAATTTACAGTCCTTCTAGGTTGCATTTCAAGTCCTTCTCTTGACAATCTACTGATAAACGCCAAGTCCAATTCTTCCTGCTGGTGGTTGGCTTATGAAGACTTCAGAGGCTTGGTGAATGGGATCCAAGATGATGAAGGTCCCCAAACGAACTCCCATCAATTACATACATAGCAAGCCGTGAAACAATACATTCTAACATTTACAAATATAGCAAAAATAAACAACTCCCTTCCCACTAGTTCCCAACAACTTTGCAGTTACCTTAAACAAGGTGTTAAGAGCTTATAAAGAATTAAATCAAGGTCCCAGCCTGGTAGCCTTGCTTCCTCCAACTTCACCAGTTTTTGCAGCCTTCTGCTGTTTTGAGTCTCCACCCCTTTCTGGGTCAACCCATTCTGAACAGAGGGGTTACACTTTCACTACATCTTCTGGCAGCGAACCCTGTCTTTTAACCACATGGTGGTGTAGTGATTAGGAGCGGTGGACTCATCTGGAGAATCGGGTTTGATTCCCCACTCCTCTGCCTGAGCAGGGTACTCTTATCACAGTTCTTTCCAAACTCTCTCAGCTTCATCTTCCTCACAAGGTGCCTGTTGTGGTGAGGGTCAGGGAAGGCGATTGTAAGCTGCTTTGAGACTACCTACCGTAGAGTATCATAGAATCATAGAGTTGGAAGAGACCCCCAAGGGCCATCAAGTCCAGCCCATTGCCATGCAGGAATACACAATCGAAGTACTCCTGGCAGATGGCCATCCAGCCTCTCTTTAAAACTAGAACTAGTGGGGAACTAGATTAGCTTGTGTACTCCAACACATGCCTGCTGGGTGACCTTGGGCTAGTCACAGTTCTTTGGAGCTCTCTCAGCCCCACCCCCCTCATAGGGTGTTTGTTTTTGGAGGGGGAAGGGAAAAAAGATTGTAAGCCCCTTTGAATCTCCTTACAGGCAAGAAAGGGGGGATATAAATCCAAACTCCTCCTCCTCCTCCTCCTCCTCCTCCTCCTCCTCTTCTTGTTGTTGTTGTTGTTGTTGTTGTTGTTGTTGTTGTTGTTGTTGTTGTTGTTGTTGTTGTTGTTGTTGTTGTTGTTGTTGTTGTTGTTCTTCTTCTTCTTCTTCTTCTTCTTCTTCTTCTTCTTCTTCTTCTTCTTCTTCTTCTTCTTCTTCTTCTTCTTCTTCTTCTTCTTCTTCTTCTTCTTCTTCTTCTTCTTCTTCTTCTTCTTCTTCTTCTTCTTCTTCTTCTTCTTCTTCTTCTTCTTCTTCTTCAGTGGCTCTCAGCACACAGCAGTTGAATTCCTTCAGGCAGCAAAATAATTCTGTCCTAATATGGATCCCCGTAGGAGGCAAGTTGCCCATTTTGGAAGTGATGTACCAGGCATAAACTCAAATTCACCGTGGTTTTGCTTGTTTGGGAAACTTTTCCAGGTACTATAATCTGCTATGGGCAGACAGGAGCAGGAAAGACTTTCACCATGACAGGAATGACAGAAGACTACGAGCATCGAGGGATCATTCCCCGAGCTATACAGCAGGTAATCCGGGTCACAAGGTGGAGATGAGGAAGGAATCAAAGAAGAGCTTTCTTTGGGATGATTTGGGATTCCTTCCAACCTACGATGGTTAGGACTTTGGCTCCCATCACAGCTGGGGTGACCGTAAAAAGGATTAGATACAAATCTCTAGCAGCCTGTGGGTCAGTGCTGGAATCAGCAGTGGGTGGGGTGGGGCAGATGCAGAGGCCACCCCCTACGGCTTCTTTTCTCACATTACAAACGTCACTTTGCTGCAGTAAAGGCAGATCAGTCAATGGTATTACTTTGTAGGGATGGATGCTAAGCTCTCATTAAGTTATACTCTGTTTGTTGTCCAGGCTCATGGAAATCTGGAAACGGGTCCCTCTGTAGGTTGGGGCTTAAGGAGAGGTTGCAGGTCTATTGCCATAAGGGGGGCTCTTTGTGACAGACGCTTTCACAACTCAGAAGAAGAAGAAGAGTTTGGATTTACATCCCCCCTTTCTCTCCTGCAGGAGACTCAAAGGAGCTTACAATCTCCTTGCCCTTCCCCCCTCACAACAAACACCCTGTGAGGTGGGTGGGGCTGAGAGAACTCCGAGAAGCTGTGACTAGCCCAAGGTCACCCAGCTGGCGTGTGTGGGAGTGCACAGGCTAATCTGAATCCCCCAGATAACCCTCCACAGCTCAGGCGGCAGAGCGGGGAATCAAACCCGGTTCCTCCAGATTAGATACACGAGCTCTGAACCTCCTACGCCACTGCTGCTCCTGGACTCAGTGGATTGGAGATCTGCGGGAGGGATTCAGGCCACCAGTTCCACCAGGCACAGAGATATTCTGGCTTGGCTGCAGCAGGAAGTGTAGGAGAAAACCCTTAGGGTACTTTGTAGCTTCAGGAGAAGGAATCTATGGGGACCTGATGCCACCTCATTCTGCCCCTTAGCGGCTTCAGTTCAATCCTGGACAATTCCTTGTTGAGGATTGTGGGCAGCTTGACTGGGAATGATCTTGGGCTTCTTCTTTCCCACTTGTACAGGCCAGATATGATTGAGGTCTATAAAATTATGCATAGGGTAGAAAATGTTGACAGAGAGAAATTTTTCTCTCTTTCTCACAATACTAGAACCAGGGGGCATTCATTGAAAATGCTGGGGGGAAGAATTAGGACTAAGAAAAGGAAACACTTCTTCACGCAACGTGTGATTGGTGTTTGGAATATGCTGCCACAGGAGGTGGTGATGGCCACTCACCTGGATAGCTTTAAAAGGGGCTTGGATAGATTTATGGAGGAGAAGTCGATCTATGGCAGGGGTAGGGAACCTGCGGCTCTCCAGATGTTCAGGAACTACAATTCCCATCAGCCCCTACCAGCATGGCCAATTGGCCATGCTGACAGAGGCTGATGGGAATTGTAGTTCCTGAACATCTGGAGAGCCGCAGGTTCCCTACCCCTGATCTATGGCTACCAATCTTGATCCTCCTTGATCTGAGGTTGCAAATGCCTTAGCAGACCAGGTGCTCAGGAGCAGCAGCAGCAGCAGGCCATTGCTTTCACCTCCTGCATGTGAGCTCCCAATGGCACCTGGTGGGCCACTGCGAGTAGCAGAGAGCTGGACTAGGTGGACTCTGGTCTGATCCAGCTGGCTTGTTCTTATGTTCTTATGTTCTTATAGCGCTGGCTGGCATCCTTACCTGGCAAGTCCTCCTGCTGCTTGGGCAGAACCCAGGTAGCTTGTGCCTCACCTTCTCCTCAACCTTCCTAATGCTGCGACCCTTTAATACAGTTCCTCATGTTGCGGTGACCCCCAACCATAAAATTATTTCTGTCTCGGTTCCTCAGACCATTGGGAATATGTGTTTTCCGGCAGTCTTAGGCGATTCCTGTGAAAGGGTCGTTCGACCCCTAAAAGGGGTCGCGACCCACAGGTTGAGAACCGCTTCGTCAAAACGAGCTTGTCTTTGTCTCCAGGTGTTCAGAACCATGGAGGAGCACGGCGGTCAGTTCATCACCGTTCGAGTGTCTTACCTGGAGATTCACAACGAGATCATCGTTGACCTCTTATCCTCGGCGCCCCACGCTCCAGACCCTCCGCTGTCCATCGTGGAGGGCCCTCGGGGGGTTTCCGTGAAAGGCCTGACTGTGCACTCCTGCCCCAGCGAAGAAGTGGCTTTAAACTTTTTGTTCGAGGTGAGGAGTGTCAGTCTTTGTGATGTTCGCAGGGGCGTTTTCACAGGCTTGAAGACCCGTTCGTAAGGTCACTTCACTCTCGGGAATTGCACCCATTTCCAACTATGCTACTGGCTGGTCTTTTATTCAGGCCCTACTTATCCCATGGCTGTTTGCTTCACAGTGGGGTTTTCCCGTGGGTTTTTAGTTTGCCAGGGATTCATCTCTCTAGTTGAGCCGCCTGCAGTGGCATAGGAGGTTAAGAGCTCGTGTATCTAATCTGGAGGAACCGGGTTTGATTCCCAGCTCTGCCGCCTGAGCTGTGGAGGCTTCTCTGGGGAATTCAGATTAGCCTGGGCACTCCCACACATGCCAGCTGGGTGATCTTGGGCTAGTCACAGCTTCTCAGAACTCTCTCAGCCCCACCTACCTCACAGGGTGTTTGTTGTGAGGGGGGAAGGGCAAGGAGATTGTAAAGCCCCCTTGAGTCTCCTGCAGGAGAAAAGAGGGGATATAAATCCAAACTCTTCTTCTTCTTCTTGCCATTTTTCCTGCCCGCCACTTCCGTCTTCTTTCTGTGCAGCCTCCATTTGGGAAAGGATGCCTGTTGCGGTTTTGTGGGGGGGGGGCATGTTTGGTCTAGCACAGCAGTTCTCAACCTGTGGGTCACAACCCCTTTGGGGGTCGAACGACCCTTTCACAGGGGTCGCCCAAGACCATCGGAAAACACATATTTCCGATGGGCTTAGGAACCGAGACACAAATAATTTTATGGCTGGGGGTCACCACAACATGAGGAACTGTACTAAAGGGCATTAGGAAGGCTGAGAACCACTGGTCTAGCAGCTAGGTCTAGCTAAAATCCAATTTCCGTTATCTAGCTTTACTTTGCTAGACTGCGTAAATGCTCATTCATGTTCCTTTTTATGAGGCTGTGATTATTGATGTTATGGATGCTTAATTCTGTTTACATTTATAATGTTATGATTATTGATGCTTTCCATACTGCCTATATGTGATTTTATTGATTGATTGATTGATTGATTGATTGATTGATTGCATTTATATACCGCCCTCCCCCGGAGGGCTCAGGGTGGTGAACATGGATACATGGATAGAGCACAGAATAAAATCAGTAGGTCTCAAATAATTAAATAAATCATAATGAAATAGCTCTATACACTTTAAAACCATTAAAACCCCATTAAAAGCAGCGTGTTGGTACCAAATTAGAATAAATATACAGCAGATGGCGACCCACTAACTAATCCCCTAAAAAAGGAGAGGGACGACAGCATCCACAGTTGTTAAGGAGGGAGGGGGGCATCAGCGGCCTGCCTCCCCAAAGGCCCGGCGGAACAGCTCGGTCTTGCAGGCCCTGCGGAACTCGTTGAGATCCCGCAGGGCCCGCACAGCTGGAGGGAGAGCGTTCCACCAGGCAGGGGGCAGAGCTGTAAAGGCTCTGGCCCGGGTAGAGGCTAGCCGCATCATGGAGGAGCCAGGGATCACCAGCAAATTGGCCTCCGCAGAGCGCAGAGGCCGGTTCGGGACATATGGGGATAGTTATGATCATTTTACGTTTATCTATGCTATTATTGTTATTCTATGATTACTGATGTTTATTCATGCCACTTATTTATGATGTCATGATTATTGTTATTATGGTGATATTATTATTGATGTTTTATTGTTTATGATTGTTGTTGTTCGCCGCCCTGAGCCCTTTGGGGGGTGGGGTGGGATATAAATTGAAGAATAAAATAAATTAAATAAAATAAATTTCATGTCAATTTCAAGGGTCTGTTACTCCAGCAACAGACCTTCGGCATTAAAATAAAAGAAAGCCCTTCGGATTGTTTCGAAATTGTGGCCTCAAAAGTGAAAGGGACTGCTGTGGTTTGACAGGGGAAGGCAAGGAGGAACGAGAAAACCACAAGAAAACTTAACCCAAGGAAAGCTTAATGCACAGCAATCCTTGTGGATTCTATAATACTGAGATTTCCGGAGGGGAACCTGGCAGTTTAAATTAGTTTAGAATAGGGGGGGTCAACCTATGGTGCTCCAGATGTTAAGAACATAAGAACATAAGAACAAGCCAGCTGGATCAGACCAGAGTCCATCTAGTCCAGCTCTCTGCTACTCGCAGTGGCCCACCAGGTGCCTTTGGGAGCTCACAGGCAGGATGTGAAAGCAATGGCCTTCTGCAGCTGTTGCTCCTGAGCACCTGGACTGTTATGTTCATGGACTACAATTCCCATCAGCCCCTGCCAGCATGGCCAATTGGTTGGCCACCCCTGGTTTAAAACATGATGCAGGCTAGCTCCATCTTGTCCGAGTTTGGAAGCCATGCAGGGTCAGCCCTATGTAGCACTTGGGTGGGAGATCACTGAAGAAGTTCAGAGCTGCTACACAGAGGCAGGCAATGGCAAATCACAGAGCCAGCATGATGTAGTGGTTAAGGTGACCAGACGTCCCACTTTTGGCGGGACAGTCCCGCCTTAAACCAATTTGTCCCGCGGGTTTGTTGAACTGTCCCGATTTTTGGAAGGCTGCCGCACTGCCTTCTGGGGCGCTCCCCTTTTCCTGCTCTGTCACAGGGCGGGAAACCGTGGAGTGCCCCAAAAGGCAGTGCGGCAGCCTCACGCGCACGCGGCCGCAGGAGCGCACTGCCTTTGGGGCGCTCCCCAATTTCCCGCCCTGTCACAGGGGAGCGCCCCAAAAGGCAGTGCGCTTCTGCGGCCGTGCGCCCGGGTCCCGGTTTACAAAGGTGACAATCTGGTCACCTTAGGTTAAGAGCAGGTGGATTCTAATCTGGAGAACCCGGTTTGATTTCCCCACTCCTGCACCTGAGTGGCAGAGGCTTATCTGGTAAACCAGATGCGTTTCCGCACTCCTACGTTCCTGCTGGGTGACCTTGGGCTAGTCACAGTTCTCTCTGAACTCTCTCAGCCCCACCTGCCTCCTCAGGTGTCTGTTGTGGGGAGAGGAAGGGAAAAGATTTTCTAAGCCACCTTTTATAACAGTTTATAGATTTTCTCTAGCAAATTATTGTATCTCCAATCATTAATTTTTCAAAAATTGCTTTTTCCCATCTCAGATACCCTTGAAAACCCCCTGAGGTTTGCAAACAGAGTTGGTTTGCCTTTGCCTATCTCTGCTTTGCAACCCTGGGTCCAGGGCCCTATGTGATGGACAGTACCTTGAATTGGAGCTGATAGCTGATGGTCAGCTGGAGGAGTGCCTTCAGAGAATTGGTGTAATGTGTTTAGCTCCAGATAATAACTGAGCCGCAGCAGCTGCTTTTAATACTGTTATTCGTAGTGACCTCATGCGTTTCAATGGATGTTTAATTGTGTGTGCCCTTGTAAAAAAAATCTATGTTGTTTTATTGGTTACTTTCTAAAAGGAACCCAGTTGTCAGCTGTCTTGAGAGCCAGGGAGGGGCAGCATATAAACAGGCAACGTAAGATTTTGAGGGCATAAGCTTTTGAGACTGACAGCGCCCTTCATCGATTAAATAAAATAGCACAGTCTTGCTTTCTGGCCACTCCCACTTCCCCTAGATAGTTGCCCCCTTGATGTGGCAGGAGTTTGGGCTGGTGGTGCCTTGGGCTGGTGGTGCCTTGTGGGTCAGCTAGGACAGATACCAGATCTGGGTCATTAGGGATGGGGAGGGATTTGACAGGATAGAAGTCCGCCCCTCCTCCTGTACCTCTGCGGGTAACCCTTTTCCTCTCTGTGTATTTCTGTGATTTTTATTTGCTCCCTAGGGTGACACCAACAGAAGTGTTGGCCAGCATGAACTGAACAGTAACTCCTCTCGGTCCCACTGCATCTTTACCATTTACATTGAGGTCGGTGCCGGTATAATTTTTTAAAAATTATTCTTAAATAACGAGTCCTCAAACTGGAAAAAAAATCTTTAAAAGGTTTCCGAATATCTAAAAATATGTCCATACACAATTGTCTATATGCCAAATGTTCGAATGTTGATACATTTGTAAGGTCCTACCAATCTTGATCCTCCTTCATCTCAGATTGCAAATGCCTTAGCAGACCAGGTGCTCGGGAGCAGCAGCAGCAACAGAAGGCCCTTGCTTTCTCCTCGTGCACGTGAGCTCCCAAAGGCACCTGGTGGGCCACTGTGAGTAGCAGAGTGCTGGACTAGATGGACTCTGGTCTGATCCAGCAGGCTCGTTCTTATGTTCTTATGTCCTCAATCCATTAGATTACTAGAGATGGGCATTTCTCTTGGCTCTGACCAGAGACAGGGCCTTTTCTGCCCTGGCCCCAGCCTTGTGGAGCTCTCTGTCAGCTGACTCCTGGGCCTTTCGGGACCTTAACCATTTCTGCAGGACCTGTAAGATGGAGATGTTCCACCAGGCTTTCGGTTCAGGCCTCCCGACTGAACCACAAATGAACCCCTAGTATTTTGCACCGCCCCCTTTTCCCAACTTTCCCGTGTTAGAACAGCCCCTTAAGTAAGGAGTCTGCGCCAAGGTAGGGTGGGTGGTCTTTTAATAGGTTTGGGTGATTTTTCACCGTCTTTGGAAGTTTTAATGATAAGATTTAAATTGCCTAGTTTTATGACTTATTATTCCTGTACTGTTTTTTAAAAATGTTTGTACGCCGCCTTGGTTGGGAAGGTTGGGAAACAAATTTAATAACATCTTACCCTATATAATTGACTAACATGTAAATTGTTGCGACGACAAACCCCCCAACCAATGGGTGCATGGGGCTGTCCTGCGCCCCCACAGGTTCAGTGTTTCTCCTCGCAACCAAAACAGAGCGAGAGGCTGGACAGCAGGGCGGGGAGCTGCCCTCCCTCCCAAGCCCACCAGCGCTCTCCCCCTTCCCCAAGCACCTTCCCTCCACCCCCCTGCAGGCAGTGGTGGGATCCAAAAATTTTAGTGACAGGTTCCCACGGTGGTGGGATTCAAACAGTGGCGTAGCACCAATGGGGCTGGGTGGGGCACAAGGGGGGCGTGGCCGGGCATTCCGGGGGCGGGGCATTAATAATTTCTCTGTTACTGTAAAAAACTCTTACTGTAAAAAAAAGTTCCTAATTTCCAGCTGGTATCTTTCTGTCCATAATTTAAACTCATTATAGCAAGTCCTATCGTCTGCTGCCAACAGAAACAACTACTTCTCCTCTGCCTGTCAAATACTTAATACTTTAATACTTAATTTTGTTTCTAGAAATCAAAAGAAGGATACTTTCCTTAAACAAGGAGCTTTACCATATTTCTAAAACATGTTTTTAAAACAGCCCAACAGGGAGAATTATCCAGTTTTCTACCTTCGCTAACCAGCCACATAGGAAACAACAGGACTTTATGATTTTGGGACCTAATGGAATTTCGAACGGAAAAGCAGACCCAATTAGTAACCCCCTCTCGGCACACACAAATAATTAGTAACCCACTCTCGGGAACTGGTGAGAACCTGCTGGATCCCACCTCTGCCTGCAGGAACCCCAGCCTGGCAAAGTGGCAGCAGAAAGCTGCCCTCCCTGTTGCAGCAAACAACTCACTGACCAAAGCAGTGCCAACTGAAGCCACTGGTGAGTTGTCAGGGAAGGTGGGAGATGCAGTGGCCTGTGGGTTGCCCAAGGCATTCGGCCAGGAAAAGCAGCCCCCCTAGCAACAGCCCCCCTTCCCTTGCATGCCCCTCCCACGCTAGCACCCATTTTATTCCCTTTTGGGCTCGATTATTAGCATTAAACCTAAGACCTAGTTTTGGGGAAGCAGTGTAGGTAACCCTGTTAAGCGCTGTTAAACCCCACTGATTTTCATGCAAAGAACTAAAGCGTGATCCTTTACCTGGGAGTAAGCTCGGTTGCTGGCAATGGGGCTTGCTTCTGAGTAAACCCTCCTAGGGTCGTGATTCACCCGTTGGAAGAGTTGCATGGTTGCTTCAAAGCAAAGCCACCGACTACCACCAAGCTTACTCCCAAGTAATGCATGCCTCAGAGCCAACCATTTTTTCGAAACTCAAAGCTCAGTATTCAGGTTAAATTGCCGGGTTGGCACTTTGCGATAAATAAGTGGGTTTTGGGTTGCAATTTGGGCACTCGGTCTCAAAAAGGTTCGCCATCACTGGTGCAATGGAAGTCTTTTAGCATCAGTAAGGGCACAGACTGTCCATTTTTACTGACCGTCAGTTTGTCTTCAGGAAACAGGCAACTGGTTTAAAAATGCATAAGCATCTTATAAGATCAATAAATATTCTAGTACAAAATTGCTGGAATAATTACTTCCTCCCGAAAAGACAGAATAAGTGGACACGCTGAAAGCCTCTGTTTAAGAGATATGTCTTATAAGTCGCAAGGCCAGCAATTAGAAACTTCCATTAGTCCTTCACTAGTATATCTTAAGACATAATTTTTTTTTTTGCTGTGTAAGTCCCTAGTATAATTTTCACAGCAGCCTGGAAACACCAGGCTCTTAATTCAGTCCCTCAGTTTATCCGGGGTCTTCTAATATTCTTGATCTCCTGTCACCCCCATAGTGTCATTCCAGAATGACGTCAGACGCCACATATGTCACCTCCAAAATCAACCTGGTAGATCTGGCGGGCTCAGAGAGGCTGGCAAAAACCAAGGTAATGAAAACAAGCCAAATTGTGTGTAACGTATATAACAGAGGAACAAAACAGCACGTCACACACTGAAGACGGAGGATCAATATATTCAATAAATGTATTGATGTATATTTTATAATTGTCCAGTTACTGAATCCAATGATTGTACATCCAGTTTTTTCAACAATAAAAGTTCATTTTTGAGATATATAATACATATCTTCAATATCTACGAAACAAAAATAGTTCATTTTTTTCAATATGGAATAGAATTATCCTAAAGATATTGAAATAGAATTATCCTAAAGATAGAATTATCCTAAAGATATTGAAATAGAATTATCCTAAAGATAGAATTATCCTAAAGATATTGAAAAAATGAACTATTTTTGTTTAGTAGATATTGAAGATATGGATTATATATCTCAAAAATGAACTTTTATTGTTGAAAAAAACTGGATGTACAATCATTGGATTCAGTAATTGGACAATTATAAAATATACATAAAAACCAAGGTAAGTCATCTGGAATAACTTGCTTCATCTGGAGGCGACGGGCTGGCTGACCTCATTGAAGGCGGGCAAGAACCTGGTTTTCCTGTTTACTTATTTGTTTTATTTATTAAAAGTTTCTATCCTGCCTTTCCTTGGAGTTCAGTGGAGTTGCTCCACTGAGGTGCCTCTCCTCCCCAAACTTTGGCATCCCTGGTGATTCTGGGGCAGGGGTCTGTAACCTGTGGCTCTCCAGATGTTCATGAACTACAATTGGTCATGGTGGCAAGGGCTGATGGGAATTGAAGTCCATGAACAACTGGAGAGCCACAGGTTGCAGACTCCTGTTCCGGGGGAATTTCCAGATTCCCACCTAAAAGTTGGTCACCATAGAGAACACAGTCAGACCACATCTGGAAAAAGGACAGCAGAATGGTGCTCTGAAGCTGGGGTTCCCAACCTTTGGAGCCCGTGGGCACGTTTGGAATCCTGACACAGCTTTGAACAAAATAGCCGTGGACTAATTATATTTTAAAATATACAACCTAGATATAAGAGAAGTTGAATATCAATAGAATCTGTGTCAATGAAGACGTAATTAATAGTATTTTGAAATAAGTGAGACACTGAAAAGTTGGAAAAATTGAATTTACTTAGAACCTTATGTTATTTCTGATTTGTTAGACTAGTAGAATATCTATGTCCTAAGAAGCTAAGCTGTTAACAGATATCTTTGTTAGAAAGGGGCGAGGACAACAGTCAGAAAATATAAGACTGAGGAAGAAGTCTCTTAATATAATCTAGGAAGAGAGCTAAGGATAAGATAGAACCATTGTAAGGAGGACAAAGTTAAGAGGAAAATAGGATAGCTCCTCTCATCTTCTTTTTCTTCTTATATGTAATTTCTTTCTATGTAATTTCCTTCTCTATTTTCTCCTGTCTATCTTTTTAAATATTGTAACTGAATTACTTTCAATAAAGATTTATAAATAAAACACAAAAACAAAATGGCTGCCACAGGAGGCGGAGCCCATCACAAAATGGTCGGCACGGCTTAACTTCAGCACCGCAGTGCAGATTCTTGTGCTTCGGTGGCAGCCGCTTCCCAAACAACACTTTGAAAAGAAATCTGCACAACCAATAAGAAGCCTTGCTGGGCAATAGGCCGACCTGACCCCGCCTCCTTCCTGAAGACACTGGGTGGGCACCAGCAAAGGTGTTGGTGGGTGTTATGGCACCCTACGGGCGCATCATTGGTGACCCCTGCTCTGAAGTGTCTTCCTTGTCAACAGTCGGAGGGCCAAGGATTGAAGGAGACGACGTACATTAGTAAGTCCCTGTCGTTCCTGGAACAAGTCGTCATTGCGTTGTCTGAGCGTCACAGAGAGCACATCCCCTTCCGGCAGAGCAAGCTGACCTATACCCTGAAGGACTCCTTGGGTAAGGGCGAGGACCAGGGTCGGGGGCCAAGGACTGGAGCATCAGCCTCGGGCATGGGGGAACCTGGGATCAAGCCCCTGGCTTTGCCTCTCAGAGCTGTGCCAAGGCAAAACTGTCCCTCTAAATTTTATCAGCACACAAATGATGTGCGGTGTTCCCACCCTGCCAGTCAGCATCATCACCAAAATTGCGGAAGCGCCCCCAAATCCATGATTGTCAGAGGGTGCATTAGGACTCAGAGACGGGGAATAATTAGGCCCGGAGGGTGAAAGGAGAGCCAAGGTGAGGCGGGGGCTGTGGCGGGCTTACTGGCGGACCCAGTTGCTTCTGTGTCGGGTGCTGCCTGGCCATGAGATGGCCTGCTGTCAGAGACATATCGGGGGAAATGACACCTGGAGACAACGCCTTCTCTGGGCGCCCCTTGCCCCCCTGCGCTTGGGGGCAGGGCTCAGGGGTGTGGCCCCACTCTGAGCCCCACCCCCTTGGCCTCTGTGCAGGCCAGCTTTTGCCAAAAAGCCGGCCTGCACGGATTCCCAAGGGGACAGGCGGCCAAAGCAGGCACTGCAGGCTGGCTCCTGCAAGGCGGGGGGGGAGGCGGGGGGGGGCCTTGGTGGCGTGTGCCCAGGGACATGGGTGACCCCATGTCCCTATAGCTGTACGCCTCTGCCTGCTGTTCCCTGCTGCTAAACGTGACATGATACCGTGGTGGCGAACCTTTGGCACTCCAGATGTTACGGATTACAATTACCATCACCCCTGCCAATTGGCCATGCTGGCAGGGACTGATGGGAATTGTACTCAGAGGTGGAATCCAGCAGGTTCTCACAGGTTCCCGAGAGTAGGTTACTAATTATTTGTGTGTGCCGAGAGGGGGTTACTAATTGGTGATTTTGCCATGTGATTTTGGCCTTAGGCGTAGCCCCTCCTCTCAGCAGTAGCACGCAGAACTTGAAGCAGTCTAGCAGGAGGTGCACCGGCGTGCGTGGCAGCCTGCGCCTGCGTGCATTCGTTTCCCGCCGAAGGACCGGCACAGTGGCTGCGTCCTTGCCACAGCCCCGCCCAGGAATGCCCCACCCCCGGAATGCCCAGCCACGCCCCCGTTGTGCCCCGCCCAGCCCCACTGGCCCTACACCACAGTTTGAATCCCACCACCATGGGAACCTGTTACTAAAATTTTGGGATCCCACCACTGATTGTAGTCCATAACATCTGGAGTGCCAAAGGTTCGCCACCACTGTATTAGCGTCCGCCAGCCTGAAAGCTGGAGCATTTTGAAATTGTCAAGGGTAAATCAGAGAATTCTGCTGTAATATTCAGAATGCACCAGAGATGTTATGTAAGTGAAAATAACTTTTGAATCTCAAGCAAACAGTTTGGAGGCACATTACTCTTTATTTCTTCCACCTTTGTTGAGAGCATTTATATTTGCACTCAAAGAGGCTCATAATGTGAAAATCACAATAAACTTAACAAAGCAATTTATGAAAGTCTGAACAGCTGCAAAAATGCAACACAAGAGTTCAAAGTTAAAACTGTTCAACTCACTGCTGCTACACATATGTTAGTGCAGTCAGTGGAAAGGCAAGATCCTTCTATCGAAACGCGGTTGGAGTGAGTTTGGGACCCCTTATTTATTGACAAGATAATATCGCTTGCCCAAGTAAAAAAGTATGCAAGTCCACGTGTACACACACCCACAGCATAGCCACCCTGAGCTTGCGTTGTTGGGAAGGGACAGGGCAAAAATCAAATGAATCAATGAATAAAATGCAGACGCGTTCTCTCTGGAAAAGGACTCCTATTTTATTGTCTATTGAAGACCAACCAATCCGTTAGCTAACTATTGGCATCCCCATGAGCATATAGTTTACTGTTATTTGCCTGTGGACTCTCTCCCGCCTGTGGCTCTGGGTTTATGAACTTTATGAAGGTCATTCCCATGGCTGCCGTGGTTGTGGTAAGAGCATTTACCTCAAACTGATTGTCCAGATTCCTTTTAAAATCGTGGGTTTTCCCCCCTCTAGTGGCAGCTTCTGGCTATGGCTGGCCTCAATTTTCTTTTTTATTACAATCCCATCAGTAGCTGCAGATTAATGTAGTCTATTGCCGAAGGCTTTCGCGGCCAGAATCATCGGGCTGTTGTGGGCTTTCCGGGCTGTGTGGCCGTGGTCTGGTAGTTTTGACTCCTAACGTTTCACCTTCATCTGTGGCTGGCATCAGAGAGAAACACATCTCACCGTGATATCCCTCGGAAGATGACCACTATAGAAGCAGTTAGGAGCAGAAACTACCAGACCCCGGCCACACAAAAACCCCACAAAATCCAATTAATGCAATCCTTAATCTCAACGTATTAAAGATGGACAATGGAGTGTAACTCATACACTCTGTCCCAGTATTGTATGACTTGCATCCATGTGCGAGAAAATTAATCTATATCAGCGGTTCTCAACCTGTGGGTCGTGACCTCTTTGGGGTCGCCTAAAACCATCGGAAAACAGTCTTTTTATATTTTATATATACCAATTTTATGGTTGGAGGTCACCACAACATGAGGAACAGTATTAAAGGGTCACGGCATTAGGAAGGTTGAGAACCACTGATCTATGTAGTTTTCTTTTTCTACAAGATTTCAGGTTCTTTTTTATTTTTATACGTGTGTGGTGCTTCTGAAAATGGAAAAATACATATTTTTAAGGCTGTACTTTGGCATATTTTTTCCGTGAAGTGACCTTGAGGCACAATTGCTTATTGCATGTCTGGAAACTGATGCAAAAGATGTCCCAGAATCCTCTGCCATTTATTATTTATTATCATTTAATTCATTTATACCGTGCTTTTCTACCCAGTGGGGGCCTGAAGCATCTTATGTCATTCTCCTATCCTCGCATGGATTCGTCATTGCGACATTCCATACCCTTAGCCATTAATTGTTTAGGGGAGGGGTGGCATGCAAAGGAGGGGAGGGAGGGGCCCGGCATCTGGACCTGGCCCACCCACCCTAGTGGAGGGAGGGGGAGGGAGGGGTGGCATGCATAATAAAACTGCAAGGATTGTCATGCCCTTATATAAAGCCGTGGTGCGACCGCACTTGGAGTCCTGTGTCCAGTTCTGGTCGCCACATCTCAAAAGGGATATCGAAGAGATAGAAAAAGTGCAGAGAAGGGCAACGAGGATGATTGAGGGACTGGAGCACCTTCCCTATGAGGAGAGGCTGCAGCGTTTGGGGCTCTTTAGTTTGGAGAGGAGACGTCTGAGGGGGGATATGATTGAAGTCTATAAAATTATGCATGGGGTAGAAAATGTTGACAGAGAGAAATTGTTCTCTCTTTCTCACAATACTAGAACCAGGGGGCATTCGTTGAAAATGCTGGGGGGAAGAATTAGGACTAATCAAAGGAAACACTTCTTCATGCAACGTGTGATTGGTGTTTGGAATATGCTGCCACAGGAGGTGGTGATGGCCACTAACCTGGATAGCTTTAAAAGGGGCTTGGACAGATTTATGGAGGAGAAGTCGATCTATGGCTACCAATCTTGATCCTCCTTGATCTCAGATTGCAGATGCCTTAGCAGACCAGGTGCTCGGGAGCAGCAGCCGCAGAAGGCCCTTGCTTTCACCTCCTGCACGTGAGCTCCCAAAGGCACCTGGTGGGCCACTGCGAGTAGCAGAGAGCTGGACTGGATGGACTCTGGTCTGATCCAGCTGGCTTGTTCTTATGTTCTTATGCAAGGGAGGAAAGGGAAAGGGAGAGGGCCCGGCCTCTGGACATGGCCCTCTCACCTAGTGAAGGGGGGGAGGGGTGGGAGGCAACAAACCCTGTGATGTATGTTAGGCTGTGAGTGTGTGACTGGACCAAGATCACCCAGCAAGTTTCCCTGCCGAGTGGGGATTTGAATCTGGGTCTCCCGCATCCTAGCATGACATTCCGATTGCTACAACACACTGGCTTTCAAACCAAAAGGGTAGCTTGCATCATTCTCCATTTTGTCCTCATTACAACCCTGTGAGGTGGGCTGGGATGAGAGCGTGTGATTGACTCAAGGTCACCCAGCGAGCTCCCAGGGCGCGAGAGGGTGAGCTTTCTCTGGATGCCCCGTGGAAAGGTCTGGGAACCCCAAAACCTGCCTGCCATTCCTTTCTTTCCCTCCCAGGTGGAAACTGTTACACCGTCCTGGTGGCCAACGTCTGCAGCGAAGCCGTTCACATCGTGGAGACGGTAAGCAGCGCAGGGTCGGCTCTGAGTCTGTGGGGCCGGATGAGAAGAGAAAGAAACGTTGCCAGTGCTCCAAATGCCAGGGGAACATTTTCAAATGTGCCTGCCTTAAGCATGAAAAGAAGAGTTTGGATTTATATCCCCCCTTTCTCTCCAGCAGGAGACTCAAAGGGGCTGACAATCTCCTTGCCCTCCTCCCCCCCACAACAAACACCCTGTGAGGTAGGTGGGGCTGAGAGAGCTCCGAGAAGCTGTGACTAGCCCAAGGTCCCCCAGCTGGCGTGTGTGGGAGTGCACAGGCTAATCTGAATTCCCCAGACAAGCCTCCACAGCTCAGGCGGCAGAGCAGGGAATCAAACCCGGTTCCTCCAGATTAGATACACGAGCTCTTAACCTCCTACACCACTGGCACAAAATACAGTGGTGGAATGGAGTGTGCTGCTGCAGAAGGGGAAGTGATGCTGTTTTTGAATACCTCCTGCAACTAGAAAACTAGCATCACAAGGAAGAGGCTGGACTAGAACCTCAGTGGTTGTTCACATGCAGCTGCCTTATGTTGAACCAGACCTTTGTCAATCAAGGTCAATCTTGCTTACTCAGACTGGCAGTGGCTTTCCAGGTTCTGGCCAATGCAGAATAGAGAGGAACTATGATGTCCCTCGATATAGACACTGTACTCCTATTGATGCAGCTCAGAATTGCATTGGCTTTTTCGGCTGCCGCATCACACTGCTGACTCATGTTCAGTTTGTGGTGAATTAAGACCCCCAGATCTGTACTGTACTGTAAACCTTTATTAGGCATATATAATTCTGCATACAGTATGTTTGTATGATAAACAACAATACAACGAGGAACCCAGTACACTAAGTTAGGATGAATTATACACAAACTTTCTGGAGACCTATTGTGATATCCATATGTTAATTAAAACTGATTTGAATGACTTCTCATGTTTATTACAATGACTTGAGCCTCAGACATTAAATCAATGTAATTTAGATGGTTTGATACATCGAGGGACACATTTTAGTACCGTCTTTGAGATATTACTTCTGCTAGATATGTAGCGACCCTAAAGGTTATCTCAGAAGATGCATCACTAAGTAAATACTTCACTACATAAGCCGAAGGCAAATTTGTTTTAGCTTTAATAATCGGAATTATATAGTGACTACGTAATGCAGAGTGTAGCTGACATTCTAGGAGTATATGCTGTATTGTATCCACGGCATTTACAGTATGGTTCGCCACTTTGGCTACAGGAGTTCGACTCTAATATTGAGAAAATACAGTCCTCCTTTTACAGGAAAATCCTGGGTGTTCCAAAATGTGTCCCAAATAGGGTGATCTATGCAGAACTGGGTCTACACTCTATTGAAACAAAAGCTTGGATTGTGCTTTTTAAATTTTGGCTAAAAATATTCTTTAGGGTAAGGAAAATTCATTATTCTCTTATTTTAAATCTGACCAACTGAGCATATCCTGGTTATTCCATATTGAATCCAAAATAAGAATAAGGACCCCCAGATCCTTTTCACATGTACTGTTGTCAAGGACAAGGAGTAATCAATTCAAGGTACAGGAAAAGAGATTGCGCCTAAACATTAGGAAGAACGTCCTGACAGTAAGTGCTGTTCGCCATTGGAATATGCTGCCTCAGAGAGTGGTGGAGTCTCCTTCTTTGGAGGTTTTGAAAGAGAGGCTGGATGGCCATCTGCCAGGAGTGCACTGATCGTGTGTTCCTGCATGGCAGGGGGTTGGACTGGATGGTCCTCGTGGTCTCTTTTAACTCTAGGATTCTATGTCACTTTGAAAGTAGAAAGTTTGCTGTCTGAAACCATTTCCGCACTGAACCCAGTAACATTAACATTCCTTTCAGCTGTCCACACTTCGTTTTGCTGCCAGAATGAAGTGGGTAACCACTGTGCCAGTCGTCAATGAAAAGCAAGACACAGAGGTATGGCCCGTCTTGTCCTGCCCTGAGGCTAATTCTGGATAGAGGGAGCGATCTGGTGGCCAGGGGGCAGGGGAAAGCCCCTCATAAACTCAGGGGGTCCCGAAGGACTTCAAAGAATAAGGACTTGGAGGGATCCCCTTCTGTGGGATGTGGTGAGGAATACCAGTTTGGTGGGCCTTAAAAGGAGGACTGGGTCAGGGGTGTCCAACTCTGGCGCTTCAACTGTTCATGGACTGCAATTCCCACCAACTCCAATTGGCCATTCCAGCAGGGGTTGATGGGAATTGTAGTCCGTGAACATTGCAGTCCATGAACATCTGAAGCGCCAGAGTTGGACACCCCTGGACTAGACGAGCGTGTGGGCGACTTGCTCCTTGCAGTAGGGGGACATGTCAACATTGCCAGGAACGAATCTGCAGGATCCAACCTATTATGTGAATTAAGTGGGGATTAGTTTACACAGTGCAACACAACAGAGATCACACTGAAGAAAGCTCACTGCAATTGCTTGTCTACTATTGGATGAAGCCTTTGTTACAAGTATAATACGTGTCCTAATTCATAAACAATACGACAGTACCACTTGGCATCTGAAATACAGACCCTAATAGCACTGATAAAAATCCTGTATAATGCAAAGCAAAGATCCTGTGTAATATGTTGAAAGTCCACTAAGCTAACTGGAACCTGGATGTATTGTCAAAGGCTTTCACGGCCGGAATCACTGGGGTGCTGTGTGGTTTCCGGGCTGTATGGCTGTGTTCTAGCAGCATTCTCTCCTGATGTTTCGCCTGTATCTGTGGCTGGCATCTTCAGAGGATCTGATAGATGCAGCCACAGATACAGGTGAAACGTCAGGAGAGAATGCTGCTAGAATACAGCTATACAGCCCGGAAATCACACAGCACCCCGGAACCTGGATGGTTTCAAATCATTGCCGTTCATACAAACTGCTGTACATTTTGGAAGCACAGGCATGTGGGATTTATGTTTTGCTAGCATTGAAGCTCGTATGAGACCAGTACACATTCAGGATGGGGATGGTGGTGTAGAGGTTTGTTGAAGGAAAAGGCCCTGCAGATGAGAAGGCCCTCAATGGACCAGTTGGCTATTACTGGGGAGGGGATCTTTATTTCGCAGCTAATGTTTCTCGTTTTTTCAGCGCTTAGTGAAAAACCTTGAAAAGGAAGTCTTCTACCTGAAAGAGGAGCTGGCAGTCCACAACACCCTGGTAAGGAGAAGTAATTTCTCCTGCAGGGATGGCGCTTCGGAATGATGTCTGGGCCCATTCCCTGTATAGCGTGTGTGTTCAGGTCAGATTTAAAGCTCAGCGTGATTTTACCTGGCTGAGAGGGATTCAGGCTTTCAAAGGCTCCCTCTGTACTGACATTCAGGAGTCAGACCAAACTACTGGGGAAGAACTTTTGAAGGCCAGCTAAGTTGATGTAGACCCTCAGTGCTTGGCCATCACTGAGGGATGTCAGCCTCCATATGGAATCCAAATCCAGCTCACCAGATTAGAGTCTGCCACTCACGTGGGGAATTGAACTTGGTTCTCCAGATTAGCATCCACTTGCTCTTAACCGCTACATCACACTGTAGACATAGGCCTTCTCAACAAAAAGCGACTGATCCGGAAATTGAAACTGGTCCAGAATGCGGCGGTGCGGCTCTTGGTGGGTGGTTCTTTTTGTGAGCATATCACCCCCGTGTTGCGCCACCTACACTGGCTCCCAGTGGAATTCCGGGTCACTTTCAAGGTGTTGGTGTTAACCTTTAAGGCCCTTCTCGGCTTGGGACCCTCATACCTTCGTGACCGTCTCACCCCATATGTCCCGGGTAGGCCTCTGCGGTCGGCAGAGGCCAATTTACTAGTGGTCCCAGGCCCCTCCATGATGCGACTGGCCTCTACCCAGGCCAGGACTTTTACGGCCCTGGCCCCCACCTGGTGGAACACCCTTTCATCAGATGTGCGGGCCCTGTGGGACCTTGGTGAATTCCGCAGGGCCTGTAAAACGGTTTTGTTCCACCGGGCTTTTGGAGAGGCCGGCCGCAGATTCCCCCTCTGGGATGCCCCTATGTTGCGTGCCATTCCATCATCGGCACGCCCAATATAACATCTAATCTACACTGCTACCCCCGCCCGGCCTTGGGTTCGGGCGCCACACACTTTTATAATCTTGTTGTTATATATGCTGTATTGATACTGCTAGTTTTATGAATTTTGTAAATTGTTTTAACCTGCTTTAATTGATTTTGTTCTGTGTATTGTTGTTTTGGCCTATTGTATGTAATACTGTTTCTGGCCTGATGTACACCCCCCAGAGCCCTTCGGGGGTGGGCGGTTTAGACAGACAGACAGACAGACAGACAGACAGACAGACAGACAGACAGACAGACAGACAGACAGACAGACAGACATTGTAATGATATTTCATTACCAATTAAAACCAAAAAAGACGATGGAAATCTGAGCAGAGCTTTCATCCTGTTTCCTACTTGCTCAGAAGTCAACTAATTTTTTACTCTATGTGGCAAAGCGTGGGCCAGAGATGTCAGTGACCCGAAGGTTTCTATCATTTCTGAGAATAAGACAGCTACCCCGGCTGGTTCTCTTACCTCCTGTTTTCCATTTCTAGCTCAATCGTCCACCAATCACTTATGAGCCCCTCAATGAAATCCAGGTGGCGGAAATCAACTCTCACGTTCGTCGGTTCCTGGAAGGAAGCATAGATGAGTTGGAGGTGGGTAGCTGTCATGGGATGTGCTTGTTTAGATCACTCTGCGTTTAAATATTGATAATTTCATTATAGTATACAATAATCCAGGGGCGTCCAACTCTGGCGCTTCAGAGTTGGATGCTTCAGAGTTCACGGACTACAATTCCCATCAGCCCCTGTGGCAGAAGCACGCTACTTCTGCCACACAGCTACCGGCCACACTTGGAACTTTTGGTGAGATGGTGCAATGAAGCCCGTTGTGCCGAGAAATACAACAGGCTCTAGAAAACTTAATTTCAAAGGGCAGCAGTTAGTTTGCCCCCACCCCTTTTACGTTTTCACAATGTGGGCGTAGCCTCCCCCCCTCCATTCACGCATTTTTGCAGCTCTTTAAAAAGTGAATTGTCACCAGTACGCCTTGCCTTGCCTCTTTATATATACAGACCTGTCACTGCTCCCAAGCGGCATAGGAGGAAAAAACCAACAACAGCCCATGACGTCACTGATGTGGCTATATAAATGGTAGCTCTAGCTAAAACCATAGAGTTTCCAGTTGTTCCTAGAACAGGGGTCTGCAAACTGCAACTCTCCAGATGTTCGTGGACTACAAATCCCATAAGTCCCTGCCAGCATGGCCAATTGGCATGCTGGCAGGGGCTGATGAACATCTGGAGAGCCGCAGGTTGCAGATCCCTGTCCTAGAACTATGCCTTGTCACTTCCAGGTTTTACCCAGAAATAGTGAATTCACATTCATCCCCGTGTCCCCGCCCCAGCTGTTTTGCCTGTTGCCAAACTCTGCCCGGCAACCTTAGTCAGTGTGTATTTGTAAATATAAGCTTTGCCCTTGGGTCCCAGTTTGCTCTCGTGCAACGGTTTCCAGCCCCCACGTGGGGCTTTGTATACAGGGGTTGCCAGTTCTAGGCCTGAAGGTGTACCAAAATAGTAGATGGCCTCTTTGATCCTCTTTGATCTGAGATTGCAAAGGCCTTAACAGACCAGGTGATCGGGAGCAACAGCCGCAGAAGGCCATTGCTTTCACATCCTGCACATGAGCTCCCAAAGGCACCTGGTGGGCCACTGCGAGGAGCAGAGAGCTGGACTAGATGGACTGTGGTCTGATCCAGCTGGCTTGTTCTTATGTTCTTATGTTCTTAACTTGTCTTCCCCAGATCATGAGTCTCCGGCAAATCCAAGAAATCTTTTACCAGTTCAAATTCATCTTAAGGTAAGGCCTTGGCCCATTTCCCTGGTTGGTGTCTTTTGAAAACCTTTGACTGCAAATGTGGATGGTGGATGGTGGCTTGCGTGGTCCTCAGACAAGACCGTTTCCCCTCAGTCAGACATCCCACACACACACACACACACCACAATTGGCAACGCTGTGTGAAGACATTGGGGGAATCTTGGTCCGTGCTTCCCTGCACAGATAGGGGAGCCCTTAAGATGACGCTTTTTTGTTTGTTTGTTTATTTATTTATTTATTACATTTGATAGACTGCCCACCCCCAAAGGGCTCTGAGCGTTGTACAACATGTTTAAAACCAACAATAAACATTTAAATAACTTAAAACCTTAACCTCATAATTTAAAATCCCAAATTTCTAATTTTAACGTATAATAATCAGGCACGTCATTGCTGCAGATGCCACTTATACAGGGAGAGGGCCTCGTGAGTAGGTGGTGCTGAGAATTCTGAGAGAACTGTGACTGGGCCAAGGCCCTCCACAGGTTTTGTGTGTAGGAGCGGGGAAACAAATTCAGTCCATCAGAGAAGAATCTGCCACTCATATGGAGGAGTGGGGAATCGAACCCGGTTCTCCAGAGTAGAGTCCACCTGCTCTTGACCACGACCCCATGCTGATAGGTGAAACCATGCAAGTCAAGCCCCATTCCTCATCCTACCATCTGACTCAGGGATGCTAACGGGGTGCCCACGGGCCCCACAGCACCAACCGGCACCTTTCCTGGTGTCCCACAAATGTTTTTGGAATGTGGGTGGGGCCAGGTGGGGGCCCTTGCCCAGCAAGACTTCCGATTGGCTGTACAGATTTTTTAAAACATCACTGTGGCAGTAGCTACCATCATAATACACGGCTCTTCACTGTGACACAGAAGGTGAGCTGCAACAGCCATTTTAGAGCTGGTTCCACCTCAAGAGGCAGTCATTTTGGGACAGACTTGGAAAGGCTGGGCCTAGTATAGATGTCTTTCAGCCAACAGGGCCTAGTATAGATGTCTTTCAGCCAACAGGAGCAAGAAGTGGAAGCCAGGCTGAGGAGCAAGTACACCCTGATAGACAAAAATGACTTTGCCACTTTGTCTGCGGTCCAGAAGGTGAGTGGAAACACCTTGACTCTCATGCTGTGAAGGGTGGGGTGGGGTCAGTGGTGGGATCCAAAAATTTTAGTAACAGGTTCCCATGGTGGTGGGATTCAAACAGTGGCGTGGCGCCAATGGGGCTGGGCGGGGCACGACGGGGGCGGGGCATTAATAATTTCTCTGTTACTGTAAAAAACTCTTACTGTAAAAAATAAGTTCCTAATTTCCAGCTGGTATCTTTCTGTCCATCATTTAAACTCATCACAGCAAGTCCTATCGTCTACGGCCCACAGAAACAACTACTTCTCCTCTAATTGACTGCCTGCCAAATACTTAATACTCTCAAATACTTAACTTTGTTTCTAGAAATCAAAAGAAGGATGCTTTCCTTAAACAAGGAACTTGACCATATTTCTAAAACATGTTTTTAAAACAGCCCAACAGGGAGAATGATCCCGTTTTCTACCGCCGCTAACCAGCCACATAGGAAACAACAGGACTTTACGATTTTTGGACCGAATGGAATTTCTAACGGAAAAGCAGATCCAATTAGGAACCCCCTCTCGGCACACACAAATAATTAGCGACCCACTCTCGGGAACCTGTGAGAACCTGCTGGATCCCACCTCTGGGCGGGGTCCAGCGAAACTTTGCGGCCTCCTGAAATAGCCCAGTTATAGCTGTCCAGGCTGAAGCAGGCTGGCTCAGCCCACCGTTGTCAGAGCTTGGCTGCTACGTGGGTTCTGCCATAGTTAGTACTTGGATGGGCGTCCACAGAGGGAGACTGTGCAGGGGAAGGTAATGACAAACCACCTGTACTTGTCTCTTGCTCGAAACCCCCCACGGATGGGATTACCATTGATGGAGAATTTGTAGAGCGCTGGAGGCACATGGCACAACAGAATTTCCTGGTGTGTTTGTGTGTGTGTGTTGCTGAGGAAACAAGGTTGCATATGCAGACCCTTTGCCTTAGTAAATTAGTACAAGTCCTTTATCGTAAGGAATTCCATTTGAGGCAGCATACAGTAGAAACAGGATTCCAATCTAGACTTAGTGGCTAGGAGAGACTTAGGGAGCTGGGGATGTTTAGTTTGGTGAAGAGAAGGTTAAGAGGTGTCACGATAGCCCTGTTTGGATATTTGAAGGGATGTCACGTTGGTGAGGGAGCAAGCTTGTTTTCTGCTGCCTCAGAGACTAGGACACAGAGTAATGGGTTCAAGGTGAAGGAAAAGAGATTCCACCTAAACATCAGGAATAACTTCCTGACTGTTAGGGCTGTTTGACAGTGGAATTCACTGCCTCGGAATGTGGTGGCGTCTCCTTCTTTGGAGGTTTTTAAAGAGAAGGCTGGTTGGATCATCTGTCAGGAGTGCTTTGATGGTGTGTTCCTGCATGGCAGGGGGTTGGACTGGATGGCCCTTGGGGTCTCTTTCCACTCTATGATTCTATCATGTCTGAAGATACAGGATGAGTGTTCTGCCCTCATGGTAGTAAGATGGAGAAGAAAGAAAGACGATTCCCTCCGTGTACAGAGGTGGGATCCAGCAGGTTCTCACAGGTTCCCGAGAGTAGGTTACTAATTGTTTGTGTGTGCCGAGAGGGGGTTACTAATTGGTGATTTTTCCATGTGATTTTTGCCTTAGTTGCGCCCCTCCTCTCAGCAGTAGCGCGCAGAACTTGAAGCAGTCTAGCAGGAGGTGCACCGGCGTGCGTGGCAGCCTGCGTGCATTCGATTCCCACCCAAGGACCGGCGCAGCGGCTGCGTCCTTGCCACAGCCCCGCCCAGGAATGCCCCACCCCTGGAATGCCAGGCCACGCCCCGTCATGCCCCGCCCAGCCCCATTGGCGCTACACCACAGTTTATATCCCACCACCATGGGAACCTGTTACTAAAATTTTTGGATCCCACCACTGTCCGTGTAGCAATCAAATCAAGCCTAATCTATCCCTAGAAACTAAAATGTCTTAACTGAAGCTGTCGTTTGGTCAAACAGTGGGAAGGCTGAAGTCACTGGATAAGACAATAATGCTAGGAAGGGTTGAAGGTCAAGGGAGAAGAGGAAGGCCCAACTGAGACAGACTGACTCTAAATAGGAAGCCACGGGCCTCACCCTTCGAGGCCATCAATAGTAGAACATTTTGGAGGACATTAATTGATAGGGTGGCCATGATTTGGAATTGACTTGATGGCACTTAATACACATAACTATCTACTCATCAGAGAGCCACGGAGCAGTAGAAGGAATTGGAGGCCCAGTGCCTTGACTTAACTGTCTCTCTGTAGCCCCACTCTGCACTCTGAGGCTACAAGACTGTGCAGAGGCCTTCTCCTCTGACATGGGTGGGGTCGCCATGAGTTTATTCTCAGAATTTGGGTACCCTTAAAGCAGATTTTAGAACAGTGTGTGGGTTCGTGTGTGTGTGTCCATCCCGTTCTTGGCTCAGCTAGCCGAATCCAAGTGGCCGAACCTTAGAATTCGGTGATGCAGATTCTCTACCCTCTTAGCGCCACGCTTTCCCCTTCTCTGTTCTCAGGCTGGATTGGTTGATGCTGACGGCCACATGGTTGGTGAGGTGGATGGGCAGGGGTTCGGCATTGGAGTTGCTCCTTTCTCGTCCAAGCCTGGAGGGAAGAGAGCAAAAATAAAGAAAGGCAAAGAGCAGCCCAGGTGGGTCTTCTTTGGGTTCTCTTTCTGGGCAGGATTATTTACCCTTCCTGGGACTGTGGCAGGGGTGACCATCCCCCAGAGCCTGGATTTGAGGCCCCCCGGAGGGCTCTGGGTAGCGTGCAGAAGGCAAAACCATTAAAAAATATAATAAGAGCATAAGAACAAGCCAGCTGGATCAGCAGAGTCCATCTAGTCCAGCTCTCTGCTACTCGCAGTGGCCCACCAGGTGCCATTGGGAGCTCACATGCAGGATGTGAAAGCAATGGCCTTCTGCGGCTGTTGCTCCTGAGCACCTGGTCTGCTAAGGCATTTGCAACCTCAGATCAAAGAGGATCAAGATTGGGAGCCATAGATCGACTTCTCCTCCATAAATCTGTCCAAGCCCCTTTTAAAGCTATCCAGGTTAGTGGCCATCACCACCTCCTGTGGCAGCACATTCCAAACACCAATCACACGTTGCGTGAAGAAGTGTTTCCTTTGATTAGTCCTAATTCTTCCCCCCAGCATTTTCAATGGATGCCCCCTGGTTCTAGTATTGTGAGAAAGAGAGAAAAAATTCTCTCTGTCAACATAATACAATAGAAAAATTAAAACCAAAATAGTTAAATAATTAAATACCATATCAAAACAGAATGAAGAACCCTGACATCAGATGGTACATTCTATCCCCCTGGGAGGGGACTGGGCACAATACAGCGACAACCAGTTATGGTAGAGTGTGTGTTTGTGTGTGTGTGTGTGGGGGGGGAGGTTAGCAGGAGAGGCCATCAGTGGCCAGCCTCCCCAAAGGCCCCAGGGGGAACAACTCCATTTTACAGGCCCTGCGGAAGTGTCCGAGGTCCCGCAGGGCCCTGATGGCCGTAGGGCAGTGGTGGCGAACCTATGGCACGGGTGCCAGAGGTGGCACTCAGATCCCTCTCTGTGGGCACACACAGAGTTCCCCCCCACCCATCTAGGCTGGCCTGGGCCGCTGGGCTCAATTATTAGCATTAAACCTAAGACCTAGTTTTGGGGAAGCAGTGTAGGTAACCCTATTAAGTGCTGTTAAACCCCACTGATTTTCATGGGAAGAACTAAAGCACGATCCTTTACCTGGGGGTAAGCTCGGTTGCTGGCAATGGGGCTTGCTTCTGAGTAAACCCTCCTAGGGTCGTGATTCACCCGTTGGAAGAGTTGAACGGTTGCTTCAAAGCAAAGCCACCGACTACCGCCAAGTTTACTCCCGAGTAATGTGTGCCTCGGAGCCAACTGTTTTTTTCTAAACTAAAACATCAGTATTCAGGATAAATTGTCGTGTTGGCACTTTGCGATAAATGAGTGGGTTTTGGGTTGCAGTTTGGGCACTCGGTCTCGAAAAGGTTCATTATCACTGCTGGAGGGAAAGCGTTCCACCAGGCAGGGGCCGGGGCAGTAAAAGCTGCCCCTGCCCTGGGGTTTTGACCCTTTGCCCCTTTCCCAGCATTGGTCCGCGGAAGGAAGGGGTGGCCAGCCCTGTTTCGGGGAAGGAGCTGGATTCTGTTTCCGCCTCGCGCAACGGGGGGTTCAGCAAGGAGCCGGAGGCAAAGGAAGCCCAAGACATTGTCAGTGTGGACTCGCATCGCACCGAATCCGGGCCTAAAGAGGACACCACCAGCCAGCCCAGGTAAAAAAAAAAAGAGGCTTGGTGTTTTGGGCTCTTTTGCAGAGTTGCAGGAACTGCTGTGCACCAACCGTCTGCGCACCCATGTTAGACCAGCTTTGTTGCCTCACGCCAAAGGTCCAGCCAATCCGGCATCTTCTCTGGATTGGGAGCAGCAGTGGCGTAGGAGGTTAAGAGCTCGTGTATCTAATCTGGAGGAACCGGGTTTGGTTCCCAGCTCTGCCGCCTGAGCTGTGGAGGCTTATCTGGGGAATTCAGATTCGCCTGTGCACTCCCTCACACGCCAGCTGGGTGACCTTGGGCTAGTCACAGCTTCTCGGAGCTCTCTCAGCCCCACCTACCTCACAGGGTGTTTGTTGTGAGGGGGGAAGGGCAAGGAGATTGTCAGCCCCTTTGAGTCTCCTGCAGGAGAGAAAGGGGGGGATATAAGTCCAAACTCTTCTTCTTCTATGCCCAGCAGCCAATCAGGTGGCCCTGTTCCCTTTCTTCAAGCACTCAGCAGGCACCCTGTCGGAGTCCCCTGGTCTTCTGGCTCACCCTTGTCCGTGTATCTGTTCAACCTTGCAACGGACTTAAGAGGTTTGCGAGGCAGGACTTTGCCCGAATAGAAGCTGTGCTAATCTGCCTCTGTCGGTCTTGGTGTAGTGGTTAAGAGCAGGTGCGCTCTAATCTGGAGAACCGGGTTTGATTCCCCGCTCTGCCACTTAAGCTGTGGAGGCTTATCTGGTGAACCAGAATAGCTGATGCGCTCCAACACATGCCAGCTGGGTGACCTTGGGCTAGTCACAGTTCTTTGGAGCTCTCTCAGCCCCACCCACCTCACGGGGTGTTTGTTGTGGGAGGAGCGGGGAGGGCAAGGAGATTGTCAGCCCCTTTGAGTCTCCTTACAGGAGAAGAAAGAGAGAATATAAATCCAAACTCCTCTTCCTCTTCTGGCCTTCATCGATTTGCCAAGGCCGCTAGAATCAGCCAGCCACCTTTGACTGGCCTTTCTCTTCCCGACAGCTGTCCGCCAGCCCGGACGGCAGCCTTTGAGGACTTCAAGAACGAGCGCGGCAGTGAGATCAACCGGATCTTCAAGGAGAACAAGGCCATTCTGAGAGACCGCAAGAAGAAGATGAGCGAGGTCACGCAGAAGATCAACGCCCTGAAGAGGGAGATGGACACGGCCAAGCAGGCCCTGGAGGCCCAGAAGCAGGAGCGGGAGCAGCAGGGTAAGGAGCGCCTGAACTAGGTGGGGGCGCCCTAGACAGGGTCTCAGTCACTTGGCATGCAATTTGGTAGGGTTGCCAACCTGGTCATCCAGGATCTAGCTACAGGGGTCAGTGCTATCAGTCACAGACCAGGAAAGGGATTTGGGCGTCTTAGTTGATAGTTCCATGGGAATGTCAACTCAATGCGTGGCAGCTGTGAAGAAGGCAAACTCTATGCTGGGGATCATTAGGAAAGGAATTGATAATAAAACTGCAAAGATTGTCATGCCCTTATATAAAGCCGTGATGCGACCGCACTTGGAGTCCTGGGTTCAGTTCTAGTTGCCGCATCTCAAAAAGGATATCGAAGAGATAGAAAAAGTGCAGAGAAGGGCAACGAGGATGATTGAAGGATTGGAGCACCTTCCTTATGAGGAGAGGCTGCAGCGTTTGGGACTCTTTAGTTTGGAGAGGTGACGTCTGAGGGGGGATATGATTGAAGTCTATAAAATTATGCATGGGGTAGAAAATGTTGACAGAGAGAAATTTTTCTCTCTTTCTCACAATACTAGAACCAGGGGGCATTCATTGAAAATGCTGGGGGTAAGAATTAGGACTAATAAAAGGAAACACTTCTTCACACAACGTGTGATTGGTGTTTGGAATATGCTGCCACAGAAGGGGGTGATGGCCACTAACCTGGATAGCTTTAAAGGGGGCTTGGACAGATTTATGGAGAAGTCGATCTATGGCTACCAATCTTGATCCTCCTTGATCTCAGATTGCAAATGCCTTAGCAGACCAGGTGCTCGGGAGCAGCAGCAGCAGCAGCAGGCCATTGCTTTCACCTCCTGCATGTGAGCTCCCAAAGGCACCTGGGGGGCCACTGTGAGTAGCAGAGTGCTTGACTAGATGGACTCTGGTCTGATCCAGCAGGCTAGTTCTTATGTTCTTATGGTGATTAAGTGTCTGACCAGGATCCAAGAGACCTGGGTTCAGATCCTGACTCTGCCGTGACACTCGCTGAGTCACCTTTGGTCAACCACACTCTCTCAGCCTGACCCTACCTGTGAGGATAAAATTGGGAAAAGAGAACCACAGAAGCTGCCCTGAGCGCTTCAGAAGAAGGTGGGGTACCAGGTAGACGAGGCGCCTGGAAAGCGATGTGAGATGTCCCCTGGGTTTCTGGCTATTATTGGGAGACTTCTTCAAACCTCCGTCCTTTTGGGGGGCCCCACAGGAGAATACCTGAATGAGGAAGGTCAAGTCATTATCGACGAGGAGGAGTTCCTGCTGCTCGTGAAGCTGAAGGAGCTGCGGAAGCAGTACCGGGCGGACTTCAGCGAGTTCCGGAACCTCCAGTCCGAAGTGCAGTACTGCCAGCACCTGGTGGACCAGTGCCGACGGAAGCTGCTCACGGGTACTGCATGCTGCAGACTCCGGAGGATGTTGCATCTGGACTTGGGCTTGCGCTCCTCCGAGCGTGTGCTTGTCTCTCTACATGCCACATGTGGGCTAGTTTTGAACCAGGGCAGAGGCGTACAGCCCCATGGGCACATGAGGTATCCCATGTCCCTGGGTTCCACCCATTTGATCACGGGGGTGCACGTGCCCCCAGTGGTGGGATCCAAAAATTTTAGTAACAGGTTCCCATGGTGGTGGGGGGATCTCAGGAAGACTGTGGGAATAACGCCCAATGGGGCAAATTTGGGCTGGGGCACCGCACGGGGGTGTGAAGCCGGGCATTCGGGGCGGGGCACTTCCCTTGGCTGGGCTGTGGTGGTATGGGACCACAGCTGCTGCGCCGGTCCTTGGGCGGGAAACGAATGCACGCAGGCGCACACTGCCACGCACGCCGGTGCACCTCCTGCTAGACTGCTTCAAGTTCTGCGCACTGCTGCTGAGAGGAGGGGCGTAACTAAGGCAAAAATCACGTGGCAAAATCACCCATTAGTAACCCCCTCTCGGCACACACAAATAATTAGTAACCTACTCTCAGGAACCTGTGAGAACCTGCTGGATCCCACCTCTGTGTGCCCCCCACGTGATTAAGGTACTGGGAAGCCCCCCACCTCTATCAGAGGCTGCGGCTTGCAGCCTCTGATGGAGGTGGGGGGCCTGGCTTGGCAGCCGCCGCCAACGGGTCAGGAGCACCTGGTGGGCCCGTGGCAGGCTCCTGGCCTAACTGCTGCCATCACCCCACCCCCCTATCAAAGGCCACAAGCTGGCATGGCCACCAGAAGAGGTAGGAGGGGCCTGCCAGCAGCCGGCGCCAGTCCGGGAGCCAGCTGCAGGCAAGGTCTTGTTTTTGCGCCCCCCCCCCCCCACCTTTTCTTGCATAACTTATGCAAGAGATGCCAAATATTCTAATATCCCTGGTCTGACTCAGTATAAGGCACCTTCATGTGCTTTTCTCAAATGCAGAACATCTGCAGGGAGTGGGGGAGCCACGTGGGCCACAATAATGCCAGAATGGAGTTGCTTGTAGTTCCCTGCGGCAGGTGGCCCGTGTGTGGTCATCCAGTCCAACCCCCTTGCCGAGCGCTGAGACCTTTGCATTCCCGGAGAGATCCAGCTGCATGCTAAGAGCTGCCGTCCAGAGACGGGATCTTCCATCTCTCTGCTCCAAGGCACGCCGAATATTGGAAGAAGCCCTCAAAATGTCCGCGCGTCCAGCCACCCTCTGTCACGCTCCAGGCCAGCTCGGGGCCAGGAGTCACCGAGCCCAGACCAGCCTTGGGAGCCGCAGTGGCGTAGGAGGTTAAGAGCTCGTGGATCTAATCTGGAGGAACTGGGTTTGATTCCCAGCTCTGCCGCCTGAGCTGTGGAGGCTTATCTGGGGAATTCAGATCAGCCTGTGCACTCCCACACACGCCAGCTGGGTGACCTTGGGCTAGTCACAGCTTCTTGGGGCTCTCTCAGCCCCACCCACCTCACAGGGTGTTTGTTGTGAGGGGGGAAGGGCAAGGAGATCGTCAGCCCCTTTGAGTCTCCTGCAGGAGAGAGAGGGGGGATATACATCCAAACTCTTCTTCTTCTTGTCCTTGGATTTCCCTCCGTTTCTGATTTGCTTCTCAGAGTTTGAGATCTGGTACAACGAGTCCTTCCTCATCCCGGAGGAGGTCCAAGAGGCTCTGAAGCCTGGAGGCGTTATCAGGCTCGGCATGATTCCCATCAACAGAGTCCTGGCTCTGGTAAGCTGGGGCCTCTTCAACCTGTTTGACACCCCCCCTCCTCCTCGTGGGCTGTTCGGTTTGTAAACTGTTGGTCCTGCAAACCCATGTGCACCACCAGCAGCCATGGCCTGTTCGCCCAGGGGTCCCTCCAGTGCCCTCCTCCCAGGACCTTTTTGGAGGCCAAAGATCCAAGATTCCTTGAGACTCCTTCTTCAGCGAGGGTTTTTTCTTAAAGCGTAAGAGAGCTGGATCCAGCATACAGCTGCTCCAGGATTGCTTTGATGGTGTGTTCCTGCATTGCAGGGGTGTGGACCTGATGGCCCTTGTGGTCTCTTCCAACTCTATGATTCTAATCCCGCGTAGAACCGTGGTTTGATTCCCCCTCACTCCCTCCCCCCAACTTGGAGCTGACAGACTTTGATCTGGAGAACCGGGTTTGATTCCCTGCTCCTCCACATGAAGCCTGCTGGGTAACCCTGGGCCAGTCACAGTTCTCTCCAGACTCTCTCAGCCCCATCTACCCCACAAGGTGTCTGTTGTGCGGACAGGAAAGAGGTTTGTAATGTTGAAGCAGCGGATTTACTAGGAGTAGACCACCTTGCAGGATGCAATGTAGACAAGAACTGACAGACACCAGTGCAGTTCTGTTTATTGCTATCTACTGACAAAGTGCTTCGCCAGACCACAGGTGTTTTCAGGCACACATTACTCTGTTGTCTGTGCTATCTATATACAAATGTGGTACCAATCAGGGGCCCTTACCTTATCATGTTTTGCACACGGTACATGTTGTGCACTCAGTCCTAATTATGCACACGGCACCTGCTAGAAGGAGGGTCCAGCCCCTTTGAGTCTTCTTACAGGAGAGAAGGGGGGTGCTATAAATCCAAATTCTTCAGACTTTTTCATCCCTCTGCTGGAGCCAGAGGCTCTGTCCTGCCTGCCTGGAGGTCCGACTGGTGCTTCATGGAGCCTCTTGTGTCCTACCCTTCTCTTCCTCCCAGGATGAAGATGAGCAGGAGAGATTTGACCGGATGCAGGAAGAGGTGCTGCCGTTCTCCCCGGCTTCTGTCTCCTTCTATAATGCCAAAGCAAATACTGATCGCAAGGTAGCGTAAACCCCCTTCTCTGCTGGCCCTCTGGCAGGCAGCAGCCAACGGTCGTCTTTGAGAGGGTTGCAAACCTCAGCAAAAGGGGTCTTCCACAGAACCTCGTTTGGGGTTTGGGCTCGGCTGTGGCTAAGCGGTGGAGCACCTGCCCTGGGCGCATTCCAGGCTCACTCTCCAGCATCTCCACTTCAAAGTCTCAGTAGTAAGCAGCGAAAGGCCCCTTCCGCACACGCAAAATAATGCGTTTTCAAACCACTTTCACAACTGTTGGCAAGTGGATTTTGCCATTCTGCACAGCTTCAAAGAGCACTGAAAGCAGTTTGAAAGTGCATTATTCTGCATGCGCGGAATGAGCCAAAGAGACTTTTTCCAGAGCAAGGCCCTGGAGAACCCATCAGGCAGAGGAGACGGAGCTAGAGCAGGGGTCTGCAACCTGTGGCTCTCCAGATGTTCACTGGCCACAGCATCTCGATAATTCCCATCCAGCCTCTGCTGGTGATGGCTTAATCAGTTGGCCTTCCTGGTCGTATTCCCCCATTTGGTGGCCATGGCTGGCAGGGCCATTGGATGGGAATCTGTAGGTGTCCATGAACATTTGGTGGAGCCAGGCTCCATAGGTTGCAGACCCCTGAGCTAGAGGGCCTAGTAGGCAGATATACAATGTCTGAATGGCTTCAGCTGACTTGCAGACCTCATAAGCTCCCTCAAGGGCTGGATCCAGCTGCCGGGTTGCATGTTTGACACCCCCGGTTTATGCCCTTCTGCACAAGTGTGCCTACCTTTCCCTCCTAATTGGCCCCAGAGCCTAACAGGGCAGCCTATTTCTCTTTTGAACCAGCCAAGTATGCTCATGCCGTGAAACCCCTCGAGACAAATAAAATGAGGAAGAAACCGCCAGCATTATCAACCCATGAGTGAAGAACAAGAGTTCCCATCCACCCTCAGCATCGTAGCGAAGCTGAGCCGGGTGGGTCAGGGGGTCCCTCAATTTGTATTCTTAGAGTGGAACATAGAACCAGCAAATAATTAAATGGTTGTTGTTTTTCTCAGGCACATTGAGCAAAAAATAAATTTCCTGGAGGATTGTGATGATTCGGTAAGTAATGTTCTGAACAAATCGTCAATACTCCTCAATGCATTAACTAGAGGTTGATGAATTTGTTGAGGTGCAGGATAAGAATAGAAGTTATGGAAAGGGAGAGGGGAAAAAATGACTCTCCTTGCTGGAAAAACTGCATCATCCACCGCATGGACAGTAGAAGGAAGAGAACTTGGTCTCCATCTCTTAACTTCTCAAAGTGAGTTCCAAAAAAAGTTGCTCTACAGGACACAAAACAAATCCTGGATCCTCTGCTGACTGGGAGCGGGGTGTGTGTGTGACTTCTGATACATACTCCTGTGAACATGAATCTCCCCTCCCCAATTCATCCCTGCTGTGTTAAATTAATTTGACAAAGAGATGCTGAGCTCTTGCTTAGGACCAGACCCTATTGCAAGGTAAAATCAAAGTCCTGCCAGGTTCATCAGGTAGGGAAGAATGAAAAGCTTCACGTCCAGAGAAGCAACAGGTTAGCCGTGCCAGCAGTGGGTACCCAGTTGTGACATCTTGTTGGATCTTGATAAAAGGTATTCCCTAGCTTTTCTCTTCGGACAATCTCTGCTGATGCATCCGGATGGTTAAAGAGAGAAAGGCCAGCCCCATAGCTCCTGCCCTATAAATGGGTCTGGGCATGCAGCGCTATGTTTCCCACTCACCACCTCTCACTTTGGGGCTGTGACACTCGATGCTTAAAATATTTATTCCAAGATGTGACTCTGTTGAGTCACTGTGGCACGCATGATCTCATTTGAATTTCATAACCTTGCTAGTGATTAATAAAAAGCCCGATCTGCGCTTGCTGACTAACAGGTGGAATTTGACATACCCCACAATGGTGCCAGCTGATGTTTTAGAATTCTTTCCCACGCTAACCCACAAGGCAACAACATAAGAAGAAGAGTTTGGATTGATACCCCCATCTTTTCTCTCCTGCCAAAGGAGACTCCGCTGTGGCTATACAGCCTCCTTTTCCCTTCCTCTCCCACACAAATAGACACCTTGAGAGGCAGGTGGGGGCTGAGAGAGGATTCCAAGAACACAGTGGCATGAGGTGGTTAACGGGACATGGGGAGACACCTCGTGTAGGGGCGTTTGGGTAGAAGTGCCTCCCCAGGCGGTTCCCCTCACTCCTCACTCTAAGAAGCCTTCAGGTAGGATATCTGTCACCCAGCAGGAATGTAGGAGTGTGGAAACACATCTGGTTCACGTCAATCCTGCTTGGGAGAAGAGAGCTTCAGAATCCTACACCTGAGCATCGGAAACAGTTCAGTGCAACCAGCGAGGAGGTCTTTCACATTCACGGTTCACTACAGACACGGAACTGTTGCAAGCCTCGCTGTTTCCAAAGTGCACGAGCACATGGTGTAAGGGTTTGTTGCTCTAGTCCACAATTAAGACTCAGGAATATTTCTAGAGCTTTATTGAACTGTGTCAAAACCTAGGAAGCAAGAAGCCAGAGTTGATGCTCTGCCTTTTGCCCCCAGTATATATCCTCAAACACTGCCCTTTCAGGTACTTCAGATACAGGAGCAGCAGTGGCGTAGGAGGTTAAGAGCTCGTATATCTAATCTGGAGGAACCGGGTTTGATTCCCAGCTCTGCCGCCTGAGCTGTGGAGAGCTTCTTCTAGGGGAATTCAAGATCAGCCTGTGCACTCCCACACGCCAGCTGGGTGTGACCTTGGAAGCAGATCCACAGCTTCTCGAGCTCTCTCAGCCCCACCCACCTCACAGGGTGTTTGTGTGTGAGGAAGAGGGAAGGAGATTGTCAGCCCTTTGAGTCCTCCTGCAGGAGAGAAAAGGGGGAATTATAAATCCAGTGGGCATAGTAGGAGAGTTAAGAGCTCATGTATATCTAATCCCATGAAGCGGAACCAGGTTTGATTCCCAGCTCTGGCCACCTCTGAGGCCTTGTGGAGGATTATCTGGGGAATTCAAGATTAGCCCTGCTTACACTCCCTACACACACCCAGCTGGGTGACCTTGGGCTAGTCACAGCTTTTCAGAGCTCTCTCAGACCCACCTACTTCACAGGGTGTTTGTTGTGAGGGGGGAAGGGCAAGGAGATTGTCAGCCCCTTTGAGTCTCCTGCAGGAGAGAAAGGGGGGGATATGAACCCAAACTCACTTCTTTCTTTCTGTCTCTACTCCCATCGACACCAAACAATTTTGCATAAGAAAAGTCCCAAGATGAAAGCCAGTGAGTGGGATCCAAGGTAATTTTAGTAACAGGTTCTCTCATGCCCCCCCCCCCCAGCAGCGGGGGGCAGAGTACCTATGCATTCTAGGCAAGACCCTGGAGCCCCTAGGTGGAAACCTTGAGCTGGATGCCCCCCCCCCATGGCGCGAGCAGCCACCCCACCACACAACAACCCCCCCCCCAAAATTTTTTTGCACCAGGTCATTTCTAAATCCCATCATCACATTATAGAAAATGCCCCAGCTCACAAATCTGAACACATGCAATGGTGAAACACACGGGTTCTCTTTGAGAGAGACTGGTGAGATAAAAAGGTGTAACGAAGGCTGGAGAGAATCCATGGAATTGCAGTACCTGAAAGGATTAACCAGCAGTTCAGGGAGTTTCATTATTAGCCTTCCAGAATGGTGCTATATGGAACCTTCACTGCTCGAAGGCAGGATGGCACCTCTCAGGGAGGCGCAGGGCGCAGGTGGAAAAAAAGCTGGACTCCAATGAGTAACCTCCCTCTCGGCACACACAAATAATTAGTAACCCACTCTCGGGAACTGGTGAGAACCTGCTGGATCCCACCTCTGATATTGAAAGCAATGTTGTTATGAAATGGGACTGAAAGCCCAGTCCAGGAAATGGGAGATGTGGGCAACGGTTTGAATAATTCACTAGTTGCAAGCAAGCTATAGAAAACCATCCAGACCCATCAGCCACAGGTAACAGCTGGGCCAGGTGCGGCACTGGCCCCAGGCAGGTGATGCCAGGCCCAGCGGGAGCCAGGCCTGACACTTGGCACTGCGGGCTAGGGAAGAGTTCTGAGAAGTTTGCAGGTAGATCCCAATGACAGGAAAATTATATTCTCGAGTTAGTAAAAAGATGGGAAGCAGTTTAGGGCAAACATTTAGAACCAGCAGGCATCTTTTCAGGGGTGGAGAGGGAAGGAGAGAATTGAATTCTGTTGTTCTATTTGGATTGGAAATGTGTTTAAACTACTAAGGGGTCTGCCACGCTCGCGCTTATTGGGTGGCTTGTGAAGAAATGGGGAAAAGGAACAGTAGCTTAGCAAATCAATTGCAGAGGCCAGCAGTGCATTACGTGCTCTTCAGCCAGGCAACCAAAAACGCAGCCTGATACCTGTGCGAGCTGTCAGTGATGCAGCCCGCGATCTTTGTTGGGGTGGGGGTGGAAAGGCACCTCCCACACATCTAGGCTGGCTGGTCATGATCTTTACCTGGGAGAGTAAGTTTGGTTGGTGGCAATGGGTGTCGCCTTGAGGAAACCTCTGAGGGGAGCGCCGATGCAGCCATTCAAAGTGGCATAAGTCACGGTTAGTTGTACCCCAGCTAATTCTGAGTAATGGCATGCCTGGTTTTCTTAACTGTAACCGCAGTATTCAGGGAATCTAGGCTGCCTGGCCCCCTCCCTCCCGTCTCTTGCATGCCACCCCTCACTGTCTCCCCTCTCTCACTTCTCTTCCCTTGCATGCTGCCTCCCCCTGGCCCCTTTCCTCTCCTCCTCCCCCTCTCTTCCCATGCCACCCCTCCCCTCGTGTGTGTATGTGTGTGTATGTGCTTCACTTCCACCTCGAAAGTTACTGCCTCCATGTACCAAGCCTTATAATTGCTCCTATGTGGGTCAGCTGCCTGAGTGAACATTCCTGGGCAAGGCACTTAACATTCTAAGGGTGACAGTTACACACACAGGCAGCTGCATGTTCCTTCACCAGGAGCTATGGAAAAAAGTAAGGCTTTACCTGGGCCAGGTGTGAAATTTCAGGTATGTGAACATCTAAAAACACCGCCTGGCTGACTATAGTGGCTGGGAATTTTCAGAGGAATTGGCCCAGCAGTTACTGAGGTATACTGTCATCAACAAAAACACTTAGCTTTTTATATATATAGATTGCTGCAGTCTGCCTGGGACCACAATGAAAGGCAGAGCAAAAATGATGTAATAAATAAATACAATAAATAAGCCAGATGCAAACTGAGTGGGAGAGACCAGGGCATATTGAAAGGGGGGGGGGGAGAGTTTTAGAAGTTCTAAAATGGAAAAATTTGTATTTTTATCCCAGAGAGGGACACACACAGTTGGAGTCTCTGAATCAATCACCTAAACTGCCCCAGAAAGAGATATGCACACTTTAAAACACTATTTGTTGTCTTCTGCCAACAGATGAAGATTTTTCTGTTGTGTTTGGTGTTTCCCCGGGGGTCCCTCCCTTGGCCCTCTTTTCTGTTTAGGGGTTTGCATTTCATTCAGTTGTTTTTATTGTTTTACATATGTGAATTTTTAAAAAATCAGTTTTAACGTTTGGGTGGTTCAGGGCCGGGGGAAGGCAGTGCATAAAATGCAGACAGTTTCTGCATGAATTAGAAACTTGCTAGGTGACCTTGGGCCAGTCACACATTCTCAGTCTAAACTACCTCGCAGGTCTGTTGTGAGGATAAAATGGATTAGGAGATGTTGAAGCAAGCCACTTTAGGTCTCCATTTAGGAAAAAGCCATGAGGTGTAAAAGTAGGTAAATAAGTTATACGAACCTGCGGCATGGGAGATCTGCAAATTGTCTGCTATATATTTAAGGCAGATGCAGTTCCCATACTTCTGGGGTGATCTGGAACACACACAAAACAATCACCGCATTCTGAAGGCTTTCAACGGCCGAATCAATAGGGTGTTTGTGGGTTTTCTGCTAAAATGGCCGTGGTTCCAATAGCATTTCCTTCCTGACGCTTCGGGCCTGCATCTCGCCAAGGAATTTGGCATCGAAGACAATGCTACCGGAACACGGCCTTATAACCTGGAAAACCCACGACACCCTAGAAACAATCATGTTAACTTGACCAGGAAGGCCCAATCTCATCAGATCCAGGCTTCAGCAAGATCAGCTTCTGTTTGGATTTGGACAAGAGACCACCAAAGAAGTCCACTTCAGTTTGTCTTTTGCCTGCAAAACCCTAAGGGCGGCCATAAGTCGGCTACAACCTCACAGGCCCTGACCTGGACAGCCCAGGCTGGCCGATCTCACCCACTTAAGGATGCTAACCAGGGTCATTCCTGGTCAGCAGAGGAGAAGAGTTGGATTTATAACACACACACACACACACACACACACACACACACACACACACCCCGCTTTCTCTCCTGCAGGAGGGTCAAAGGGGCTGACAATCTCCTTTCCCTCCCCACACCCCACAACAAACGCCCTGTGAGGTGAGTGGGGCTGAGAGAGCTCTGAAGAACTGTGACTACTAGCCCAAGGTCACCCAGCTGGCATGTGTGGGAGTGCACAAGCTAATCTAATTCACCAGATAAGCCTCTGTCACTCAGGTGGAGTGGGGAAGCAAACCCGGTCCTCCAGATTGGAGCGCGCCTGCTCTTAACCACTACGCCACGATGGCTCTCTCAGGCCTTTCCCAGATGCTGCCTCTGGCAGCTGCTCTGCGCAGGTTGACTGCCCCTGGCTATGGAGGCTCTCTCCAGGCTACCCTCCCCATTTGAAAGCTAACGGACAGGGAAGGGGCCGGGAAACGCGGCTGCAAAATGCACCCCCGAGAAGCCCGGGGGGCGGGGGCGGGGGCGGGGGGAGCACCCATGCACGCACCCACCCACCCGTGCAGAGCCCGGGCTCCTTCGCGCTCCGTCGGAAGTCACCGAGTTCCGTTTCCGTTTGTCCGTTTCGGAACCTCCGGAGGAGGAGGAGGAGGAGGAAGGAGTCGGGCACGGCGGAGGCTCCTCCTCCTCGGAGGGCGCCGCAGATCGGGACCGGCGGGGGGAGCCTTTCGCAAGCCGGAGCGGGGGGGGGACCCAGCCGGGAAGAGACGGAGCTGCATCTTCGGACCCCCCCGGGGAAAAAAGCCCCCCCCCCCACCGCCCGGGGATTTACCGCATTTTCCGGCTCCCCCCCCAACCCCGTGCCTGCTTTTGTTGCCTCTGCGGGGGCGACTGCAAGAGCCCAGCCGGCCAGCCAGCGTGGCCCCGCCCCCTCCTCCTGCCCGGGGTGGAGCCTGAATCGAGGGGGGGGGCATAACTCCCTCGCCCCCTCCTACTTTCCCCCAACCCCCCCCCCCCCCGCACGCACACACCAGGCAAGCGGGCCGGCCGGGGAGCCGGAGCAGTCCAGGCCCGGTGCATCGCCGCCCCCCCCCCCCGGTTTTTTTGCAAGAAGCGCGCCCGCCCCCCCCCCCCCCCGCGATGGCCTGACCGGCGTGGGGGGCTCCGTCTCGGCTCGGCGGGGAGCAGGAGGGGGCGGCGCTGTAGAGGACTCGGGGGGCCCATTTCTGCCCGGAGCATGTGAGGGGCGACCCCTGGCCGGGGGGGGGGCGAGGCGACAGGGACCCCCGACACCCACGATGGGGGACTTCTACGACCCGGAGCACCCGACCCTCGAGTAAGTGTGGCCACTGGCGCGCATGCGGGGCGGGGGTCCCGGCGCCCCCCCCCCCCCGTGTGCATTTTGCGGGGAGGGGGCCCGGCTTGGAGGCCTCTTCTGGGGGGGCGGGAAGGGGGCGCTCCCCGCAAGGGTGGCCGCGGGGCCCCTGCCCAGCATGACTCCAGAGTGGGGTGTCGCCCCCCCACGCCCCTAGAATGTGGCTGTGGGGGGGGCAGATATGGGGGCCCCAGAAGTCGCCCTTCGGGGCAGTTGGGGGCGGCCCCTCCCGCCCCACCCCGAGGCCCCGCCATGGCGGCGAGTAGCCCCCCCCCCCCGCCGCCCCCTCCCTCCCGCAGACAACCGGCCCCCCCCCCCAAAGCGTCCCCCTCCTCGGGCCTTCTGAGGGGCTCGAGGGGATCTCCAGTCCGCCGCTGCCGCCTCCCCATCCTCGGGCCTGGCCCGGGTGGGAGCCGAACGCTAGGCCGCACATCCCCGCTCTCGAGTGAGCGCCCTCCCCGGGCTACAGGAGGCAGAGGCGGGGGGCGGCGAGGAGGGGAGCGGGCCGGAATCTGAGGCTTGGGGGACGGGAAGGCCGTGGCTCTTCGTTGGGGGTTTTCTTTGGGGGGGGGGGGGCGATTGAGGCCTTCGTCGACCCCCCCCCCTCCCTCCCTCCCTCTGGAGCCCCGTGGAGGGGGGCGATGTCCTCCTCCTCAGGGAGGAGGGTCATGGCGGGCAGGGCTTCCCCAGGCAGCCATTTCTCCAGGCAGCCGAAACAATTGCCCCCTTCAGCTCCTTGTCTACATTTTGTGTGTGTGGGTTGCGTGTTGTGTGTGTTAAATAAGGGCCCAGTCGTGTCCTTCACGGGACATATGGTTGTGGGGAAACACGCATGCTGACGTGTTTCGGCTCTTTCCATTCCCACAACAAAGCACCGCTTTTTGAGTTCTCCTTCAACAGGAGTCACAGAACCCTGAGGAAAGTTTATTTCATTTATTTCCTTCGTCTCCGTCCTCCTTTCCTCCACAACGTGGCTTACAGCCTCCTTCTCACAACAGCCCTGCGAGGTAGTTTGGGCTGAGCGCACGTGACTGGCCCAGCAAGCTTCCATAGCGGGATGGGGATTTGAACCCGGGTCTCTCAGATTTTAGCTGGGCACTCCTTACTTCGACGCCACAGGTGTCAAACTCGCGGCCCTCCAGGTGTTATGGACTACAGTTCCCATCATCACTGCTTCTAGTGCCGTGGTGGCGAACCTTTGGCACTCCAGATGTTATGGACTACAGTTCCCATCAGCCCCTGCCAGCATGGGCAATTGGGGCTCATGGGAATCGTAGTCCATAACATCTGGAGTGCCAAAGGTTCGCCACCACTGTATCTAGTGTTTTAATGTTTAGTTTATTTATTGTTTTAATTGAAACTATTTGCTGTATTCAAATGTTGGATTTATTTTTGTAGAATCAAATTGATTCCCCTTCGTGGTAGGAAATGCTGTCTATTAAATTTAATAAATCATCATCATCATCCCCTGCCAGCACGATGCTGGCAGGGAATGATTGGAACTGTAGTTCATAACATCTGGAGGGCCACGAGTTTGACACCTATGTTCTACGCCTTGAGTCCCTAATTAGCAGCGGTGTGATTCTGCACAGTCTCACATTGGGAATGTAGAATGTGGATACCAAGATCCCACGGTGGCCCTCCTAAAATGTCTTGGGGAGCTGAAGGAAGTTCCCAAAGATGGTAGGTGCGGTTGGCAAGGAAGGATTGTCAGCCATCAAAGATTCAGCAGTCTTGAATGAGGTGGAAAAGGTTGGGGAATTTATTTTATTTATTTATTTATACTTTGGGCTTCTAGACCGCCCCATCCCCGAGGGGCTCTGGGCGGTGTACAGCAGAATTCTGACCCATGCCAAGATGGTGGCCCCCGTCCACCTCAATAGCTCATAATTTCTTGTGCACTGGAACGATCGTAATTATCCCTCTCAAATTATTACAATTGCACCATCTCCAGCGCAGTGTTGATTCTACTTTGGTCCTAACCTTCAGAAATTCTGAGGACAGGACAAGGCAGATGTGCAGAGTATGCATATTTACTTTTCTGAGTATTTCCCCAGGCAAAACTACCTGTTACACTTTCTAATGAGTCCGGTTCGAGTTCTCCGCCCTGACTTTCTTTCCCAACGGGAACCTGTCCACCCCTCGTGCCGAGGTGCTGCCACTGGCCAGATTCTTGGAGACGTGGCATAAAATTATTCAAAATAAATAAAAATTAATACTGGGTAAAAGTGATTCTTTAATTTTTTTTCAAAAGGGGGGAGGAACTGACTGTTAAAAGAATGTTCCCCTCTTCTCTGTGCAGAACATCTGATAGATGAGGATGGATGGAGCAGGTTTGTCTGTGGCTTCTTCAACTAGTTGCTTATGGCAGGTTAGACTGGCCACCAGCTGATCAAATTCAGTGTTTCCATCACAGCTGCCCATGCATCTCTTTGAAGCAGATGGGGAAAGGACAGTTACTGTGGTATTCCCTCAGCATTACAAACGTCTCCAACTTGGTCCTCCAGGTTAAGAATGTGGCATAGTTGCGACCCTGTGGTTTCACTCACTGTTGCAAATGTTTAAAATCCCCGTTTTGGTCATTTGTATGCAGTGGGATAGCGAGAGGAGCTCCTTATTTGCCACCATTCAGCTATTTTGTTTGGAAAGAAAGCCGTCAGTTCGCAGAGATACCTAATCCCCATTCTGTGACCTTGAGTTTCTGTCCCCTGCCAATGCTCGCTACCTTGAGCATTCTGAGAAGCTGTTAAAAAACTTTGCTGAGCTTTTGTGCTTTGAATAACATTTGAAAGGTAGAACTGGTAGTTAAAGAGCAGTTTTTTTCCCTATTGGAAAGAGCCAGGCCCACTCTTCATATGTGGGCTGAGAAGTTGTGAAGATGAAATGTGCTGTCGTTAGCCTCTAGTGTGTGCTTGTCTTTTTTTCTTTTTTTGTCAGCTGTTTTCACTCAAATATACATCTGCCACTTTCGGCCTGCTTGTTTTTAACTGTCTCTGGAGAAGGTGTGTTTCAGCCCTTGCTTCCCTTCTCTCAGTTGTATATTTAACCCGCAACCATTTGTCTTGAATAATATTTTATTTTTGTAGCACGACTTTCATGTCGAAGGATCCCAGTGGACATCATAAAGCTAATACGTCCAGCATCCCTGAAATGCAGTCACCTCTGAGGTGGAAAGGGGCAGACAACTGGTGTATCTTTCCCCAGAATGTGGATGGGTCTGAAGAGGTAGAAAGGTAAAATTTTGGATGAGGGCAATAGGGTAAACCTTTGTTTTTGCAAAACGCTTTTCTGTCATGACCTTTGGATACCAATGTCAATTCTCCTTACTGTGCAAGATGTTTAGAAAAATGGTGGCATGCGAAAATTCTTCAATTTTGAATTCAGCTTCTATTTTTTACTGGCAGAGTCATGTTCAGCATCTCTCATAAGAAATACTGGTGGGACTTCTAGTTATTCATATCAATAAGTCTTCTATGAATTGGGGCTCAGAATTATTCTCCAGACTGCAGCAGTTGTGCAGTCTTCTATTATAGGCTGCCTGTATCCTGTGTCACTTTAAGAAAAATCCAGTCTTCTGGTCACCTTAGTGGCAAACTAAGCCTGGCTTTTTGTTGTGGGATTTAACTTTTTTTTTTTTAATCATAACATTTCACGCTTTATGGGTTCCTTGTAAGGAAAGGATGGTAAGATATCTTTAGGAGATGCATGTCATAATTTTAGACATGATGTGTAATTCCAAATATTCTGTACTGTGGACGTGGTCTCTCGCATGTATTCTCTGTGTCATATATAGCTGTGCAGCGACCCCTGCTCTTTGAAAGCAAACGCTGGCTGGCTCAGCCGAAGTGATCAGGGTGTGGGAAACTGGGAGAGAATGTTTGTTACAAAGGCATTCTTCGCTAGAATTTAGCGATGGCCGTATTGAAACCAGCCACCTGAACTTTATCGTGAATAATAGCCTCCTTCCTGTCTCCCTTCAAATGCCACAAAATGCTGGAAATGTGCTACAGTGGCATTCCGACAACTAACTGGGAAGTGTGACTGGTTGTCAGGGAGGGGACAGTTTGATAACAGACTGTCCTGGCTCTGGGCTATTTTATGTTTGATGATAGAGGAGATGACTTCCCCCAAATATAGTACCCTAAATAGGGCAACACTGAGATTTTATCTGCCGTAAAGCTACAGAGAGGTTTTTTACTGAGTATGGGTAGACGATTTCAGAAATAGAGTTCCATGGAATTGCATGAGTAAGGTGGTCCTATGGAAAATGATGAGGATGATTGATTGGTTGGATTTCTTCTGGAGTCTGGCCAATCGAGTGCCTGTGTCTAGGGCACCATACTTTCGTAATGTGGTGACTGCAGAGAAGTGAATTGTAAACTAAATGGATGGGGCATAGAAAGTGGTTGTTCAGGCAACATGCAGCAATTTGTATAGTGGTAAGGTCAGCTGTGTCAGTTAAGTCCGTTTTTTTGCATGCAGATAGAAGAAATGTCTGAGGTACTAAATGGAGCCTGTTTGCTCTTGGAAAATATCCAAATGATTGAGTAAACCTCAGATATGCAAAATGACCTGGGCAAAGTATTTTTCTCTGTTCATTTTTGTAAGCAACCTAGATGTAGTCATCTAAAACTTTTAATACAGTGTAGGGGTAGTTTGAACCTTCTAGGTCAGGGGTAGGGAACCTTTAACACTCAAAGAGCCATTTGGACCCGTTTTCCACAGGAAAAGAAAACACTTGGAGCCACAAATAATTTTTGACATTTAAAATAAAGAAAACACACACATATATATATATATAGGGTTTTTTTACCTTTGCTCCGCTCATTCTGAGAAGCGCATGGATGCGCCCGCCCTACTACCTGCAGGGTGGGCAAGGATGAAGCCAGCGGCTCGGCCTCACTGGCCGCCGGGAAAGCCCACAGCACAGGGGAAGCCCACGGCACAGCCCAGCCCAGCCGACCGTGGGCAGTTGGTGCGCCCGCCCTGCTGCCTGCAGGGCGGGCAAGGATGGGGCCGACGGCTCGGCTCATGGAGCCACAGTGCAAGGGCAGAAGAGCCGCATGCAGCTCTCGAGCCACAGGTTCCCTACCCCTGTTCTAGGTAAAGCTTGGGTTGGAATAGTTGAATAGAGTATAGCTTTTTAAAATGTATGCTCCATAGTCTTAGACTACGGAGCAGTCACGACATCTTTTGACCGAAATTGCAAGACTAATTAATTAGTTAGTTAGTTAGTTAGTTAGTTAGTTAGTTAGTTAATTACAGAGAAGACCAGAGAATAAATGTTTGTCTCAGCTGAGCAGAACTGAGCAGACGTGTTGTACCTATATGATTATATAAAACTGAGCTTACTCTGGGATTAGATTTAGGCCACTGAAAGTTTACAAAGTTGTGTGGGCAGAATGGTGCCCACAGGCTTTGCGGAAGAGGAAACTGGGGGAGTCGAATGCTAATGAGAATAGAGTGGCTGTCTAAACAGATCATATAGGGGGACACTGGTCTTTGATCTCTGAGCTGCATTTGTGGTTGATATTATAACAAAGGATTTATTAATAACAGCGTTGGTAGCCAGCCCACCAGGGCACGAGTGGCAAAGTAACAGGACATCACACTTCATCCAGGCGATGGTTTCATTTTGTTATTCTTTTATTCCATGCTGCTGTGCTCTTATTCCATACTTTCTCCAGGGAACTCAGAACTGTGTCCTCGTGCTCCCCCTCCCCAAAATGAAAATCTTACAATGTCACCATAGCAAAGGTTAGGTTGAGAGGGAGTGACTGGTACAAAGTCACCCAGTAGGGCACTTGGATCCAGATCTCCCTACTCCTGGCCTGGCACACTGGCCATGTCATCCTTCTGCCTGCTTCTTTTGTGCTTTATTTCTAACATTGTCTTGCCTCAGTGGTTTGGAAACAAAGCCCCCCTCCCACATATTAAAGACACTCTTTAGGGTTGACTTGTGGCACATATACCGCAAACCTTGGGCTAGGGGCAGTGAAGAATTTATTTAGAGAATTTTAATACTGTACAGCAGAGCTCCCCAACCTCTTTGAGTCTGTAGGCACCTATGGAATCTTGACACAATGCTCTGAGTGCAGCCACAAAATGGCTGCCACAGGAGGAAGAGCCAGCCACAAAACGGCTGCAGCAGTAGTCGCACAGTGAAGATCCTTGTGCTGTGGTGGCAGCTGCGGCTGAAGCAGTGTTTTTTTTTAAATCTGCACAGTCAATCAAATCTCTGGTAGCCAATCAGAAGCCTTATTGGGCAAAAGTCCCACCTGGGCCTACCCACCATTTTAAAATATTTGACAAGTACCAAGATGTCAATAAGTGTCATGATGACCATGGTCAGCATGTTGGGGACCCCTGCTCTCGAGTAGAAACACGAATGTCACATGGCCTTGCTCAGCGAGCTTGTGTTCAATGTCAGGTAGATGGAATAGAGGTGTGGGAAAGACTGAGACTGGCGGTAAGTATTGGTTCTGTAATAAAGAATAATCACATTGTATAGGAAAAAAAATAAGTTCTATTAAAATTCCTTAGCCCCTCAACCAGCTAAAGATTTCTAAACTGTAAGTCCTACAGCTTGCCACCATTTTGCCACTTTTTGATAGATAATAAGGATCTTGAGGCTTATTTTGCATTCCTGGGGCTTTTGGTTCCCAGCTGCGCTGCGTGTGTGTGTGTGCTCTCTGCAGGAAAAGTTATTAATGACTTTAACCCTCCCCAGAATGTTTTACTGATTGCAAGACACATTTGGGTGGATAGAGTCTAGCAGAGCAAGCGAGTTTAGTCAATTATTTTATGGTTGCAGTGCATCTGGGAGACAAGTAAATGGCTCCTCAGGAAAAAAAAAGATTTGTTTGACACCGGTACCTCTTCGTGATAACATCCTTATTAAAGAGACCAACAACTGATTCCGAGGGCACGAAAATGAAGGGCGGGAGGCCAGGCCCTTGTGGTGGCATGTAATTTTTTTTTGTAACTGCTTGTTTGATGAGGCTTCTTTTCACGCTTAGGAGGCACTTCAAAATGTGCCTTGCATAAATTGGAAACATGGACATCATTAGGCACAGTTGATTAGTCACATGGTGGCGAGGCTATAGTGGGGACAAGATTGTTTAACTAGCAATGGTTTTACCAGCAATGGCAGACAATGTTTGTGTGTCCGTCCCTGCATTTGCTTGCACACAGGTGGTGCAAAGCGACATCAAGTTGCAGCCATCTTTTGGTGATGCTGTAGGGCAGGGGTGTCAAATTCACGGCCCTCCAGGTGTTCATGAACTACAATTCCCATCAGTCCCTCCCAATATGAGCATTGGCTATATTGGCTAGGGCTGATGGGAATTGTAGTTCATGAACATCTGGAGGGCCGCGAATTTGACACCTGTGCTGTAGGGTTTCGAGGGGAGGAATGTCCAGAGGTGGTCTTCCCATTGCCTGCCTCTGCACAGCAACCCTGACATTCCTTGGTGGTCTCCCAACCAAGCACTACCCAGGTTGGCTGCTTAGTTTCCGAGATCTGGTGACATTGGTTTAGTCAGGGTTCCTGCACCCAGAGGATTAAACGTTTTCCTCAAACCCTTGTTTTGGGCCATGGCCTGCTTTGTTCCCATAACTTTAAGGCAGATACCCATTTGTATTTTTGTTTACTTGAAATATTTATAAGCCTGCCTTTCCCCCAAACAATTGGGGTTGGGCATTAAAAAATGGCTAGTAAAATGGTCATTAACACACATTCAAATATTTGCTAAAATCCTTTTTTTTCTTTCTTTAATCATTTCCTGAGCAGGGAAGACTTTATGTCTGTTTTGGAGAACCTCAAGGAGGGAATACATAGCAGGGAGCAACTGAGGAACGTTTAACTGTATCCCTCATTTAACATTCGGTTATTCAGTAGGACTGTGGGTGCCTTTTGCTCTATCTTCAGACAGATGCAAAAGGCACCTTGTGCAGATTGCTGCACCTGCCATACTGGTAAAGGGCGCGTCCCTTTCCCCATCGTCCAGGTGCAGTCGTCTTTGAGAGTTTGAGTGGAGAAGCTCTTGTGGCCAAGTTGACACAAGAGGCGTCTCCTAGCGAGCACGATTTGGCATATTGAGTTGGGTTTTTTTCCCCTCCCAATGAAAATGCCATTGCAAATGCTTGGTGTCAAGAGGTTACAACGAATGAGGAAACAAAATCACGTTTAACCCACAGTGCTGTGCAAACAAGCTGTTTTTATTCAACTGCGTGTGAGCGCAGAATTGGTGCTGGCTGTTTGGGGCGGGTTTGTATTGTTTTGGATGTGTCGTTGGAGCCACACAGAGAGGCGGTCTTCCTTCCCAAAGGATGAATGATACGCATAGGTGATTCAACATGCTGAAGGGTGTGTGTGTGTGTGTGTGCTTGTGCAAATTATTTTTTAAAAAACAAACTCCAGGTCTCAATCAGGATTATTGCTGACTTTTAGAGATATGTGCCTAGAGATACAGACAGCTGTTTACGTCCCACCTGCGTACACTGGTTTCTCAAGTCAGCCTGATGGTGGAAATTGCAGTCAAGTTGTACCTCCATGGGGTTTCCAAGGCAAGAGACTTACGTAGGTGATTTACCGTAGTCTGTCTTGTAGTGATCCTGGGCTTTCTTTGCATTTAAAACTAATTCAAGATAAAAATCCACCGAAGAACGAAAGTTTAAGTTCCAGATAAATCTGTACATTTGGGGAACTTTGTACCATACCTTGCCACACCTAAATTGACCTGTCTTAATATTTTGGTGCATGCACTGATATCATCAGACTGATTTTTCTCCTTGAACCTTCTGTTTTCCCTGTATCCTACTTCTGATGTTTACCCACTAAATCAGTGGTTCTCAACCTGGGGGTCGAATGACCCTTTCACAGGGGTCGCCTAAGACTCTCTGCTTCAGTGTTCTCCATCTGTAAAATGGATAAATGTTAGGGTTGAGGGTCCCCACAACTTGAGGAACTGTATTAAAGGGTCGCGGCATTAGGAAGGTTAAGAACCACTGCACTAAACTGTCCCCAAAGAGCCTTCATGTGTGAGCTTTCTTTCCTTTTACAAGATGCAACGCTGGATAGAGAGGGCTGTGCATAAGTGGATTATCCCCCCATCCCCCACCTTATCTAATAATGCAGTCAGAGTAGATTTTGCAAATCAAACCAGTTCGCCTAACCAACATATTCTGCACGACTTCTTCCTCCTTCAGAGATTTGGGTTTTATATTAAGACAAATTGAGATATTTGTATCAGGGCTAAGTGAGTGGAACGAGGGCATAGTGTGTTGATTGGAATGGGGTGGGCTGTCGCAGCTGGGGCAGCACACAGTTGTTGCCGGGTAGGGCGAGAAAGGAGTCGTGAAGGCCCAGTGTGTGAGGTGTGCGTGTATGTAATGTGCTGTCAAGTCACAGGTGGCTTATGATGGCCCCACAGAGTTTCCAAGGCAAGACAGGGGCAGCGGTGGATTGCCACTGTCTGCATGGGCACCCAACGTCTTTGATGGTTTCCCATCCGAATACTAATCAGGGCTGATCCTGGTTGGCTTTCGAGAACTGATGAGACGGGGCATCCAGGTCAAGGTGTGTGTGGGGTGGCATACTAGAACCAGGGGGCATTCATTGAATGTGGGGTGGGGGGGAAATTAGGACTAACAAAAGGAAACATTTCTTTACGCAATGCCTGATTGGTGTTTGGAATACGCTGCCACAGGAGGTGGTGATGGCCACTAGCCTGGATAGGGGCTTGGACAGATTTATGGAGGAGGAGTTGATTTATGGCTACCAATCTTGATCCTCCTTGATCTGAGATTGCAGATGCCTTAACAGTCCAGGTGCTCGGGAGCAGCAGCAGCAGCAGAAGGCCACTGCATTCACATCCTGCACGTGAGCTCCCAAAGGCATCTGGTGGGCCACTGCGAGGAGCAGAGTGCTAGACTAGATGGGCTGTGGTCTGATCCAGCAGGCTCCTTCTTATGTTTCTTATGGGTGCCTGCATGTAATACTTCCATTGCCTTTTGAAACAAGCCACTTTTTAAAAACAAGCCTCTCTCTCTCTTGCAGCAGCAGCAGCAAGAGAGAAAGTTGTGTGTGTGGAGGGGAAGGGAGGGGGACAGAATATCAACAGAGTTAAGTGAACCAGTGGTGGGCGGAGTTAAGAGAAGCAGCAAAAGGACAGGCCGGTTGAGAGTAGCAAGCAGCTGTGAGTCTGGCACTGGGCTGCCTCCTCACGTGTAAACAGAGAAACGTGAGGCGACCACACTTCAGCCCCACCATGCAGCTACCAACTCTGAGGTAAGTGCTCCATGAGTAATGGGCCAAAGTATTTTTTATGATGGTTTTTAAGATTGTTTTATGATTGTACCCTGCCCAGGGACTTGGCTTATGGGTGGGAAATAGGTAAAAGATGGATAAATAAATAAATACGTAAATAAAATGAATAATAGCTGTTGTGTACCATGACATTGCAGCTGACTCATGGGGACCCCAGGACTCTGGAGTTTTCAAGGCAAGAGATGAGCAGAAGAGGTTTCGACAATGAATTTCTCTGCATAGAAACCCTCGTCTTCCAAATGCTAACTGTGGCTGTCCCTTCTTGGTTTCTAAGCTCTGGCGAGATCAGGCTGTGCTGAGCTATCTGCTATCATGTATATTACTTGCTTTTAACTAGATGCTGCCCTCAAGTTCCTTTTCCTGCCGTTTGTCCGTCTTCCTGCTTGTCACAGAACTGCTGAGCAGATTTTTACTTTTAGAAACAAGGGCATCCTTTTTGGGCCGGTGGTGCTATGTTACCAGCTGCGTAATTGCTTGTTGTAAATTAGCTTGCCGTTCATTTCACTTAATCCAGAAAAGTGGCAGTAATTTTATCTCTGGGCACATTAGAAAGTAATTATCCAAACATGATAAAACTAGAAAGTCATTTTGGCTTTTTTACACCCCCTCCCCCGAACTAATAGCTACATCTATCAGCGACTGAGTGACAGCGCTGATCATTTAAAAGCTAAATTTAATTATGGCAAGAGTTTATTGCTTGAAACTTTTAGTAATTTCTCATTTATGATGCTGAACAGCTCTTGGTTTTTCTTGATTTCACGCAAGTGTGTGCTGCTCGTCCTGATGGGGAAGCTGTCATTTTGTTAAATGTGGTCTGCCTTCATCATTACTTCACAGGGAAAATGACTGATAAGGGAACAGGTGGGCTTCAAGCCCACCCTTTTCCTGCCAGGTTTTTCCCCCTGCAAATCAGCAGTTATTGGCATGGTAAAAAATGTATCGCGTCCAGCTCTGAAATATTCTTTGCCTTCATGAAAACTTTATAATGAGTTACTTGTCTGAAGCCTTGCCCGAGTCTTGGATGTTTGCTGTGATAAGAACATAAGAACATAAAAACAAGCCAGCTGGATCAGACCAGAGTCCACCTAGTCCAGCTCTCTGCTACTCACAGTGGCCCACCAGGTGCCTTTGGTAGCTCACATGCAGGATGTAAAAGCAATGGCCTTCTGCGGCTGTTGCTCCCGATCACCTGGTCTGTTAAGGCATTTGCAATCTCAGATCAAGGAGGATCCAGATTGGTAGCCATAAATCGGCTTCTCCTCCAAAAATCTGTCCAAGCCCCTTTTAAAGCTATCCAGGTTAGTGGCCATCACCACCTCCTGTGGCAGCATATTCCAAACACCAATCACACGTTGCGTGAAGAAGTGTTTCCTTTTATTAGTCCTAATTCTTCCCCCCAGCATTTTCAATGGATACCCCCTGGTTCTAGTATTGTGAGAAAGGGAGAGAAATTTCTCTCTGTCAACATTTTCTACCCCATGCATAATTTTATAGACTTCAATCATATCCCCCCTCAGACGTCTCCTCTCCAAACGAAAGAGTCCCAAACGCTGCAGCCTCTCCTCATAGGGAAGGTGCTCCCTATGAGTGATCATTTGTCAGTGTGGCTTGGATGCTCACTGCTAAGAAAACTGCAAATTATTTGTTGGATTGTAGGTTACAGTTCAGTTTCGGAAGTGGAGCTGGCTCAGGAAATGCACAGGTTCAAATATAGTCCTCCCACAAAACAGGGCTAGCACCATCTTGTCGGATCTCAGACGTCCAGCAGGATTGGCCATGGTTAATACTTGGATGGGAGCCCACGGTTGTTATGCAGAGGCAGGCGATGGCAAACCACCTCCGTATGTCTCTTATCTTGAAAACCCAACTGACTCAGTGTCAGTTGACTGAGACTTGATGGTCCATTTCACCCTCACCCAAAGACAATCTTTAGTGGTTTTCATATTTTTTCACATTGAAGAATGCATATGCCGTTCTGGTAGAATTTGTGGTATCACTTGTGATTATTGCAATACTGTATACTCAATTTAAAATGGAAGGTTGGTTCACTTATATAATGATGTGCTGTGTTTCTAGACACCCTATAAAATATTCATACAATATGTAGACAGATTCAACTTATTCAACTAAGGAAATAATTTTTTATGCAAGGAACTGATTTTGCTTGTAGAAGAAAAAGCCATTGTAAGTCGACGTTAAAAGTATATGCAACAGCTGTATATAAAATAATGTATTTAAGTTTACAGGGTAGAAGTTATTCCATGGAAACTATGGCGCTGGGAAATTTCCCACTCCATGCCACTGTATACTAATGTAGAAGATTTTTAAAATATACACTGAAGACTTCAAATTAGTAGAATTGTGTTCCATTTTTTAAATTATAAACAAGGTTTGGACCTTAGAACAAATGAAATAAATGTACAGATCAAACCTAGTTAGTAATCTAGGGAGCAGCAGTGGCGTAGTGGCTAAGAGCAGGTGCACTCTGATCTGGAGGAACCGGGTTTGATTCCCAGCTCTGCCGCCTGAGCTGTGGAGGCTTATCTGGGAATTCAGATTAGCCTGTGCACTCCCACACATGCCAGCTGGGTGCCCTTGGGCTAGTCACAGCTTCTCGGAGCTCTCTCAGCCCCACCCACCTCACAGGGTGTTTGTTGTGAGGGGGGAAGGGCAGGGAGATTGTCAGCCCCTTTGAGTCTCCTGCAGGAGAGAAAGGGGGATATAAATCCAAACTCCTCTTCGTCTTCGTCTTCTTCTCCTCTTTCTTCCTTCCTCCTCCTCCTCCTCCTCCTCCTTCTTCAACTTTGACATCCCAGAACAAGGTATCCTTGATTGCTTTCTGTATGAGTACACTTTACTGTATGAGTACACTTCAGCAAACATCCTGAATTTCTGAACTGACTACATTTCTCATGACTGTCCATTCAAGTTTCATTGTCATTCATTGTTCGTATGTTTAGTGTTTACTGTCTGGTCATAATTGCTGTCTAGCACTGCGGTTCCCAACTTTTATTCACTCGAGTACCACTTGGCAGCTCATTTCCCCAAATTATACCCCCAAATTAGAATTGAAAAATGAATGTTAAACTTAACTTAAAACAGTGACAAAAAATGTGTTTTGTAGGGAAAGCTCCGGACAGCCACCTCACCGAACCCAGCGCAAAGGCAGTGTGGAGGAGAGTGAGAGCCTGTGAAGAGGCGCATGTGCACTGCGGAGGCATGTTTGCCAAAATAACAAACTTAAGGAGCGCAGGCTTTTCTCGAAGTTAAATGATGAAGGAAACCTGCTCCACCAGCGAGCCAGCGTGGTGTGGTTAAGAGCAGGTGCACTCTGATCTGGAGAACCAGGTTTTATTCCCCACTCTGCCACTTGAGCTCCTGTGGAGGCTTATCTGGTGAACCAGATTAGCTTGTGCACTCCAACACACAGCAGCTGGGTGACCTTGGGCTAGTCACAGTTCTTCAGGGCTCTCTCAGCCCCACCCACCTCACAGGGTGTTTGTTGTAGGGGGGGGAAGGGAAAGGAGATTGTCAGCCCCTTTGAGACTCCTTCAGGAGAGAAAGGGAGATATAAATCCAAACTCTTCTTCTTTTTCACCTCTCGCCGATATTTTGAATGATCCCATCATGTCTCTGACCCTTCTACATATTGAAATCTCAGATACCCTTTCAAAGGGAAATTGGCTTAGTATTTTACTGTACTTCTAGCTGATCAACAATTTCTTTGGTAAAAACTGAGTTGTGGTTATTGTGAAAGCTGGTTGGTCTGGGGCTCTGGGTGAAAAATTGGGAATCCAGAAGCTCTGGCTTAATGTAAGTTCTGTTAACGCCAGTAATAATTCAGACTCAGGAATAGTTCTAGAGCTTTATTGAACTGTGTCAGAATCTGGGGTTCAGAAAGCCAGAACTGACGCTCTGCCTTTTTGTCCTAGAAGAAGAAGAGTTTGGATTTATATCCCCCCTTTCTCTCCTGCAGGAGACTCAAAGGGGCTTACAATCTCCTTGCCCTTCCCCCTTCACAATAAACACCCTGTGAGGTGGGTGGGGCTGAGAGAGCTCCGAGAAGCTGTGACTAGCCCAAGGTCACCCAGCTGGCGTATGTGGGAGTGCACAGGCTAATCTGAATTCCCCAGATAAGCCTCCACAGCTCAGGCGGCAGAGCGGAGAATCAAACCCGGTTCCTCCAGATTAGATACACGAGCTCTTCACCTCCTACGCCACTGCTGCTCCTAGTATATATATCTTCAAACAGTGCTCCTTCGGACAATCCCCTCTCCCACCCATCCCCAAGACAATTCGCATAAGAAAAGACAGTGTGAAAAGCAATATTGTTGTGAGACACAAAGCTGCCACAGACATCCTCCCTTCTCCAGGAAGTGGGAGATATAGGAGGAGGTTTGCATAATTCACTAGTTACAAAGCAAGCTGTAGAAAACCACCAAGGCCCCCAGGCTACTGATAACAAGGAGGCCAGGTGCGGCTTTGGCCCCAGGCATGGGATGCCAGGCCCAGGGGAAACCAGGCCTGACATTGGTTGAGAGATGATGCCATGGTTTTTAAAGCATGGTTTATAAAAAATCATGTCTTTGAAAGCAAACTCTGCTCGCAAGCGTAGATTTAACTTGACAGCCGTTCTCTGATCTGCTGTTACAGGTGTGGATTAGTGGACTATTTTCTGTCTAATCCACTGGGATTTTAAAATTCTAATCAGAGTTTAGACTTCTCTGCTGTAATTTTTCTGTCAGGCTGCCTTAATCACGAAACCAACATTTTTGTTATGGATCAGTAACGATGCTGTTCCCAAAATCTTTGGTGTCATGTGCATAAAGCGTGTGATTCTTTGCACAACACATGGGTATCTAGAGTCTGTGGGCCATTACTCTGTTGTGTGATACGAGTTCCCAACTGAATTCTTCCATGTGTTTTGTCTGTTCTTTTCAGTTCAGAACAAACATGGGATTGCTTTTTACGCACACGCACACCAGTTCATGGTAAGCCGGTGCTGCTGGCAGGCATCAGCTATGGCAAAATCAGGCAGTCCCAAGTTCAGGGCAGGCGGAAGGCAGAGGCCTGGTCAGGCAGTTCTGAAGTCAGGTAGTCCAGGAGTGGAAGCAGGCAGGCAGACTAGGAACCGAGGTTCAGAGGAACTGAGCAGGAAGCAAGGTGCATAGAGCTTCCTTGTAAAATACCCTGGTTGCTTCTGGGCAGAGCTGAGCCTAAGGCAGGGCTCAAGTAGAATGCCCCTGCTAATGGGGCCAGGCTCCTGCAGAGCCTCTGTCCTCCTCAGAGGCAGAGGTCTCTGGCTCGCAGACCTTCAGCCAAACTGAGCAGCAACGTGAGCACTTCTCCTTTTATACTGTAGCTGCAGCCTCTGTCTTTGCCTTTGTGCTACTCGGCTCATATGAGGTCCCTGATGGCTCTCCCAGCTGCACGGCATCAGGCTCTGCCTTGGTTGGCAGGGAAGAGCTTGGAGCTGACTGTTGCCTGCATCTCCTCCTGAGGAGCCAGTTTTGGCCTCACCATCTCTCCAGTCCTCGTCACCCGGGGACAGGTGACAAATTGGAAACTGCGATAGTTGGCCAGATCCATGGGATCCAAAGATGGCTTCTTCAGCAGTGCGTGTAGTATTATTGCCTCTTTCAAATATTGTTCCTCATTAAAATATATGTTTTCTAAGATGGTTCCACTTTTGAAGTTGTATTGACTGTTGCACTGTTACAGTTTCAATACAGTTGCACAAAAATTGTCACCACTTACATTAATAGCTTTCACAACTTGCATTAAAAGCGTACAATCTGGTGCCTGAATTAGTATGGACTGTCTGGCTTAGGGTAGGTTATATTTCAGTGGGTATCATGTTCAGATAGTCTGTGGTTGTTATGTTCCTGTAGCCTTCCTGTTTGAGTGACGTGTGTGTGTACGTATATGAGAAAAGCTGGTTTTATTTGTCACATTGTTTGCCTCAGGGCACCCCTTGTGGGCTGATGCATGACCTATAACAGTGATGGAGAACCTTTTCGAGACCGAGTGCCCAAATTGCAACCCAAAACCCGCTTATTTATCACAAAGTGCCAACACGGCAATTTAACCTAAATACTGAGGTTTTCATTTAGAAAAAAACGGTTGGTTCCGAGGCACGCGTTACTCGGGAGTAAACTTGGTGGTAGTCAATGGCTTTGCTTTGAAGCAACCAGGCAACTCTTCCAATGGGTGAATCACAACCCTAGGAGGGTTTACTCAGAAGCAAGCCCCATTGCCAGCAACTGAGCTTACTCCCAGGAAAAGGATCGCACTTTAGTTCTTTGCATGAAAATCAGTGGGGTTTAATAGCGCTTAACAGGGTCACCTACACTACTTCCCCAAAACTAGGTCTTAGGTTTAATGCTAATAATCGGGCCCAGTGGCCCAGGCCAGCCTAGATGTGTGTTGGGGGTACTCTGTGCGTGCCCACAGAGAGGGCTCTGAGTGCCACCTCTGGCACCCGTGCCATAGGTTTGCCATCACTGACCTATAACGTGCATGTTATGTGCACTGCTAAATCTTAAGACTGTGTTTTGGGGCAGATCATACCATGTAGTCTTCTAGCAGGCAATTCTCGGTGCAAAGGAATCTCAGGATCTCTAAAACTTGGTGAAGGACTCAGCAGTTAACTACACTATGGGAAACTGAGTGTTTACCATTTACCAAATGTGATTAAAAGTACTGAAATTGGTAGCTGTTTAATAATGCAATTGGGGTGTACAACTTTGTTATGATTGTGGTATTTAGGGTTTTTTTTAGTAATGTACTTGGTTGGAAGTACAGTAGAGATCATGAAGTAATCTTGACCATGTTAGGTGTGTCTGCACTTGCTTGACAATTCAATTGTCCTTTCATCTAAGTATTTTCATCTAAGCACTTGCTTGACAATTCAATTGTCATCTAAGTATTTTCATCTAAGTATTTTCATCTAAGCACTTGCTTGACAATTCAATTGTCATCTAAGTATTTTCATCTAAGTATTTTCATCTAAGCACTTGCTTGACAATTCAATTGTCCTTTCATCTAAGTATTAATAAAAGTAGAAGCTGAATTGTTCAAAAAACACTGTGGGATGGGAGGGCAGGAAGAGGGCAATGAAATATAATCTGACTTGCTTTAACAAGGTTTACCCTATAAGTGTTTGTTGAATGTGAAAATTCTGGGAAACGGCTGATTGCCAAAATCAAGTAAGGCTGTTACCTCTTCCCCTTGGAGGTGGCTAGCATATGCTGTCCTGTGCCTCAGCGGAAATTTCTGAAATCCTGTTAAATTGTAACTCAGGAAGGATTAAGATGTACTTCTACCTTTTTGAAGGAAGGGAAAATTACTGTGTTCCTTGGGGTAGGCATCTTAATATTTGTCCTGTTTTTGCTTTAACAGGATCTGAGATACCGGAGCATTCCCGGGTTACTTGAAAAATATTGGAACGTTAGTTGTTATTTTGCACATGGAAGCCCTGTTTACTGCTTTGAGTCCTTATCTGTATCTAACTTTTGTCCAGTTCTGAAATAATTTTAACCAAAGAACCGGCGTTCTTCCATTTCCTCTTAGTATTCATGCTTTCTCTGTTTGTTTTTGCATGCTTCCTTGGCTGGATTGCAACAGAGAAGAAGACAGCGAGGTGGGTATAAACATATTTCGTTTTCCCTTTGTGTTGATTGTTAGGCAGCTGTTTGTTTGTTTGATTGATTCGTTTGATTTCTAGGCTGCCCTTTTTCATACAGGCTCAGGGCGGCATATACCATCATCACAGTCTTTCATTAATTTAACAATAACCAATTGAACAGAGAGCAAAAGCCTGAAATAGCTTCAGGCAGCAGGCATTTTAGGGACCAACCAGATGTGTAACAAATGATATACTGTTCATGCTGTCACCTCTCATTCAGCCTATACTTTGTAATGGTCCATCTTCCTCTCTCTCTGTGGGTCCTCCTGAACAAAGAAGGGCCTCCTGGGAGAGCAATAAGAACATCAATTGGGCAGAATGGGCCAGATGGTTCTCCTTCACTCTTACAATGGCTTTCAGCTTATTTTTATTTATTTTATTTATTTATTGTTTGTTTGGACTTTTATATCGCCCCATCCCCGAAGGGCTCTGGGCAGTGTACAACATAAAATATGATTATAAATGAATTACTAAAACCTTTAAAACAGCTATAACAATAATAGAGGCGTCCGCCAACCCCACTTTTAAAATTCTCCCCGGGAGAGAGGGAGGGCGGCGAGTCCCATTAGATGATAGGCCCAGATGAAAGAGCCAACTGGGGGGCGGGGGGCACCATTTCAGCGGCTGGTCCCTCCAAAGGCCTGGCGGAACAACTCCGTTTTACAGGCCCTGTGGAACTCGTTAAGGTCCCTCAGGGCCCGAACAGCCGGAGGAAGAGTGTTCCACCAGGCCGGGGCCAGAGCCGTAAAGGCCCTGGCCTGCGTGGAGGCCAGCCGCATCACTGAGGGGCCAGGGACCACTAATAAATTGGCCTCCACTGAACGGAGAGGCCGTGCAGGGACATATGGGGTGATGCGGTCTTGAAGGTACGAGGGTTCCAGGCCGCGTAAGGCCTTGAAGGTAAACACCAAGTGTTGCTTAGTGACCTAAGCAAGGTGGTAATTGGGGTGTTGTGGGTTTTCTGGACTGTATGGTTATGTTCCAGTAGCATTTTCTCCTGATGTTTCACCTACATCTGTAGCTGGCATCTTCAGAGGATCCTCTGAGGATGCCAGCCACAGTTGCAGGCAAAACGTCAGGAGAAAATGCTACTGGAACACGGCCATACAGCCCGGAAAACCCACAACACCCCAGTGAGTCCGGCCGTGAAAGCCTTCGACAATACACTAAAGTGGTAATTCTCTTTCCTTCGGTGACTGTGGTCTCCTATGTTGTTTTAGGCCACCTGACCTGCTCTTCCCTTGTCTGTCTAAATATGGTTCAGTATCTTCAGTTTGGTTTGCCAACAACTATGATTTCACTGGCTTGTTTCTCGTTTGCAGGGCAAGACTGAAAATGTGCAGAAGCCTGGCTTTGTCAAAGGGCCGGTGTTCAAAGGAGTGGCGTCCAGTCGATTCCTGCCCAAAGGCACCCGGACAAAAGTTAATCTTGAGGAACAGGGCAGGCAAAAGGTGTCCTTCAGCTTCAGTCTAACCAAGAAAACCCTGCAGAACAGATTCCTGACGGCTCTTGGAAATGACAAACAGAATGAGACCCCGAGCTCCCCAGCTGCCCCACTTCAAACTGACCCTACCCCCAAAATTAAAATTGATCTTGGGGATTTTTCTGGCGCTGCAGAGGACTTTTCGCTGCCAAAGCCTAAAGTAGAGTTGGGGAAGATCCATTTCAAGAAGCATATGCTGAATGCTACTACCAAGCCTGCCCCAGCTATTGTGGCACCGCCAGCCGTGGCTTTTGCTCCAGCTGTTATGGCAGAATTTGTGGAGGAGCCCTCGTCGCCCCCACCGCCGCCTCCTCCTCCTCCTCCTCCTCCACCACCTGCTCCAGCACCTGCACTAACTCCAGCCACTTTTCCTCAAGTTCCGGCAGCAGCTTCACCTCCTTCGCCACCCCCTGTAGAACCAGCTGTCTGTGTGGCAAAGGAGCCGTCAAGTAAAGCTCCTCAAGAAACGCTGCAGCTGGATACCGCACCGCCTGCCGCATTGGATGTCTCTGAAGCGTTTTTACCTCAGGTGGTTTCCGAGGCAGCAGAACTAGTCACAGCGAAAGGAGGGGCCCGCGTTGGGAAGGAGGGGGACGCTTCAGAGGGTTCCGGTTGTGCTTTTCCTAGCTCTAAAAAGCCAGGTTCTAAGAGGAGGTCTGATGGCACGTTGCCAGCTTCTGAATCTGACGAAGACTCTGTGAGGACATCTTCAAGTCAAAGGTCCCATGAAATTAAAATCTCAACTAGCTCGGAGAAAGAGAAAGATTCCCGGAAGAGCTCTGCTTCTCTCAAAACGGACGAACATGCGAAATTCTCATCACGGTCTAGATCTGACAGAGATGAAAAATATTCCAGTCACTCCAGGTCTGAGAGAGACTCTAGGTACTCTTCCTCCCATTCCAGATCTGACAGAGGGAGGAGGAGGAGCAGATCTCGTTCTCGTTCTAGATCTGAGAGAGGTTCTAGAACTAGTTCTTCTTATTCCAGATCTGAACGGTCTCATTACTATGACTCTGACCGGAGGTACCATAGGAGCTCACCATACAGAGAAAAGACACGATATTCTCGTTCCTATATGGATAGTAGGGCAAGAGAAAGTTCGGATTCAGAGGAGGAGTATCGGAGGTCATATTCTAGATCTACAGACTCAAGGCGTACATCCTCTCATTCCTCATCTTACAGAGAATCTAGGACTTCTTCCTATTCCAAGTCTGATCGTGATAGCAAGGTGGAATCCTCTCACACTGACTTGGAGAGGAAAGGAAAGCCTACAAAATCAGATCGGGAATGCAAAAGAATTTCAGAAAGTGAAGTATCAAAGAGGTGCTCTCCAGCGAGTGAGGTGGGACATCGTAAGGGAACATCTCACTCCAAATCAGACAGTAGTGTGAATTATTCCCGCCACAAGTCCACCTCTTCCAAGACATCATCTGCTCCAAAGCCAGATAAGTGTAAAAGTTCTTTCTGTTGTACAGAACCTGAGGAAGTCAGAGAGCAGTCTAATTGTGTAGACTCAGAGGCGCCTTGTGTACAGAACTGTGAAGCAGAAAGTATTACGCAGAAGCCGGAATCAGAAAGGATTGTTTCAGTGTTAAGTCATCTAAATGATTCACCTACTTTCAGAAGGCTAGATGAGTCAAAAGAAGGTTCTCCTATTTCAGAGTCTGTTGAACTTGCCAGAATGGATACCCATGACAGTATTAAGGAAGCAGAGCCGTTTGTCAAGGTAAAACCTGATAATTTAAGAAATTGTTCTCCAGTAGAACTGAATATAAATGGATCCCCGGAAGACAAGCCCAGAGGCGCAGCATTATTCTGTACCTCCCAACTGGAGGCAGAGGCAATGTCTTCTGATGACAGTTTAGATAGTTCTGAGGTGCCACCTCGGGCCGAGAGCCCTGGTTTTGACGAGTTGTCATCGAATGGGTTTCAAGCTGCATATCTTTCTAAAGGACATGATCTAGATGATTCCCCTGTTCTTTCTCCTGAATCCAACAGTTTGCTGAAAGAGGAAACAATTCTGGTTCCTTCTGAATATGAATTTGTACCCTCCTGTGCTGTGAACGTCAATCATTCTAAAACGTTCCCTAAAGTGGATGATCTAACTAACTCCTGTAGCAAAACCAAAGATCCAGCCCCCTGCTATCTGTCAGAAGATGCCGCTCTTTCATTGTATTATTCGGAAGTTGAAATTGAAGCTGAGCCTTCAGATGCAAAAGCGGTTCGGGAACCTCTTACGGATATTCATGAGGAACCACAAATGGAGGGCTGCAGTGATGTGGAGGATGTATCAGAGGATCAAAATTTGTTCACAACGGCTATTGACAGTGAAACATGTGGTGCTAGAAGTTTCAGCTTCTCCGAGGGTAGCCCGGTCAGACATTCTTCTACAGAAGAGCGTTCCGGGGAATCAAAGCGAGACAATCAATGTATTGCACAACCACCCCCTTCGGAATGTGTGTTCTCCCAGTTGGAGAGGACCTTGCAGAAGAAGAGAGGAGAGCTTGTGGAATGTCCTGAAGCTGCTCTTGAGGTCGATGCTCAGTGTGTTGATTCCATTGTAGAAAAAATAAAATCTCCTGTTAAAAATGAGCATTCTTATTATTTAGAGATGCCCGTAGAAGATCTGGAAAAGGAAGAGCCAGATGGAGGGGAGGATTTGGTTGCCCTTGAAGAAGTGACCGTGTCTGGCGTGACAGACTGTTCTCCTGAAGCCTTGGTGACGAAGGACAGAGATGACTCCTTGGTGGAATCTGCATTTTCGGAAGCACTGTCCCCAACTTGTGACATCGTTGTGACTGTAGAAGAAACAGAAATGATAATTGAAGCCCCAGGATGCGACAGTAGTGGTAGTACGCCCGAATTAGTTTCTATTCACAATGAAGACTACTCCGACACCGCCGAAAGCGCAAGCGAGCAGGGTAGCGAGGAAAGCGATACCGAGGACTCGGATTCAGACGACAGCGGTGTTCCGAGGAACCGCCTCCAGTCGGTTGTCGTCGTTCCAAAGAACTCCACCATAGCCATGGAGGAGAGCAGTTCTTCCTCCTCTCGGAACGGCCAAAGCACCAGACGCTACTCAGACCACTGGGAAGATGGCAGGCCGGAATCCAGCAAGCATTACTATGAAGAAATACAAGATGACGTGGAGCTGGACAAAGGCCCTCAGCACGAAAGCAAGTGTGGGCCTTCGAGAGACGCGGAGGGCAGCCCGGCAACATCTACAGAGCTCAGTCGGGCAGAGTCCGAAAGCCTTCAGCTGAGGGCCTCTCAGCCTCAAAACGATGGTGTCGACAGCACCAGCCAGCCGGAGCTACCGTCCGTTTCTCTTAGCAAGCTGAAACCAGACGAAAGGACTGTATTAACTGAGCCGATGTCGGTAGCTGAGTCGCCGTGGCCAGAGGAACAGCGCTACTTTGACCGGAACTACGAGGTGGTGGATAATGCATGTAGGCAGCAACCCGGTGTTTCCCAGCCAGACAGTAGGCAGGAGAAGCCTGGTTTCGGCAGCCTCGCTGACGCAGGAGGGAAGTTCTCCAGAGAAGATGGCTTCCATTCAGCAGAGGACATGGGGAGCTTGGGCTGGGACTTCTCCCAGGCCGAGAAACCAAGCAGCACGTACCAGCAGCCTGACAGCAGCTACGGCATTTTCTCAGGTTATGTTTACCCACCAAATTCAGGGCCGTATGTTGGATCCCATCATTACTGGCACGACAATGGGTATTGGGACCCGAGGTTGAGCAACAGGCCCTCTGGGGTGCATTATGAGCGAATCCAAGGGCAGGTCCCCGACTCCCTAACGGAAGACCACGAGGAGTACGAAGAAGTCGACCGCTGGGTGGACGACACCCAACCCTACTTCTCTGACCCGTCGAGTAAGTTTCAGCCACGTGACCCTAGAGAGAAGGGTTCTGTGCAGGCACACGAGATCAGCAGCAACTCGGCCAAAGAGCCGGCCTCTGCAAGTGAGAGGAAAGAGTACGTTAAGACCCTAAGCAAAAGTGACATGAAAGAGCGGGGGCCCCTGAAGAAAAGGAGGCAGGACTTGGAGAGCGACTCTGAGAGTGACGGGGATTCCCGGGACAGGAAGAAGGTGAAGACGGAGGGCGAGCAGGTGCCCGTCGTGCTGCAGGACTCGTCGATGGTTCGCCCACTGTGTATCATGGAAGACTTCAGGGACCCCCAGCACTGGAAAGAGTTTGCCAAACAAGGAAAAATGCCCTGCTACTTTGACCTGATTGAAGAAAACGTATATTTAACAGAAAGGTAATTGGCCTCAGTTATTTTTAATCAGTGTTTGTATGCAAATTGGGTTACATTCAGCATTTAGGAAAGGCCAGGAGTCCCCACTGTTGTCCCTGTAGGCGCCCCGGCACACCGCTCTGCTGGCCCTCGCCGAAAGCAGGCAAAGACAGGTGGGCCTTTTGCCCAGCAATGCTTCTGACTGGCCATAGGAGATTGGGTGGGCTGTGCATGAGATGGCATGGTGAAGGTGGCACCACACTGCCTCCAAAAGGGCTCTGGGCAGCTAAGGGGATGAGAAATTTAACATCCCTCCTGCCACCCTAGGAATCCCATAGAGGAAACAGACTTACAACGATGGTTTCGTGGCATAAGCATGAGGGCCATGCCAGGGGTATTCCTGACGTGAAAGCCCTGTGGAAACTGATTAAAGTTCGCAAAACCCCTATTTATTTTTATTTATTTATATATTAGATTTTAAACCGCCCATCCCCGAAGGGCTCTGGGTGGTGTACAGCAGGCCTGCAATAACAATACATAATAACATTAAACACAGCAGGCTAAAAACAACATTGTACACATAAAACAAAGGTGATTTAAAACCATTACAAATTTATAATCATAAAACACAGCAGCAGCAATAATATATGGCGCTCGATCCCAAGGCTGGGAAGGGACAGTACTGATTAAATAGTATATCAGGCGTGCCAATGATGGCATACAACACAAGGGCATCCTAGAGGGGGAATCCGTGGCTGGCCTCACCAAAGACCTGGTGGAACAGAATGTTTTACAGGCCCTGCGGAATTCACCAAGATCCCGCAGGGCCCGCACCTCTGATGGAAGAGCGTTCCACCAGGCAGGGGCCAGGGCTGTAATTCTTCCAGCTGTGTTGGCCTACAGCTTTAGGCCTGCCCACCTCCCAGTTTGCTCTCCCTACTGGTGTAAGTGCCACTTATGCCAGTGGGGTGGGCAAACAGGCTGGAGCTGCCCCACACCGGCTCCAAGAGCCAATTCAGCCCCCTGCCTTCCTCCCCCCTGGATTGGGCTGCCCACATTCTTTTAGCAATAAATGTTGGTTGCTGGTGCTGCAGCTGTCAGTCCTGAAGGCTTCTCTTGGAATTCTCCGTAGGAAAAAGAATAAATCGCACCGTGACATCAAGCGGATGCTGTGTGAATGTCCGACGCTTTCCAAAGATGAGAGAGGTCAAGGGGATGTGGCATGTGGAGAGGATTGTCTGAACCGCTTGCTCATGATCGAATGGTAAGGATTGTTTTAGAAGTTGCCTGTCTCCTCCAGTCCTCTGGCCAACTCCTGGCACATAAGAAGGAACAAATTATTTTCTGAGGAATAGAATTATCCCGTTGGTTGTTGAAAGTGGTGTGAAGATGCTGCAAACCACAGCCGTTCACAAGGGCTTTTTTCCCCCTTTTGCTGATCTGCCTGGTTTACTCTGACAGCAACTGTTAGGGTTGTGATTTGTAGATCAGGGTTTGATACCGTGATTTGTGTTTTATTGGGCGTGGCCTGGAACTGGCAGGAAAAGCAGCAGAACATTTCTAAGGAAAGAAAAAAGGAGGGATCAACAGGCCAGCCTGAACTGAAAGCAGACTCTCAAACAGTCGGCAACCAGCGACTGCATCGCAAACCGTGGAAGTCCTCCTAGAACAAACAGATGCTAGATCTCCTGAGTGTATTTTCATTCTTTGCCAGCAAGGAAATTCATTTTGGCATCATCCTAGCAAGATTAAAGATGATATAGTTTGTCCAATAAGGATGGGGTTTATTTATTTATTTATTGTTTGGTTTTGTATACCGCCCTATCCCTGAAGGGCTCTGGGCGGTGTACAACAAATTTAAATCATAATATAGCTAAACAAAAAATCAAAGCTAAACAAATAAATTCCAATACAAATATATTACTAAATCCCTTTTAAAAACAGTGATTAGTACAAAATTTAAAAAATCAAAGTCAAAGGCACCCAGCAAGACCCAAATTTAAAACCCTCCCCAGATGGGAAGACTGCTGACCCTGTCAATAAAGAGATATAAAGCAGAGGCAAGAACAGGAGGGGGCACCACTCAGCGGCTGGTTACTCCAAAGGCCCGGTGGTTGCCACAGAAGAGGGCCTTGCTTGGGTTGACGCAAGCTGTTGGATTCTGAAATTGTCTTTTCTCAGGCAAACCCCTCGGCTGCTATACTGTGCTCTGCAGAAAGATGATAGTACAGTCGGTTGGCGTGCAGAGGTTAAGAAAATGATATGCTTCCACATTAGACCATAGTCCCAAATGAATATGAAAACTATTGTACATTTTTGCGCACTGCTTTTGTCAAATCCATTATTTTGTGCATTATTGAGCATGGTGGTTTGATACAAAAGCACTTACAGTTCACTGAACCATTTTCAAATGGATGGGGGGGGGGGGGACCCGGGCTAGGTGGGCACTAGGATCCAGGCAGAGTATTCTACAGCAAAGCAGGTCCAACATTCTTTGTTCTGTGGTGGAGGAGTATACAATCCTACTATCATTTTTCTGTGGAACAGCATGTAGGTGGGCTCTTATGCTTTAGAGAAATGTGTGTAATTGGGTTTTGAAGGGTGTTCATCACCCCAGGGGCTGGTTAAGGGTATTTTATCAATCACATCAAGGTACACCTATAACCTTCTGGTTTCTGCTCCTGCTAGCTGAGTCCAAACCAACCCCAACCCCACGCAACCCTGTAGTTGCTGTGTGGGTATGTCTCTGTATAGTTGGGTGTGTCTCTCACAATACTAGAACCAGGGGGCATTCATTGAAAATGCTGGGGGGAAGAATTAGGACTAATAAAAGGAAACACTTCTTCATGCAACGTGTGATTGGTGTTTGGAATATGCTGCCATAGGAGGTGGTGATGGCCACTAACCTGGATAGCTTTAAAAAGGGCTTGGGCAGATTTATGGAGAAGTTGTTCATCTATGGCTACCAATCTTGATCCTCCTTGATCTCAGATTGCAAATGCCTTAGCAGACCAGGTGCTCGGGAGCAGCAGCAGCAGAAGGCCATTGCTTTCACATCCTGCAGGTGAGCTCCCAAAGGCACCTGGTGGGCCACTGCGAGTAGCAGAGAGCTGGACTAGATGGACTCTGGTCTGATCCAGCAGGCTAGTTCTTATGTTCTTATGTTCTCTGTATAGCAATCCTGGACTTCCTTGGTGGGCTCCCATCCAAGTACTTACAGGGCCAGCTCTGGTTAGCTTCTGACTTTGGGCTAGCCTGGTCCATCCAGGGCACTGCAGCTTCTAGCATGGTTTTGGAAATCTCCTGTTGTGGGTTTTATTGAGTTTTGCTTGGCTTCTGCTCAGCTCTTCAAGGTGCCCGAACGGGGAGTACTGCTCCAACAGACGGTTCCAGAGGAAGCAGCATGCCGACGTGGAAGTCATCCTGACAGAGAAGAAAGGCTGGGGGCTGAGAGCAGCAAAGGACCTTCCTTCGTAAGGGTTCTTCTCACGTTGAAAGGCTTTCCGTTGGCTCCCTTCCGTTGTGCTTGAAGTGCCTCCTCTCCAGCAGTTCTGTTCTTGGGAGTGTTGGGGCTTTGCTGGCAGGGCTGGGAATAGGTCACCCTAGCTCAGGGGTCTGCTGGCAGGGGCTGATGGGATTTGTAGTCCACGGACATCTGGAGAGCCGCAGGTTGCAGACCCCTGCCCTAGCTCCATGATACTTAAAGGCAGTCCCCTCTGCAAGCACTGGGTCATTACTGGGTGTTGTGGTTAAGAGCAGGTGGATTCTAATCTGGAGAACTGGGTTTGATTCCCCGCTCTGCCACTTGAACTGTGGAGGCTTATCTGGTGAACTCGATTAGCTTGTGCACTCCCAGCACATGCCAGTTGGGTGACCTTGGGCTAGTCACAGTTCTTCGGAGCTCTCTCAGCCCCACCCACCTCACAGGGTGTTTGTTGGGGGGGGGGAGATTGTAAGCCCCTTTGAGTCTCCTTGCAGGAGAGAAAGGTGGGGTATAAATCCAAACCCCTCCTCCTCCTCCTCCTCCTCCTATTTGAGACAGCAGAGGATTTTATTATTGCCTCCTTGTTTCCCATTAGTTTATTGAGTGTATTTTAATTGGTAGTGATTTCCCAAGGCCCCACACTTCCCCAATACCATTGTCTTGAGTTTCTTCTGGTGGTAGGTACCCCAGATTGAACCGGCGGTCTTTTGCACGCAAAGTAGGTGTTTCTGTGTTAGACAGGTTATGCCAAGCTTTTTGGCTGTTTCCCCTGATTTTGGCTCCTTGGTGGCTTCTCCTGCTGGCTGAGGTTTAGCTATTTTTGGACTTTTTGTTTTCTTTTTCATTTCTTTGGGTCTATATAGCAACACCTTTGTACTGGAATACTGCGGAGAGGTGCTGGATCACAAAGAATTTAAAGCCCGAGTTAAAGAGTATGCCCGAAGCAAGAACATCCATTACTACTTCATGGCATTGAAAAATGATGAGGTAAGTGCCAACTCTCTGTGCCCTGGGGAATGTCAGCCACCTCTGCAGAATACTCCCTTGAATAAATGTGATACCGGAATGAAATTCTCAGCAGAGGGACTTGGCAACTGTGCAAGCTGTGATCCTTTTAAAAATGTTTTATTAGAAGAGACAAGGTGGCATGCATAATTGCACGAAACTGAGATTCAGTATTTCCTTTTTGCTATTTTCTTGAGAGCCAGCATAATGTAAGTCCTTTGAAACTCCTTACAGGGGAGAAAAAAGCAGGATATAAATCCAAACACTTCTTCTTTGTAGCACTTGTTCATTAGATGCCTACACTGTAGCCCTCATTTAGGAAAATGTCCTTTATAAATGAGTATGTTTCTGGATGCATATTTAATTCTTATCTGTTGTGTGTGTCTCGACATAAGAATAGTTTGAATTTTATTTATTTTGCTTTCTGTATTGGGGGACTTGGGTATTCCCAGCATTGCTTGAGCAGATAGTAAGGTAAACGGAATCATTTTTATTATGGTTAGCATTTTTTTTCTTAGCCCAGCAGTGTAAGTAGATGGAATTCCAGTTGAAGAGCTGTTTAATTGCTTGAATGTGAGGTTAACGGCAATTCTAAAGAGGTGCGCATAAATGCTTTTATTTCTTTTCCAGATCATAGATGCCACGCAGAAAGGAAACTGTTCTCGTTTCATGAATCACAGCTGTGAGCCAAATTGTGAGACACAGAAGGTGCGTTGTGGGGAGAAGCCCTGTGCTTAGCAGGAGAGAATGCATCCTTCTTGTGTAGCAGTGGTCCAAAGACAGATACACCGCACGGGTGTGGGTTGGCTCCATGTGCCTAGGATGTTCTGTACATGTTATATCCATCATATCTAGCAATGTCAAGAGCGTCTGGGGAAAGGAAGTTGGGCTGAACTCTAGACAATCACGTTCAGGCATCCTTTACTACCCCTGACTGTTTTAAAAAATGTGTAAGTACAGGAATCTAAAACAACTTTATCCCCTATATCCGTGGTGGCGAACCTTTGGCACTCCAGATGTTATGGACTACAATTGGCCATGCTGGCAGGGACTGATGGGAATTGTAGTCCATAACATCTGGAGTGCCAAAGGTTCGCCACCACTGCCCTATATCTTTTGCATTCTTTGGTCATTCAGTTAATTTTGGAGAGATTGAGGCTTAATTCTGCACATAGTATAAAGCGTGAGAAGAGTAAAGTCCCTTGGAAAACCTGCCAATATTTTTTCTCCCGCGAATATTGAGCAACTCCTGCAGTTGAACACTTGGGCTAAGTGCCTCCACAGCTCTTGGTCACCTGTCACAGCTGGCTCGGACAATCACCTGAATAGGAACATGCTGGTTTTTCACGTTTTGTGAAAATTAAATCCAGTGTATGACACACTAGGGACTGTGAAGTGTTTTGAGCATTCAGGCGGGTTTTACACTTATACTTACGCAGCTGTTTTCGTAACAACTGCTAAGAATTTGCAGTCCCTCATTGCCTATGTCCATCGGCACTTGTGATGTTCCATCGCTTGCTGACTCAGCCTGGCACGGATTATTTCAGCATGCTAACAATCATCTTGGTATTTCTCCTAATCCCCTGTTCCCTGCCCACGAGCAAGTATCCTTGATTTGTTGCCTTCTGCTGAACCTACCTGCTAGGAGTTACCCATTGAGCTTTGCCATTTTTTATGCCCTTCAAGCTTATTGTAAATGATAGATATAATAACAGAATACCTGTGATGTCCGGGGGAGGGGGAAGTGAGGCGGAGTTGGCTTTTTGTTTTTGTAATGATGGGACCCAGGCTCTTCAATAGAGCAGTTGGGGGTAAGATGTGAACCACTGATTTTGCGTGATGGACATTTGCCCTGATCCAGCAAGGAGTTTCTTATCAGCGGGAACTCCTGTTGGAAAGTAAAACTTATACCATCTGCCTCTTCTTTACGCTGTCCCCAAAATAAGCAGAATGCTACAACCTGAAAACATGCTGTTAAAACAAGTTAGATAAAAAGTGAATTTCTGCTTTATATGGCTTCCCTTTGTATCACTTTGATGCCAGACATTCCAGCAATGTCTGGAAAACATCGTTCGTTTTAAAATTAAGTACTGCATTTAGAAGGATGCATAGAACAATAATCATATTTGTTTTGCTCTTTCCCACCTTAGTGGACTGTAAATGGACAGCTGAGAGTTGGCTTTTTCACCACCAAATTAGTACCGTCGGGTTCTGAGCTAACGTTCGATTACCAGTTCCAGAGATATGGGTATGAGCTTGTCTTTGATTAATTTCTTCATTATCTTATACTTTCAAAGTTGGACTGCTGTAGAACAGCTAGATAAGGCCAGTCGTACCTTAGATACCAACAAGATTGCTGAGGTAGAAGCTTATGCCTCCCAAATAATTTATTTTGTAAGGCGATACATAGCTGTGTTTCTGAATAGTTGCTGGTATTGTTCCAGGGCAAGCTTCTTCCGGCCTCTTAAGAAAATAATAATAAACAAAGAAAAGTCTGGCCTTTTCAGACTTCAGTGTATATGGAACATTTATTGGTCTATATTTGAACAGTATAGAAGTACTCGTATTGAATATTCCCTAAAGCAGTTTCTACTTCTGTGCATGTGAAACTAAACCACAGGCCTAGTACTTAAGGGAGTTCCTTTCTACTTTGTCTATGGCTCATTCCGCACTTGCAGAATAATGCACTTTCAAACTGCTTTCAGTGCTCTTTGAAGCTGTGCGGAATGGCAAAATCCACTTGCAAACCGTTGTGAAAGTGGTTTGAAAACGTATTATTTTGCGTGTGCGGAAGGGGCCAAAGCTAGACTTTCCTTTTTTTTAGGATAATAATTCTGTGTCACCAGCCAAATTTATCTAGGATCTTTAATTTTAAAAGTTCAGAACGACAGGCAACATACCATTATGCTGGCAGTTGCTGTTTTTTTTAAAAAAATCTGCACAGCCAGTCAGAAGCCTTGCTGGGCAAAAGTCCTACTTGGCCCCACCCACTTCCTGAAAACACTTAGGCACCAGAAAAGGGCTGGCAAACACCATGACCCTCACCACATTGGGAACCCCCCCGCCCCGTATTAGTAGATCTAGTCTCTCCCCCACCATTGTGGAGCTCTTCTTCCTTGATTGCTCAGTTAAGCCTGGATCGCTGCTTCTTCCCTATCCGTTCATTCCAGGTCAATAGTATAATCTAGCAACAGGTGATTCTGCTTTGTAACCAATAGGTATACCGAGCTTTTAAATCACTACCTTTCCTGAGCTCTTGGGATAGGATGAGTGACGAGATAAAAGCCGTGTATTTTATTATAAAAATGACCGACCTTGGGACTTCCGTCTTTCCTGTGCTGATGGGTCTGTGTTCAAATAGCAAAGAAGCTCAGAAGTGTTTCTGTGGATCTGCCAATTGCCGGGGTTACCTTGGAGGAGAGAACAGAGTCAGCATCAGAGCGGCCGGGGGCAAAATGAAAAAGGAGCGGTCTCGTAAAAAAGATTCGGTGAGTTTGGAGTGGGGAGGGGGGGCTTGGAGGTGGCATCTGTTATTGCTTTGCAGAGCAGTGGGGTTTCTGTGTGTGCCTTTAGAGTCAGGATCTTCCTGGCTACCCCATCAATCAAAGAAGCTTGCTTGGTGGGTACTCAAGAGTGGGTCTTTTTGGCAGCAGCCCCATGATTATGGAGCGACATCTCTAGGAAGGTGTACCTTGACCCCTGAAGAGGACTTTGGTTAAGCTCAGTAGCAACCCTATATGGAGATTTTAAATTTTATTTATTTATTGTTTAGTCTTATATACCGCCCTATCCCTGAAGGGCCCTGGGCGGTGCACAACAAAATCAAATCATAATACAACTAAACACGAACAAGATTAAACAATTAAACTTCCATACAAATAAATTACCAATCCCTTTTTAAAAACAGCAGTTAACACAGATTTAAAATCAGATTCTAATGTCAGATTTCAAAAACTCAAAGGCACCCCTCAAGCCCATTGTTAAAAACCCTCCCCAATGGGAAGACTGCTAGCTCCGTTTTTTAGTTTTACAGGTTTTAGCATCTTATATTTGGTGTGTTTTTATTTATGTTTGTGAACCACCTTGAGCTCCGTAAAGGAAAAGATGGCTAGTAAGTGTTTTAAATAAATAAAACGAATAAACAATTTGGTGGTTCTTAGAAGCAGGCAGGGAGAAAATAAAAATCACTAAGAGGTTAAAAAAAATAACGCCCAGGCCATTGGTGCCAGCCGGCTTCTTTGGAGGAATCTGTTAATCTGCTCCTTCAGCAAAAGTACAAGATTGTAGCCAAAAAGTTTTTTAAAAAAATATTTTACTTGCGCTGTTGGCCTTGGCTTTATTTTTTACTATCATAGAAACTGGCATATCAGGCAGAGGCTGGCTTTACATTTGTTAATGAATAAGTCCAAAAGATCTAAAGATCTACAAAGATCTAAAAGTCTCATTCTAAATCTGCTGGTTCTTTCAGGCCCACACTTAATGTGAAGGAGGCCACCTCCTGTTTTCTCAGTTTTTGTCCTCTGTGAGGGGTGGAGAAAGGGCTCTATATAACCACCCTCTCCTGCCTCTCCCCCCACCCCCCGCAGCATCTGGGGCTCCCCAGACTGCCCCCTCCCCACCAGAAGTGTTACCAGAAGGCCACATTGTAAGAAAACTAAGTGTGAGGGAGGCAGTAGGGCAGTGGTGGCGAACCTTTGGCACTCCAGATGTTATGGACTACAATTCCCATCAGCCCCTGCCAGCATGGCCAATTGGCCATGCTGGCAGGGGCTGATGGGAATTGTAGTCCATAACATCTGGAGTGCCAAAAGTTCACCACCACGGCAGTAGGGGGTACAGGGTGAGGAAACATGGCTCACCTTCACTAATCCATGCGGCCCTTTTGACATCCAATCGTGTTTCATACCCATAGTACACACTGAGGCAGATGTGTCAATTAATATGTATAGTCAACCCTGTAATATCTGGCTTGACTCATCCTTGAAACTGAGCAGGGCCTTCAGCAGGTGGCACCTTGCAAATGAGCAAATTCAACAACAGCATGTCTGTGGCCTCCACCCTGTGGAATGGCCATGCTTTTGCACTTCACAGAATATGGTGAAACATTCAGTTCGGGGGGTGGGGAGGGATTTTAATAAATGGAATTGTTAAAGGGGCATTTTAACGAAGGGAATATATCATAGCAGAATAGTTTATGAAGGTTACTTTATAAACGGAACAGGATTGTGATCTATAACATTTTGTTCAGCCTGTATTGGCAGCTCACTGTATATACTCTCCTGCTCTCACTGTAGTGTTTTTCCCCTCATACAGTGCCATTTTCTGTGTTGTCAAACATATCATTCGTAATGATTTCTGCTTTGTTTCAGATTTCTGTAACCCTCCTCTTGTTGCATTGCTTGTTAGATGTCTTGTCCTGTTGACTATATTGGCTTGCACTATGTAATCCTCCTTGACTCTGAGGGAGAAAGGTGGACCATAAATAAAGTAAATAATAAAATTCCGAGAGCCCCCTTGGATTGAGTTCACCCCACCCAGTGCCAGTGGATCAATGCATTACCTGAAGTCTTGACTCCCCTGACTCTTGCTGACTGAGTGGTGTAGATGTGGATTTGGACAGATTTGTGCTTGACATCCTTTGACTTTGCATGCGCTTTCTGCAGTTAACAGATGCACTAACTTTTTGGCATTTTTGCTGTAGTGGTCCCACAACCAGCTCTCATTTTGTATCTGTGAGGCCTGCATTTCAGTTCCACAAGGCCTTTGTGCAATGTCTGTTATTTCTGTGGCTACTGATATGGAAAATACCACTTCCCGGACCAATCCCATGCTGTTAAGCTTCTGGCTTTGAAATCTAACGCCCGGCCTGATTTCACGAGAGCAGCAACCCTCTTGCAAATCTCCCAGGAAGAATTAAGCCTAACTTTAGCCAAAACCCTGTAATCCGAATTAAACCCACTGCTCTTTAAAGTGGTGTGTTGCTGAAATTGTTGTATCAACAGGATTGGAAGAAACCAGGATGTCACCCAAACCACTACCCTGCAGTTAGTTTGTTTGTTTGTTTGTTTGTTTGATTATTTCTTAGACTTTTATACCGCCCTATCCCTGAAGGGCTCCGGGCGGTGTACAACATGTAGAAATAACAATATAGGATAGCTAAAACATTTAAAAGCAGCGATAAAAACCATAAGAACTAATTCTAATAATTAGAATGGCGTCCAGCATTCTATTTTTTAAAGTTCCCTCCCCCCAAAAGGGAGGAATGGCGAGTCTCATTGGGTGACAAATGGCCTAGATGTCAGGGGCCAAAGGAGGGGGGGCACCATCAGCGGCCGGTTCCTCCAAAGGCCCGGCGGAACAGCTCTGTCTTACAGGCCCTGCGGAACTCGCCAAGGTCCCGCAGGGCCCGGACAGTTGGAAGGAGAGCGTTCCACCAGGCCAGGGCCAGGGCCGTTGAAACCTCTTTCATACCGAGATATTTTGAACGGATTTGCTCTTGCTGTGTTTCAGAGCACAAGCAGGGCCACCTTTAGAACTTCCACTGAGATGAGAATTCTGTTGCTTCATGCCTGGGATATATCTGACTTACCATGGAGCAAATGTGCAGTGTAGTTCAGAAACTTCAGCTAATGCAGAAAGCCGTGGCAAGACTGCTAATTGGGGAGCATCTGACCCTGATATTATAGCTGTCCTAATTGGAGACTTTAAACTGTTAATTTTTTGTGTTTTTTATCATTGAAATTTTTATTGTGAGTTTTATTACGATGTTTTATTTATGTTAGCCACCTTAAGAACATAAGAAACAGCCAGCTGGAACAGACCAGAGTCCATCTAGTCCAGCACTCTGCTACTTGCAGTGGCCCACCAGGTGCCTTTGGGAGCTCACCTTGAGTTGCACATTAGAGAAAGATACCTAATAAGTCGATAAAATAAATATTCCAAATGTTTGTCCCTAAATCGAGAAAATAAATATTCCAGACCTTTGTCCCTGAACTTCTCCCTGACAGATACGAGTGGACTTTTCGCTTGTGAAGTTTGCCTTGGCCAGGGGTGAACTGGCAAGTTTTGTCCTTGAAAGCGCTACATGGCTCGGGACCGGGGTATGTTTGTACACCTCTTCTTTTGTTATCTGTAGGTGGATGGAGAGCTAGAAGCGCTCTTGGAGAATGGAGAAGGCCTTTCAGATAAGAACCAAGTTCTCAGCTTGTCCCGACTCATGGTGCGGATTGAGACCTTGGAGCAGAAGCTTACCTGTCTGAAACTCATACAGGTACGGTGATCCCTTCTTTGCCAGGAGCTGGTTGCAAAGAAGTAAAATCCTACTGAGTATTTTCTTTTAATTGTAGGGCTGAGAGTTTTCAAGAAAAGGGAGGGCAGAATCGAGGAAGGGAAATTGCGCAAGGCTGAATGAGGATGCACTAACTAGCGGATGGCCAAGGAAGTATAGCAGGGTCCTGGGACTCAAACTGGCCATTGGACCACCCTGTGTGCTGCTCTATATTTCAGAATAAAGTTTCTGCTGTAGCCATATTCAAGTCCAGTGGTACCTTACAGACCAACAAGGTTTTGGGGGAGCTCTGATTCATGATAAGGTGCTACTGGACTCAAATCTAGTTATTCTGCTACAAACCAACATGGCTACGCTCTGCGATGAGTTGTTGCTGCACCCCTCTTACCATTCCATGAAACCTCTGTGCTTTATAAACCAAAGCATAAAGACGATGCGGCAAAGTGCACAGTAAGACCCTGATCGGTTTGGAAGGGGGTTCTGCGGCAAGCAGATACGAGGAAGCAGGTCCTTCCAATTACTGGGGACCTTGGGCTGGGTTCTTGCGGATCAGGTCTATTATTGTCGAAGGCTTTCACGCCCGGAATCTCTGTGATTCTATCGTTCATTCCCTTGCAGATACTTCAGGGAGCAGCCTGGTCTCCCCATAAGCTGTGAGCAATATCGATCTGAATATTTTTATTTATTTGTATCCCGCTTCTCTCCCCAGCTGGGATTCAAAGCAGCTTTCTGACTTTTTTCAACCCCTCCTTTGTTTTATTCTTGCAATAATAAACTCCCTGTAAGGTAGGTTAGGCTTAGTGTGTGTGACTGGCCCAAGGTCACCTTGCAAACCTCCGTGGCAGTGTGTGAATTTTAATGTGGGTCTCTGAGGTCCTAGCCTGACATTTTAGCCAACCAGTTGTCATAGTTACCATTTTTCCTTTGTTGTTGTTTTGATTCTTTTGACTCAGTAGGAGTCCACCTCGCTGTCCTTGCTGTGCCTCATATTTGCACGTCTACATTAAGTGTAAACCGACCGACACAACAGCTCACAGACATCAGGATTACGACGTTGTGGGTTTTCCGGATTGTATGCCCGTGTTCCAGTAGTATTTTCTCCTGCTGTTTCGCCTGCATCTGTGGCTGGCAGCTAGAATGCAGCCATACAACTTGGAAAACCCACAACGTCCTAGTGATTCCGCCTGTGAAAGTTTTTGACAATACATTGAGACATCAGGATTGCTCCCATTCTGCAAACAGGAAGAGATGGTGATTTTTTAAAAATCAAATAACTTTTATTTTTCCAACTAAAGAAATACAGAAAAAATAAGTTTAAGAGAAAAAATAAACACGATGAACATACCGGTAGTAGTCTTCAACTTGAAAAATAATGGCAGTGAATATGAATATTGACATTTAATCAAAATCAAATGTAGTCTATATCAGAGTTGAGTATTAAATGGATCTGCATTTATAATCTTATTGATGAAGATAAAGTAGTGTTGATTGGTATACCAGGTAAAAACAACTTTAAGTAGGGAGCCTAACTACTTTTAACTATAGTCTTATTGAATATATTTTTAAAAGAAAATTAATAAACAAATGCGTATAGTTCTATATACACATAAAAAACTATTATTATGGTCCCCAAAGTCCTTACTCTAGTCAAATTATTAGAATGTTGTACATATACTTGACCTACAATGATCTGTTAATGTATATGAAAAGATATGCAATATTATTGAAGATGTCAGCAATAACGTTGTAAATAATCATGTAGATACATTGATAAGCTTTTCCATCATATAATAATCTGAACAAACAGAAGAACAGAGATGGTGATAGGCCAAAAGGCCCATAGGAGGGTCTTCTTGGGCCAAGTTTAACTCTCCCCACCTGCTGTACAGAATAATTTGTCATCCCTTTGCTGCTGAGTAGAAAACACTTGTGCCTTTTCATAACTTCTGGTGCAATGAAATTAAATGTAATTGTGGTGTTGAAGGTTTTCACAGCCGGATTCAACTGGTTGTGGTGGGTAGATCTACCAGACCACGGCCACGCAGCCCGGAAAACCCACCACAACCAGTTAAATGTAGTTGTTCAGTAGCGGTCTGCCAGTTTTCGGTGCTTGCGGGCAGGAAGCTGAATTGCTGCTCTTTTTTCCCCTTACTCCAAGAACACGCATTCTCAAGCCTGCCTCAAGACCTTTTTGGAGTGCCACGGTTTGTCCCTGCTTTGGATCTGGATGGCGGAGCTTGGCGACAGCCGGGGAAACAACTTGAAGCTCCAGCTGGAGGTTAGTAACCGCCAGGGCGTGGCATTATTTCTCCACGTAAACCTCCAAATCTAGCAAAGTGCTTCAGAAACCAGAAGCAAGAGCTTGCCGTGACAACCATCTCTCCCATTTGCCCTTGTCAGGAGCCCCGTTCACAAGTTACAGCGAAAAGATGTACAGTATATATTTGGTTTTTCCTTGAATGTAGATGGAGTGATTCTTAGGTTGCAGTCGACGCATGCACAGCTGAACATGCGATCCAAACCCCACATTAACCCAGGTGCTGGTCTTTGGTTTTATTCGTAAAGGGAAAGAAAGGGGGGGCATAAGTCCAAACACTTCTTGCTCATACCAGGTTGTGCTTGAATCACTGCACTGTGCAACAGGGTATGCTTGGGGTAGAAAATGTTGACAGAGAGAAATTTTCCTCTCTTCCTCACAATACTAGAACCAGGGGGCATCCATTGAAAATGCTGGGGGGAAGAATTAGGACTAATCAAAAGAAACACTTCTTCACGCAGCGTGTGATTGGTGTTTGGAATATGCTGCCACAGGAGGTGGTGATGGCCACTCACCTGGATAGCTTTAAAAGGGGCTTGGACAGATTTATGGAGAAGTCGATTGATGGCTCCCAATCTTGATCCTCTTTGATCTGAGATTGCAAACGCCTTAGCAGACCAGGTGCTCAGGAGCAACAGCTGCAGAAGGCCATTGCTTTCACATTCTGCTTGTGAGCTCCCAGTGGCACCTGGTGGGCCACTGCGAGTAGCAGAGAGCTGGACTAGATGGACTCTGGTCTGATCCAGCAGGCTTGTTCTTATGTTCTTAGGGGTAGGGAGTAGTCTGCCACTTGAGTTTGTTTTTTAAAGTCCCTGTTCCTTTGAGGAGAGTTGTGCTAACTTGCACAGGTGATGTCTGTTAAGAAGAAGAAAAGTTTGGATTTATATCCCATCTTGGAAGGAGACTCAAGGTGGCTTGAAAGCTCCTTTTCCTTTCCTCTCCCAACAACGGACACCTTGTGAGGCAGGTGGGGCTGAAAGAATTCCAAAGAACTGTGACTAGCCCAAGGTCACCCAACAGGAACATAGGAGTGCAGAAACACATCTGGTTCACCAGATAAGCCTCTGCCACTCAGGTGGGGGAGTGGGGAATCAAACCTGGTTCTCCAGATTAGAATCCACCCGTTCTTAACCACTACACCACGCTGGCTTAAGGCCTCAGAGGCCTCAGCACATCCTGGTCTCCTATGGTGACAGTTTGGTTCCCCTTGGATTGTCTTTCTGTGATGAAATCGACAGTTCTCAAAAACTGACGTTTCATGTTTTTATGACCAGATAATGAAGACCCTGGAGCTCCTGCCCATTCCCAATAAAAACATGTTGGAGGAGAGCAAAGTGCTTCCCATAATCCAGCGCTGGGCCCAGACCAAATTGGTGATTCCGCACCTGAGTGAAGGGGATGGCTATTCCAGCGAGAACCCCTCGCGGGCTCACACCCCGCTCAACACACCGGATCCTTCTACCAAGCCAAGCGCAGAAATCGACACAGAGACCCCAAAGAAGCTTGCCATTCGGAGGCTCAAGATCATAAGCGAGAACAGCATGGACAGCGCTATTTCCGACACCACCAGCGAGATTGAATCGAAAGAAGGGAAGGAGGACCACGAGCATCCAGACAGTGGCCCCGTAGAAGCAGTAGAGGATCAGCCCCCGCAGCTGGAACCCACCAAGGATGCAGTTGCTGAGGTCTTGTCGGACACCAGCAAACCTCAGCCTGGGGAACCGGAGCCGGAGCCCGAAGCGGAGGCAAAAGACGGCAGCGTCACAAAGCTGGAGGAATCCATTGCGGCTGAGACACCGTCTCAAGATGAAGAGGAGGGCGTGTCGGACGTGGAGAGCGAACGGAGCCAGGAACAGCCCGATAAGATTGTGGACGTGAGCGATTTGGCCGGCCGGCTTCTGGACTGCTGGAAAGAGCTAAAAGTAAGTTGGTTTCGCTCTTATCGGTTTGCTTTGCTCATTGAAATTGGCAGCTTCCTCAGCTGCTCCATCATTGCTTGTTTCTTTGTGCAATTAAATGCAGATTCCAACCTTGATTTATAAAGCAGGATATCCAGGTTCAGAGTAGGGTGGACTATAAATCTAAACAGTTATATAATAGCTGAGGATGAAAGTTGAGAAGCCAATCTGTGTTCTGATTTAGGACCCCAGCTTGGTAAAGTTTGTATCAGGAGTGGGAATTGCAAACACGGGCAAAACCTTGTCTGACCAGCCAGCAAGGAAGCTAGGAATCTTTCCAGAAGCATTTTTGTGCGTTGCTTTTGAGTCAGACTTTGTGCCCTTGGTTGCCTCATCAGATGACGGCAGAAATTTACCTCACCTCCTCAATGGAAACGGTTTGTTCTATTGAATGAAATGGTTCAGCGTTTCCTGGCCAGTCTCAGAAGCGTGTTTGGCAAATGGGCCACTAAGTCGCTGTTCAGGAATGAAGCAATCAGCGGGTCTTGCTGCAAAAAAATTGAAAAGCGAAGTCAGGATAATGCAGAGCCGGGATTTCTGCCCAAGTGTTACAAAACAACCACCGTTAAGATACTGTCTGTGATGGAGGGCTAAAGTGTTTTCTTTTGCAACAGTGGTTAGGCCCAAAAACGGTCATGCTGTAAAGTTTTATGTGATGTTTACTTTTTTTGCCATGTAGATCAGTAGCGGGGCGGGGCGGGGGGGGGGGGGTGTTGAGAAGCACCCTGCATAAAGGAAGGACCGTGTGGGACCCTTCCCCATGTTTTGCATGTCAGAAACATTCAGATTGGCAGTTTCCTCGTCCCTCTTCGCTGTGTCTGCTGCCACGTCAACCTGGTTATCCTACTTAGGACCAAAAACTCCACAAAAGAACAGAAACAGAGTTGGAGTTCTTCCAAACTGCTTCACTCTTCCTCATAAATGGGTAGTCTTAATTGCCCAGGTCATGGCAGGGTTAAGGCAGGCAAACCGGATCACAGGCCAGAGGTTCTGTGATTGTGTAAGTCAGTAATCCTTTTGTGGAAAGAGCTACCCTGTTTCCCCGAATATAAGACATCCCAAGAAAATAAGACGTAGTAGAGGTTTTGCTGAAGTGCAAAATATAAGGCATCCCCTGAAAGTAAGACGTAGCAAAGTTTTTGTTTGGAAGCATGCCCGGCGAACAGAACACAGAAAAATAAGACATCCCCTGAAAATAAGACATAGAGCATCTTTGGGAGCAAAAATTAATATAAGACACTGTCTTATTTTCGGGGAAACATGGTACCTTTTAAATTGTTCGAACAAGTAGGGTGCCTTCTGTTTCGGGTTGGCTCGTTTAAGGTAGAGCTCTGAAATTGGATACGATTCTCCCTGGAGCTGATGGTACAGGTGGTCATTTTTTAAAATAACACAGATGCAGTTAGGAACTCTCCAACACAAAGGGATATTCAGTGTGGGTGTTGTGGGTTTTCCAGGTTGTATGGCCGTGTTCTGTATGATTTTCTCCTGACGTTTCGCCTGCATCTTCAGAAGATGCCAGCCACAGATGCAGGTGAAACGTCAGGAGAAAAATGCTACTGGAACACGTCCCTACAACCCGGAAACCCACAGCACCCTAGTGATTCCGGCAGTGAAAGCCTTCGACAATATTCAGTGTATTTGGTCCATGTGTTTGTGAATGTAGGGTAGGCAGACCTGGAGAAAGGTGTTTGGTAGAAAGAAGGAGCTTCCTAAAAGCCCAGTCTTTTTCAGATTAGTTTGAATTTCATTTGTCCGGGCGAGGGTGGTAAAAACTCTGATCTCTGTCATTGGATTGAGAGGTTTGTATAACAAGGCGTGTAATCATGAAAGAATGTGCCTGGCTGCCACATATCTGCATGAGAATAAGGTGCTGCATCTTCCTTTCTGTTACGCAGTTGAGCAACTGAATACTTCCTAACCTACTGTGAGAGAGACTTGAGCCTGGGTTTGTCCTTGCCCTCCTCTGTCCCCAACTGGAAAATTTTGTACGGTCCAGCGCAATGCTATTTCACCTGAATAGGGAATCACCACAAACCTGCTCTCTGTTTTTCAAAAATGGAGCAGAATATGTGGATGAGCAGAGTTTTGCTGAATCCTGTTACTTTGTATTCAGGGAGAGAGCATAGGGGAGCCTGTGGCTCATTCCCTTCTCATATCGAAGTGAAAAAAATTGTCCAAGCAGTTTATTGTAGTTTATCAAAGCTTCACGTACATATGACTTCAACCCAGGTGCCCATTGTCAGTCCATGCCACAACTAGGAGGGCTGAAAGAAGAAACCAAATTGGCTATAAAAAAATCACAGTCCATTTCTTTCTCAACTGCGTCTCAAGGCTTAGGATTCGTGAAATTTGTTACCTGCTTTCTCTTGGATCTGACTTGAGATGGTTTCAGTGGAGTGGCCATTTGTGGTCTACCGCAGAAGAGTGGTATTTGGGAGATCAGCAAGATTTTTGGGGTTTGAGTGTTCGAGAGTCAAAGTTTGTTTTGTCAGATATGAAGGCAGCTTCGACTTTCAAAAGCTTATAACCTCAAAACTTTTGTTGGTCTCTAAGCTGATCCTCAGTCGAATCCAACTCCTGGCTTCAGAGTGGCTTGCTCAAATCTGGTGTCAGTTACGGAATCATTATTTGGCAGGAGTTTCCACTGAAGATGGAAGTGTCCTTTTCCTGTTGGGCTTCTAGGAGTTTTTCATGCCTTGGTTCCCTTTTGTTGTCCCACTATACACAATCTTTAGAAAGTCAATACATGGGTTGAAGTGCTACTAATTGGCAGACCTTCTGATCTGAGCTGCTCTATACAGTAGCGCCTTACATCTGAAATGTCCTACATTTGTCCACTCCACGCCCTTTAGGATTCCTGTGTTTGCAGCAACTGTAACAACTCCCAGAATGTCCTGTGTCCTGTGCTTCATCACGATGCTAAGAGTTAGCTGCTTCTGTCTGCCATCTGCCATGTCGCGTTTTGAACTTGACCTTTTCTTCTAACTGTTAAGCCCTCCTTTGGAAGAATCTTGAGCAGCAGAGAGAATAATTGGCCGTTGTCTCTGATTTGAAATAGGTGTGTCGGCCTCGGCCTTGTTTCATGACCAGAATCCAAAAAACCAAAAAGTAAAACTTGGCTCTTCTAAGCCCATCTTAGGAATTGGGGACGCTGGTCTTCCGAATAGCGCTTTGCCGGCCAGGGGGTGGGAGGGTGTCAGAGGCTGGTAATGTAAAGCGACGTCCTTCCCGACCTCTTAATGCTTGACCCCCTTGTAGTAATTTCAACCATTTCCATCCAGCTTCTCAGGGCAGCCAGGAGCTTGTTAACATCATCCCCAGCTGACCCTGCGTCTCCTTTTCTCAACTCCGCCCTGAAGACAGGAGAGACCATAGCGTGCGTGCTGTGAAGAAAACAGGAAGATGGTTGGGGAGCTGGATGATGCATGAGCAGTTTAATAGGTGGAAAAAAGAAAGGACAGAGGTGGCTAACTCTTGATGCCGACGTAATTTTGGCCGCGTCCATTGCCGGCAATGGATGTCACTCTGGGAGAATCCCCTTATTCCTGGCGAGAGATGACCGAGTGAGCTATTCCTTTTTTATATATATATGTATATATATACCTCTTCACACCAAAAGACAGCTGCAGTGGCTTGGGCTTTCAAGGTCTTCATGCTCGGAGTCTTGAAGGTCGACCAGGTAGAGCACAATCCATTGAAACACACGTCCACACGCTCACCACACAAACCACTCGATACAGATGCAGGTGGGTAGGTTTTCAGCACGGGTTTCCGCAGGTATTTCCTGTCGAATGAGGAAATGTTGCAGGTGTCTCCCTGTGCTGAAAATGTACTCCAGGACAGAAGTCCCTCAACAGAGGATGGTCAGAAAGCCCACATAATTCTTGCTTGGTGTCTTAGGACTTGGAAGGAAAAGGTAAGTTTCCTTGGGAAGACTGGTCAGACTTCAGCCACCAACGTCCGTAAGTACAACGGCGAAAGATTCCATTGCCGGCCATCTTCTGATATTAAAAGGGAAGGTGCTGGTGGACATCCGTGGCTATCAAGTCTACCCCTGGCTTCTTGGATGCCTTTGCCACCTCGTGAAATGGATTCTCCCAATCCGGCATGCAAACCTCCGCAGCCGGCTTCATCTGTAAATAACTCGGCACGAGGGCGACATGATAGCTGGTTGGTTCAAGGGAGAGTTTGGAGGGTTTCAGGGCCAGAATGATCTTTTTATGTTTTCTTCCACTTGGCCTTTCTCCAGTTCCCTTCGAACAGTCAGCGCAGCCACAGCTCGTGACTTTTGCCTCCCAACAGTAAACGGCTCTCTCTCTCCCTCTCATATATATGGAATCTCAGACAGCGATCAGGGGAAAGGGACGATCCCATGCGCAGCTGTCCGCTGCAGCGTGAAAGCTGTAAAGATGCATCCAGATGGTAGCGGGCAGATAAATCTGGACCTGTTTCCAACTGATGGCCATGTTGGTGCATGCTTGCACTGCAGTTGTTTGAATATCTGTAGGGCACACAGAGTCTGGGCCAAAAGCTGTCTTCGAGGCAGAGCTACTAATTTTAAAAAGCAGGGATGTGGCACCCTTTGGGGTACAAGTGAGGCATTCAGAGTTTGGGGCCCTCGAGCCCTGAGGGTAGATTAAGGAGATCTTTGCGGAAACGATTGTTGTTTGTTCAGGAAGCTCCAGATGTTGGTCATTCTCAGTTTCTGCTGAACAGGACAAGTACGCAGGAGTGGGTGGGTGAGCTAGCAATATGAAATTGAGGCTTCATCATTAGACCTCAGTATCTAACACCTTTAAAATGTTTTTGCAGAGAGAGAATTTCATTAACAGGATTGCCAGCAAAATAACTCAGCTCTCACATCAACCGAGCATTCTGCTTTGTGTTGACTGCTGGGTGTGCTGGGGTAGACTTTCAGCATTTTTCTTCAAAATACAGTTTGAATGAGAATATGGTTTCTCGGCATGGGTGTATTGATCCCACGTAAAATTTAAGATTAAAAAAGTGGTGGTTGGAGGGAAACGTATAGGCCAGGGGTAGGGAACCTGCGGCTCTCCAGATGTTCAGGAACTACAATTCCCATCAGCCCCTACCAGCATGGCCAATTGGCCATGCTGACAGAGGCTGATGGGAATTGTAGTTCCTGAACATCTGGAGAGCCGCAGGTTCCCTACCCCTGGTATAGGCAGAAGGGTAGGTTGAGTGATTTGGGTGGTGGAGGGAAACATATTGGCTATCTTCTTGGACGGTCTTCCAAAGAGCAAATTAGGTCGTTGCACTCGCAAGTTAGCGTGGGAAAAACATGTTGTCCCTTAGCCTGTATTTGTGTGGACAAGGAAAATCCTGCCTGCAAAACTGAGCCTTGTGTTTTCTGTGCCTTGTTCGTTCCATTTGTCAGTGTGATGCTTCTTCTGTTAGCCCAGGGGTCTGCGACCTGTGGCTCTCCAGATGTTCGTGGACTACAAATCCCATCAGCCCCTGCCAGCATGGCCAGTTGGCTGATGGGAATTGTAGTCCATGAACATCTGGAGAGTCGCAGGTTGCAGACTCCTGTGTTAGCCATTGCTTGTGCCCAATGTGCTCGCCGCCTTAGCCGTTGGTGGTCTCAACCAGTTGAACGGGAAACCCTGTGAGGGCTGCAGAGAGGTGAGATTCTAAGACAGTTTGGCAAGCAAAATGCCCCATTGTACAAATGCTGCCTCCGTGCCCAGCACCGTAATGTTTAAGGAGTCTTGTGAAGCCAGTGGGCACAGTGAGGCGCTAGAGAAGATTAGAAGTATAGGCAAAATTTAGAAAGGGGAAAGGAACAGAGATGAAACTGCCCATGTGTGCCTTGCCTTACCTTGCCTGCCTACATTGTGGTGCAGTTAGAAGCTGGGTGGCTCTAATTTCACACAGCGTAATTTTTTGTTTTCTTCAGGCAACCCTAGCCAAAGACATTGGGCTGGAGAATAGCCCTTCCCTTCCATTTGGTTGAGTTTATTATCCATTCTCATTCACATGCTGTCTTTTCCCCCCCAGCCAGCCTTAATAATTGTCCTTGATTCCATCATACTGCAGAAAAAAAATATTTTTATTTGGCCTTACAGCAATAACCGGCAGAAGAAAGAAGGGTTTATTAACTAGGCTTCTTTTGTTCTATAGTTTCAGAGCAGTATAAAAACAGAGTACTCTCAGATGTGATCCAGAGACAGGAGGGTATATTGGGGGCCTTGCTGTAATAAAGCTTCAGCGGGCATTCCAGGTTAAGTAATGCAATTAATGTTAAAAAAAAAAAAGCCGAGAAGTTTGGCACTTGTTTGATTTTTTAAAATTGTATTAAATGTATTGCATCTGTTCACGGAAATAAAGTTGCTTTACTGTTAGCCCATGTCTCAACTGGCTAGGAGTTGTCCTTTGTGTTAACGCAGGCGTCTGCTGGTTTTGGAGCAGAACTGCAGGAAAACCTGATTCTCAGTGGCTTCCTAGTCATGACCCAGTTTTCATTTCCATGTGAACCCTTTTCAGCCGTTGTGTTTCTGGCACTCCCATCTTTCATACTAGAAGGGGTGTGCTCTGAATCAACGTACTTTGCAGCTTCAGTCCATGCTATATAGCAGGGATGGCGAACCTATGGCACGGGTGCCAGAGGTGGCACTCTGTGGGCACACATTTAGGCTGGCCTGGGCCACTGGACTCGATTATTAGCATTAAACCTAAGACCTAATTTTGGGGAAGCAGTGTAGGTAACCCTGTTAAACGCTGTTAAACCCCACTGATTTTCATGTGCTGAACTAAAGCGCATGAGCAGCAGTGGCGTAGGAGGTTAAGAGCTCATGTATCTAATCTGGAGGAACCGGGTTTGATTCCCCGCTCTGCCGACTGAGCTGTGGAGGCTTATCTGGGGAATTCAGATTAGCCTGTACACTCCCACAATTGTTTTGAATACTGAATACCCTGGGCTAGTCACAGCTTCTGGGAGCTCTCTCAGCCCCACCCACCTCACAGGGCATTTGTTGTGAGGGGGGAAGGGCAAGGAGATTGTAAACCCCTTTGAGTCTCCTGCAGGAGAGAAAGGGGGGATATAAATCCAAACTCTTCTTCTTCTTCTTCTAAAGTGCGATCCTTTACCTGGGAGTAAGCTCAGTTGCTGACAATGAGGCTTGCTTCTGAGTAAACCCTCCTAGGGTCGTGATTCACTCGTTGGAAGAGTTGCATGGATGCTTCAAAGCAAAGACACTGACTACCACCAAGCTTACTCCTGAGTAACGCACACCTCGGAGCAAACCGTTTTTTCTAAACTGAAACCTCAGCATTCAGGTTAAATTGCCGTGTTGGCACTTTGCGATGAATAAGTGGGTTTTGGGTTGCAATTTGGGCACTCGGTCTCGAAAAGGTTCGCCATCACTGCTATATAGAAACCTGATTTGTTGGGGTACGCATTTGCACGTATTGAAGCTGCAGAGCGCATGCACCCTTTTCAAGGAAACGGTTTTTGCATGTGCAGAAGTGGTCATGCATGATGTCTCCCAGCATCCGAGGTAGGAATGCCAGAAAGGAAATCCTCAGAAAGTTCAGCTGTCAGATGCACACTAAAAATGTGGAGTAGATAACAAAGTTCAAGGGGTTCGTTTTATATAACAATTGAAAAGTTTAAAACTTTCTGAATAGCTGTGATCTGTTGTAATCTATATGCTTGAGGCCACCCCAGAAATCAGTATTCAAAACAATTTTAAATGGGATGAAGTCGGGGTGTACATAAAGCCAGTGTATTGATGGGCTGCCACATGTACATGGCTTCTCCCTTCCTTCTCAGGCAAAGGTTCCCAGTTGGAAACGAGTTCTGGTTATCTGCAATGTGCAAATGAAGATACACAGGTTCAAATCCACCACCAATTCAGATCATAAGCTAGAGTTTTAAGAATTAGAATCCTAAGTTTATGGGAGGGAACTTTATTTCATAGATCACACGTATTTGGAATTAACATCTAAGCAGGGAGGGAATAGGTATTTATTTATTTATTTATTGTTTAGTTTTATATACCACCCTGTCCCCGAAGGGCTCTGGGCGGTGTACAACAAGTCAAATCATAATACAATTAAAACTAAACAATTAAATTCCAATATAGATAGATTACTAATCCCCTTTAAAAAACCCTTTAAAACAGCGGGTAGTACAAAATTAAATCAAAGTCAAGGCGCCCAGTAAAATCCATTTTTAAAACCCTCCCTAAATGGGAAGACTGTTGGCTCCATCAATAAAAAGATGTAAACAGAGATGGGAACAGAAGGGGAGGGGGCGCCATCAACGGCTGGTTACTCCAAAGGCCTGGTGGAACAACTCAGTCTTACAGGCCCTGCGGAATTCACCCAGGTCCCGCAGGGCCCGGACAGCTGGAGGAAGAGTGTTCCACCAGGCCGGGGCCAGGGCTGTAAAGGCCCTGGTCCACATGGAGGCCAGCCGTATCATTGAGGGGGCGGGGACCACCAGCAGATTGGCCTCTGCTGAGCACAGAGGCCGAGTAGGGACATATAGGGTAATACGGTATGTGTGTGAACCTGACAACAAGCCAGATTTGCACATCCCAGTTTAATGCTAACTAAAGGTGAACTCAAGGTGTATCCATTGTTTGTTTGCATCAGCAGGCCTGACTTTTTCCGGGTTCCTGCTCTTGTAAATAAGCTAAAGTCGGTCTACATGGGAAGTGAAAAAGGTAAAAGCACCAGGTCATTACTGACCTACGGGGCGATGTCCCATGGTGTTGTTTACTAGGCAGACTTTGTTTAGAAGAAAAAGAGTTTAGATTTATATCCCCCTTTCTCTCCTGTAAGGAGACTCAAAGGGGCTTACAATCTCCTTTCCCTTCCCCCCCAAAACTACAAACACCCCATGAGGTGGATGGGGCTGAGAGAGCTCTGAAGAACTGTGACTAGCCCAAGATTACCCAGCTGGCCTGTGTTGGAGTGCACAAGCTAATCTGGTTCACCAGATAAGCCTCCACAGCTCAAGTGGCAGAGCGGGGAATCAAACCCGGTTCTCCAGATTAGAGTACACCTGCTCTTAACTACTACACCACACTGGCTCTTACTGGGTGGTTTGCCGTTGTTTACGCTTTATCCACAGCAAGCTGGGTACTCATTTTACCGCCCATAAAAGGATGGACGGCTGAGTAAACTTTGAGCCGGCATGCATGCAATACCTAACCTTCAAAGCTAAACTTACTTTGCGATGTTGATGGTGTAAAATATTTCACTTAAATCTTGGTTACAATATATAGTTGTACTAATTAGTATATTTGCTCTGTGCTGGGGAGGTTGGGGTATAAATCTGATAAACAAATAAATTTATAGAATATGAATATATCAATGCCTTACAATTTTTACAAGCAAGATTGTAAATATTCCCAGTTCTGTATTGCTGCATTTAATCCTGCTTTAGCAGACGTATCTTATTTTTTGCCATCTGAGAGACAGGAATAAAAACACAATTTACACAAAAGTGTAATAAAGGAAAGAAAGTACCGTATATACTCATGTATAAGTCAAATTTTTCAGCACATTTTTAATGCTGAAAAAGCTCCCCTCGACTTATATGCGGGTCATTAAAATTTTTTGTGTGTTTTTACTTTGCTGGCCAGCAGGGGGCGCAGTTTTTTATGCTAGAGGCATCAACATTTCAGGGTACCCTCAGAAGACTCTCCTGATGATACCAGCCAAGTTTGGTAAAGTTTGGTTCAGGGGGTCCAAAGTTATGGACCCCCAAAGGAGGTGCCCCCATTCCCCATTGTTTTCAATGGGAGCTATTAGTAGATGTGGCTACCCTTTTGGGGGTCCATAACTTTGGACCCTCTGAACCAAACTTCACCAAACCTGGCTGGTCTCATCAGGAGCGTCTCTTCATGATACCAGCCAGGTTTGGTGAAGTTTGGGTCAGGGGATCCAAAGTTATTGACCCCCAAAGGGGATGCCCCATCCCCCATTGTTTACAATGGAAGCTAATAGTAGATTTTTCATTTCTGATAATATCCCTCTTAAAATCTAAGTTGGGTTACATTTGGACATACAGATGATGATGAGGAATCCAGTTTTGAAGGATTTTAACTCTTGAGTTTTAGCTTGGTTGCTGGTTGAGCTAAGGTTTTTATACTTTTAAAGTTATTGTTGATACCATATTGTTCTTGTTGACCCTCTTTTCCACTTACAGAGCCAGTTTACTGTTTTTCTTTGAAATAAATATTCAAAAATATTTAACCTACTGATGCCTCAATTGATGCTGCATTTCCCACCCTCGACTTATACGCGAGTCAATAAGTTTTCCCAGTTTTTTGTGGTAAAATTAGGTACCTCGACTTATATGCGGGTCGACTTATACACGAGTATATACGGTATATTATTTGGACACTTCATACTGCCATGCCAGGCAAGACTAGTAGCCTATTTGGCCATTGTTAAACTTTGTAACGCTGAGAACACAAACAGTACAATCCTATGTGGTGTCACTCCAGTAGTGGTTAAGAGCAGTGGACACTAATCTGGAGAACCCTTGGGTGACCGTGGGTCATCGCATCTGAAGAACCTGGACTAGCCCCAGTTCTCTCCAAACTCCCTCTGCCCACGCAGAGGCAGGCAAGAACAAACCACCTCCAAACGTTTCTTGCCTTGAAAACTCCGTGGGGTCACCGTAAGTTGATCGTGACTTGACTCCATTGAAATGAACCGGCTTAGAGTAGAATAACTCTCCTTAGGGTTGCACTATAAAATTGTTCAGTAATTTATTATTAAACACATTACACCCCATTAAATGTTGCCAGAATGATTTATGCTTACATGTGTCCTTGAATATATGTCGTCTATATTTGCAAGTATGCATAGGGATTATGATACCTCTGCTTCCGAACCTGCCCGTGCCAGTGTGACTTTAAAAAGACACACACCGGGGCCAGGTATATTTCTGCGTATCTGGGACAGCCCCATGTTTGCACAAAAGGCAATAATGGAGAAAAAATGTTGACCAGAATTTCTAAAACTTTAGGAGAAAGACTGATGTATAACTGGGTAAACCAAGATCTTGCGACATAACGTTATGGACTTGGCTGCCATTTTGAGTGTTGCTTAGTAGCCGTGGGGGAAGAAAGGATGGTGAAGGTGACTGAGTTTCCATTGCTGGCTGAGTCTGTCAGGAGGAGGGGGTGGCAGCAGCAGAAGATGATCTATGGCAGTGATGGCGAACCCAGTCTCGAAAAGGTTCGCCATCACTGCCATGAGACTGAGTGCCCAAATTGCAACCCAAAACCCACTTTTTGTGCCAACACGGCAATTTAACCTGAATACTGAGGTTTCAGTTTAGAAAAAACGGTTGGCTCCAAGGCGTGTGTTACTCGGGAGTAAGCTTGGTGGTAGTCAGTGGCTTTGCTTTGAAGCTACCGTGCAACTCTTCCAACGGGTGAATCACGACCCTAGGAGGGTTTACTCAGAAGCAAGCCCCATTGCCAGCAACCAAGCTTACTCCCAGGTAAAGGATCGCATTTTAGTTCAGCGCATGAAAATCAGTGGGGTTTAACAGCGCTTAACAGGGTTACCTACACTGCTTCCCCAAAACTAGGTCTTAGGTTTAATGCTAATAATCGAGCCCAGCAGTCCAGGCCAGCCTAGATGTGTGAGGGTGGGGGTGACTCTGTTTGTGTGTGCCCTCAGAGAGGGCTCTGAGTGCCACCTCTGGCACCTGTGCCATAGGTTTGCCACCACTGATCTATAGGGTGGAAAAGAGAAGGAGATGGGTGGGGTGGGGTAGGGAAGGCAGAGAAGGCAAGGGGGTGTAAAAAGGGGGAGAAATCGTCATCAAGGAGGTGCGGGAGAAGCAAAATAAAAGGGTGCTCACAGATATTATGGGTCTCCGCTTGTCATTTTTCTCACTCTGCTGGTTGTTTACGTAAAAAAAATTCACACTATACATTTTGAGAAAATGAAGCCTTCCCTTCAAAAGCTTTTCATTCATTCCAAAAGGAAAAACAACATGAGTTTTTTAAAAGTGTTTCCCTTCAGTTTTTTTAGTTTTTCATTAGAAAAATTAAATAGAAGCCTCCGGGCATTTTAATGCTAAACGTGTAACTAGGTAAAAATCTGATTTTCGTCAGGAAAAATGGGTTAAAAGGTTAGGGGTGCTGGTGGCGATTCTTGGCTGTTTCCATCCCCCCCCCCTCCCCGGTGTTCAGGAGAGAGTGTGCTTGATTGCTAGCAATACTGTAATAGGAGCGACACGTTTATCTAAGCATTGCATAGAAATTTTCAACCAGGATGCAGCTGTTAGTGAGCCACCTGGAAAAGCCAGTGAATTAAATTTGTCAAAGGAAAAAAAGATGAAGGCCTGTGCCTGTATTAAGAAAGAGAGTGGAGAGAAAGAAAGTGGAGAGAACGGACTATCTGGAAACCTGCTGGAACAGTGATAGGCAAGGGAGTAAGGCTGAAAAATGTGGAGGCAGATCGAAGTGAGGGGGTGCTGGAGGCCGGGCTGTCAGAGAACCCTGGGGGACAGCACGTTAGAAGTCATAAGTAGAAATAAACATATCCCAGGGGACCCCCCAGATCAAAATTCCAGGCCGGGGGGTGGGGGATGGGGTGGCAGGTGGGAATGTGTAGTGCCACACCACCTTAGTTCCCCTTTGGCCCAAGCCGTAGCAATGTTGATAGACAGAAAGACATGAAACAAAACCACTGCAAGTATGCAATAAGGAGGAAACACAACCCTGACGTAAAAGCAGGAAGAGAAGAACATGCGGACTCACCAGTTCCACATTAATTGGAGGACTCCAGATATGTAGCTTTGGCCGAGCTCTACTTTTGCTTGCGACCCAGATGGAGTGAGGTGGGAGGGACTGGTCTAGTGTAAGCATTACCAAAGAAACTAGTTGTAAGCTGCTTAGATAATCAGCATGCACACAAGCAGAACGGACATCCAGAAAGTAGTGAAAAATGGCAACTCTGCAGGAGCTCATGACTCAACAGGTCCCGTGACATATTTGAGGGAGCAGCGGTGGCGTAGTGGTTAAGGACAGGTGCACTATAATCTGGAGAACCGGGTTTGCCTCTGCTCCAGGCATGCATGCTGTTTTGTCTTCTGAGCAACTGGGAGGTGTGCTGGTGTTATCGCTGAATGTCTTCTGCTAGTTGTCACCCCTGTCTCTTAAGGGCCTTGGCTGAATTGGAGTTGTGCACGTTTGCATTCACAGCACAAACCTTTCCCAGCGCATGCTCCTACTCTGTGCTACACAATGCAGCCATCACTAGAATTGGAGGCTTTATGTACATAAGCACCAATAACTAACATGGTATGGCTGGGACCTTTTCTGACTTCTACATCCTGTCGTCAGGGCAACCACGTTGTAAAGTGAAATTAGATAGAATCATAAGCGCATTCTGCATGGGCCAAAAACAGCAGTGTGAAAATGGTGTAAACCCTTTTACACCATTTTCACACCGCTGTTTTTGGCCCATGCGGAATCCGCAATAAGAGTTGGAAGAGGTCCCAAGGGCCATTAAGTCCAACCCCCTGCAATGCAATCACACAATCAAAGCACTCCATTCAGATGGCCATCCAGCCTCTTTCTAAAAACTTCCAAGGAAGGAGACTCCACCACACTCCGAGGTACTGCATTCCACTGTCAAACAGCCCTGAACATCAGAAGTTTTTTCTGAGGTTTAGGTGGAATCTCTTTTCCTGCACCTTGAACCCATGGCTCCTGGTCTTAGTCTCTGGAGCAGCAGAAAACAACCTTGCTCCTTCACCAACATGACATCCCTTCAGATATCTAAACAGGGCTATCATGTCACCTCTTAACCTTCTTTTCACCAAACTAAACATACCCTGCTCCATAAGTCTCTCCTCATAGGGCATGGACTCCAGACCTTTCACCATCTTGATTGTCCTCCTCTGGACCCGTTCCAGCTTGTCAGTACCCTTCTTGAATTGCGGTGCCCAGAACTGTACATTATCACTGAATGTCTTCTGCTAGTTGTCCCCCCTGTCTCTTAAGGGCCTTGGCTGAATTGGAGTTGTGCAGGGCACATGCACGTTTGCATTCACAGCACAAACCTTTCCCAGCACATGCTCCTATTCTATGCTACACAATGCAGCCATCACCAGAATTGGATGCTTTATGTACATAAGCACAAATAACAAGCATGGTGTGACTGGAGCCTTTTCTGGCTATTACATCCTGTAGTCAGGGCAACCACGTAAAGTGAAATTCTGGCTAGCAAGTTTGTTATTCGCTTATGACTTGTGTGCATTTGCTGAATCTGTCCTCTTGGAAGCCGACGTAGAGCCAGTATGGTGTAGTGGTTAAGAGCAGGTGGATTGTAATCTGGAGAACTGGGTTTGATTCCCCACTCCTCCACCTGTGGCAGAGGCTTATCTGATGAACCAGATGCATTTCCGCACTCCTACATTCCTGCTGAGTGACCTTGGGCTAGTCACAGTTCTCTCTGAACTCCCTCAGCCCCACCTGCCACACCAGGTGTATGTTATGGCTTGAGTCTCCTTACAGGAGAGAAAGGTGGGGTATAAATCCAAACTCCTACTACTACTCCTTTTACATATAGCACAGGGCTAGCATGCAAAAGCAGAAGAAGAAGAAGAGGAGGAGTTTGGATTTATATCCCCCCTTTCTCTCCTGTAGGAGACTCAAAGGGGCTTACAATCTCCTTGCCCTTCCCCCCTCACCCTGTGAGGTAGGTGGGGCTGAGAGAGCTCCGAGAAGCTGTGACTAGCCCAAGGTCACCCAGCTGGCGTGTGTGGGAGTGCACAGGCTAATCTGAATTCCCCAGATAATCCTCCACAGCTCAGGCGGCAGAGCTGGGAATCAAACCCTGTTCCTCCAGATTAGATACACGAGCTCTTAACCTCCTATGCCACTGCTGCTCCTAAGGTGACTTATTTGATTGTTGAAAGGGCAGAATATGGAGGAGAGAGCTGGTGCACAGCGTATTCCTACTGCTTAATATTCATTGTAGGTAATTAAGTTCAGTGTAGGCAAGTGTAAGGTGATATACATTTGAACAGAAAAATCTCAACTTTAAGTACATGCTAATAGGATCTGAACTTGCTGAGACTGAAAGAATCCTAGCAGAGTGCTCAGTGAAAATGTTAACGCAGTATGCCACAGCAGTGAAAGCATCAAGCTCTGTGCTGGAATGATTGGGAAAGGGACTGAAAATAAAGTAGGCAGTATTCTGATCCCCCTGTACAGATCTATGGTGTGACCTCTCTTGGAGTTCTGTGTGCCTGTATCTCAAAAAGGACATAGCTGAGCTAGAAAAAGTACGGAAGAAGGCAACCAAGGGGATCAAGGGATTTGGGGAAAGGTTGAAGCGTCTGGGGCTTTTTGGTTTAAAAAAAAGAAAGACGAGAGGGAGAGTGGATACGATAGAAATTTATAAAAATTATAAACAGTGTAGAAATAACTTTTTCTCCCTTTCCCAAAGTACTGAAGCCCCGGACCTCCCTTGCAGGGGATAGTTTGCACCCAGGTCTCCATGGCCCTAGTTTAAACACCTCATTGCCACAAACTTTCCAGGTTTTGTAAAAAGGGAACCATAAAGCTAGAGAGGGCAAATGTGAACCATGGTCAGCTCTGTCGAGGAAATTACCAACAGCCTGCTTCTAAATGGGTTTTGGGCCGTTTCCGCACAGCCAAATAACAGCGTCCTAGGAACGGAAAACACGCCGTCCCTAGGATGCTGTTCGCACCATCCTGGCCACGCTGGAGGGGCACAAAGGCGCCACTTTAAACCTCACTAAACTAGCGAGGTTTTTGCAAAGCGGCGCCTTCAGGCCGGCGCTGTGCGAACAGCACCGGCTTGAGGGCGCCGCTTTTGGCCCCTCTGGTGTGTGCAAGGCACTTACCGAGCTGTCTCGTTCAGCTCCAGGCGGCTGCAAAGACACGCCCATGCTGCCCTCTGACCCACGGGGACAGCATGGGCGTGTCTGTACAGCCGTCCGGAGCTGAACGAGACGGCAAGGTAAGTTCCTTGCACACAGCCTGGGCCTGCGGGCAGCGGCAGTGTTGGGACTGCTTGCGCAGGGGACGTCGCTGCCGCCGGTTGTGTGGAAACAGCCTTGGTGTCTGGTTAAGACATTCCTATTCACCTTGGTCTTTGACCCCTTTCGTGCCCTCTCTGGTGGCTGCTGGTCTGGGATAGGGGACGGTTTGTGGGTGGGTAATGATAGGATTTTAAAGAAAATCAATAAACAAAGCATGGTAGGCCAGCCATGGAGGCCTGTAGAGTGATTTCAGCCTGGCAGTTCGGTAACAATCCTGTAAGAAGGAGTGAGGATAAATGGCAGATTTCTTCTGAGCAAGCTGAACCCCAGCTAGAAGTAGAGAGAATCCTCCAAGACACCAACATATCGTGGTTTAATAATGGGCACAGGGCTGGGTGTTGCTTGAGAGGAAACCTCAAAAGGCCAGCTGAAGCTCTCTAGAAGAAGAAGAGTTTGGATTTATATCCCCACTTTCTCTCCTGTAAGGAAACTCAAAGGGACTTACAGTCTCCTTTCCCTCCCCCCCCAAAAAAAAACAACAAACACCCTATGAGGTGGGTGGGGCTGAGAGAGTTGGGAGAGAACTGTGACTAGCCCAAGGTCACCAAGGCGTGTGTTGGGGTGTACAGGCTAATCTGGTTCACCAGATAAGCCTCCACAGCTCAAGTGGCAGAGCGGGGAATGAAACCCGGTTCTCCAGATTAGAGTGCACCTGCTCTTAATCGCTACACCATGCTCCAGTGGGGCATCCAGTACAAGATCTCATTATACCGCCATGGCTGGCCAGCACTCTTCGAAAGCCTACAAGCGGTCTTTGAAGGGCGAACCTCTCCCCGCTGTTGCCCACCATGTTGGTTATGATGCAAAATGCTGCAGCCAGGATCTTGACCGGAGCAGGTTGGAGAGACCATATCATTCCAATCTCGGCCCAGGTACGCTGCCTTCAGGTTCATTTCCGGGCACAATTCAAGGGACTGAGGTAGACCTTCGAAGCCTTGTATGTCTTGGGACCAACATACCTGTAGGATTCGAGACTTGCCTACTCCCTTACAAACTTCTCCAGTTGGTACGGTCCTCTGCTGCCCCTGCCTTCTGAGATCAGTTGGGTTTTTTTAAGACATGTTTTATTATGTATGCCTTTAATTTGTTAGCTGGCTTGGTGGTCTGGTGAGGACAGACAGGCAAGGTATACAGTTTGAAAATAAATACTTGGGTGGAGGCTCCTGAACATGCAAATTCTATTTTGTTAATCATGGCTAGTAGCCATCGACAGACCTATGTGCCTTTTTCTTTCCAGAAGAAAATGTTCTAGAAGAAGGCCTTTCCGCCAAGTGGCCCTGCAGACCCCAGGAAGAGATATTCCATTAACTCTGCCATAAAATAGTTCAGTTGAAGAGTGTTCAATTAATAATCCATTTTATAATAATAATAATAATGCGATCCGCACGACTACTACGCCGATACATTACAACTTCCTAGGCCTCTGGGTGAGGCTCGAATTGTAATGAAGGCCAACAACCAGCTAAAGATCTGGCAGCTGTGAAATCTATAATAATAATAATAATAATAATAATAATAATAATAATAATAATAATAATAATAATAATAATAATATCACAAGATACAAGGACCTACAAATTGAAGTTGAACGATTGTGGCAAAAAAGAACAACAGTAATCCCACTAGTAGTCGGTGCTCTAGGAGGAATCCCAAGAGATCTTGAAAAACATCTGGAAAGCCTAAACTTGGACAGAACATCAGTCCACATGCTGCAGAACGCAGCACTTCTAGGAACTGCACATATTCTACGCAAATACCTCTAATATCCTAGGTCCTTGGGAAGGACTCGATATTCAGAGATGAATTCCAGACACTTGTGCTGTGTTGTTATGTGAATAATAATAATAATAATAATAATAATAATAATAATAATAATAATAATAATAATAATAATAATAATAATAATAGGGATGTGGTAATCGGCACGCTGGGCGCCATCCCAAAAACACTAGGGCAGCACTTGAAACATCTTCGAATTGACAAAATTAACATCTGTCAAATTCAGAAGGCAGCCCTGCTGGAATCCGCACGAATACTACGCCGATACATTACAACTTCCTAGGCCTCTGGGTGAGGCTCGAATTGTAATGAAGGCCAACAACCAGCTAAAGATCTGGCAGCTGTGAAATCCACAATAATAATAATGAAGCCCTGCCAGAGTAAGCACGTGATGATTCAATGTTCCCTGGATACGCACCTGACTTCATATGTGCTGTGTGCAAGACACAGTGAAATAAACTCTCTGGGTTTTCTTGTACTGTGTGTTTCCTTCCCACCTCTACTAAGAATATTTAGTTATAGAAACTTTGGGCAGAGAATGACTAGACAAGCTGAGGTTCATGTTTTCAGTCGTAGAATTTGCACTTGGCAATTGTGTCTGCATGCTGTTTTCTCATAATTTATTTGCTTTCTTCAAAGTGGTTTGCTCTTTTGCTTTTTACCATTGTAACAGCCTTTGGACTGTGAGCTTTCTCAACCAATGGTTCAAACAGAATTTCTCTCCTTTTCCCTCCAAGGCAGGCAGCCCCATCCAAGACTTCAGGTGGCTGGCGGTGGCGCCACGGCTGCACTGCCCCCCTGCTCGCAAGAGCAAAAGCCGCCCCACCACAAAGAAGCCCCCAAAAGGGTGGCATAAGTCTCAATGCCCAGCCCCCGGGCGTAATGCACCAAATGGGCAGGAGGGAGCCAACTAACGTCCGCTCCTCCGGCGGAGCACTGGGACGCTGGCGCTGTCTCTCAGTACTGGAAAGGGCCATAGCAGCTGCAGACCAGCGATTTCACCCCTCCCCTCACAAAGGCCATGAAGGTGTCTAACCACTTGAAATGTACATGATAAAATCCTCTCCTTGTTGATCCTGATTGATAAGAATTTGTATGGACAGGACTTCCCAGCTCTCTCAGTTTAGACCTTGTCCATTAAGTTGTAGGTGTGGGAAGCCCGAAGGCTTGGCCCTTGTCAGTCTGACTTGTGCCAGCCAGTGTCTGTTGCTTGGATAAGTGAAATGTGAGATGGGTCCATCACTTCTGGGGAAGGGGGAAGGCAATGTTGCCTGGACTTCCTCTTAATTTACCTCTCTGGTAGAAATCTTCAAGCTTTGGCACAGCCTGCCGGTGAAGGCCTTCTGTCGTTCTCATCCAGCCGCTAAGATGGCGTCTTCGTTCCTGTGTATGCACGGCCTCAGTTGCCACCCAAACCTGACTTTGCTCTTGTGGTTTTTCTTGCAGGAGGTGTACAGGATCCCCAAGAAGAGTCAAGTGGAAAAGGAGTCCAGTGGTATGTACTCAGCTGTGCTTGTTCTTTGAAATAAATCTGCTGATCAGTTAACTTGGGGAGAATCTGTGTAATAAACATAAACAAGGTCAGAGTGTGAAGGAAACCCTAGTAACACAAGCGAGTTCACACCCTAAAGATCTGAATGGTGCTATATGTTTTGAAGTATCTAATATTTTTTACATTTAAACAGGACCCACAGGATAATAGTATAATAGCATGAAAACATGTGCTAGACTTGGAAATTGTTTTCATATATATGTATTTTCCTATTGCATCATAGGAATAACAACATAAACAGAAATTTCTTTGTACCAAAGTTGTACAAACCTATTGCTTCATTGATTGCAGCTGTCCTTCATATAGCACCATTCAGATCTTTAGAGTGTGAACTCGCTTGTGTTACTAGAGAGTCTGTGTAATAACTGTGGGAACTGAGAACTCATTGCATGCCAGGTGATGGTAGACTGCAGAGGCATATTTCAACAGATCTCAAGAGAGAGCTCAGGCACCAGTATGACTGCGGAATTCCCTCCCCAGGGAAATGAGTCTGTTTCCCTCTATCAGTGTCTTCTGCCAGCGAGTAAAGCCCTTTTTTGTTGTGTTGTTGTGTCTGGCATATCTCCAGTAACAGTTTCTGGCCATCCTCCTAGTATTGTTTGTGCGGTTTTAATGGAATGATTTTATAATTTTAAATATTCTTTTTAATTCTGGCGTTTTCATGTTTTTATTTTCCCAGCCTGGTAGGGTGGGAAGGTGGCATTAATATGTTTTAAATAAAGAAAAGAAGTCTACTAAATCACTGACCCCAGCTACAATTCTGTTTTTTTAAAAAAAATTATAAACCCCTTTATTGAATAAAGATTGAAAGAAAATCCTAAGATCCACATAAACTAACACATATCAACAATACGATTTCCACAATTATAGTTTGTTCCTAGATAACATGATCTTTCAGCCTTTTTTCTCGTTTGAGAAATGATTAGAGGCCACTGGGAAATTATTACCAAAGAGAAAATGCAGCTCATTTCTAATTCTCTTCATATATTAGAAATACCATATAGATGGAAAGGCAGCTATGCTTCTGATTGGAGCAGAAAAGTTTGCAGAAAAGTGCCAAGTGATGGTATCTCTTTGCTCCTTTGTTTTCAGTGCAGGAAATTAGCCATTAGTTTTTAGAAAGGTTTCAAGCATGTGAGGATATGGGAGAGTTGAGTGAAATAGTGGTAGTAGAAAGTGCGTCAAGCTGCAGCCAACGTGTGGTGACCCCCAAAGAACCAAGAGGTGGTTAGATAGATATTTATTATGGCCTTTAGGCCAGCCAGTAGTTTAAGATCAGAATACATGTGAGTACATAGCATTCCATTTATACAAAAATATAATATAAATTGTAAAATCCATTATAAGATCTATTGATAAATAACATTTAACTTCAGGCATTGTTACAGTCCTCGTCACACAGTACAGCTCTTTGTCTTAATAAGGAACTATGCTTGTTGTGTACCAGTATACAAAATTTAGCTACCTTCTGTGAAATGGCAGAAACACGATCTTCTAATAGCATTCTTACAGAATTTGTATCTGAATTATCTATGAATGGATATACATGACGAGTTAACAATGGTTTGATTAACAGCTCCCTTTCACCTTCGTGTAACTTGCAATGCAGTAAGATATGTGACGCCAAGAGGTGGTTTTTGACATTTCCTGCCTCTGCTTAGCGACCCTGAACTTTCTGAGTGATCTCCTACCCAACTGTGAACCAGGGGCGATCCTGCTTAGCTTTCAAGATCTGGCAAGATGGCTAACCTGAGCCATCCAAGTCAGGGGACTGGGTGAAATCTGAGTTTGACCAATCCTGGGTGCCAAGTCACCACGATGCCCCCTCAAAAGCCCCGACAAAGAGTCAGGCCTTGCAGTGCCTTCCAGAGGTCTCAAAGGAGCCCCTCCCTCGCCTCTTTAGGAAGTGTATCCCCCAGTGCTGAGGCCACAGTGGCAAAGGCCTCGGCTCTAGTCAATGCCAGATATGTCCATCCCCACCCCACCCGTGGTGGGATAGCCAACAGAGGACTCCCTGATGACAGTAGTTGGCACACAGGGATTTATGAGAGGAAACTGTGCTTCAAATATGTGGGTCCTCAAGGACAGCTAAAAATGAGAAAATAGTTGGGAGGGGGGAGAGAGACTTACCCCCCTTTGTGATGTGGCCCCAGTTCAGATCTGACTGCCATGTGCATGTTTCTAACTTGGAACTTGGGCAGCGTATCCTGTGGTCTGAGGCTTGATGGTTTGCACCATTGTGCGAACATGTGTCGAATTTTGCTGCGAGTGTCCTTGAGTTGACTGGCTCTCTGTTTCTGTCTTTGTTCCTCGGTCTCTAATGAAAATAACAATCTTCTTTTAAAATACAGGGTACTATAAAGCTCAGGAAGGTTTATAATTAGCAACATTAAGCTATTTACAATAGAACAAAAGAACCAAAAGCATTTATGAAGCTTCCAAATTAATGTTGCAGGTTTTCCTCCCTTTATCCTGCAGTTTGGCCCAAGTCTGAAAAGATTGAAACCAGATTTTCAGTTTGTTGCTGTTTGGTGTAATGTTTTGCTTTTTTTGGTGAATGCTTTCAGTTTGCCAGATGTTGAGGCTTTGCAGTGTAAAGTGGGGGGTGGGGAGCAGCAAGTGTCAGTTATATTAAAAAGCATTATTGTCTCAAATAGGTAAATATTTCTGTGTTGTAGGGATAAAACAGTAAGATTTACAAAGGCCCCTTCCGCACACGCAAAATAATGCATTTTCAAACCACTTTCACAACTGTTTGCAAGTGGGTGCTGTGTGGTTTCCGGGCTGTATGGCCGTGTTCTAGCAGCATTCTCTCCTGACGTTTCGCCTGCATCTGTGGCTGGCATCTTCAGAGGATCCCCTCTGAAGATGCCTCAGCCACAGGTGCAGGCGAAACGTCAGGAGAAAAGGCTACTTGAACATGGCCATACAACATGGAAAACCCATAACCCCCTAGTGATTCCGGCCATGAAAGCCTTCAACAATACAAATCAAATAGTGCTTTGATGAGGATTAAAATTGTTCAGTTTCAGCTGGATCATGCCCAGTGTTAAGTGCCTTATTCTGTCTTTTGGAGACAAGGTTTTCTCTCTCCCCATCTGGACAGCGCTCCACTCACAGCTGACACACTAGCTGACAGCATCTGCCCATTTTTTTTTACAGCGGAACGAGGACGGGAGCCTTCCAGTCGAGACCCGGCTGCTACCCCCAAAAACCTGAGCAGAGAACGCGATCCCGAAAGGCGAAGCCAAAGCAAAGAGAAGAAAAAACGAAGAGATTCTCTGTCGCCCCCTTCGGCATATGAGCGAGGCACTAAGCGACCCGATGACCGGCAAGTGTGGATTTTCTTGTACTTCTTCAACTAAGGGCTTAACACTCTGTATCTTCTTGTTCTCAACAGTAAGGAAATTGCAGGGAGATAATAGGCCAGGCAAGAGCAGCTACCAGAATAGGAGGGGGGGGTTTTTTTGGGGGGGGGGGGGTTGCTTTCCAAAGCACACAAATTCAGTTTGCTTCAAACATTGCTCCAAGCAAAGTGGATAAATCATGGGCTGGGCTGGCCTGGTATCTGGGCTGATAGGGGCCTAGTTGGCATTCAGCTGGCGATCCAGAAACTTGGGTTTGAGAAGGGGTTGCAAATCGCGGTTTGTGCAAACTCAATTATGACGTGGCAGTTAAATTGACAAGTTGCCATTTTGACTGTCGCTCTGTCTCCAGAGGGAAAAAAGACTCTCTCCTGTAAGGAGTCTCAAAGCAGCTTCCAAACTCCTTTCCTTTCCTCTCCCCACAGTAGACAACTTGTGAGGTGAGTGGGGCTGAGAGAGTTCTGAGAGAACTGTGACTGGACCAAGGTCACCCAGCAGGCTTCATGTGGAGGAGTGGGGAATCAAAGCTGGCTCTCCAGATTAGAGTCCACCACTCTTAATCACCGCACCCTGCTGGCTCTCCCACGGCTGCTTTACCCCAGGGATGGAGTTCAGCGTAAGAGTGTGAGTGCAGAGTGAGCAAAAACGGAAGCAGGCGAACTGCTCTGGCCAGGCGGTTGTGTATTTGGAAGCTGGAACTGGTTTGCCGTCCAAGCAGTGGTGGGTGCCAGGCACGGCTTGGGTTCTAGAGTACAATAACCTTGAAAACAATTGTGTTTATGTTGCTTGTTTCTGAAAATGCAAATTGACAACATCGCAAGCAACATCCCAAAGCAAGTGGAACTGATTTAAGACGCCGGCAACTATAAAAGCCATCAGATTTTCCAAGTAGTGCCTCTTAGGAAGCATTCCGTTGGCCTCCTCCTTGTTCTCCTGCTAAGCCGGCCGGGGAAGCTTCACCTTAGAATTTGGGATTTACGAGGTTTTTGGTCTGGCAACAGTGTGGTCTTCCTTCTTGAAAACAAATCCTGCCAGCAGCAACGTTCACAAAGGCAGATGAGAAAGGGGAGGAGCAAAGGAGATCCTGGGATCAAGTTCCTTATAGGGAAACCTCTTCCCTGCAGCCAAGTGATAGGGAAGACCTTCCTCCAGCTTAGAGGGCATCTAAGAACCTCAGAAGGGCCCTGCTGGATCAGACCAGGGAGGGTCCATCTAGTCCAGAATCTCATCTCACACAGTGGCCAGCCAGTTCTTCTGGAGGGTCAACAATGGGGCAGAGAGGACAGGGCCTTCCTCTGATAAGAACCTCCGACTCATCTCACACAGTGGCCAGCCAGTTCTTATCTCATCTCACAGTGGCCAGCCAGTTCTTCTGGAGGGTCACCAATGGGGCAGAGAGGACAGGGCCTTCCTCTGATAAGAACCTCAGAAGGGCCCTGCTGGATCAGACCAGGGAGGGTCCATCTAGTCCAGAATCTCATCTCACACAGTGGCCAGCCAGTTCTTCTGGGGGGGTCAACAGCAGACAGAATCTTCCTCTGATAAGAACCTCAGAAGGGCCCTGCTGGATCCAGACCAGGGGAGGAATCCATCTAGTCCAGAATCTCATCTCACACAGTGGCCAGCCAGTTCTTCTGGGGGGGGGGGATCAGCTTGAAGAACAGAGAGGACAGGGCCTTCCTCTGATAAGAACCTCAGAAGGGCCCTGCTGGATCAGACCAGGGAACCCTGCTGGATCAGACCAGGGAGAGTCCATCTAGTCCCAAATCTCATCTCACACAGTGGCCAGCCAGTTCTTCTGGAGGTGCTTGAGGCAGAAGGGACGGGGGCACTTCCTCTGATAAGAACTCCCTGCTGGATCAGACCAGGGAGAAGTCCATCTAGTCCAGAATCTCATCTCACACAGTGGCCAGCCAGTTCTTCTGGGGGGTCAACTTGAGGAGCAGAGAGGACAGGGCCTTCCTCTGATAATCAGAGGAGGGCCCTGCTGGATCAGACCAGGGAGAGTCCATCTAGTCCAGAATCTCATCTCACACAGTGGCCAGCCAGTTCTTCTGGGGGGTCAACTTAGCAGAGGAGAGGACAGGGCCTTCCTCTGATAAGAACCTCCGAAGGGCCCTGCTGGATCAGACCAGGGAGAGTCCATCTAGTCCAGAATCTCATCTCACACAGTGGCCAGCCAGTTCTTCTGGGGGGTCAACAACGGGGCAGAGAGGACAGGGCCTTCCTCTGATAAGAACCTCCGAAGGGCCCTGCTGGATCAGACCAGGGAGAGTCCATCTAGTCCAGAATCTCATCTCACACAGTGGCCAGCCAGTTCTTCTGGGGGGTCAACAACGGGGCAGAGAGGACAGGGCCTTCCTCTGATAAGAACCTCCGAAGGGCCCTGCTGGATCAGACCAGGGAGGGTCCATCTAGTCCAGAATCTCATCTCACACAGTGGCCAGCCAGTTCTTCTGGAGGGTCAACAATGGGGCAGAGAGGACAGGGCCTTCCTCTGATAAGAACCTCAGAAGGGCCCTGCTGGATCAGACCAGTGAGGGTCTGAGGGGGGATGGTTACCCATCGAATACCGAATCATTTTCAAGGTGTTGGTGTTAACCTTTAAGGCCTTGCGTGGCCTGGGACCTCCGTACCTGCGGGACCGTCTTACCCCATACATCCCGAACCGGGTCTCTAAACCGGCAGAGGCCAATTTCTACTGGTACGTCCCTGGCCCTCTCAATGATACGGTTGGCCTGAACTCCGAGGGCCAGAGCCTTTACAGCTCTGGCCCCGCCTGGTGGAAGAGCAGCTCTCCCACCAGCTGTCCGGGCCCTGCGGGATCTTGTCGAGTTCCACAGGGCCTGCAAGACTGAGCTGTTCCACTGGGCTTTTGGGGAGACTAGCCGTTGATAGGGGTCCCTCTCTCCCTTCTTCTTCTTCCCCTCTCTCCCTCCTCCTTCATGTGGATCCTACCGCCCTTCCCCTCTGGATTTTAGGAGGGAATTGATAGCAGACGCCATCTTGAGTTAACATTAATTTATAATGCTGCATTTTAATGGGGTAGGGTTTATTTTTATTAGAGCCGTATTAACATATATTTATTGTATTTTAACCTGATTGTGCTCTATTTATATGCTGTTCACCGCCCTGAGCCCTCCGGGGGAGGGCGGTCTATAAACCCAATTAATAATAATAATAATAATCATCATCATCATCATCAAACCTGGTTCTCCAGATTAGAGTCCACTCGCTCTTAACCACAACACCACACTATCACTCAAGAAGCACCCCTGAAGGCTTACGCTTTCTCTCTTCCTCAGGTATGACACGCCAGCCACGACCTCCAAGAAGAAAGCGCGGATCAAGGACCGCAACAAGCTGTCCACGGAAGAGCGCAGGAAGCTCTTTGAGCAGGAGGTGGCCCAGCGAGAGGCCCAGAAGCAGCAACAGCAGCTGCAGAACCTGGGCATGGCGTCCCCTCTTCCCTATGACTCCATGGCCTACAGCGCCTCCCATCACGCTTTTATGGGCTATCCCCCTGGCTACCCCATGCAAGCGTACGTGGACCCCACCAACCCTAATGCTGGCAAGGTGCTACTCCCCACGCCAAGCATGGACCCCATGTGCTCCCCGGTGGCCTACGAACAGACTTTGGTGGGCCACACAATCGAGCCAGCCCTGGCTACTCCTCAGCCGGTGCCCGTCGTTCAGCATGTAGCCACGACTCTGGAGGTGACCACCTCGCAGTATGTAGCACAGAGCGATTCTGTGGTCCACCAGGAGCAGACTGTCACGGTCCTGCCGGTGCCGTCTCCCGCTCCGGTGCAAGGGCAGAGCTACAGCGTTTGGGACTCCAGCCAGCAGACTGTAGCGGTGCAACCGCCTTACTCGCCGGCACAGTCGCAGCCCGCCATCTACTACCAAGGACAAGCGTGTCAGACTGTGTACGGGGTCACGTCACCGTACTCTCAGACCACGCCACCGATTGTACAGGTAATTTATTTGTTGTCCGGAGAGGCACCAACAGATGCAGCGGAGGAGTGGGCGTTGGCTTTGGAAGCGGAGGCTTTCCAGATGCTCTTGCCAATGACTCTGGCCTTGAGCTCAGTGGAAGAAATTAGAATGGGGCTGCCTTGTCAGGTAGGACAGGGGTCTGCAACCTGCGGCTCTCCAGATGTTCATGGACTACAATTCCCATGAGTCCCAATTGGCCATGATGGCAGGGGCTGATGGGAATTGTAGTTCATGAACATCTGGAGAGCCGCAGGTTGCAGACCCCTGGCCTACCTGAAGAAAAGGTTAGATAAGAACCGTCAGAAATGGCTTCCGAGCCAGCACCTTTACTTGGAGGCTAGCGAGGGCTTCCTTAATTAGAAGGTCAGGGATGGTTTGTTGAAGAGGGAGCAATCTTGTTTCCTGCTGCTCCAGAGACCGGGACCAGGAGCAACCTGTTGAAGGTGGGCGTTGGAAAGGTTTGTCTGGCCTGGGCATCCTGGCCTCGCCTGCAAGATATTGCTTCTTTCTCTGTTAGGAGACAACCCGAAAAGACGCAACAGAGCAGCCATTCCTTTCCCACTTGCGTCAATAAAATCCAGCCGCAGAAGTATTTGGGAGGATGCTTGGGGTTTTTTTCCCATTCACCGTCACAGTGGAATACAGATGTTGGACATTCTCATTCACTGATTGTGTTCTCCAAGATTGGAGGATGTCCGGATGGGTTCACCCATCAGAGACCAGGTCATTCTGGTGACTTTGGTGGTGTGTTTGGGTCATGGGCGTGTTTGCCCTTGGGAGGTGACGGTTTGCATGGCCCTCTTGGTTCTTTTTCAACCGGTAATAGTTAGGTTTTTGGACTTTGCAGTGCTGAGTTCGAGGTTGCTTTTAGTTATCTTCTGAATCCTTCCTACCCCCCCCCCCCAAAAAAAAACCCCTTGTTCTTCCCCTTAAAATTGGGATCATTTCGGAGGGTAGCCATCTTGGTCTTCAGTAGTAGAGCTACATTCAGGCCAACAAGATAACTCAAGATTGGAGCTTTAACTCAGGATGCTGATATCCTGAAAATCTTGTTTGTCTCTTAAGACGCTCAAATTTAGTTCAAATTTAGCTATTGAAACAGGAAGGCACTTTCCTCCCTATGAATTAGATCAGGGGTGTCCAACTCTGGCGCTTCAGATGTTCATGGACTACAATTCCCATGGCCTGCTTATCAGCCAATTGGCCATGCCAGCAGGGAGGCTGATGGGAATTGTAATCCATGAACTTTAATGTAGGGAGTTAGACACCTCTGAAGGCCTGATAAGCAGTGACTGCAGCAGCTAGCCCAGGGCCATACGTCCATATGAACATCTGAAGTGCCAGGGTTGGACACCTCTGAATTAGATGTACTTGCCTGATAAGCAGTGAGCCTACTGGCGCAGCTAGCCCAGGGCCGTCTGTCCTGCCAGCATTCTTGGCAGGGGTTGTTCTCAACACTGCAGAGAAGACTAACTGGTGATGACAGAGCCTGGACCTGGAACTTTGCTCCCACACGGCTGGATTCCTCCGCTGTGTTTCAGCCCCTGTCCTAGGAGCAGATTAAACGTTTCGGCCCTTTCCTCTTAGAGTGGATGGGAGGAGCTACTTCACCCAGGGTGTCCAGTGGGAAGAAGGGATGCTGGTGGCGTTTGGTTTCCAGTGGTTAACAGGAATCCTGCCGTGGAGAGCAAGCGGCCTCCTCTCCATCTTTGTTCTCAGGCAGGTGAAGCTTCTCAAATGACCTGCCAGTCTCCTTTGGTTTTCTTCCAGAGTTATGCCCAGCCAGGCCTTCAGTATATCCAGGGGCAACAGATTTATGCTGCCCACCCCCAGAGTGTCGTGGTGCAGCCCACCACAGCGGTGACGACCATCGTAGCAGCAGGACAGCCTCCGCCCATACAGCAGGTAAGAGCAACACACCTGGCTCCCGCTGAGTGCGGTCGGGTCAGAAATCTTCCCTTTTCGATGGTTGAAGAATATCACTGAGCTTCAAAAGCCACTTGAGTTGGAAAGTGGGACACTGTTTTTGGGACATAATTGTTTTAGGCCATAATTGTTTTAAATTGTATGTACCGTGTTTCCCCGAATATAAGACAGTGTCTCATATTAATTTTTGCTCCCAAAGATGCGCTATGTCTTATTTTCAGGGGATGTCTTATTTTTCTTTTTTCTGTTCGTCGGGCATGCTTCCAAACAAAAACTTTGCTATGTCTTACTTTCGGGGGATGCCTTATATTTCGCACTTCAGCAAAACCTCCACTATGTCTTATTTTTAGGGGATGTCTTATATTCGGGGAAACAGGGTATGCTTTTATATGTGATATTTTATACTGTACACCGCCCTGAGCCCTTTGGGGATAGGGCGGTATATTAAATCTAATAATAATAATAATAATAAAAATAAAAATAATAAAAATAATAATAAAAATAAAAGTATCCTCAAGAGCTTGAGCCTGCGGGGCTGTCCCACTATCCGTCCCACTGCACTTATGCCCATGCTGGGGCAGACAAGGGCAGTTCAAAAATTTCTGCACCTTTCCCGTCTGAATCTTGGGGGGCAAAGGCTTGGCAAGTGGGCAAGCTTGATATAAGAGAAAGTCAGGGAAGTCACGGAACTGACATATGTGTCGGAAAACCGATTTATTCATGAGCTACTGGAATTAGCCACCTATAGCTCCATCTCAAATTTGGTGCTTCAAAAAACCGCACCCAGCCCTGAGCTCTGCAGTGATAATAGACTTGAAAAAGCCAGAAAACATCCGGGGGGAAAAGAAGGCTTTTTCGGCTTTTCCTTTTTGGCTCTGTTAAAATGGTGCCTCTTTTTTCAGAACAGATCTCTCTTGGGGACCCCTGCTGCGAACTAATGTGTTGTGTGTTCTCTTTTATCATCTTGCGGCTTTCAGCCAGAGCTTGTGGTGACCAACAACCTCCTGGACCTGCCTCCGCCCTCTCCTCCGAAACCCAAGACCATCGTCCTCCCTCCAAACTGGAAAACAGCTCGCGATCCAGAGGGGAAGATCTATTATTATCATGTGGCCACAAGGTAGAGGGTCTCTCGGCTGTGTCTCCTGGGGATTGGAGAGGTGGTGGGTGCACATAAACTTGAGCTAAGAGGGGATCTAAGCTTCATGGACAACCGGGGGTGGGAAAACGAACGAGGGGAGGAGAGCTGGCCCAGGGGGGTGGGAAACGAGAGGGTGTTCTGAGTGATAGGTCTGGGTGGGGGGCACTGATTCGGGTACCAGAGAGGAAGAAGTGCAGATGGGGTAGAAGGGCAGGAGGCAAATTGAGCCAGAGCAGAAGGAGAAATGGGGGGAGGGGGCTAGCAGCAAGGACCCTTCTCTCTCCCCCTCAAGTCCTCTTGCCCAGGGTCTCTGGTGGCAAAAGGATCTTCCCAAAATGTTTCTGTGAGTTAACCCAGTGTCAGAGCTGTGAATCCACTCAACGACCAGCCGTGGATTTCTTGAATCTGAAGCCTTTATTGAGTTGGACGACAAAGTGCCTGGCTTTGAAAAGGCCGGTTCTGATCCAACATTCAAATCCCCCACAGTACAACCCCTCGGAGTCCAACCCCCCAACCTGCCCCTTCCCACGTAATGCGAAAGCGGGAAAGTGTGGGAAAGCAAAAGTAATCCCCAAGGCTGGACGGGAGATAGCAAACCTCATCGTTTCTATCCAACAAAGGCGGCTGTATGCTCTCCTCGCCCCCTCGGAATACAACCAAGCTCCAGAGCAAGAGCTAAATATCTCTCATCTCTGTTATCCATTAACCAACGTTGTGCATTCATGCTAGCACGCCTCAATATTTTCCCATCAGCGGAAACCTCAGGGAGATACCTCCAGATCCCTAAACATCAGAGACTATGCCGTTTCGGATGTGGATCTATAGAAACCATAACTCATATTCTTCTGGAATGCTGTCTTCACAGTAACCTGCGCATGATTTTAATTCACCCTTTGTTGCTTCCAAGACTTCAGCACTCCCAAGTTCCAGACCACCCGCTTTCTGCTAAGTGACTGCAATCCATCGATCACCTTGGCAGCGGCTAAATTCTTGGAAAGCATTTTAAACACCCGTATTTAAATGTTTTAAAAGTTTTCTCTTTTAAATGGAAACATACTAATAATTTATATGCCATTAAAGGTTAAAATGAAATGAAATGATAGCAAACCATCTGGCCCAGACCAGAGTTGCCCCTGTTATCTGAGTACCAAGCAGACTGGAGGGAAAGGAACATAGTGTAGAACACAGAGACCCCAGCATTGAACACCCAGAATCAGTCTTAACACCATAGAATCATAGAGTTGGAAGAGACGCCAAGGGCCAGCAATCCCCTGCAATACAGGAGCACACAATCAAAGCACTCCTGACAGGTGCCCATCCAGCCTCTCTTTAAAAATCTCCAAAGATGGAGACTGCGCCACTCTCCGAGGCAGTGAATTCCGGGAGCTTCCGAATGCAAAGCAGGCTAAGTTACGGCTGCTCTCCAACCTGGTGGGCCCTCCATTCCCCTGTTCTCCTGTGATTTTGTCCCAAGCTGGTCCCTCCTTATCAGTGACGGTCAGACCAGAGGAATCTTTTCGGTGGGAGTCCAAAGAGGCCCGACCTGTTCTGCTTCTCGCGCTTCCGGTTCAGCACACAAGTGCCGAGCAACAGGGACAGAAGCTGGCATTGGGACATGCCCCCCCGCCCCCCAAGGTCCTCCACGCTTTGATCCTGGTAACTCCCCATGTGGACTTGGTTACCTTGGAGCCCAGCAGTTAAGTGCTGCTCGTTTGGAATGGAAACTTTTCTCACTGCCGCGTTCACAGGCCTCTTTGTAATGGCACATTAACAAGCAGCCACAAGCTTTATGGCCAGTCCCCTTGGAGACGTCTCCTTTGTTCTCCCGGCCACTTCTTCCCCCCAGAGCTGGTACTAATTAAGGGAACATTAGATGTGCATGTTACGAGAAGTGTGGGGTTCGCTGGCTTTTAGAGCTCTGGGTGGCGGCTATATAAATTTAAGGTGCTTCTGTCTGAGGGGCTCGAGACGTATTTGAAACAGATGCGCCGTGACTTGGTTAACATGCATCAAGCTGCCCCCGAGAAAGTCCGACGGTCCTTCCCTGTGGGCCAGTATTGTCTGCTGTGGACCTCAGCTTGATGAGTGATGGACAGCCCCAGTGGCCCTGCCATCGTTTTTAGCGGGAGATGCCCAGGGGCCGAACCGTGCCCTACAAGGAGAGACTCAGGGAGCTGGGCAGGTCGGGTTTGGTGAAGAGAAAGTGACACGAGAGCCCTGTAGACCAGCCATTCTCAACCAGGGTTCCGTGGTACCCTGGGGTGCCGTGAGCGTGTCCCAGGGGTACCGCAGAAACACTACCGGCCCCCCTCGTTTTTGTGGTGTCCCACCGGCGCCAACAAGGTCATGGAGCTGGCCCAGGGGGCAGGGCCTGCCGCAAGGTCAGCAGCCACTTCCCCCCCCCCCCCACCCCAGTGCTTCCCTTCACCCTGGGAGGGGAAGGTGGGGGGGATGGCAGGGGTACCATGAGATATGAAGAGTGAGGTCAAGGGTACCATGACCTTGAAAAGGTTGGGGAACACTGCTGTAGATGTTTGAAGGGATGTCATCTCGAAGAGGGAGCAGCCTTGTTTTCTGCTGCCTCAGAGACTAGGACCAGGAGTAATGGGTTCAAGGTGCAGGAAAAGAGATTCCACCTAAACTTTAGAAAGAACTTCCTGACCGTCAGTGGAATATGCTGCCTCAGAGGATGGTAGAGTCTCCTCCCCTTAGAGGTTTTTAAAGAGAGGCTGGATGGCCATCTGTCAGGAGTGCTTTGATTATGCGTGCCTGCATGACAGGAAGTTGGACTGGGTGGCCCTTGTGGTCTCTTCCAGTTCTGTGACTCTGTGATTTCTATTCTAGGAGGAGGGGAGGTGGCAGAAGAAAGGATGATAATGGAGTTTATTTAGCCCCATTGTTAAGACAGGCACACCTTAAAGCTGGGGAAAAGATCAGCTGCCAAGGGGGTTGGACCTGATGGCCCTTGGGGTCTCTTCCAACTCAAACTTCCTACCTGAATAGCCAGCATTGTACTACCAAACTATAAGTGCTCCCGTTGCTGGTCCCTAAGGGGCTACTAGATGTGAATCTAGCTGTTTTTCTCAGAAGAACTCGAGTGCAGCAGCCCTTTAGAGTCCAACAGGATTTTCCGGGTCTGACCCTTCGAGAGTCAATGCTCCCTTCGTCAGACCTTCAGACTAACAGGTCCACCCTCTGAAATTGTTTCACAATACTTGCAAACCATCAGGTTTTTATGGTTGCCATTCAAATCATTCAGTCTTTGGCTCATTCCGCACATGCAGAATAATGCACTTTCAAACTGCTTTCAGTGCTCTTTGAAGCTGTGCAGAATAGCAAAATCCACTTGCAAACAGTTGTGAAAGTGGTTTGAAAATGCATTATTTTGCGTGTGCGGAAGGGGCCTTTGACACACTTCTGTCTCCTTCAGATTTTTGATGGTAATATACTCTGAAGTATGTTGGATCTATTACTGTTTTAATGTAGAGGGTTTAAACAGAAAAAATGACATTTTCATGTGCCCGTTTCCATTTTTATTTTATTTTACCAATTCGAATACCTCATCAGGACAAAAGAGGTACTTGTCCGCGTCGTACGTTTCTTGCAGCTCGATCCAGATCTGTCGAGCAGGCGGGGACGACGACATGTCGGGTCTATTCCGCCCACTCCACGGGGCTTTCCTGCTGCACGGGGAGCCTCAAAGAGCAAAAACAACCCCTCACCTCTGAATCCCCCATAGACCAGAATAGAGGTACACCATGATTTTTGAAAACTATGGTCTGGGGTTGAGCAGGCTCTGGAGGCCAACTAAGATCCCCCACCCCCCGGAAGGCTCCCACCATGTAAACCCTAGCCCCACGACAATGCAGCTGGCCTCAACCCGGGCCAGGGCCTTTACGGCTCTGGCCCCTTCCTGGTGGAATGCTGTACCTCCACCTGTCCGGGCCCTGCGGGACCTTGGTGAGTTCCGCAGGCCCTGCAAGACAGAGCTATTCCACCGGGCTTTCGGAGGGGCCGGCCGCGGCTTTACTGCCCCCCATTGAAATAGAAACTGAAATTGAGGCTGCCAGTTTCCATCTCTTGTCATCTTGGTTGGGCCTGTTGTTAGTTCCATCATGGGCCCTGCCTGTTCCCTCCCTTCTTTCTTCTTTTTGGCCTTTAGATCGGGCGCCTGTTTTTAACCAACTCTTGCTAAACAACCTTGCTTTTTTAATTTATATTTGTTGTGAGCAACTGCTGCTCAAGTTTTAACGGGTTTAATAGGTTTAAGTTTTATGTTGTTTTGAGTTGCTGTTTGGAGAACAGCCATTTTGTGAGCCGCCTCGAGCCCTTCGGGGAACAGGCGGCCTATATGTTTAATAAATAAATAAATAAATAAACGCAGCTGGCTGCAGTGTGGGAACATTGGCACAGAGCTGGGTGCTGTAGCCAGGTGTCCCAGTGCTCTGCAGTGGCCCAGTGCCAGTGGGTTTGCCCCTCTGCCAGCATAAGTGCCCCGAAGAGGGCAAATCTGCCAGCTGAAGTCCGCACTGCCTCCAGAGGGGGATTTTCTCTCCCCCCCCCCAACATTTGACTGCCCATATGCTCCATATTTAAGATTTGTTCAAAAATTAGATGATTTCCAGATTACTTGATCCTTATTTCTTAACAAATGCAGTTAAAACAAAGAAATTGACTACTTTCCTACACCAAGAAAAAATATATTACACATTAAGCAACTATACCGGTCTCTGTGAATAGGCCCAATGTCCCCTGCTGCCACACACACACACACCTGATACTCAGGACCTTGAGGCAAGAAAATTACATGTGTGTAGTTTGGTTAGGATTGCACAAAATACATGTGTGTAGTTTGCTTAGTATTGCATATTAGAGCTTTAAAGCATTTTTTAAAAAGGATTCATTTCCTACACAACACTTAAAGAGCAGGGGTCTCTATCCTGAACTCGCTTACATGAAGAAGCAAGCCTTTATTGCCATAGACAACAGTACAACAGTAATAAAAACAGATTAAAAAGCATATACAATACAGGTCGAAGGAAATCTACTGGCGTTTAGTAATTTCCAGGAGAAAGTCTGCCACTACCATACAGAGAGAAGGATCAGGGTTGTCCAACAAGTAGTGTAATCTAATTAAATCGGGGAGATGGGGTAAATGTAAAGGAGTAAGATTCACATACTTGGATCTGATTTCCTTGAATCTGAGACAGTGTAGTAATTGGTGGGCCAGAGATTCAACAATAACTGCTAGTAAGGTCAGTGGAGCTTATTCGCAGTAAGCGCAACGTGGGGTGAAAGCGATAAAAACTCAGGAGTCCCTGAAGTCAGCATCAAGCGCCCGCGTTCATGCTTCCAAGGGAAACCCACCTTGTCCTACAAGCGACTTCTGGAGAGGAAAAGTGCATTGGCAGAAAATCCTCTCCAGATTTCTTGGCATGTGGGAAGCTGTCCTCTCTGAGCTCAGAGGTGGCTTTTCTCTGACACGACATGGATTTCTTCCTGCAGGCAAACCCAGTGGGACCCGCCGAATTGGGACAGCCCAGGGGACGACGCCAGCCTGGAACACGAAGCAGAAATGGATCTGGGGACCCCAACGTATGACGAAAATCCCATGAAGGTTAGTTTGTGTCATTAGTGTGTGAAGGTTTCCCACCTGCATGTGTTCCTCACCTGGCTAGTTTGCCACTAAGGTCCCTGCTCAGTCACCCATCTGGGGGCAGGTGATTTTTATCTCCCAAAGACGTAACAAATAATACCCTTTAAAGAGGCAACAAAGTTGGGACTATTCATCTGTTCAGATCTATCGCTACCAAGAACCACCCGCCCAATACAAGGAATTGGATCCAGAGATGCTCTAGAAAACTACTGTCTTGTTCTCCAAAGATCAAGAAGCCTTGGTGCAAATATCAATATTTCTTTAAAATAAGGTTTTGAGCTTTTTTGAGCTTCTTTTTAGCTTTAAAATTTTCTAAGAATGAGAAAACAGAATTCCTGGGTTGTATTTTGGGGGCGGGGGGGAGGTATGGTTTCCTGCTCCTTGTTTGGAGTCATTCCTTCTGTTGTGACCAGCCCTGGATCACTGAGATCAAAGGAGAGGGTTGTGCTCAGGATTTTACTCCCGTCCCTTCTGTATCTGGCTAGAGAGAGTGAAGTCGTACTAAAATGACTGCAGGACAGTTTTCTAACTCCAGAGGAAATCTAGGCTTCCTTTAAGTTTAAGAGGCCAATTTGCTGGTTGTTCCTGACCCCTCAATGATGTGGCTGGCCTCCACTCGGGCCAGGGCCTTTTCAGCCCTGGCCCCTGCCTGGTGGAACACTCTCCCTCCAGGTGTCCGGGCCCTGCGGGATCTTGGTGAATTCCGCAGGGCCTGTAAGACTGAGTTGTTCCACCGGGCCTTTGGAGTGCCCAGTCGCTGATTGAGTGCCCCTTTTTATTCCTCCGGTTTGGAGTTCCCTTTTGCCATCTATGGGACCCACTTTTTCGTCCTGCTTTCCCCCTCTTTGGGGAGGGTTTTAATTGGGTTTTACTGTGTGACGCCATCTTTGTTAATTTTATTGCTGTGTTTTAATTCTAATTTAATGGGTTTTTTGTTTGTATGGGTGGTAAGAGGAAATTGTGTTGTGCACCGCCCAGAGCCCTCCGGGGGTTGGGCTGTATATAAAACCCATACATACATACATACATACATACATACATACATACATACATACATACATACATACATACATACATACATACATACATACATACATACATAAAAAGTTTCTGTGAAGAGTTCCTCTACAACAGTGATGGCGAACCTTTTCGAGACCGAGTGCCCAAATTGCAACCCCAAACCCACTTATTTGTCGCAAAGTGCCAACACGGCAATTTAACCTAAATATTGAGGTTTTAGTTTAGAAAAAATGGTTGGCTCCGAGGCACGCGTTACTCAGGAGCAAGCTTCGTGAAGCAACCGTGCAATGCTTCAAATGGGTGAATCACAATCCTAGAAGGATTTACTCAGAAGCAAGCCCCATTGCCAGCAACCGAGTTTACTCCCATGTAAAGGATCATGCCCAGGCCAGCCTAGATATATGTGTGTGAGTGTGTGGGGGGGTGATTTTCCACCCCCCTCCCACATGATGAACTCTGTGCACGAGTGCCCACAGAGAGGGCTCTGAGTGCCACCTCTGGCACCCGTGCCATAGGTTCGCCACCACTGCTCTACAACATTATCAAGTAGAGATTTAAATCATCTTTACTTTGAGCTGCTTTGACTGTGGGCTGCAGCTTCTGCCTCTTGACCTTAGAAGTGTAACCGTGGAGGGCTGGGCGTGTCTCGGGTGGATCAGCTTCCATCTCAGCTGCCTCTGGAATGCCCACGCCTTGAGTTCCCAGCTGTTTGAAAGTGTCCAGGAGGGATCTTTAATTGCTGGAGTCGTCCTTTTCTGGGCTCATTTATTCTCTGCCAGCTGCTTCTTCCTCACCCCAGAGCCCTGTAGACCTATCAAGGGGATGACAGAGTAGCTTAGACAGAAGAGCATGAAGAGGTCTCCCATCAGCCGTGGCACATTGCCTGTCTTGATTCCCAGAACGGGCAGGCATTAAAGAGACTCTGGGGATCATGCAGAGCAGCAGCACCCAGTAGTCTGGCACAATCAGTCTGGCAGGGCCTGAAAAGTGCTTGGACCAGTCTTGACATCTCTTCTGTGCATCCTGTATTCAGCTCCTGGGATCCAAAAGAGCAGAAGCCGGTTCCATTCACACTGGAGGGGTAGTTCTCTCCCTCCCTATTCTGCAGCCCCCCGAAACTTGAAATCTGTGACTCTCTCACAGGTCCCTTCTGCACGGACAAAACAAACGGGTCAAATGAAGCCATATTGCCTGTCCTTCCGTCCGGCAGGTGCTGCAGGGGCCCTCCGGGATCGCTGGGAGCCTGGGAACAGGATGTGGGATGTTTAGCACAGGAAACACGAAATCTGAGAATCCCCCCACCCAACAAACATACCAACACAGTTGCCTAGAGAATCCACTCTAATGGCAGCTGCCTACAGAATCCACCATAATGGTGGACAAAAGGGAGGGTAATAGAACGCTTGCTGCTTGCCATAGTTTGCACAGAAGCGTGTGAAACCCAGGTTAAAGGGGGGAAATCACTAATTTAGCTACTTTCTTTTAACCCGGGTTCAGCAAAATAAAATGGGTTAGAAGTGTTGGGGGGGGGGGCAAGTTCTATGGGGCAAGTTCCATTGCAGGGGTTGGCAACCTTTTTCACCCAAAGAGCCATTTGGACCCATTTTCAATGGCCCCAAAGATCTACCGAGCCGCATGGAACCGCCTCTGGTTCGGCCCCTCCACTCACCTTTCCTTCCAGCGCTGCTCTGTCGGGCTGGAGGGACACGTCCACGCTACCCTCCAACCTCCAGGCCACACGGAGCCGCAGTATAAGGCTGAAAGAGCCGCATGCGGCTCCAGAGCCGCGGGTTGCAGACCCATCTATGGGAACTTCTCCCCCATAACACATTTTTCTCACCCCTTTACCCATTATGTTTTGCCTGGTCAGAATCACCCACAAACTTTGGACTGTAAACACAGTCTACAATCTGACAGGAACGTTCCTTTAAGTAAGCTCCGTTGAATAACACGAGGGCTTCCTTCGAGTATCGCTCTTGGGATTCTCCTTTGAGTATCACTCTGCTGAATTTCTGGGACTGGGGTTTTATTTCTGAAATTCTATGCCTGACAGGTCATATTTAAAGCAGCCTGTGATCTTAGAGATAACATTCAGGAATAACGTGCTTATGATGCAGTTGGATCCCGTGCAGTTGTCAGCTTCCAACAGGTGTGCCCCCTGAAGTTAAATGGGCTGATTTTGACAAGAGCTCATTGGGGTTTGTCCATCTGTTTCAAGGCCACCTATCGGGATTGGCATTTGGGTTCCCTGCGGTTCAACTGAACCTGTACAAACAAATATACTCCTTGTCCACTCCTGGCTTCTAGGCTGCTTTTGGAATGTTTCCATAAGATTATGGACACTCTGATGCGTGAATGTGGTTGACTCTAACTGAATTGTTGTTTCTCAAATGCTGTGTGTCGGTGTTCACCAGCTTCGCGTTAAATAATTCCTTTTGTCACTTGGATGTAGGTGATATCTGCTGTAAAAGCATGATAACACCCAAAGTATATCCCAGAGGTGGTAAATCCACATTTCTCCATAAAGAGGTTTGTGTTCTTTCTGGCGTTGAGCTGTTGATAATGAACTTAAACGTGAGTCTTATCAAATGCACAGAGCGTGGTCTTCCTAAACATAACACAGTGACACTTATTTATTTATTATTGATTGATTGATTGTTTAGTTTTATATACCGCCCCATCTCCGAAGGGCTCTGGGCAGTATACAACAAGTTAAATCATAATACAATTAAATACAAAAACTAAACAATTAAATTCCAATATAAATAATTTACTAAATCCCCATTAAAACAGCGGTTAATACAAAGTTTAAAGTTTAACTTCTGATTTGTGTAAGACCAGAGACAGAACTTTCTCAATGTATTGTCGAAGGCTTTCACGGCCGGATTCAACTAGTTCTTGTGGGTTTTCCAGGCTGTGTGGCCGTGGTCTGGTAGAACTTGTTCCTAACGTCTCGCCTGCATCTGTGGCTGGCATCTTCAGAGGTGTATCACAGAAGGAAATCTGTTAACTGGACACAGTGTGTAACAGACTTCCCTCTGTGATACACCTCTGAAGATGTCAGCCACAGATGCAGGCGAAACGTTAGGAACAAGATCTACCTGACCATGGCCACACAGCCCGGAAAACCCACCACAACCAGAACTTTCTCAGTTGGTTTGTTTAATTCTTTCATGACCTTCCGTTCTTCCCAGTGAGGACTCTGAGCAGCTAACGTTATTTTCATTGTCCTTCATTTTATTCTCACAACCACCCCATGAGGTAGGCTAGGCTGGGAGAGTATAACTGTCCCAAGGTCACCTGGCAAGCTTCTATGGCAGAGCAGGGATTTGAACCGTAGTCCTCCAGATACTAGTTCAGTGCTCTTAACTACTGAACCACACGGTCTCTATATTCCCAGGACAAGCTTCCATAAAGTTCTCTCTGTTTCCCTGCCGGGAATAGAGATGAGCTGTAGTTCTGGACCACAGGTGTCAAACTCGCAGCCCTCCAGATGTTATGGACTACAGTTCCCATCATCCCCTGCCAGCACGATGTAGTGCATGTAGGGAACTGTAGTCCATAACATCTGGAGGGCCGTGAGTTTGACACCTATGTTCTGGACTGTTAGGAAGAAACACAGGACAGGTTGTTTTTGTGTACTCTTTGTTCTGTGTAATGAAAAAGGACACTCATAAAAATAACCACTCTCTCTTTCTTTCTTTAGTCTTCCAAAAAGCCCAAAACGGCAGAAGCAGACACTTCCAGTGAGCTGGCAAAGAAGAGCAAGGAAGTATTCCGGAAGGAGGTAATTCCATCTACCTACCAGCTTCCTTAAATCTTGTCCAGCTTTGGGTGGGAGGGATCCTTAAGGTGCTGGGGGCCAGTTCCGCCCCTTCTGCAGCGCTGGTGCAGCAGGCCGTCAGGTGGGTATTATTTGTGGTCTTCATCATGGTTGACCTCCAAGGTCATTGGGGCCTGACACCAAGGAACAGTGAATGAATATTCTGGAGACATCCAACATCGAAGGCTGAGAGCAAAGCAGCTTCCTCAGTGAAATTCTGGAGTGGGGGTGCATGAGGACTTTCCCCCCCTCTCCTGGAATACCAAAACTTGAGGGCATCCAGGGTAGTTGGTGGGCAGTGGGTTCAGGATGGACAAAAGCAAATACTTTACACAAGTGTTTAAAATGTGGAACCAGCTGCCAGGGGTTGTAGTGATTGCCACAGGCACAGATAGCGTTAAAGGGGGATTAGACAGATTTCATGTAGGAGAGGTTTATCAGTGGCCATTAGCCTTGGTGCTGGAAGCGAACCTCCACATTCAATGGCACTAAACCTTTGAAAACCAAAGCCAGGATTCCAGGCTAGATGGACCCTCATTGGTCTGATCCAGCAGGTCCCTTCTGAGGTTTTCATCAGGGGAAGGCTTCGACCTCTATGCCCTGCCGTTGGACCTCCAGAGGACCTGGTTGACCACAGTGTGAGACGGGATACTGGACTAGTTGGACCCTCCCTGGTCTGATCCAGCAGGGTTTTCCCGTTGGAACCTCCACATTCAGTGGCAGTAAACCTCTGAAAATCAGAGCCAGGATTCCAGACTAGATGATCTTCACTGGTCTTACCCAGCAGGGCTGTGCTGATGTTCTCATCAAGAGGAGGCCTTGGCCTCTGTGCCTTGTTGTGGGCCCACCAGAAGAACTGGTTGGCCACAGTGCGAGACAGGATACTGGACTAGATCAAGGGTCTGCAACCTGTGGCTCTCCAGATGTTCATGGACTACAATTCCCACCAGCCCCTGCCAGCATGAGGGGCTGATGGGGTTTGTAGTCCATGAACATCTGGAGTGCCGCAGGTTGCAGACCTCTGGACTAGATGGACCCTCGTTGGTTTGATCCAGCAGGGCTCTTTTCTCCATATGCTCTCCCATCATTTATGCAGCCTCCCCTTTCATGCTCGATTGGGAGACAATGGGCAGGCCCTTTCAGAATCTCTGCTTCACACCCCTCCTTCCCTTTCCTGCCAGATGTCTCAGTTCATCGTGCAATGCTTGAATCCCTATCGGAAGCCAGACTGCAAAGTTGGCCGGATAACCACAACTGAAGACTTCAAACACCTGGCGCGCAAGGTACCCTGCGGGCGGGGCGGGGCAGGGCGGGGCGGGTATGTTCGTGTTCCGCACGCACTCTTTGTTTGACTTAACATATTTAGAAGACTCCATCCTACTACTCCGTTTGACAGCCATCGGGGTGGCTGGTGGTGAAAATTGCTTATCTGATGAGACTGCTCTAGCCTAGACTTCCTCAGTGGCCTCCCCTCCCAGACCAACCCTGTTTATCTTCCAAAATATGTTGAGCTTGGTCCAGCATGGGCCATCCTGCCGGGGCCAGACTGCTGCTCATCACGCTTGCGAGACCAGATGGCTCTGGAGAGTGCCTGGCAGTCGTTATCAACAGGGTTGGCTCCAGAGGCCAGTGTGAACACAAAGAGGAGCAGGGGAGCGTGTGTGTGTGTTTGCCTTATGTGCGAGGACCAGGGAGAGGGAAAGGTGCTTCCTGCCTCTTTGAATTTCGAGGGTGGAAGTGGGGGGGGGGGGTGTGCGTGAGTCGCGCACGTGCCAGCAGCACCATTTGGGGATGAAGGGCTGCCTTTGAAGTCGCGCCAGGTTTCCTCTTCAGCACGGAGGCCCCCTCCCGTCCCTCCATCGCTCAACGCTGCTCTCGGCTTGAGCAGCACATGTTGCCTGTCCTCCTAACTCCCGAGCTCAGGATTGTCTGGAAGCCCAATGGGCAGCTGCTGGTGTCTCGTGGTCCATCAGTGGTTCTACCACATACTACATAGCCACATGCCCTATGACAGTGATGGCGAACCTCTGGCACGGGTGCTAGAGGTGGCACTCAGAGCCCTCTCTGTGGGCACGCGCAAACAGAGTGCCCCCCCCCCCCCAATCTAGACTAGCCTGGGCCACTGGGCTTGATTATTAGCATTAAACCTAAGTGGCTTTTTGGGCTTGATTATTAGCATTAAACCTAAGTGGGTTTTTGGTTGCAATTTGGGCTGCACTCGGTCTCAAAAAGGTTCGCCATCGCTGCCCTATGACAGTGATGGCGAACCTTTTTGAGACCGAGTGCCCAAACTGCAACCCAAAACCCACTTATTTATCGCAAAGTGCCAACACGGCAATTTAACCTGAATACTGACATTTTAGTTTAGAAAAAACAGTTGGCTCCGAGGCGTGCGTTACTCGGGAGTAAGCTTGGTGGCAGTCGGTGGCTTTGCTTTGAAGCAACCGTGCCACTCTTCCAATGGGTGAATCACGACCCTAGGAGGGTTTACTCAGAAGTACGCCCCATTGCCAGCAACCGAGCTTACTCCCGGGTAAAGGATCGCGCTTTAGTTCTTCGCTTGAAAATCAGTGGGGTTTAACAGCGCTTAACAGGGTGACCTACACTGCTTCCCCCAAACTAGGTCTTAGGTTTAATGCTAATAATCAAGCCCAATGGCCAGCCTAGATGTGTGTGTGGGGGGGTGCGACTCTGTTTGCGCGTGCCCACAGAGCGGGCCCTGAGTGCCACCTCTGGCACCCGTGCCATAGGTTTGCCACCACTGCCCTATAAGGAGCACTTTAGGCAGCTGGGAAGAAGGAGCAGGAGGAGAGAAGATTTAGGGGTGACATGGTAGCCATGTTTAAATATTTCGAAGGGATATCATGTTGAAGAGGGACAAGTTTCTTTTTTGTTGTTCCAGAGACTAGGACAAGGAGTGATGGATTTAAGGTGCAGGAAAATAGATTCCCCCTAAACATTAGGAAGAACTTCCTGACAGTCAGGGCTGTTTGACAGTGGAATGCACTGCCTCAGAGATTGGTGGAGTCTCCTTCTTTGGAGGTTTTTAAACAGAGGCTGGGTGGCCACCTGTCAGGAGTGCTTTGATTGTGTGTTCCTGCATGGCAGGGGGTTGGTCTGGATGGCCTTTGGGATCTCTTCCAGCTCTATGATTCTGAGGCCCTCTTGCTGCCCCACCATGGAGTGGGTCTGCTGCCAAGAAGTCATCAAGGCCAAGTGGTTTTTTAAAAAAACAAAAACAAACAAACCTTTTGCTTTTTCCCAAACTGGAAATTTAAAAAGAAATCTAAATGCCACTAACCCAGGTAACATCAAAAACCGGAATTACGGCAGGCTGAATGTGACCAGCGCAAAATATGTGATAAATATTATACCTGAAAGCAACATGGCTCCTTTTGTAAACAAAACAAATTGCCTTGTTAATGGAAGCCAGGGGAGGCAATCTTAAGGCCGGCGCCACTGCAGAGAAGGATCTGCTCCATTGTCGCAGTTGGGGGGGGACACCCCCCATTTCTTCAGATTGCTGCTCAGGAGCAGCAGTGGCGTAGGAGGTTAAGAGCTCGTGTATCTAATCTGGAAGAACCGGGTTTGATTCCCAGCTCTGCCGCCTGAGCTGTGGAGGATTATCTGGGGAATTCAGATTAGCCTGTACACTCCCACACACGCCAGCTGGGTGACCTTGGGCTAGTCACAGCTTCTCGGAGCTCTCTCAGCCCCACCCACCTCACAGGGTGTTTGTTGTGAGGGGGGAAGGGCAAGGAGATTGTCAGCCCCTTTGAGTCTCCTGCAGGAGAGAAAGGGGGGATAGAAATCCAAACTCTTATTCTTCCTCTTCTTCTTCTCATTGGGATCCTGACGATGGAAAGTTGTCTATTCTGAAGCTTGCCTGCTTTTCTTCTTCATGTCTGTGGTGCACAGTGGAACAGCAGTGTAGAGCCATCCCTTGGGATAACTCGCTGTGCCCTGTCCTTAACTTCTGCCCCCTCCCTTGGGAATGCTTTGTTCTCCTTCCTCATTGTCCAGCTAAGAGGGCGAGGTCTCGGCTCTGTTTCCCTGTCCACCAACATGACCAATCTCTGCAGCTCACTGCGACAGGACGTCTAGTGCCAGCTTGGTCAGGGTGCCTCTTAACCTCTGCCTCTCCGTATTCTTTCCCCCTTCCCAGCTGACCCACGGAGTGATGAACAAAGAGCTGAAATACTGCAAAAACCCCGAGGACCTGGAATGCAACGAGAACGTGAAGCACAAGACGAAAGAGTACATCAAGAAATATATGCAGAAATTTGGGGGGATTTACAAACCCAAAGAGGACACGGACTTAGAGTAGTCGCCGGGGGCAGAAGGGCCGCGTCCCTCTTCAGAGCTCGAAGCCGCCTGGCCTCAGGATCCTTGTTTTGGGCAGGATTCCTGGCCTTCTCTAGGGGGGAGCGGGGTGCTCTTGGCAAGCCACCCCGTGAATCGCGTGGCACGTGCGGCTCCCTTTCCGAGTCGCCCTTTCGGAGCACAGATTGCAGCTGCGGAACGAACGAGCAAATGACATCTGCCTGCCATCCAGCCGTAGCTGCCCCCCGCTTTGTGTGTGCCCTCCGTGCAAAACCTCTGGTCTGGCGACGGTGCTGTTCCACGCAACGCCCCATGAGCGCGCCCCATCTTCCCGCTCGAGATCTGTATTATATTTTAACGTATATGTGAATATATTGAGGTTTTTCTCTTTCCTCCCCTCCCCTTTCCCTCCCTCCCTCCCCCTCCCTCCATGTGTTGATATCATGGGAACACTTTGTAAGAATAGTTTTGAAGGGTTCTTCTTTTCGTTCTCTGCAAGGTTGAATCTGTTATCATGTAAATATTGGCAGAAATGGCCGCCTCCGGGTTCCTGGCAGGCCACGTGCTTTGTTGATAAGATTGATTTTACTGCTTAAAATCATTTACTTTATCCAATTTTTACTGAAGTTTTTATGTAAAAGAAAAAAATTAAAAAATTAAATAAAATGGCAAATGAAAGAATGCCACGGTATAAATTTGCACCTGGAATGTGAGAAAGTAATCGCTGTTATGTTACTGCGGACCATAAAAAGTTTCAGGGCCGAAAAGCAGGGGAAAAAAGTTTAGGGCAAGAGCAGGAGGAAAAGGCTTCTAGCTCCCATTTCTGCTCATCGTGATTGTGTCAAAGAATCCCAAACGGTGTAATCAGCTTCTTTCTTTAAAGGCGCAGAATTGTGTTGTGGAGCCACACATCCGGGTGTGTTCCTGGGTCCAATCTATGCTCCCGTGGTGGCGAACCTTTGGCACTCCAGATGTTATGGACTACAATTCCCATCAGCCCCTGCCAACATGGCCAATTGTAGGGGCTGATGGGAATTGTAGTCCATAACATCTGGAGTGCCAAAGGTTCGCCACCACTGCCGGTCTAGTCAGCACCTCATATTACGGAAAAGATTCTCCCCCTGTGGTTTGACTCCCATATATTTTCTTTCCCCCAGTGCGAAGCAAACGAGGGAAACATTTATTGTATGAAGCTAAAGGCCGTTCCGATCAGTGGACACAGAAGGACATAGCCAACTGGGGGGAAAGCAAGAGCATTGTACTGTTAAAACTTTTTATAAAACATTTAAAAACACGACATACGGTTTAAAATAATTCAGCCTTCGGAGGCTGCTTTGACCCGTCTTTTCTTGGCTGCCGAGGCGACTTTTGCCACTGGGAAAGAAATGTACTGATCCGAGCTGGAAAGAAGGAAAACTGGTTATGGAATTATTTAGTGGTTGATTTTTATTTAAAAACAGTATCCTCCTTTTTTCGTATAGAACTCAAGGTGGCCTGCTGTATTAATGAAAGTACATAAAAACATTAAAAACATAAAACCAAAATTGATGATTTAACCAAAATGTAATGTCGAAATTCAGGGCTGCTTTGATTAAATGTAGCCGTATATATAACAGTCTTCAGATGCCTCCTGATGAATGGAAGTGAGCAGTGGGGCCGCCACTGAAAAGGCCCTCTCTCCTCTCTTGTGTACCCACCAAAGAATCATCGTGGTCGAGCAGTGGCGTAGGAGGTTAAGAGCTGGTGTATCCAATATGGAGGAACCGGGTTTGATTCCCAGCTCTGCCGCCTGAGCTGTGGAGGCTTCTCTGGGGAATTCAGATTAGCCTGTGCACTCCCACACACGCCAGCTCAGCACCTGGGCTAGTTTCACAGCTGGAGCTCTCAGTCTCCAATTCCTGAATTGCCAGGGGTGTTTGCTTAGAGGGGGAAGGGCAAGGAGATTGTCAGCCCCTTTGAGTCTCCTGCAGGAGAGAAAGGGGGGATAGAAATCCAAACTCTTCTTCTTCGATGGGGCCGTCAGGAAGACCCTCTCCCTGTGACTGTAATTCTCCAACAGGGACATGGAGCTCAATGGGTGACTTGATCTTTCATTCCTTCTTTGCTTGGCCTGCTTTGCCGGGTTGTTGTGAGGGTTAAATGGAGGGGGGAGAGCCATGATTCTCCTCCCCTGAGCTCCGTGGAGAAAAGAGATAAAAGTAGCCCGACATTTACAATGTGCTTTTTCTAGTGACTTGAGAACACGGACTGTTGTGGGGTTTCAGGGCTGCGTGGCCGTGGTCTGGTAGTTCTTGCTCCTAACTTTTTGCCTGCATCTGTGGCTGGCATCTTCAGAGGTGTATCAGAGAGAAGTCTGTTACTGTGTCCAGTGAGAAGGGAATGTTTAGTGGGGTGTATATTGTCCATGTCCCAGGGTGAGGAACCAGTCAGTAAGTGTATGGGTGGAGCTTGCTATGCAAAGGTGTGGTTGACTGCATTGTATTGCAGGTGGGGTTTTCCAGTCCAGGTAGTGATTCACATTTGCATTCCCTGCAGCAGCAACACTCTTAGTGAATGCAAACCCTGTGTCTGGGCAGAGTCCATTGTCCATAAGCATAAGCATTTTATTGTCATTGTGCACGCACAATGAAATTCACAGCAGCATTCCTCGATGCACACAATTCCAGACTCATACCCCATCCTCACTTTCCCCTTCCTCCCCCCATCCCTACACAGCCCCAAACACATCAACACGAAGCCGCGGAGTTCAGCATAGCCACAGCTCTAGAGTAGACTTTCTGTCTCTGCTTCCTCTTGTCCTAGTTTTGTATCGTCTGCCGGATGGTAACAGTTCAAAAAGAGAGTGTGCTGGATGAGACGGGTCTCTCAGAATATTTTGGGCTTTTTTTAGGCTTCTGGTGCAGAATTATGGTGTTTAAGAAAAGGGTTTCTGGTTGCAACCATGCGAGTTCATAGCATTAAAGACGCCTGACGTTTAAGCGCATCTGTGTGGCTGGCATCTTCAGAGGATCTGCCAGCCACAGATGCAGGCGAAACGTCAGGAGAAAATGCTGCTAGAACACGGCCATACAGCCCGGAAACCACACAGCCCCCCAGTGATTCCGGCCGTGAAAGCCTTCGACAATACAATTATAGAGTTCTTCCAAGGAGGGGAGAGGGCAGCTGATAATCCTCTGAGCAGTAGTCCATGAACCTAGCAAGCCTTTGGCCTTTGATTCTGGAGTTTTTAAATACTGGTAGCCAAGTTTTGTTAATTCTCAGAGTCCCTTCCTTCTTCTGAAGTTTTCTTGGTAGGTTTGTGGATTTCAATGGCCTCCCTGTGTCAGCCTTTTGACACATAGTAACCTTCCTCGAAGTTGTCCAGAATTTCCAGTGCGTTTTCAAAATAAAACGTTATGTCCAGTTTTGTTTAGAGCATGTTCTGCTACTGCAGATTTTTCAGGATGGTTAAGCTGACAGTGTCTTTCATGCTCCTTAATACAATTCTGAATGGTGTGTTTTGTAGTTCCGATGTATACCTTTGCACAGCTGCTGGGTATGTGATCGACTCCTGCAGAAGTAAGGGGGTCTCTCATATTCACACACACACACATATACATACATACACATGTATATATATATATATGTATACATACATACACATATGTGTGTATATATATATATATATACACGCACACACACACACACATATATATATATACACACATATATATACACACACACACACATATATATACACATATATACACACACACACACACCACTAAACTTTCCCTTCTCACTGGACACAGTGTGTAACAGACTTCTCTCTGTGATACCTCTGAAGATGCCCGGCCATGTATGCAGAGGCGTAAAACGTTAGGAACAAGATCCACCAGACCTAATGACGGCCACGCTAGTCTCGGAGGAAAGCCCACCAGAACCAGTTGAATCCAGCCGTGAAAGCCTTCGACTTGAGAATACGTTGTGTGAGTGAAACAAAGCAAACTTTTCATTGAACTGTAGTTACAATTTGGTAGAGGCCAAAATGAAACACTGTCCAGGGTCCAAACTGGCTGTGGGCTGCCAGCAAGTCCTCCTGGCGTAGAAAACAAATTGCTGGGGGAGGGTGGGGGGAAACTGAGGAGCTGGCCTTCTCTTAGGAAAGCTTGCTTTTCTCTTGCTCACGTTTTGGGACTAAAACCTATCCAGTCACAATCCACAACTGTGAGAGTTGAAACACTTCCATCTTTGTATGAGAAGCTGGAATGTTACAAGCGGCTTGTGGTTTATCGGGGCACTCTGTAATTAGCATCCCTCGGGGCAGAGGTGATGGGAACAGCCGCCCCCACCCTCCCAAATGCTTCCTCTCAGGCTGGCTTTGAACCCACCCACACCCAGAGTCTCAAGATAGTTGCAAAGTCTGTCAAGAACATCCCTTGAAAAACGCCATGCCTCTCCTCCCTCCCTCCTCCCCTCTTGCCCGGCTTGCTTCCCAGGCACTCCAGAGTTTGGGAATGTTTTGGTGCTTTCAAATGGCTACTGTGTTGTCCTGTGCGAGAGAGAGAGAGAGACAGGATGGGGGGAAATCTATCAGCCAACACTTGTGGTAGCCAGAGCGATGCTAGAGAGCAAAGGTTTTGGCCTCTGGCAAGCTGAACATGCTGGAATTTTCCCAGTCCCATTAAAGAGCCAGCCTGCCCCTACTGGTGATCTCTTTTGTCTTCACGTAGAAGTTTATTATTAATTACTATTGTCTTCATTCATCGTCCACCTGTCCCTTCTTTGGAGACCCAGAGCAGCTTATGTCATTCGCCTCTCCTTCCTTTTATCCTTCCCAGTTATCCTGTGAGGTCGGGTGGGCTGAGCATGCATCACCGGCTAAAGCTCACCCAAATAAGGTTCCAGCGCAAAGTGTTAATTCGAACCCAGGCCTGGTTTCAGAGACCTCGCAAGAAATCACATGATGTCTACACTCCAGAAGGCGTGCGATCGTGGGAAAATGCCAGGTGCCCAGAGCCAACCCCTGCTCAGGGCTCTTCCATCAGCCTCTCATGCCCACATCGCATCGCCTCCCAATTTAGCCAGTGGGAGTGAGGTGGCGGTCCCCGTGCAGCCCAGCCGGGCTGGGCCAAGGGGTGCCTGGCACTGGTTCGTTCGGTCCGGGAGGCTTGCCATGCTAAGTGGCCCGCCATGTGCTCCCCATCGCGGATCTAATGGGTGGCACCCCGAGTCAAATGACCCCCCCAGCTCCCTCCTGGCAGACATGAACTCAAAAATACACACGTTGCACTCTGGCTGTGTCCAATCTTATATATTGATCTTGCATATAATTAGTCAACTTAACACTTCTATTTGTATTTACATTTCCTCCATTTCTCTGTCAAAGTTCTTAAAGATACAGTATAAATCTTCCAACACTTATAACTTAAACCTAAACCATCACTTAGTCCCTTCAATTCCTGCCAGTTCTTTTTTCAAAAACACAGCTTCAGTTCCATATAGTCCATATTCCAATTCTGTAGGTTCTACATAAAAACGTCTCACAGAGGCGTAGGAACGCTTTTTTCAGTGCGTCTTCCTCAGTATGTCGGAATGTTTAATCACACTTCCAGCAGTTCTTTGAGGCTTCTAATGGGCAGATGTGCCACTGTAACATCACACTGGATTTTGCCAGCACGGTCCTGCAGGCGATTCTTCCGGCTGAAACAGCTTTGCCCTTTATGCAAAGGAATGTTTAGCAGACAGCTTTGGAAGAATTTTGGATGCAGCCGGTTCCAACAGAATTATGTGACTGGCCTGTTACCTTCGGTCAATGTTATGGCGTTTGTGGGCACCAGGGGGCACTCCGGAGTCACACTGGCTTGGGCTCCAGTTGCCATATGGCAGGATTTTTGAAGGGTAGCTTTCCTCGCTTGCCTTCCGCGCCGAATGTCCCTCCATTTTGATACGAGTGCCGTTCCACCCTGCTGCCTGCAGAAAGCACACAGGCAAATGGCAGAGTGTTTTTTCTCCCCTGTCATAAGAACATAAGGACAAGCCAGCTGGATCAGACCAGAGTTCATCTAGTCCAGCTCTCTGCTACTCGCAGTGCCCCCCAGGTGCCTTTTGGGAGCTCAACATGCAGGATGTGTTCACAATGCGCCTTCTGCTGCTGTTGCTCCCTGAGCAACCTGGTCTGCTAAGGCATTTGCAATCTCAGATCAAGGAGGATCAAGATTGGCAGCCAGAGATCGACTTCTCCTCCATAAATCTGTCCAAGCTCCTTTCAAAGCTTACATCCAGGTTGAGGAATTTACCATCATCACCTCCTGTGGTAGCATTATTCCAAACACTCCATCACACGCCATGCGAAGAAGCCTTTCCTATTAGTCCTACCTTCCCCCAGCATTTCTAAATGGATGCCCCCTGTTCTAGTATTAGAGAAAGAGAGGAAAAATTTCTCTCCACAACATTTTCTACCCTATGTATTAAATTTTTATAGACTTCAATCCTATCTCCTCAGACGCCTTCCTCTCCAAACTAAAGAGTCCCAAACGCTGCAGCCTTCCTCATAGGGAAGGTGCTCCAGTCCCTCAATCATCCTCAAGTGGGTTCCTTCCTCTGCACTTCTTTTTTCATCTCTTCGGGATATCCTTTTTGGAGATGTGGCTTACTCAGAACTGGACATTACAGGACTCAAGTGCCGCCGGAAACCACATACAGTCCTGTTCTTTTGCTGCTTCAGGTCAACAGTGGACTTATGGCTTACCCTGTAGCGTTTCCAAGACCAGAGGCGTTCAGAGGTCGTCTGCCCTTGCCTGCCTCCGTGGCACAACCCAAGTCTTCCTGGGAAGTCTACCATTCAACTGCTTGTCAAGGCTGCGGGTGTGTGGCGGGCCCCAGGTCTCCGCTGCAGGTTTTCAAGCCCAGGCCGTGGAGGGTAGTAATGTAGTGTAGAGCCGGCGTGGTGTACTGGTTAAGAGCAGGTGGACTCTAATCTGGAGAACCGGGTTTGATTCCCCGCTCCTCCGCACGAGCAGCGAATGGTGAACTGGATTTGGTTCCCCACTCCTGCATTCCTGCTGGTTGACCATGAGCTAGTCCCAGTTCTCTCAGAACTCTCTCCCCCACCTGCCTCACCAGGTGTCTGTTGCGGGGAGGGGAAGGGAAAGGAGCTCGTAAGCCCCCTTGAGTCTCCTTACAGGAGGGAGAAGAGCAGGGTACAAAACCAAAGCTCTTCTCCTGGCTCCAGATTTCCACGTGCTGAGCAGGAAATCCAACTAGATGGCCTCTAGCAGCCCTTCCAGCTCCAAAGGGTTTTCATTTGAAGAGTTAAATGCGGCAGCGCCATCATCTCTGCGCTTTCTTGATCCAGAGGAGAGAGCGTGTGAGCAGCTTCCTATCCTCCTCCCTTAGCGGGCATTTCACACACTCGCGCACACACAGGCACACAATTTCCCAGCTCGGCTTCCATTAACAACAGCTGCGTCTCCGGCTGTTCCTCTCTCAAGCCCTTTGATCTCTAAAGCCAGGGCATCCATGTTTTCAAGATGCAAACGTACCAAGGTCGTGCGTGTGTGCCATGCCAGGCAAGCAGGCTGGGGTGCAGGATGACCACCCAGATGACCACCCTGTGTCCCCTGTTTTGTCACTGTCACAAGTGGGGTGGGGTGTGGTTTCCGGGCTGTCTGGCCGTGTTCTAGCAGCATTCTCTCCTGACGTTTCGCCTGCATCTGTGGCTGAGGCATCTTCAGAGGATCTGACAGGTCTATCTGATAGGTCTCTTCAGAGGATTTGATAGGTCTATCATCACAATCCCTATCAGATCCTCTGATCTATCAGATCCTCTGAAGATGCCCTTCAATATTGTATTTATTAGATTTTTACCCCGCCCATCCCCGATGTGCCAACTGCTCTCCTTTGCCCGGCCTCCTTTGCAACATACCCCACCTCTGAGCACTTCCTGTGACAGCTCAGCCCAGCCTCTGTCCCCCTGGAGCACTTCTCTGCGCTCTGACTTTTCAGGATATTTCCTGTCGTGATTCATGCAGATTTTCTGCAAATGATTAAACCGACCTGACTTCAGAGGAACGCTCTGGGATGCAGCCCTCTCGCTCTTGTTTAAAGCAACATCTGTTGGACATCTGGGGAATGCTGGGAAGGCTAGATGGGGCCGTCCTGCGGCAGAGGCCCTGCAAAGTTGGAGCAAGAGCCGCCTTGGAAATGTCTGTGTCCCCAGTTCTCTCGACTTGGCATCCTGGCTCGGGTTGCCAGCCCGCAGGAGAGGTGTGGAGTTTTCACCTGGTGGTTCCAGCTGACCTGCAGACAGCTAAGGTCGGTTCCCCTGGACAAAATGGCTTTTTTGGAGGGTGGACTCAAAGGTATGATACCCTAAAGAAATGTCCTCCGCTCACTCAAGACTCCACTCCCAAGTCCCCCCAGATTTCCCAACCTGAAGTTGCCAGCCCTACTCCCCTAGAGCAGCGATGGCGAACCTTTTCCAGACCGAGTGCCCAAATTGCAACCCCAAACCCACTCATTTATCGCAAAGTGCCAACACGGCAATTTAACCCTAATACTGAGGTTTTAGTTTGTGAAAAAAAAAACAGTTTTGATTCTCGGTGTAAGCACGCTGCATTACTCAGGAGTAAGCTTTGGTGAAGCAAACCGTAAGTAACGCTTCAAATGGGTGAATCACGCTTCCTAGGGAGGGTTTTTTACTCCTGTGGAAGCAAGCCCATTGCCAGCAACCAAGCTTACTCTCAGGTAAAGGACCATGCCCAGGCCCGCCCAGATGCGTGTGTCTGTGGGGGGGTGTGCGGGATTTTCCACCCTCCCTCACATATTTTTTAGGATGAACTCTTGTGCAACAAGTGCCTGGCACAGAGAGGGCTCTTGAGGCACCTCTGGCACCCGTGCCATAGGTTTGCCACCACTGACCTAGAGGAACCAGCAGCTGCAGACAGGGCCGTATTAATGCACGGCCGGGCCCCGCGGCTCTCAGATGTTTGGGAAGCAACCTTTATACTTTATGCCATCATTTTGCAGTTCCAGTATCTCACTATCGACACCAATCACGCCCCCTGCTTGAAATAAAAGCACTGCCAACCTTTTTTCCCCCAGCTCAATCGGTCTTCCTCTTGTCTCTTTTGAAATCCTGACTTGTGCTTATATATGTTGGCTGCTGTTTGCTGTCTTTAAAAATGTGTAAACAATAACTTTTTGGGCAGGTCCCAGTGGCTCATGGGAAAGTTCGAGCACACACACTCGAGGTCGCAGTTCGGCTGTATTGCTCACGGGGGTGTAATAAGGGAAGAGGTGGTGTGACGTCCCAATCCTCTTGGCCTGCTGCCCCCCCCACCACTCCCAACTGACTCAAAACAAATCCCAGTATTTTTTAAAAAGAGGGACTCACTGTCTTCTCTTCTGTCACTTTTTGCTGTGCAAAATTTTAAAAAAAGACTCCATGAAAATATAGCCCAGTCCTTAAAAGATTTCATCTTTCCGGAGTGTCAGTTTTGGGGTAGTGGTTAAAGTGTCAAACAAGGATCTGGGGCTGTGGTGGCAAACCTTATATTCCAGTTGGACTATTGCTCTATCAGGCCCCTGCCAGCATGGCCATGCTGGCAGGGGCTGATGGGAATTGTAGTCCATAACATCTGGCCATGCTGGCAGGGGCTGATGGGAATTGTAGTCCATAACATCTGGAGTGCCAAAGGTTCGCCACGCTGGGGGTTCAAATCCTTCTATGCTATGGAAGCTCACATGGTGACTTTGGGCCAATCACACTCTCACAAGCTGTTGTGAGGATAAAATGGAAGAGAGCAGAATGATCTAAATTACTTTGAGGCCTCTCTGGGGAGAAGGGATGTACAGTTTCAAAAAAATTATGGAAAATAAACATCTCAAAAGACATTTGAAGCACACAATTTGCCACGTGCCATCAAGAGCACCCCCAAAAAACTGCATGGACTCTTCCCCTCTTGACATAAAATAAAGTCATCATGATGGACAGTTGCATTCTAGGGAGTTGTCCCGGTCATAGAATTCTGTGATTGACAGGGAGTTCTATGACTGGGATGACTCCCTAGAACAGTGGTGGCGAACCTATGGCACGGGTGCCAGAGGTGGCACTCAGAGCCCTCTCTGTGGGCACGCGCGCACAGAGTTTTTCATGTTGGGGGGGGGGCTTGCTTCTGAGTAAACCCTCCTAGGGTCGTGATTCACCTGTTCGAAGCGTTGCACGGTTGCTTCAAAGCAAAGCCACTGACAACCACCAAGCTTACTCCCAAGTAACGTGTGCCTTGGAGCCAACCGTTTTTCCTAAAGTAAAACCTCAGTATTCAGGTTTAATTGCCAAGTTGGCACTTTGCAATAAATAAGTGGGTTTTGGGTGGCAGTTTGGGCACTCGGTCTCGAAAAGGTTTGCCATCACTGCCCTAGAACGCAGCTGTTCATCACAGTCATCTTTAAGGAGTAAGAAGGAGGAGGAGGAGGAGGAGGAGGAGAAGAAGAGTTTGGATTTATATCCCCCCTTTCTCTCCTGAAGGAGACTCAAAGGGGCTGACAATCTCCTTGCCCTTCCCTCATTAAACAAACACCCTGTGAGGTGGGTGGGGCTGAGAGTGCTCCGAGAAGCTGTTACTAGCCCAAGGTCACCCAGCTGGCGTGTGTGGGAGTGCACAGGCTAATCTGAATTCCCCAGATAAGCCTCCACAACTCAAGCATAAATCCCCTGTATAGGACCAGATAGAGAAACAATGCCCTTCTTCAAACTTTCCCTCCAACAAAGGATGCTTCTTAGCTAAAATCTCTTTTAATATTAAGTGGAAAAGTTACACCCTTTTTTTCCTGTTAATTAAAAACACAGCAGAGCAGGAAAGAGCTATACATAGAGCTGACACCGACCAATCAGCCAAAGAGGGGGGAAAAGGGCAAACTTACTGACACACAACACACCACCCACCAAAATCACTTTCCTTATAAAGGGATGCAGAGTGGGGGGAAGTATATTACAAGTTCCAAATGGGGGGTGAGGGGGTGAGTGAGTCAAACCTGTAGGCCACGAAAGCTTTCCAGAAAAGTGGGCAAGCTGAACAGTAAGCCCAAGAGGCACTTGGAGATCCCTGAGGTAGTCCACTGAGAATGGATGCCAGCCTCCAGGTGTGCCCTGGAGACCCCACCCCAGAAATACAACTTATGTTCAGAGGTCAATTTCTCCTGGAGAAAATGGATAATTTTGGAGGGTGGACTCTGTGGCCTCGTAAGAACATAAGAACAAGCCAGCTGGATCAGACCAGAGTCCATCTAGTCCAGCACTCTGCTACTCGCAGTGACCCACCAGGTGCCTTTGGGAGCTCATGTGCAGGAGGTGAAAGCAAGGGCTTTCTGCTGCTGCTGCTCCCGAGCACCTGGTCTGTTAAGGCATTTGCAATCTGAGATCAAGGAGGGTCAAGATTGGTAGCCATAGATCGACTTCTCCTCCATCAATCTGTCCAAGCCCCTTTAAGCTATATCCTGAGGATAGTGGCCATCACCACCTCCTGTGGCAGCATATTCCAAACACCAATCACACGTTGCGTGAAGAAGTGTTTCCATTTATTAGTCCTATCAGTCACAGACCAGGAAAGGGATTTGGGCATCTTAGTTGATAGTGTCAACTCAATGCGTGGCAGCTGTGAAAAAGGCAAACTCTATGCTGGGGATAATTAGGAAAGGAATTGGGAATAAAACTGCAAGGATTGTCATGCCCTTATATAAAGCCGTGGTGCGACCGCACTGGGAGTCCTGTGTTCAGTTCTGGTCGCCACATCTCAAAAAGGATACCAAAGAGATAGAAAAAGTGCAGAGAAGGGCAACAAGGGTGATTGAAGGACTGGAGCACCTTCCCTATGAGGAGAGGCTGCAGCGTTTGGGACTCTTTAGTTTGGAGAGGGGGGATATGATAGAAGTCTATAAAATTATGCACGGGGTAGAAAATGTGGACAGAGGGAACTTTTTCTCTCTTTCTCACAATACTAGAACCAGGGGGCATCCATTGAAAATGCTGGGGGGAAGAATTAGGACTAATAAAAGGAAACACTTCTTCACGCAACGTGTGATTGGTGTTTGGAATATGCTGCCACGGGAGGGGGTGATGGGCCACCTCGCACTCCTCACTGGGGGGTCCCGCCCCTCCCCAGGATCCACTCTCAAGTCTCCAGGAGTCTCCACAACCTGGAACGCTGTCAGCCACGCAGTCCCAAGAATTCAGAGAGGAGGACTGTCTCCTCCATGATTTATAAAAAAAGATCCCACACCCCACCCCTGTCCCCTGACTCCACAGAGTTCAGTCTCCCCTGGAGTAGTAAACGGGTTACTTTTGGGAGGGTGGAGCCGGTGGTGGTTTCTACCTGTGATCTCAGCCTTCCTGCAGCTTCCACCCCCAAATCTCCAGGTATTTCAGAGCCCAGAGTTGGCAACCCTAAAAGAAAGGGTTTTCATCTCCATCTTCCTCGTGCCACACGGATTGTCCATAATTTTGGGAGAGCCTTGCTATTCAGCAACTTAATGGTTAACCTGGGCATTTCCAGCCTATGGGCCTCCAGATGTCCATGAGGTTCTCCAGATGTCCATCAGCTAGTTGGCAGTGTCAAGACCCAGCTCTGCCAACTAGCCACGAACATCTGGAGGGTCACAGGTTGGAGACCCCTGGGTTAAACCATGATGGGTGGTGGGTGGGAAGAAGAAGAAGAGTTTGGATTTCTATCCCCCTTTTCTCTCCTGCAGGAGACTCAAAGGGGCTTACAATCTCCTTGCCCTCCCCCCCTCACAACAAACACCCTGTGAGGTGGGCTGGGCTGAGAGAGTCTGAGAAGCTGTGACTAGCTCCGCGTCACCCAGCGCTGGTGTGTGTGTGGGAGTGCACATAGGCTAATCTGAATTACCCCAGATACAGCCTCCCCACAGCTCGAAGGCTGACGCAGAGCTGGGAATCAAACCCGGTTCCTCCAGATTAGATACACGAGCTCTTAACCTCCTACGCTACTGCTGCTCTCTCCCCTGTACTTGTACGGATGACTTCAGTTTGCAAAAGAAGCAGAGGGAAAGAACCAGGAAAGGGAAGGCCAAGAGGCCCACGGGGGCCCACGGGGGCCAGGGCTTGGACAGTTTTCCAGAGAAGGGGAGCAGAAGCATCAGGGTTCAAACCAAAAGACATTTCTGGGGTCAGGTCCTTGAGGCCAGCAGGCAAGAACGACGAGCACGAGGACAATCGGAAGAGGAATTCCTGTATCCCGGGTGCCCCATCACCAGAACAAGGTCACCTTCAGGGGAAACGGGACTGGGAGTGGGTGGTGGAGATTTAGACCCTGTCTGATGTATGGCCAATTGTATGTCTGATGTATGGCCAAAGGCGCCTCGCTCCCCAGCACGGCAGGGGGGCCAGTCAGGGTCATCCGGCGGGCTGGATGTGGCCCACGGGCCGTATAATGCCCAGGTCTGCCGTAGAGGAAGGCCAGGATGAAGATGCAGTAGTTGAAATGCCGTAGTTCACAAGTGTCAAACTCGCGCCCTCCAGATGTTATGGACTACAGTTCCCATCACCCCCTGCCAGAACGATGCTGGCAGGGGGTGATGGGAACTGTAGTCCATAACATCTGGAGGGCGCGAGTTTGACACCTGTGCAGTAGTTGAAATGCACACGAACATGTGCCGCTGTCTTCCACGGGAGCCGACCTTTGATCCAATGAGGTCGGCGTGGTCTATTCATCCTGGCGGTGGCTCTCTTGGGGGGGGGGGCTCTTTTGCATCATGTACCATCTGATCCATTTAACAGGCTGTCGGGGATTGAACCCGGGGCCCCCTGCCAGCAGATGCTCAACCACCCCATCACAGCCCCTCCCCACCTAGACAGGTGACTTAGCCAGAATAGCCCCCCACCCCGACAACCCGCTGAAAGAACCCTCTTTGAGGCACAGGGACCCCTGCCTGTTTGGCCCTGCTTCCTGTTCCTCCTTGGCAGACAACATCATTTCGGCCATGCTGGCAGGGGCTGATGGGAATTGTAGTCCACGAACATCTGGAGAGCCGCAGGTTGCAGACCCCTGGCCTAGACAAACCTTTCACGTCAGTACGGAAGGCCACCTGAGGAATAACCACTTGCCAACCGCACGGCATCAGCCCCTCCCACTCCACCACCACCACCCCGTGGCACCAGGTGCGATTCCTGATAAACAAGGTAGGCATTTTCATCTCTGCACTGCACCGAGGTCCTCCATCCAGCTGGGGGCAGTGTTCATATGACCCACCGCTGTCCTCTGTGATCACGGTTTGTTCAAGTGTCCATGTTTTTAAAAGTGACAAGTCCTCTTCTCCGACGTTTCCCTTTTGTGTCCCCTTCCCCCTTTTTAATAAACCCGCCCCACCCCCCGATACGAGTCCACCTGTGGTGCAACGGAGAAGCAGCCTCGTCACACTACGGAGCTGACCTCCGTGGGGGTGTTCAAGTTCTCCACCACGTCCTCTCTCTCGATGGCCACCAGGGCCGTGCACAGGGCCTCCAGAGTGGCTCCCTCCTTGGTGGACCAATCAGAGAGCAGCGTGTGGGCAGGGGCTTCCCCCCGGCCAATGGTATCCACGGTTTCCTCCTCATAGCCTAAGTGGTTGGCCAGGCAGCGCCAGTCCTTGCCATGGCCCGGTTCCTCCAGCAGCTGCTCCACCTCTTCCCGCTTGTGGGGCGGCAGGCTGGCGTAGAATCGGGGCTCGGCCTTGTGTGCTGTTCGGGGGGAAGCAGAGAAAGGGAGTGTCAAAGAGCACAATATCCATCACTGACTCGGTGCAACGTTGACACCAACTACAATACAAAGACGCGTTGCATCAACCGCTTTTCATATATTTGGGCATCACAAACAACAATAAAGTGCATACAGTGAAATTCAGTGCAAAACAAACTGTGCAAAACACTCCTTAACAATTCTCAACGATACAGCTTACAATGGTTTCAATCACAGCATTCACTTATTGTGCCTCCGATATGTCTCAATAATGTCCTCTTATGTATTGTCGAAGGCTTTCACGGCCGGAATCACTGGGGTGCTGTGTGGTTTCCGGGCTGTCTGGCCGTGTTCTAGCAGCATTCTCTCCTGACGTTTCGCCTGCATCTGTGGCTGGCATCTTCAGAGGATCTGATGGTAGGAATGGAAAGCAAGTGGAGTATATATACCTTTTGACCTCACAGTATATACTCCACTTGCTTTCCCAACATCAGATCCTCTGAAGATGCCAGCCACAGATGCAGGCGAAACGTCAGGAGAGAATGCTGCTAGAACACAGCCATACAGCCCGGAAACCACACAGCACCCAAATGTCCTCTTATATTTTTAATTGTAACGAAACTCCGTACCCATAATTTTCAAAGGGACAAAATATATTGTTCTTAGAGACTGCATATGGGCTTCAGTGCGCTGCATTTCCAATATGTCAAGCCCATATTCTGTCGCGCTGAATTACTTTACGTCTGAATGGTGAGCGGACCCGTCTGCGCCAAATCCGAATATTAAGAATGAATGGATTGCGCTATTTCGGCCGTTTTCGAACCAATCTTCTTCGGATCACACTTTAATTCGGTCAGCCATAATTGGGGTAATCATTCAAGGTGATATTCTCACATCCATTCATTTCCCCATCTAAGAGCACCCATGACCCACTGTGGAGGAACAGGGACAGTCAGTTTGTTTGTTTGTTTGTTTGTTTATGGGTTTTATATACCGCCCAACCCCTGAAGGGCTCTGTTGTGTACTTTATCATCACTACCACCTTCACACTGGACCTGTCTTACCACTTCTTTTGTGGATTCTCTGAATGTTGTTTACACTTTCCCTGTAGCCTGGATATTATTGTGCTTTGGGCTTTATGCCTACGGTTTTGCATTTTGGTTCACTACCCTGTTTCCCTGAATATAAGACATCCCCTGAAAATAAGGCGTAGTAGAGGTTTTTGCTGAAGTGCGAAATAGAAGGCATCCCCTGAAAGTAAGACGTAGCAAAGTTTTTGTTTGGAAGCATGCCCGACAAACAGAATACAGAAATATAAGACATCCCCTGAAAATAAGACATAGCGCATCTTTGGGAGCAAAAATTAATATAAGACACTGTCTTATTTTCGGGGAAACACGGTAGGTCGTTATTTTTGTTGTTTTGCTTTAGGAAGAGGAGGAGGAGGAGGAGTTTGGATTTATAACCCACCTTTCTCTCCTGTAAGGAGACACAAAGCAGCTTAAGAAAACTCCTTTCCCTTCTTTTCCCCACAACAGACTCCTTGTGAGGCGGGTGGGGCTGAGAGAGTTCCAAGAGAACTGTGACTGGCCCAAGGTCACCCAGCAGGCTTCATGTGGAGGAGCGGGGAAACAAATCTTGTTCACCAGAAGTTGTGGGGAGAAGAAGGGAAAGGAGCTTGTAAGCTGCTTTGACTCTTTCTAGGAGAGAAAGGTGGAGTATAAATCCAAACTCCTCCTCCTTCAGAACAAAGCAAGTGTAGCTTTGAGCATTTGTGCAGCCCCTTTGGCTGACCTGTGGACTGGTGTGCTTACACAGATTTGCATAATTTATTCTGCTTTTGGGCATCGTGCAAAGGATCACAGAGACTCTTGGGGGTCCTAAACACCTGCCATCGCAAAATCCTGACATTTTACCAAGCGTAAGCTTGCACTAGGGTGTTGTGGTTTTTCTGGGTTGTATGGCCGTGTTCCAGTAGCATTTTCTCCTGATGTTTCACCTGCATCTGTGGCTGGCATCTTCAGAGGATTTGATAGTACTAAAGCAAAGTTCTTTCTCCCACCCTGGACATTCTCAGGTATATTTACTCCACTTGCTTTACTACCATCAGATCCTCTGAAGATGCCAGCCACAGATACAGGCAAAACATCAGGAGAAAATGCTACTGGAACACGGCCATACAACCCGGAAAAACCACAACACCCTAGTGATTCCGGCCGTGAAAGCCTTTGACAGTACAGTAAGCTTACACAGTCTCTTAAGTCAACTTTGCAACCATAAGGATGGGAGGTTTGATTTTATACAGTGGTTTAAACATCAGTCTTGGGTTGCTGAAATCCTTGACCAGTGGTGGGATCCAAAATTTTTAGTAACAGGTTCCCATGGTGGTGGGATTCAAACTGTGGCGTAGTGCCAATGGGGCTGGGCGGGACACGACGGGGCGGGGCATTCCTGGGCGGGGCTGTGGCAAGGATGCAGCCGCTGCGCCGGTCCTTGGGTGGGAAACGAATGCACGCAGGCGCAGGCTGCCACGCACGCCGGTGCACCTCCTGCTAGACTGCTTCAAGTTCTGCACGCTACTGCTGAGAGGAGGGGCGTAACTAAGGCCAAAATCACGTGGCAAAATCCCCAATTAGTAGCCCCCTCTCAGCACACACAAATAGTTAGTAACCTACTCTCGGGAACCTGGGAGAACCTGCTGGATCCCACCTCTGTCCTTGACCCGTTTTTGCCACTTGGGCGCTGTGTGCATTTGCAAAACACGCCGCTGCTCTTGCCCTGACGCGCCCCTTACCCTTGTTGAGCTGGTGATGTTCCTGGAGGCTGTGCGTGTCGAGGAAGACCCCGCTGTCGCTGTGAAGCTTCTCGCCTTCCGGAGATGCTGCCAGCTCCCCAGCTCGAGCTTTGGCCAGCTGCTGCTTCTGCTTACAAGTGCTCCAGCTGCAGAAAAGAGAGGGAGACAGTTACCAATGATGGATTCTTCCTCAGTGATAACCAACACACCTGCATTCATCGTTCAGAAGAAGGCATGAGCTGCATGAACAAGGATCACGGCTGCGCCCATATTTGCAAAGAGACGCCGAAAGGAGGAGTGGCCTGCGAATGTAGACCTGGATTTGAACTGGCCAGGAACCAGAGAGACTGCATTTGTATGCCACATTCTACACATACTTACAGTTTCTCAAAGCGAGCAAGTAGAATTCAGGCTCTCTTATAGCTGATCTGTTAATTCAAAGCTTCCTGTTTCATTTGGGAGATTAAATGATAGTCAAATGAAATGGATAGATTTTATTAAAAAATCTCTGTTCAAACCCTTCATTTTTCATTTGGGTTTGTATACTTTATTGAGTAATGTTACAATAAAATGGCTATCACATTCATTATAAATCTTAGAGCGATAGCTTCATTAAAACTGTGCTGCATGTTAATGTTCACTACGTGAAACAGCCTGGTGGTCGACAGTTCTGAAGGTTCCCTCGTATAAGCACTATTGTTTATGTGGTCACTATTGAGATCTTTTGTTATACATTGTATATATGCTGATGCTGTTGTGCACCGCCCAGAGCCCCTTGGGGATGGGGCGGTCTACAAATCCAAATAATAAATACACAAATAAATAAATAAATAACTACCCTGTTTCCCCGAATATAAGACATCCCCTGAAAATAAGACGTAGTAGAGGTTTTGCCGAAGTGCAAAATAGAAGGCATCCCCCGAAAGTAAGGCGAAGCAAAGTTTTTGTTTGGGAGCATGCCCGACGAACAGAACTCAGAAAAGTAAGACATCCCCTGAAAGTAAGACATAGCGCATCTTTGGGAGCAAAAATTAATATAAGACACTGTCTTATATTCGGGGAAACACGGTAATATGGGGAGCAAGGGGCGGATGGCCCAGGCAGTCACCTGACTACAACAGGGCTGGGGGGTGTCCCAACCTTGGCGCACACCATTGGCATTGTGTCGGGGCAGAAAATCGCCCCACACCCCTCCCCCTTGCCCCCCCCCCCGGGCCCGGCAAAAGCCTGGAGCAGCCGGGGTGTTTTTTCAGCTGGCAAAGAGCAGCTGACTGAATTAAGGTAAGTGGGAAGGGGGGGGGGTCCGCGTGGGGGCAGGGCCCATGTGGGAGGCAGGTCCCAGGCGCCATTTTGCCCCAGGTGCCATTCCCCCCCCCCACGCCTCTGGGCCCAGGTCGGCTTGATCTCATCAGATTATGGAAGCGGGGCAGGGTCAGTCTTGGTTAGGGCTTGGATGGATGGGAGACCACCACGAAAGCCCAGGGCTGCTACACTTCTGGGCACCGCAATTCAAGAAGGAGAGTGACAAGCTGGAACAGGTCCAGAGGAGGGCGACCAAAATGGCAAAAGGTCTGGAATCCCTGCCCTATGACAGTGATGGCGAACCTTTTCGAGACCGAGTGCCCAAATTGCAGCCCAAAACCCACTTATTTATTGCAAAGTGCCAACACGGCAATTTAACCTGAATATTGAGGTTTTAGTTTAGAAAAAACAGTTGGTTCCGAGGTGCGCGTTACTCAGGAGTAAGCCTGGTGAAGCAACCATGCAATGCTTCCAATGGGAGAATCGCGACCCTAGGAGGGTTTACTCAGAAGCAAGCCTCATTGCCAGCAACCGAGCTCACTCCCAGGTAAAGAATTGTGCCCGGGTCAACCTAGATGTGTGTGTGGGGGGGTGATTTTCTGCCCCGCCCATGATGAACTCTGGGCGTGCGTGCCCACAGAGAGGGCTCTGAGTGCCACCTCTGGCACCCGTGCCAGAGGTTCACCACCACTGCCCTATGAGGAGAGACTTAGGGAGCTGGGGATGTTTAGGTTGGTGAAGAGAAGGTTAAAAGGTGACATGATAGCCATGTTTAGATATTTGAAGGGATGCCATGTTGGTGAGGGATCAAGTTTGTTTTCTGCGGCTCCAGAGACTGGGACCAGGAGTAATGGATTCAAGGTGCAGCAAAAGAGATTCCACATAAACATCAAGAAGAACTTCCTGACCATCAGGGTTGTTCGACAGTGGAATTCGTTGCCTCGGAGTGTGGTGGAGTCTCCTTCTTTGGAGGTTTTTAAAGAGAGGCTGGGTGGCCATCTGTCAGGAGTGCTTTGATTGTGTGTTCCTGCATAGCAGGGGGTTGGTCTTGATGCCCCTTGGGGTCTCTTCCAACTCTATGATTCAAACCACCTCTGTTGATCTCCTGCACTGAAAACCATGTATGTGTGTGTGGTGGTGGGGGGGGGGGGGGCACAAGTCAGCTGCCACTTGATAGCACTTTACATGAACAGAGAACGATCCCAATCCCCAATAACGCCTCCATTAATGCAGCCAGCCCTGCCCTCTCTCCAAACCATGAATCCCCCCCACCAATACAGGGATTCGAGGGGGGGGGGGTGTTACAGAGCTCCTCTGCACTATAGCAAATGCTAAAGGGAACGCGGAGGACCGAGAGTCTCTTTTCTCCACAGGCTCTCAAAGGCTGGGATAATGAGACCCGCATTTATTCCCTCCCCTGCTGGCATCCGAAGACAGATGGCTCCGAAATTCCAGCCACAGGGAGGAATGCCACAGCCGAGCGGGAAACAGCTGGGGGGGGGGGCAGGGACAGAGTGGAAAGCAGGAGAAGCGGGGGGGTGGGGGGTGGGGGTGGGAGAAGAAAGCCAAAGTCAGTGGGAAGATGGGGGGGGGGGAGGTAAAGAGCCCAGACAGAGGACATATCAGCGCCGTTCCAAGATATTCGATTGCTGCAGCAAGCGAAGATAAAGCATAAAAGGGCGGCCCCGAAGCAAGAGAGTTCCCAGGCCTGGATTAAAACGGGGCGGAAACACCAAAGGTTGGAAAAACAGCGCGCCGTTGTGGGTTTTCCAGGTTGCATGGCCGTGTTCCGGTAGCACAGCCATACAACCCGGAAAACCCACAACATCCTAGCGATTCTGGCCATGAAAGCTGTGGACAATACAACAGGAAAAGAGTCGCACCTGCTGCCCTGGCCCCCGCCCCCCCCCCCGCCCCCATTTCTCCCCTCCACCCTAAAGATTCTATCCAAAGCTGGAGGTGAGAGCTGCAAGTTCACACAGGCGCGGATCACACTTTTTTCATCACCGCAAGATTATTGGACATTCCCGGCTGGTTTGTGCAGGCCTGGGCAGATCTTGATGCGTCTCTTTCTTGCACGATCATGCCCTCGATACCTCCCCATCAAATGTGCAAATGGACGCCTTGGGGAAACCCTGCCCTTGAGGGGCAAAATGTGTTTTTGCACACGAGTCACTGTTTACCGGCCCGGTCCGTGGAAGGGTTGCTCGCCACTGCATGCACAAACTAATTTCGTTAATGAATGTGGGGATGCAGGACGCTTAGTGAGTTCCGTTCGCACACACGGGTTGTTGTTTGAGTCATTAAGCAGGGGTACGAATGAGCCTCCAGTGCGCTCGGTGCACACAAGACTGCCGGGTTCAGACCAGGGAGATCCACCTTAGCCTAAAACACTGAACGTTCAGGGCTACTTCACACACACGCTACAGGGGTCAGTGCTATCAGTCACAGACCAGGAAAGGGATTTGGGCGTCTTAGTGGATAGTTCCATGGGAATGTCAACTCAACACATGGCAGCTGTGAAAAAGGCAAACTCTATGCTGGGGATCATTAGGAAAGGAGTTGAGAATAAAACTGCAAGGATTGTCATGCCCTTATATGAAACCCGTGGATGCGCACCAAGCGCTTGGAGTCCTGTGTCCAGTTCTGGTCGCCACATCTCAAAAAGGATATCGAAGAGATAGAAAAAGTGCAGGGAAGGGCAACGAGGATGATTGAGGGACTGGGGCACCTTCCTTATGAGGAGAGGCTGCAGCGTTTGGGACTCTTTAGTTTGGAGAGGAGACGTCTGAAGGGGGATATGATTGAAGTCTATAAAATTATGCATGGGGTAGAAAATGTTGACAGAGAGAAATTGTTCTCCCTTTCTCACAATACTAGAACCAGGGCATACATTGCTGAAAATGCTGGGGGGAAGAATTAGGACTAATAAAAGGAAACACTTCTTCACGCAACGTGTGATTGGTGTTTGGAATATGCTGCCACAGGAGGTGGTGATGGCCGCTAACCTGGATAGCTTGAAAAGGGGCTTGGACAGATTTATGGAGGAGAAGTCGATTTATGGCTACCAATCCTGATCCTCCTTGATCTGAGATTGCAAATGCCTTAGCAGACCAGGTGCTCAGGAGCAGCAGCAGCAGAAGGCCATTGCTTTCACCTCCTGCAGGTGAGCTCCCAAAGGCACCTGGTAGGCCACTGCGAGTAGCAGAGAGCTGGACTAGATGGACTCTGGTCTGATCCAGCAGGCTAGTTCTTATGTTCTTATGTGATGCGTGAGTCTTTCCTGCGTAGTCCCAGGGAGCTGCTTTCTGGCCCAGGCTGTGCTTCATGAACCACAGGGCCATTCTGGGAGGCAATCCAGAGCAGGGGAGACTTGGGTGGGGCCGCATTGCTGCTGCTGCTCCAAACGGTCTCCTAGATTCCTGCGCTATTAGGCACACCTACAGGTGACAGATGACTCCGTAGGAACGACGGCTCCAACCAAAATATTCCCTCCAAAGGAGCCAGTGTGGTGTAGTGGTTAAGAGCAGGTGCTCTCTAATCTGGAGAACCAGGTTTGATTCCCCACTGTGCTGCCTGAGCTGTGGAGGCTTATCTGGGGAACCAGATTAGCTTGTGCACTCCAACTCCTACCTGCTGGGTGACTTCGGGCTAGTCACAGTTCTTCTGAGCTCTCTCAGCCCCACCCACCTCACAGGGTTTGTTGTGTGTGTGGGGGGGGGGGGAAGGGAAAGGAGCTTGTAAGAGCCTTTGAGTCTTCTTACAGGAGAGAAAGGAGGTGTATAAATTCAAACTCTTCTTCCCTAGGCAGCTGATTCCACTGTTGCACAACTCTTACTGTAACACATTTTTTCCTAAGAAGAAGAGTATGGATTTATATCCCCCTTTCTCTCCTGCAGGAGACTCAAAGGGGCTTACAATCTCCTTGCCCTTCCCCCCCCCCCCCACAACAAACACCCTTTGAGGTGGGTGGGGCTGAGAGAGCTCCGAGAAGCTGTGACTAGCCCAAGGTCACCCAGCTGGTGTGTTTGGGAGTGCACAGGCTAATCTGAATTCCCCAGATAAGCCTCCACAGCTCAGGCGGCAAAGCTGGGAATCAAACCCGGTTCCTTCAGATCAGAGTGCACCTGCTCTCAGCCACTACGCCACTGCTGCTCTAACAGCCAGTTGGAACTTTTCTCCCATAATTTATGCCCGTTATTACGCTTCTTCTCCTCTGCTGCCAACAGGAGCAGCTCCCTACCCTCCTCGAAGGGACAGCCCTTCAGATACTTCCAGAGAGCAACCGTGCCTCTTCTCAATCTCCTCTTCTCCAGACTAAACATCCCCAAGTCCCAAAGCCTTTCTCCCCAGGGCCGGGTCTCAGGGTCCCTGATCACCCTTGCCGCTCCCCTCTTGACCTGCCCCATTCTTCCCAAATCCCTTTTGAAGTGAGGCCTCCAGAACTGAACACAATACTTCCAGCGAGGCCTGACCAAGGCAGCGTACAGTGGGACTAGGAAAGTGATGGCAGACCTTTTTGAGACCGAGTGCCCAAATTGCAACCCAAAACTCACTTATTTATGGCAAAGTGCCAACACGGCAATTTAACCTGAATACTGAGCTTATAGTTTAGAAATAATGGTTTGCTCCGAGGTGTGCATTACTCAGGAGTAAACTTGGTGGTAGTCAGTGTCTTTGCTTTGAAGCAACCGCGCAACTCTTCCAACGAGTGAATCACGACCCTAGGAGGGTTTACTCAGAAGCAAGCCCCATTGTCAGCAACTGAGCTTACTCCCAGGTAAAGGATCACACTTTAGTTCAGCGCATGAAAATCAGTGGGGTTTAACAGCGCTTAACAGGGTTACCTACACTGCTTCCCCAAAATTAGGTCTTAGGTTTAATGCTAATAATCGAGTCCAGTGGCCCAGGCCAGCCTAGATGTGTGCCCACAGAGAGGGCTCTGAGTGCCACCTCTGGCACCCGTGCCAGAGGTTCGCCACCACCGGACTAGAACCTCTCGGGATTTGGATGTTATGCCTCTCCTGATACACCCCAGGCGGCAGGCTCTCCTGAGGAGCAGACCTTGAAACGAGATTGGTTGTGGTGGGCTTTCCGGGCTGCGTGGCTGTGGTCCGGTGGATCTTGTTCCTAACGTTTCGCCTACATCTAAGACTGGCATCTTCAGAGAGCCCTCCGGGGAAGAGGCGGCCTATATAAATCTAAAATATAAATAAATAAAATATATCACCTCTGTGATACAGCTCTGTAGATGCCAGCCATAGATGCAGGCAAACATTAGGAACAAGATCTACCAGACCACGGCCACGCAGCCCGGAAAACCCACCACAACCAGTTGAGTCCGGCTGTGAAAGCTTTCGAAAATACCTTAAAACAAGAGTCTGTTGTCCAACACCCTGAGTCGGTCTTCCTGTTACCTACCCCACAGATGCAGGCTCAATAGAAAACAGAAACAGGTGGGGGGCAGAGGGACCCCCTTTCCCAAGGGGGGCTGCAGTCCTAGAGACCCTGATTCTCCTCAGTTGGCAAGGAGGAGGCAACTCTGAACGCAGCAGATGCGGCACAATAAGGGGGGGGTGGGCGGCCGTGGAGGAGGATTCTCGATCGGGGTCTCTCGGTGTGAGCGGAATATAACGAGTGTCCCCAAGTGGGGGAGAGCCAGCGTGGAGGGAAATAAATCCGTCCGAAAGGCAGACACAAAGAAGAGGCTTTGCGCTTTCCAATAGAACAGCAAGTGGCTGGGAATCCTTTCAGCGAAAAGCTCCATTAATCTCCGCCTTTCTCACCGGCACAGAGAAGAGGCCGGTCTAATCTTGGCCTGCGGAGCCCGGAGAGAGGTTTAATCCTATTCAGGGGCTGGGCCCCAGCAGCGAGCCGGACGCAGCAGGGGACGCAAGGGGACAGCTCAGCCCCTGCTCCCGCTAAGAGTGTCTGGACTGTGTGCGTGCATTTTTCTATAGCTCCATGGCCGCGGCTGCTCGCCCGGGCTTTTGAGAGCTCGCTTGGCCAAACACCTGTTCCGCTGGCGTGAAGGACGGGGGAAAGGGAGAAAGCCCTGCTCTTTCCTCGCTCGGCACGTATGTGCGCGCAAGAGAGAGATGTGCTGACGTGTGATCCTGAAACACTGTTTAGCCCTTGAGCTGCAAGGGGTTTTGCTAGAGGGTCACTTCGAAGAGACCAAGGGGTCAAGGGTCAAAAGAAAGGATTCATGCCGTTTTGCAACGTCCCAGATGGAAGGAGAGCCAGAGTGGCGCTGAGGTTAAGACAGAGGTGGGATCCAGCAGGTTCTCACAGGTTCCCGAGAGTAGGTTACTAATTATTTGTGTGTGCCGAGAGGGGGTGACTAATGGGTGATTTTGCCACGTGATTTTTGCCTTAGTTACGCAGTGGCGTAGGAGTGTTAAGAGTTACACAGTGGCATAGGAGGTTAAGAGCTCGTGTATCTAATCTGGAGGAACCGGGTTTGATTCCCAGCTCTGCCGCCTGAGCTGTGGAGGCTTTTCTGGGGAATTCAGATTAGCCTGTACACTCCCACACACGCTAGCTGGGTGACCTTGGGCTAGTCACAGCTTCTCGGAGCTCTCTCAGCCCCACTCACCTCACAGGGTGTTTGTTGTGAGGGGGGGAGGGCAAGGAGATTGTCAGCCCCTTTGAGTCTCCTTATAGGACAGAAAGGTGGTGTATAAATCTAAACTCTTCTTCTTCTTCCTCTCAGCAGTAGCGCGCAGAACTGGAAGCAGTCTAGCAGGAGGTGCACTGGCGAGCGTGGCAGCCTGCGCCTGCGTGCATTCGTTTCCCGCCCAAGGACCGGCGCAGCGGCTGCGTCTTCGCCACAGCCCCGCCCAGGAATGCCCCGCCCTCAGAATGCACGGCCACGCCCCCATCGTGCCCCGCCCAGCCCCATTGGCGCTACGCCACAGTTTGAATCCCACCACCCTGGGAACCTGTTACTAAAATTTTGGATCCCACCACTGGGTTAAGAGCAGGTGGACTCTGATCTGGAGAACCAGGGTTGATTCCCCTCTTCTCCACATGAGCAGGGGAGCCTTATGTGGTGAAGAGGATTTGTTTCCCCGCTCCTACACATGAAGCCTGCTGGGTGACCTTGGGCTTGAGCCCCACCTGCCTCACAAGGTGTCTGTTGTGGGGAGAGGAAGGGAAAGGAATTTGTCAGCCCCTCTGAGTCTGCTTACAGGAGAGAAAAGGGGGATATAAATCCAAACTCCTCTTCTTCATCTTGGCCAAATTGGGCCACTCCGAACGCAATCACCCCTGCACACGCAACGTTAGCACATCAGAGCAATCCCGGCCTGAGCTACGGACCTGAGTGAGGGATTATTATGGGATGCACTTCGGATCTCCCCCCCCCTCCCCATTCCAAGTGTGCTGCACGTACCATTTGAAAGCAACGTAGGCGAGAAGTCCCACTACTACGGCTGCTAGGATGGAGCAGTAGACAGGAATGATGTTATTGCTCTGGTCTTCGGCCAAAGGAGGGACAAACTCCGAGGAGGAAGTATTTTGAGAAGGGCCGTCCTCTGAATCCGGAAGCGATGCTCTTTTGGGGAATTCCTTCCGGGAGTCTCCCTCGGTGCGCTTCAGGATCTGCAGCTCTTTGTCTGTGGTACAATGCGAACAAAAGCGTTAACCACGGAGGTGGACGTGCCCTTCGACAAGCACAGCGGATGTGCCCACGGCAGCGATTGCAACAGACACGTGAGAAGTAAAATGGTTGCCTCCCAGTTGACGCTGACATAACACAAATAAAACATCTTGCAAACATTTAAAAATGAACTGTTTCTTTTGGATGGGTGACCTTGGGCTTGAGCTTAAAACTGTCTTCAAGGATAAGGTGACCAGATGGTCACCTTTGTAAACCGGGACAAGCGGGTAGGTGGGCGGCTGCGCACGCGCAGCCGCAAGAGCGCACTGCCTTCTGGGGCGCTCCCGTTTCCCGCCCTGTAACAGGCACCCAAGAAGGCAGTGCTCCTGAGGCCGCGTGCGCGGGAGGCTGCCGCACTGCCTTGCGCCCCAGAAGGCAGTGCGGCAGCCTTCCAAAAATCGGGCCACTTCAAAAAACCCACGGGACGCGGGACAAATTGTTTTAAGGTGGGACTGTCCCGCCAAAAGCGGGACGTCTGGTCAGCCTATTCAAGGAGTCCGTTTGCATATTTTCTTTGTGATTTTCCAGAGCTCAAGTTGAGCTCTGCCGTCACACGAGCACAGCAGCGCTGCAAAGGTGCTAACTATGCTTTCAGTGTTACACAGAGTTGGGGCTTCGACCAAAAGTTGTGCTTTGTGACCTGGAAGAGCTGTTTCGTAATCCCGGCTGTGCAGAGACTATTCTGTTCACTTGGCGGCATGGGAAAGGGACACTGGTTGTGCTCCCGGATCCTCCGTGGAGTATATTTCAGAGCTAAGCAAAAGTTCGGAGAATCGTGGCCAAAGACTCCAATTGGCCATGCTGGCAGGGACTGATGGGAATCGTAGTCCATGAACATCTGAGGTGCCAGAGTTGGACACCCCTGCTCTAGGGCATAGTTGTCAAACTTGCAGCCCTCCAGATGTTATGGACTACAGCTCCCATCATCCCCTGCCAGCATGATGCTCTAGGGCAACTTTACCCAGGAAGTGGGAACAGAGCTGCAGATTGAATGGCCTACTGGTCTACTCTAAGTAATGCACTTAGATACTAAGCAAACAATCTTAAACAGGTCTACTCCAAATCTTACCCTTGGGCACCAGCAGCAGCTGCCACCCCGACACAAGGAAAATGCACAGAGGAAGTGCTCTTAGGACTGCAGTGGACGTTAGAAGGTAGAAAAACCCCTGATTTCAAACTCGTGTCTTCACCAACTTGCAATCCAGCGTTTCTCAGCCACAGTCGCCTACCTTACAGAGTTATCGGTAGGATGACTGAGCTAACAAAGTACATGAAGAGCTTTAAAGCACCAAGGGGCCAAATCGACTTTGTTATTATTTTAGGCTGTTAACAGTGATCTCAGGCCCAGGACAAATTGCCAGTACTCTGCACATGTCCAGAAACCTCCCCAATTTACATCATTTATTCTTTTTCCAGAATTTGGAGGCCATCCAGCTGTTGATGTCTCCTGCTGTCGGAAGTGGACTGGCCCTTCTCTTGCTGGGAAAGTTTATTTGTTTGTTTGTTTATTATATTTTTAGACCGCCCTCCCCAGTAGGCTCAGGGTGGTGTAAATCATAATTAAAACAGAAGGAGAAGGAGAAGGAGAAGGAGAAGGAGAAGGAGAAGGAGAAGAAGAAGAAGAAGAAGAGGAGGAGGAGGAGGAGGAGGAGGAGGAGGAGTTTGGATTTATATCCCCCCTTTCTTTCCTGTAGGAGACTCAAAGGGGCTGACAATCTCCTTGCCCTTCCCCCCTCACAACAAACACCTTGTGAGGTGGGTGGGGCTGAGATAGTTCCGAGAAGCTGTGACTAGCCCAAGGTCACCCAGCTGGCGTGTGTGGGAGTGCCCAGGCTAATCTGAATTCCCCAGATAAGACTCCACAGCTCAGGCGGCAGAGCGGGGAATCAAACCCGGTTCCTCCAGATTAGTTACACGAGCTCTTAACCTCCTACGCAACTGCTGCTCTTTACAGTAGTTCCATCTGTAATTTAAAACAATCAATTGGCGACAGTTCCCTCCCCCCTTTGTGTGATAGTGGGGAGGGGGGTATATGCCGTGCAGAGGGGACCAAACACAGACTGTAGTAGTGAGGATCTTCACATCAGTCATTAGATCACATTTGACGTTTTTGTGCTTTCCCAAGTGAATTAAAATTTCTTCTCTCTCTCTCTCTCACACACACACACACACAACACAGAGAGTGCTGAATAGCTAATTCATGTGAGCCCATCTCAGCTAGGAAATCATAGCTGCCTCCAGGGTGGGTTGACCAGGACTTCATTAGATTCTCCACGACAAAGGTTTCTCTGCTGGGCGTTTAGCAGTCCGCCTCAGAAACTGTGCAGGCCTGGAAGGAAATATCTCTGGAATCCGTGCAGACGGGGGGCTCTGCGTAGGCTGCCTATATGGTCTGGGGCTGCTGGCTCCAGGTTGGAAAATTCCTCAAGATTTGGAGGTCGAGTTTGAAGAAGGCAAGATCAAACGAACCTGCTTTCGAACTCCACTCTGGTCAGGTGGAGTTTGTGGGGAGGATGTGTGTGAAGCCAACAGTATAAAGCTGGAGCCGGTCACGGTCATGATTTAAAATACCTCTATCGTATCCCCCCGCTGCCCTCCCCTACAACTGCCGACTGTTTGAAAACCACTCTTTGGGGCTTTCCCCACTGACAGAGTTGAACTGGTTTCTACCTAGGTTCGCCTCAGTGAATCCCCACTGCCACCGAGCTCAACATTGTTTTGTCTCAGTTCCACCACCCCTCAGAACTGCGCCATCCTTGTCGCAGTTATGAACTACGCTTTTCGGCCGGAACAAGGTCGATACCGCTTCGAAGCGGGGAAGCATCGAAATGACACCTCATCCGTTCAACCAATCACGAGCCGCTTTTGTGGCATGCGCAGAACGGGAGAGTCGTGGCGGGCAGAAAGCCCATGTAACTGTAAACTGTAAAAACTGTTTAAAAAAAGAATGCTCCCGTTTCCCGCCGTAACACAAGCGCCAATCACGATCGAGGAGCGAAACAGGCACCAAGATGATCCCGCCCACTTAGCTCGGTTCCAGGGGGCCAACTCAGTTGCTGTGGGGACAGCCTGGAATCGCCCTCCACTGAAGGGAACCGAGTCGACCTTAGCTCCCTTCTGTAGTGGGGAAAGCCATAGCGTTTCTCTGACTCTTGGGCTTCTTACGGCTTTTCTGGAACTGTGTGCCAAAGAGCTCTGTGCCACCAGAAAGCTTGCACTGCTCTTGCGAACGCTTCCCTTATTTTGCACCTCTCCTTTGGAAGGAGGCAACAGCTCCCAGCCATCCCACACCTCTGTCCAGCAGTTGGAAAAAAAGTCAAAACCGAGCTTCGTGGGCCAAAAGTGTTATTGCTGTCTCCTCCGCCCTCTTTTGGGAGTTGGGTTTTCGAGTAATACTTGCTTTTTTGTCTGTTGGGACAGAGTCTCTTCGGGTTGCCCCTAATCCTCTTTTGTCCCATGGGCCTGTCTCTAATCCCACTTGGCTAAGGCAGCGGTAGAGGGGTGAAGAGGCCTGGGCGGCGGGGGGGCTCTCTTCTTCATGCTGCTGTTCATGCCGTTCTCTCCTGTGTGGTATAGCAAGGGCCTGCCGTGGCCGCCGTGGCCCACTGTGGACCAGTGTCGTCGTCACCCCGCCGTCCTGCACTTTTGGGGAGCCATTTTCTGTGCGGTTCCCCATCCTTTGTAGGATTCTTTGTTTTTAAATGGGAGTTGCCTCTTCTTAGCGAGAGGCAGAAGGGCCGGCAGGGCAAACGAAGACGGCTTGAATAGAACAGCAGGGGAACCCGGCTTCCACCAGCGATATTATAGCAGCGAAAAGATTACTGTTCCGGATGACTGTGGTCGGGCCAATTCAGACACAGACACGCACATAGGACGTCTTAGGGGTCTCGTTCGCCTTGCTACGTGAAATTATCAATCTCCTGGCAAGAGAAACGCCTCAACAACGTTTGTGCTTCTCCTATTCTAAATAATCTTCCCTAAATTGACTAGAATCTGATGTCTATTACCTGAGAATTTCCCCTCCATTTCCCCTTTTTAATTAAAACGTCGTTATTTACATTGTTAGCACGGCATTGCTTAAAAGGAAATAACGCCATCCGTTGATTTTAGCGCCAATAGTTAAAGGAGAATGATGACTTCCCAGTAATGCTAAAAGATTGTGCCCATGTAATGATGGCTCAGTTGAATCTCTGGCCCACCAATTACTACACTGTCTCAGATTCAAGGAAATCAGATCCAAGTATGTGAATCTTACTCCTTTACATTTACCCCATCTCCCCGATTTAATTAGATTATGCTACATTGGACAATCCTGATCCTTCCCTCTGTATTATAGTGGCAGACTTTCTCCTGGAAATTACTAAACGCCAGTAGATTTCCTTCGACCTAACATTTATTTCCTGTATTGTATATGCTTTTTAATCCGTTTTTTATTATTGTTGTACTGTTGTCTATGCCAATGAAGGCTTCCTATGTGAACTTCCCAGGAATTATTTCTTTCCAAAAAGAAGGAGGCCCTTTTAAGAAGGATCTCATAATCAATAAAGGTTCCAATATTTATAGGTTTTCAAAATCATCTTGAAACAGTGGCCAGCTGTCCTACCTGACAGAGCTGACAATTGTGATTAGTAATATGCTTAATTAATTATATTTAAAAAAAATTTTAAAACATTTTTGTAAACATTCTTAATAGATATTTGTATTGTATTTTAGATCAAAAAATGCACTTGCGTTAAATTATTGCATGTAAGCACTTTAGCACTGACGAAGAACCGAAAACGCTCGTAGCGCATAGCATTTTGCATATCTTTGAAGAGTGCGGTTTTGCATATCATTGAAGATTGCTGTAATTTGCTGAAGACTGCGTGCTTTAGAAGAAGTGGTTGGACACCAAAAACAAGAGCGTTAAATGAGCTCTTGTAAAACATAGTGCATATTACTGTTCAAATGCGTTACTTTGCATAAGTTTACACGAATGTAACAGCTGGAACTATATACTCAAGAACTTCGGCAATTGCTGTGAAAATTTCCTGTGGGCGTGACATCTCCGTACTAGGTGTTATGTTGGGACTACGACACCAAGTAGCAGCTAATGAACAATTTGCTTGATGACCTGGATGTGATGTGTCGGTTCACTTAAGAAATATCAACACACCGGAGGACATAAGCTGCCATTTAAATCTTGTCCCCGACGAATTGTGTTTCCTTAGCCGTCTGTGACGTTTAACAGAAATCATTCATGAAAGGTTCCGGGTACTTATGAATGAATCTGATGCAAAGTACGCATTTTGTATGACACAATTAATGGTTGTTTAGGAATGTGTATTGTATTACTCTGGCTAAATACTAATATAACAGAAATTTAATATCACATTGTGTGCTTCCTTGCCAATTTGGCAAGTAATTTTTTTTGGGGGGGGGATTGGCTCCCTTTTTCCTTGTGTTTCAGATTGTATCCTTTACTTGCCTTTCACTGGTATCTCCCAGCCAATATTCTCCATCTTTGAATTTCTGAGTTGAGATATGCTTGCCCTTTGCAGGCGCTTCTCGCACCTGGGCCCCAACACATAGCTAGTGATTCTAATTATACTATTTCTAATCTATCCGAGGCCATGTTATGTTATTACTCCTCTGTTTCTTGCTCCTTCCCAAAACCGTGCTTATTCTGGGTCTCTGGACTCCGTATGCAACACTTTTAGCTAAGAGACCAGACCAGCCCAAATTCCAACCTACAGAAGCAACTCCTACTAAGAACATAAGAACTAGCCTGCTGGATCAGACCAGAGTCCATCTAGTCCAGCACTCTGCTACTTGCAGTGGCCCACCAGGTGCCTTTGGGTGCTCACACGCAGGAGGTGAAAGCAATGGCCTTCTGCGGCTGCTGCTCCCGAGCACCTGGTCTGCTAAGGCATTTGCAATCTCAGATCAAGGAGGATCAAGATTGGTAGCCATAGATCAACTTCATAAATCTGTCCAAGCCCTTTTTAAAGCTATCCGGGTTAATGGCCATCACCCCCTCCTGTGGCAGCATATTCCAAACACCAATCACACGTTGCGTGAAGAAGTGTTTCCTTTGATTAGTCCTAATTCTTCCCCCCAGCATTTTCAATGGATGCTCATTTTTCAGTGTGAGGGTAATGATAATGCCCCACCTTACAGGGTTAGTATAAAGATTACATGTTGCCCTTTGAATAGGGGATAGACTCAGAGTGATTATCAAGGATTGATAGTGCTGAATATGTCGCACTTCGCCGATTCTCAGCCATCGTTACAGCAGGCCTGTAAGGTGGGCCCATATGACGATCCTGTCTTGCAGTGAAGGGATCAGGAGACAACTGACTCCCCCAGTCACAGCCAGGACTCCTTTGAGGTGCCAGTTTTGGTTTTAGGGTTGCCAGATGGGAGACCTCCAGGAGTTAGGGCCGATCTTCAGACAACGGAAATCCATTTCCCTGGATAAAATGGCTACTTTTGGAGGGTAGCATTATCCCTCTCCCCACAAGCCCAGACCCACCCTGGATTTCCAGGGGTTTTCCAGCTCAAGAGCTGGCAAATCTACCGATATTTCACTTACAGTTCCCATCATCCCCTGCCAGCCTGGTGCTGGCAGGGGATGATGGGAACTGTAGTCCATAACATCTGGAGGGCCACGAGTTTGACACCTGTGACTTGAGAGATCGGAAGGACCGAACAGAGAGAGGGGAGCGATTTCCGGGTAAAGAACGAGGAGTGCAAAGGCTCTGACTATATGTTTTGTGACTCCTTACTCCCGTGCAGTTTTACTCAGAAGTCCTGCTGATTTTCTTTAGCAAGGCTTACTACTTCCCAAGTAATCGTGTGTAGGAGTGTGAGCTCGGGGATGCGAACTCTCTAGTTCAGGCCTGCCTAGCACGTGTGCATTTGTGGCTGTTTTCCTATTGAAAGCCTGAGAGCCAGGAAAGCTCTGCAGTTCAGAGAGGCAACGGGCACCCTCCCAGCCTCCCCCACACACACACACACACAGCTCCTCTCAACTGTCAGCACTTCCCAGAGTAGGCAAGCAATATGGCGGATTGGGGGGCCTCTTCAGATCTCTCCTGTTGGGTCTTATTTTGGGGGATTGGTGCTCTGGATTGGCGCTTTGGGGGATTGGAGCAGCAGTGGCGGAGGAGGTTAAGAGCTCGTGTATCTAATCTGGAGGGACCGGGTTTGATTCCCAGCTCTGCCACCTGAGCTGTGGAGGCTTCTCTGGGGAATTCAGATTAGCCTGGGCACTCCCACACACGCCAGCTGGGTGACCTTGGGCTAGTCACAGCTTGAGTTTGAAGCCTTCTCTCAGCTCCCACCCACCCCTTGGCCAGGGTGTTTCAAGCTGTGAGGGGAAGGACAAGGAGATTGTAAGCCCCTTTGAGTCTCCTGCAGGAGAGAAAGGGGGGATATAAATCCAAACTCTTCTTCTTCTTCTCTGGCAGAGACCCTGGAGGGAAGAGGGGAGGGGCACATTCCATCGCTCGGGTGGGTCGACCCCAGCTGCATTTCCTAGGGCTGGAATGGGCTGACGTCAGGCTCGTACGTGCGGAGGCTGGCCAGCTTCCCTCGGATTCCCGGGGTCTGCTGATGAGCTGACTTTTGTAAAGAAGGTGCGATTCTTAGCCGGCTCGTGCTAAAGAACGTTACGGATTCTGTCAAGACCCACCAGACCCAAGATCCTTTGCAAGAATCTCAGCAATCAGAAGGGTAGTCTGGGAAATTCCTGGAGTTTAGGAGTTGTGCATTGGGGGGGTGGGGGGAGAAGAAGGAGAAGGAGAAAGAGGAGGAGGAGCTTGGATTTATATTCCCCCTTTCTCTTCTGTAAGGAGACTCAAGGTGGCTGACAATCTCCTTTCCCTTCCCCACCCCACAACAAACACTCTGTGAGGTGGGTGGGGCTGAGAGAGCTCTGAAGAACTGTGATTAGACCAAGGTCACCCAGCTGGCATGTGTTGGAGTGCACAAGCTAATCTGGTGTCCCAAGCCTCCACAGCTCAAGTGGCAGAGTGGGGAATCAAATCCAGTTCTCCAGATTAGAGTACGCCTGCTCTTAACCGTTACACCTTGCAGGAAGGGATAGACCACAACTAGGAATAACACCAGAGAGTCCTACCTCCAAAGCAGGCGTTTCCTGCAGGGGAATTTGTCTCTGCGATCTGGAGATCAGCTGCAAATCTGGGAGATCTCCAGATCCCAGATGGAGGTTAGGAACCTTACATTAAGCATATACTGTTTCACCCATCAGGCTCTTTCTTTCATAGCCAAAACTGAGTGGTGGTCCTTTGTTGAGGCGAAAATCCATGAAATGGGTCTATCCTTGGATGCACTGGCTTTAATGAATGCCAATGAGCTAAAGCTGACTATCAAAAAGAGATTGTATGAACTCGAGTATAGTCACCTGATGCAGCAAGCTAACAAATGCTGCTCTCCCTTGCACTTGGGTATACCGTTAAAACCATATACCCATGGCCAAATATTTCCATTTGGTTCTAGAACCCAAATTGCGACGAGCCCTGACCCTGGCCAGGTGCAATATTCTCCCTTCAGCTACCACTCAGGGTAGAATACAGAAAGTGCCTTTTAATGAAAGATTTCGTCCCTGCAGTTCAGCTGACGAAGAATCAATCCAACACGTGATATTACGCTGCCCGTTACACAGTTTAGCCAGGAATAAATATCTAAACCCGTGGTTCAAACCCCCCATTGATACTACTGACCTATCAATTGTGGTAACGATGCTGGATTGTGGTCCTGCAAGTGTATTGGAAGCGCCGGCTAACTTTTTGTGCTCTGTCATCAGCAAACAGTTATAACTGTACTGGAGATTGTATCATTACACTGAGGTTGCCATTGTTGCTGGTATATTGCTGCTGTTGTTTTAATTATGCCATTATTATTATTATTATTATTATTATTATTATTATTATTATTATTATTATTATTGTAATGTATTGTATGGTTTTAAGAGTCTGCAGCTGTTGCACTGTAATTGGTAATTAGTAAGTGTGTTATATTGAGCACAGCTGCAGAGTGATTTTAAGCTATGTGTGAGTAGCAGCTATGGAATAAAGTACTATGTTTTGTTCCTCCGACTCCTGTTTCTTGAGACATGACAATTGGCGACGAGGATAAACTTATGACGAGTCTAGCAAGTTTTGTGAAGCAAGGACTGTGAGTAAATTATGGCCTTTCAAGGGCAGCTGGAACAGTTTAATTTGGAGTTTCCTTTGAAGTGGCAGAGTTAAGGAGGTCCGATTGGAATTTTATCTTCTGGCAAATGGCATAACAGACCCAGAAAGCGAAAAGAGCCGTGCTTTTGAGCCTCTGTGGTGAAGGGGTGTTTGACCTCGCCTCAGCATTGATAGCGCCAAGAGATTCTTATCAGCAACACCGCTTGTAGAAATAATTGGACTGCATTAAGGAACCACTTTCATTCCCCCCAACCGTCAGAAATAGCTAGACGGAGTGTTTTTTATAAACGTGATCTGTGAGGGGACTGAAAGCATTGCAGATTGCGTTGCAGTCTTAATGGGCGGTTGGCACAACAAATGTAATTTCTCCAATTTGGAAGAAATGTTAAGGGATCGTCTGGTCTGTGGTCTGAGAGAGGCACCATTGCAAAAGTTGCTGCTGGCAAAGACAGACTTGACTTTTCAAACGGCATACCAAGAAGCCTTTGAATTTTGAAACCTGCTGCAGCCTCTACTCGGGAGGTGCGACAAGCCAGGAGCCCACAGAGATTGCAAACAGCTGGCAGTGGGACTGTAGACCCGGGTAATTGGGAAAATCAGAGACCGCAGCATGGTGCAATGAAGATGGGAAGACCACCACAACAGAGGGGGAGGATGTTAACAGAGAAATGTATGAGTTGTGGTGGGCCCCATGAGAGAGAAAGGTGTAAATTTAAAGAGGCACAATGTTTCTGTTGTAAACGTTGGGGGCATATTGGAGAGTGTAAAGAGAAAAGGCATCAGGGACCAAGAAGACATAGTTCCCGGCTCATCTGCTGGGCACACTCTGTGGATGCACCTTGCTGTCCCCATGTAGCTGGCTTTGACTGGCACAACCCCCCACATGAGCAGTGTGATGGTAAGTTTACGCAGCTGGATGTAATTTCAACTCACGCAGTGCAACCCGGAGGATTCAGCGCTAAGTTGTCGGTGACTGTGAAGATCCAGGATGTCCCTTGTGTGGGATGGAAGTGGATTCTGGGTCAGCATTCTCCATCGCTTCATGGGACAATTTATAAAACATTTTGAAGCTCCAAATCAGGGTGATTTGGACATTCAATCTTGTGGACTTACCGAACTTCTCACTGGATTATCAAGGACAGTAGGGTACCTGTGGTTGGCATGTGTAATGTCCATATGTAAAATATCATATGCTTTGATGGAGATCGCTCTTGAAATTACATTAATAGTGGAAGGAAGGGCCTGGACGAAAGCTCCTCTTTGGGTTGGACTGATTTGGGAGGTTGGGAATTGCAAATTACCGAATTCGCGAGGTTAGCAAGTTAACATGGGGAGGTGCTAGTGGAAGAATTTAAGAGTAGCGGTTTGCTGAGGGACTGGGGCAGTATAAGGTCCATCTATATCATTGTATCTCTTGATCCTTCAGTACCCCCAATATCGCCTAAGTAAAAAAATCATCTGCCATTCCTATTTGCTTTGTTATGCTCCAAAGTGGATGCAGAACTAGATCGGTTATTGGAACAGGGAAATATTGGGAGCCAGTGGTAAATGCAAAATGGGAAACTCCACCACAGACCCCTGAAGGCTGCCAATGGGATGCGCGCGATTTGTGCTGGATTATAAGTGCACACTAACAAGGCATTGCAGTAGAAACATCCGCACTCCAGTGCCAGTTGTCAGTCAGTTGTTAGGCAACATTGGCAGTGGGGGGAAAGGTTTTGCAAAATTAGATCTAGCGCAGGCATACCCAACAGCTGGAAGTGGATGATGCCACTGCAGAAGCCCAGACTATAGTGCACTCACAGGGGGCATTCAGGAGTAAAGTGCTGCTGCAATTTTGGCGGTGAGTGTAGCTCCTGGGATATTCCAGAGCTTTGATGGAAGAAATATTAAGAAACTTGGCCGGGAGTCATAACCGTGATTTTGATGATGTCTCGATAGTGGGTGCAACTGAGGAGGAACCCGATGACACGGGTAACGGAAAAGTACTCGCAGTGCTTCTCAGATGTAGGGTTGCTATCGCCGCAAAAAATGTGTGTTTGAGTAGCGCAAGTAGAGTTTTTGGGATACATGGTAGATGCAAGGGGAATCCACCCGACATCGGTTAAAAGGTGAGGGGCCATCCAGGGATGCCCCAGCACCACAGTCAAAGCAAAGAGCTACAGGCATTTTTGGGATTAAGCAATTTTACCATCTATCATTCTTAAAGCATAAGGTCATTAGTAGTAGAGCCTACCGTGCACCGCTTATTAGATAAGCTGGCAGTGTGGCAGTGGATTAAGTCAGCATGAGAAGGCATCTCCGGAGACGCCGTCAAAAAGATTGTTGTCACTGTGAAAGCGTGTATTGGTTCATTTTGGATGAGAGGAAGCCATTGATCTTTGACGCGCGCATAGCCTCCCTCGCGGTGTGGAGTTGGGAAGCAGTGTTGAGCCATCAATTGAGGATAAGGCGGGAAGCTCCACCATTGCGACATTCTAGGACGCTATTCTGCAACGGAGCTACGTAATTCATGCGCAAATAGATAAGGAGGCATTAGCAATAGTGGCTGGGGTTAAGAAGTTTCATGATTAATGCGTGTATGGGCTTACCATTTGTGATTGTTACAGACCATAAGTCCGCTGTTGGGATTATTTTCCTCAGAGCTTGCCAGGACACCACCAGATATATTTCGTCCCCCTAGAATGCTGCGGTGGGCAATGTTTCTGAATGCATATGATTATGTCTTGCAGCACCAGTCGGGAAAGAAAATTGGGCAATGTAGATGCGCTTTGAGTCGCTTGCCAGTACAAAGGGAGGAGGAAGATCACTCCCCACTTTTAGAGGTTTTGATGTTGGAATTCATTATCAGAGCCTCCAGTGCAAGCTGCAGAAATAGCAGAGAGGTCAGCTAAGGACCCAGTAAGTTTCTGCCCGAAGGTCTCTTGAATTGGGCATGGAAGGGTTGGCCATTGGGTAAGTTAGAGGGAAAAATTTAGACCATTTGGAAATGAGGCAGCACGGTGGATATCTGTCCAACAAGTGGGTGCTTACTCGTGGGGAAATAGAGTAGTGATCCCAGCAGCTTTAAGGATTAGGGTGCTGGAGGTCTTGCATGTAGGGCAACCCTGGAATAGTGAGAATGAAGCTGCGCATTGGGCCCTCAGTAGCGTTATGTGTGGTGGCCAAAGATGGATAGCCGTAAATAGAAGAATGGGTGGCTATTAGGTGCAGGGAGTGTCAGATAACGCGACCTGTCCCCAATCTTGTAGGTCCCTACCTATCAAATGGGAGTCCACAAAAGACCGTGGGTCAAGGGCGGTGCATATTGGATTTTGCAGGGCCCTTCCAGGGCCAGGTGTTTCTCATTGTAGTGGATTCATATTCCAAAATGGCTAGGAAGTAAGTGCCAGTAATGTCAATACGACATCACAAACAGTAATTAGGGCACCGCGTGCAGCTATTTGCAACCCATGGCCTCCGGATAATGGGTGGTAATCGGATAATGTGGACACAGCCAGCTTTGTATCTATGCTGAGTTTAGAGTATTCCTGGCATAATGGTGTTATTCGGCCAGGTTACCCTCGGCCCCCTTTCATCCGGCTACGTAATGGGCAGGCGGCAGAAAGGATGGTGCTGCATTACATAAACAAAGGCGAATACGCATTGGCGGCGCTTAATAGTAGAGGGGATTGGCAACCGTCGGGTTGGCTTAACTTTTGTTAACACAGCACATAACACCGCGGTAACAGCCACCGGAGGAGTCCCATGGAGTTGGCATAATGAATCGAAACTTACGCACGTGCTAAGCTGGACCCAAATGCATCCCGATTCAGTTGATGATCATCCGCGAAAAGAAGCACCGGGTGTTGAAAGCACCTCTGACATTTGATAGGGATTAGACACCTGTATGTCCGAAATTATGGAGCAGGTCCGTGTTGGGTCCCAGTAGTTGTGAGGCAGCCAACAGGGCCCCCTTGGTCTTTATAGGGTGGAAACTGAAGAAGGGCAGGTGATCCGCAGACATGTTGGACCAAGTAAGGAAAGAGCAGCGCCATGGTCCAACAGTAGATCAGGAACCCCAGGTCCCTTGGAGGAATCTAGGGCGGTTAAGGGGGCAGATGGAGCTGCAGGGATGAGGGAAGCAGTAAATAGTCCAATTGTCCCCGAGGAACCTGGGGCGCTTAAGGGCTAGGACGGAGGGATGCAGGATAAGGAAACAGCAAAGGGTCCAATGGTTTTGCAGAACCAGGGAACAAACACAGACCTCAGGAGCCAGAGCTGAGCTGAGATGATCGCAGACGGTAAAGAGAATCCCAATTCAGATTTATTACAGGAGTTAGGGGGAAGGGGTGTAATGTATTGTATAGTTTTAAGAGTCTGCAGCTGTTGCACTGTAATTGGTAATTAGTAAGTGTGTTATATTGAGCACAGCTGCAGAGTGATTTTAAGCTATGTGTGAGTAGCAGCTATGGAATAAAGTACTATGTTTTGTTCCTCCGACTCCTGTTTCTTGAGACATGACAATTATTATTATTATTATTATTATTATTATTATTATTATTATTATTATTATTATTATTATTATTATTAATTCAATTTGGTAAACCGCCCTACCCCCAAAGGGCTCAGGGCGGTGCACAACAAACAACAATACAATAAAACAAATCGAATAACCCCAGTTAAAATACAAAGCCTTAAAACTATAAAACTACGGCAGCAGTAATAACCTTCAATAAATAATTTGATTATTGGAGTGCACAAGCAAATCTGATTTCCCAGGTAAGCCTCCACAGCTCAAGTGGCATAGTGGGGAATCAAACCCAGTTCTCCAGATTAGAGTGCACCTGCTCTTAACCATTACACCTTGCGGGAAGGGATAGACCACAACTAGGAATAACACCAGAGAGTCCTACCTCCGAAGCAGGCGTTTCCTGCAGGGGAATTTGTCTCTGCGATCTGGAGATCAGCTGCAAATCTGGGAGATCTCCAGATCCCAGATGGAGGTTAGCAACCTTACATTAAGCACATACTGTTTCACCTATCAGGCTCTTTCTTTGCCTAATAGAAGTCGTCTGGCACCCAACCCCAGTGATCAAACCTTGGGAAGGGAGGGGATGTTGTCCTGCACACTGGCTATCTATTGGACCATATATATATATTAAGCACATAGTCCTGGTACATCAGTCTTGCCTACATCGTTTGGTACGTACCCATGCAAAGAGTGTCTGAAAACGGGGTGCAGTCTTGGATCATCACCTCACTGTCATCGCATTCCTGCCGGCAGCGGAGGCACGGCTCCAGAGAGCTCTTCTCTTCCGAGTAGTAGCCTTCTGGGCATTTCCGGCACATGGTGTTGGTGTTGGGTCCGCACAGCTGGATGGCCCCATAGCCCTTTGGGCACACCTGGCAAAGACGGCACTGCCCGGCACTGCGGCTCCCGTTCCCCACATGGAGATACTGTCCCCGCGGGCAGCTGACGGCACACAAGGCGTCGTGGGTAGGGCTGCATGACTCCATCGTGGGCACGTGGCCTGGGCACGTCGAACATGGCTGGCATGGTTCCGTGGCGCTGGTGATGGAGGAGAATGTCTTGTCTGTTGTGGGGACAGACGCACAAGAGGGAGAGTTTCAGTTCGCGAGAGCAGACATGTTCTCTCACACAACAGGGCCCTGCCACTGCTTTGTGCTGCCAACATGGCTAATCCCGCTCCTCTCAAGTTTAAACAACATGTTCAAATGAAATAAAAATTAAAAAGCAAGCAAATAACAGTTATGCAGTAGTTTGGAGCTTTTGGAGTCCTTTCCAGAGGTGGGATCCAGCAGGTTCTCACCAGTTCCCGAGAGCGGGTTACTAATTATTTGTGTGTGCCGAGTGGGGGTTACTAATGGGGTCTGCTTTTCCATCTCCATGCCTTCGCCTCCCCGAGAGGCATCCTGCCTTTGAACGTGAAGGTTCCATATAGCAATTGCGACTAATAATGTAACTCCCTGAACTGGGTTAATCCCTTTCAGGTACTGCAATTCATGGATTCTCAGCCTTTCGTGCCTTTTGTCTCTATCAAAGAACTTGTGTGTTTCCCCATTGCTGTGTTCAGATTTGGGAGTTGGGGCATTTTCTATAATGTGTTGCTGATTTAGAAATGACCTGATGCAAAAAAATTGGGGGGGGGGAGGTCATGGTGGGGTGGCTGCCCACGGGGGAGGCATCCAACTAAAGGTTTTGCCCAGGGCTCAGGTTTGCCTAGGTTCGCCTCTGCCCCCTTTGCTGAGGGGGGGGGGCTGGCGAGGGAACCTGTTACTAAAATTTTTGGACCCCACCACTGGTCCTTTCTACATATCAGAGGTCCCCAACATGGTGCCCGTGGGCCTCGGGGCATTCCTTGGCACCTGCCAAGTGCTTTTATTTATTTTATTATTTATTATTTATTTATTTAAATTTATAGACCTCCCCATCCCCGAGGGGCTCGGGGCGGTGCACAACTCTATCTGTATACAATATGTAACAAGGGTCACAATAGTTTACTAAAATCTATTTACTACTATTTACTAAAATCCATTTAAAACCATTTAAACAGCGGTCAAAACAATAGAAGGTGGACAGGATTTCTGCCCACCGGAGATTTGATTGGCTGCGCAGATTGAAACGACAAGCCTGTCAGGTGAGCCGATTGGCAATGGGGGTGTGGTTGCAAGATTCACTGTGTGCTGGGATCACCTATTTGGCCTGCAGAAACCCACACCGTCATTCAATCTCAGGCACATTTGGTTCCCGGCTCTCAGGAAAAGGCTGGGAAATATCTCTTTCCACCCGGGCTCCTGGAGAGCCTCTGCCAGTGCTCAGTAGAAGGATTGTTCACATGATCACAAATACTCCGGACTAGTACCCTTTCTTGAGACTCCAGCCTTACACATATACATGGCTAGACTGTGAAAACGCATTGGAAACAATTGGTAGTTATCGAAAGGACTATACCACTTGCAAGCTATTTTGGGTTGGGACGGATATTAAAACTGGATGTTAAAACGACCGAGGATGTTAAAACTACCAAGGAGCAGAGCTGCAGGGTCGGCTGGATTCAACCCTGGACTAGAGTTACTGTTGCCCCAGTCCCAGTATGAGCTGTGTAGACAGTGGTGGGATCCAAAAATGTTAGTAACAGGTTCCCACGGTGGTGGGATTCAAACAGTGGCGTAGCGCCAATGGGGCTGGGCGGGGCACGACGGGGGCATGACCAGACATTCTAGGGGCGGGGCATTAATAATTTCTCTGTTACTGTAAAAAAACTCTTACTGTAAAAAGAAAGTTCCTAATTTCCAGCTGGTGTCTTTCTGTCCATCATTTAAACTCGTTATAGCAAGTCCTATCATCTACTGCCAACAGAAACCACTACTTCTCCTCCAATTGACTGCCTGTCAAATGCTGAATACTTTCAAATACTTAATTTTGTTTCTAGAAATCAACAGAAGGATACTTTCCTTAAACAAGGAACTTTACCATATTTCTAAAACATGTTTTCAAAACAGCCCAACAACAGGGAGAATTATCCCGTTTTCTACCTTCGCTAACCGGCCACATAGGAAACAACAGGACTGTATGATTTTTGGACCTAATGGGATTTCTAACGGAAAAGCAGACCCAATTAGTAACCCCCTCTCGGCACAGACAAATAATTAGTAATCCACTCTCGGGAACCGGTGAGAACCTGCTGGATCCCACCTCTGGGTGACCCCCAACCGTAACATTTATCCATTTCACAGATGGAGAACACCGATACAGAGAGTCTTAGGCGACCCCTGTGAAAGGGTCGCTCGACCCCCAAAGGGGTCCCGGCCCACAGGTTGAGAACCGCTGTCATAGAGGATACCCTAAAAGAAGCTATTTTCTCCTCGGGAATTGGTCCCTGTCACCCGGAGGCCAACTGTAATCCCAGGAGATCTAGCCACTCTACTTGATGGCACTTTACACACATTCAAGTTGAAGTGGTCCAGTTCACCAAGGTGTGTTTTTGCTGATTCCAAAGGTCAGTATGGAGTGCAGAGGTGGGATCCAGCAGGTTCTCACAGTTTCCCGAGAGTAGGATGTCTAATTATTTGTGTGTGCCGAGAGGGGGTTACTAATTGGTGATTTTGCCACGTGGTTATTGCCTTAGTTACGCCCCTCCTCTCAGCAGTAGCGCGCAGAACTGGAAGCAGTCTAGCAGGAGGTGCACCGGCGTGCGTGGCAGCCTGAGCCTGCGTGCATTCGTTTCCCACCCAAGGACTGGCGCAGCGGCTGCGTCCTTGCCACAGCCCCACCCAGGAATGCCCCGCCCCCGGAATGCCTGGCCAAGCCCCCATCGTGCCCTGCCCAGCCCCATTGGCGCTATGCCACAGTTTGAATCCCACCACCATGGGAACCTGTTACTAAAATTTTTGGATCCCACCACTGATGGAGTGTCTGCCTCATGTATCCATGAGTCCTCCCCTGGGTATCTTATACTCACTTTGTATGCATGGTTCACACTTGGTATTAGTGGTCCCACAAGGAACTGTAACTCCATAGCCTGGTGGGCAGAGGTCACAGCAGTCTCCAGTAGAGGTGAAGAGCCCATTTTCACAACCTTGATTGGCCACAACCTAAGCACAGAAGAAGAAGCAGAATTGGTTTTTATACCCCGTTTTTCTCTCCTGGGAGGAGTCTCAAGGTGGCTTCCAATTGCGTTGTCTTTCCTTCCCCACAAAGTGACCTTGTGAGTTGATGGGGCTGAGAGAGAGCTCAGTGATTTGTGACTGGCTCCAGGTCACTCCACCGGCTTCCCGTGAAGGAGAGGGGAATTGAACCCTATGTCCAGATTGGAGTCCACCATTTTAACCACTACACCACGCTGGGAAAGAAATCAAGTGTGCCAAAAGAGCAATCCTTTGGGCAGCAAATTCCAGAAAGGACAGCCCTCACTTGAGATTTTCATTTGATGTCCAAATGACAGGTTTCCCCCCATTCATTCCCCCTAAATAAGCAAAGGGCCACAGGGTAACATTAGAGGAGCAAGATTCAGTAGCCAGTATCACCTTAAAGAACAACAAAATTATCAGAGTATAAAAGCTCCCTTCATTAGATACAAGTAGGAATGGAGAGCCCCAAGTCCTTATATTTATTTATTTTATTTACATAAATTTCTGCCCTTACAAAAACCAATGAAAAACAGAAATGCTAGAAATCACATTTTATTTCATTATTTAATTTGTACCCTGCCTTTCCATCCAATGGGGAGCCAGGAGGAAACATCAGGGGAAGGCCTTGGCCTCAATGCTCTGTTGTTGGACCTCCAAAGGATCTGGTTGGCCACAGTGCAAGATGGGATGCTGGACTAGATGGACCCTCCCTGGTCTGACCCAGCCGGGCTCTTCTGATGTCCTTATCAGGAAATGGCCTCAGCATCTCTGCCCTGTGGTTGGACCTCCAGAGGAACTGGTTGGCCACTGAGTGGGATCGGATGCTGGACTAGATGGATCCTCCCTGGTCTGATTCAGCCAGGTTCTTCTGATGTTCTTCATGGCATCCTCAGGAATTTCTGCAAGCTTCCCAACACGGGGCCATAGCTTAGCCTGGTTCTCCTTCCAGCTCTAACCTTGATACTCCTAGGGTCATCTTTGCGTTGCCAATTCCGGGTGGGAAAATTCCTGGAGGTTTTGGTGGTGGAGCCCAGGGAGGGCAGGATTTGTGGATGGACCTCCGCTGGGTATAATGCCATAGAGCAGGGCTGGCCAACCTAGGGTGTTCCAGATGTTCATGGACTACAATTTCCATCAGCCCCTGCCAGGATGGCTTGGCCATGCTGGCAGGGGCTGATGGTAGTTGTAGTCCAGGGGTCTGCAACTTGCGGCTCTCCAGATGTTCATGGACTACAAATCCCATCAGCCACTGCCAGCACGGCCATGCTGGCAGGGGCTGATGGGAATTGTAGTCCATGAACATCTGGAGAGCCGCAAGTTGCAGACCCCTGTTTTAGTCCATGAACATCTGGAGCACCATAGGTTGGCCGCCCCTACCATAGACGCTACCCCGCCCTCCAAGCAGCCGTTTTCTCCGGGGAATGGATTTCTGTAAGTTGGGGATCGGTGGGAATTCTGGGAGATTTCCCAGCTGCACTTGGAGGGTGCCAACCCATGGTCCTCCTGACCTCAGAGGCTTTTTTTCATTGGGCATGGGATGAAGGGCCCGGCAGCAGCTTCCCCTGCGAGGCGTGAGCCAGCCAGACCAGGCCAAGGGAAATGGCTCTGCCGGCACAGGCCAAGATGCAACAGACACCGATTGTTCGCATCAGGAAAGAGAGGCAGGAAATGGGCACGGAGAAAATAGCAACCAGCGGCATTCAGGTCAGGGTGAGTGACCAGGAAAATACACCCAGTTGTATAACGGGAAATGAGGCTCTAATACTTTGCACACCACATAGCCCAGGGAAAACTGGGACCAGTCAAGGGTGGAGGAGTCATTTTGCTGACTGGGGAGGTTCTTGGCAGCCAGGAGTGGGCAAACCGAAACCTCAGTGGCTCGGCCAGCTGCACAGTGGCTGTATCTACTTGCCCTGGGCCCCTCTGCAGCAACAGTGGTGTAGCGCCAACGGGGAGGGGGGCGGGGGGGGGCGACCAGTGGTGGGATCCAAACATTTTAGTAACAGGTTCCCATGGTGGTAGGATTCAAACAGTGGCGTAGCGCCAATGGGGCAGGGCGGGGCACGACAGGGGCGGGGCATTAATAATTTCTCTGTTACTGTGAAAAAAAGGTTCCTAATTTCCAGTTGGTATCTTTCTGTCCATAATTTAAACTCACTATAGCAAGTCCTATCGTCGGCTGCCAACAGAAACAACTACTTCTCCTCTAACTGACTGCCTGTCAAATACTTAATACTTTCAAATACTTAATTTTGCTTCTAGAAATCAAAAGAAGGAGACTTTCCTTAAACAAGGAACTTGACCATATTTCTAAAACATGTTTTTAAAACAGCCAACAACAGGGAGAATGATCCCGTTTTCTACCTTCGCTAACCAGCCACATAGGAAACAACAGGACTTTATGATTTTTGGACCTAACGGAATTTCTAACGGAAAAGCAGACCCAATTAGGAACCCCCTCTCGGCACACACCAATAATTAGTGACCCACTCTCAGGAACTGGTGAGAACCTGCTGGATCCCACCTCTGGGTGCGACACCTGAGGTGGAGGTGTGGCCGGGTCATGGAGGGGGCGTGGCGGGGGCCTTATGGGGTGGGGTGCATGACACTGTGACAGGGACGCACGGAGCGCCCGCACCCTGGGCGCAGTTTCCCCTCACTCTGATCAGCACACTTAGGTTTGCCTGGAAGCAGTCTAGCAGGAGGTGCACCGGCGTGCGTGGCAGCCTGCGCCTGCGTGCCTTCGTTTCCCACCCAAGGACTGGCGCAGCGGCTGCGTCCTTGCCACAGCCCCGCCCAGGAATGCCCCGCCCCCGGAATGCCCGGCCACGCCCCCGTTGTGCCCCGCCCAGCCCCATGGGCGCTACGCCACAGTTTGAATCCCACCCCCATGGGAGCCTGTTACTAAAATTTTTGGATCCCACCACTGGAAAAAATGGTTGCTTTGGTGGGTGGGGCCCTGCTGTGTCCCCTCCCTCCCTCAGCCCCGCCCCCAAATCTCTAGGAATTTCCCAGCTCAAGAGATGGCAACGCTAGAGAGGCTCCTTTGGAGCACAGCCTTTGGAGAGGTGCATCTCTGCCCCAGACGGTGACCTTCTTCCCAGGAGGGTCTCTATTAATAACCTTTGGAATGCAGCTCTGCCACACCGAAACCCACCCTGCACAAAAAGGGCCCCCACCTCTGCGTGCTCTCCCTCCCTCCCTCCCTCCCTCCCTCCACTGAGGAATCCGAAGACTGCTTCTTCAGGGGGTGTCCCTAGGGAAAGCAAGAACTAAAATCTGCTCTCCTTTCTCCCTTCCCTGCCGCCGGGTTGGGTCCGGCATTAAACTCTTTTTAAAATTTGTTTTTGTCTAAGAAAACTTTTATTAGATTTTCAAAAATACCCGGAAGATTAAAAACAACTCAAATAAGTCAAAAATGACAAAGGACGAAGACTAAAGGGAAGGAAGGAAAGGGAAGAAGAGAAGAAAGCGAAAATGAAAAACGAGTTCCAGATAGAGAAAAAAATAGAAAAAAGACCAAATTAAAAAGAAAAGATAAGAATATGCATGACATGGATCAGTAGTTTGTCAATCTTTAAAGATACAAATAAACAAATCAGCAGAACACTGATCTCATCTAATAATATGTCCAAACCCCTTTATTCTGAACCTTAATAACTGTTGTTGTTGTTGTTGTTGTTGTTGTTTGTTGTTTGTTGTTGTTGTTGTTATATAAACCGCCCTCCCCTGATGGGCTCAGGGCGGTGAACAAAACATACAGATAGAGCACACAATAAAATCAATAGTGTCAAATTAATTAAATAAGCATTAGATAGTGGCTCTATACATGTTAAAACTAACCCCATTAAAAGCAGCGTCCAATCAAATATACAGATGGCGTCCTACTAACATATTGACATATATAAAAATACAACATGAGTCAAATCAAATTAAAGTTTCCTCCATCAGGTGTTTCCAGAATTAAACTGGGTCCAGAATTAAACTGTGTGCGCCACTTCTGAAGACCACGTAGTTCGGAGGCTGAACCCACTAAGCCCAGCACCTAACCGTGGGATCAGCCTGGCTGTGTCCAGTGTTGTGGACTTTGGAGTTATACCTAGTCTCTGGATAGTTGTCCGCCAGGAGAAAATGAACATAAGAACATAACAACAAGCTGGCTGGATCAGACCAGAGTCCATCTAGTCCAGCTCTCTGCTACTCGCAGTGGCCCACCAGGTGCCTTTGGGAGCTCACGTGCAGGATGTGAAAGCAATGGCCTTCTGCGGCTGCTCCTCCTGAGCACCTGGTCTGCTCAGGCATTTGCAATCTGAGATCAAGGCGGATCAAGATTGGTAGCCAGAGATCGACTTCTCCTCCATCAATCTGTCCAAGCCCTTTTTAAAGCTATCCAGGTGAGTGGCCATCACCACCTCCTGTGGCAGCATCTTCCAAACACCAATCACACGTTGCGTGAAGAAGTGTTTCCTTTTATGAGTCCTAATTCTTCCCCCCAGCATTTTCAATGGATGCCGCCTGGTTCTAGTACTGTGAGAAAGAGAGAAAAATGTCTCTCTGTCGACATTTTCTACCCCATGCATAGTTTTATAGACGTCAATCATATCCCTCCTCAGACGTCTCCTCTCCAAAACAAAGAGTCCCAAAATGGCTGCTGAGGACCCCAAATCCTCAGGAATTCCCCAACCCCGAGTTGGCAGAAGCCTTCTCCATCCCAGCCCTCAAATCCTGGGCAAATGGGACAAAACCAGGCCTGTATTTCTCGCCCTGAAGACATCTCCGCCATCCCAGCTCACAGCCCTGTTCTGATTAAACCAGGGGTAGGGAACCTGCGGCTCTCCAGATGTTCAGGAACTACAATTCCCATCAGCCCCTACCAGCATGGCCAATTGGCCATGCTGGTAGGGGCTGATGGGAATTGTAGTTCCTGAACATCTGGAGAGCCGCAGGTTCCCTACCCCTGGATTAAACCCTATAAACCTGTCCTGTCACTCTGGGTTCTTTGGGGGGGGGATCAGATTACAAAAAACCATAAGAGCCTTTCAATTAAAGAAAACACGGCTGCCACCCCACCCCATCCCTCCCTCCGTCCCCCGTCCCTTGGCCTGCTGTGTCTCCCTGGAAGAGGAGCCTGCTGTAAAATATTGTCTCCCCTTTGCCCCCCCCCCCCCCGGGGCCGAGAGACATCCCTGCATATGGAGATAGTTAATTATTGCAGAGCAGAAAAAGCCAGACGTAGGGGAGGATTTGGCAGGGTGGGGCGGGAGATCGGCTTCAAGGAGGCATTTTTCCCCCTCTATGTTTTAGAGGACCCCGCAGACAGAAGACAGTTCTGTGGGAGCAAAGGGAGCTCAGACAGGTCCGCCACGCCTCTCGAAACTGCCCGTCCTGTTTGCGGCTTGAAATAAAAAGACAAACTGAAAACCAGGTGTTCGAGATTTGACGGGTAACCTTTGATTCTCCGGGTCTTTGTTCATTTTGGGGGGCCAGGAAAACATCAGGAAAAGAGTAAGGCGGCTGTGCGGTTTCACAGAGACCTGTCAGGCATCGTGGCCAAACTGAGCCTCCATGGGCAAAGGCAGTTTATCTCTGAACAGCAGCTAAAGCAACGGGCAGAATTGGTTGGCTTGCTAAAGGTGTCTGTCCAGCTGCAGACAGAAACCGGATGCTGGGAAGAGGCCTGATCTAAGCATGGCTCGTCTTCCTTTCAATCACAGACAGAAAATATGAACGAAGACCGCGTTGAGCAACCTGGCTTCAGTAAGTGCCGGGAGAGAATTTTCTCCACCTTTCCCCCTTTTGGCCCAGTTCTTCCCTTCAAAGAAATGGGAAATGAAAGCAGCCATGTAGGATCAGACCAAGGATACATCTAGCCCAGCATCCTTTTTCACATCTTGGCAACCCCATAAGAACATAAGAACAAGCCTGCTGGATCAGACAAGAGTCCATCTAGTCCAGCACTCTGCTACTTGCAGTGGCCCACCAGGTGCCTTTGGGAGCTCAACCCCAATGCCACAAGAAAATCTAACTGTTGGACACAGGGGTAAACAAAACCCCTCTTCCTATGGTGTCCCTTCCTCCAGCTCTGGTGTTTTGGGGCAGGTTGCCTCTGAATATGAATGATCCATTTTATTATCATGCTATTACTTATCAAAGTGGGTTTCAAAAGGAATGGATGCAGTGGTGGGATCCAAAAATTTTAGTAACAGGTTCCCATGGTGGTGGGATTCAAATTGCGGCGTAGTGCCAACGGGGCGGGGCGGGGCACGAAGGGGGCGTGGCCAGGCATTCCATGGGCGGGGCATTCCTGGGCGGGGCTGTAGCAAGGACGCAGCCGCCATACCGTCCCATGGGCGGGAAATCAATGCACGCGAGTAATATGGCTGCCACGCACGCCGGTGCACCTCCTGCTAGACTGCTTCAAGTTCTGCGCGCTACTGCCGAGAGGAGGGGCGTAACTAAGGCAAAAATCACGTGGCAAAATCACCCATTAGTAACCCCCTCTCGGTACACACAAATCATTAGTCACCTACTCTCGGGAACCTGTGAGAACCTGCTGGATCCCACCTCTGAATGGATGGGCCACAACATTTGATTGTTTTGAGGCAGCACCTGAATTCTGGGCAAGAGGCTACTGTTAAAAGAGGACAGAATGTGGAAAACAGAATGGTTTTCAGATGGCAAAAGTGTCATATAAAAATGTGTTTTATCTCCCTGTCTGTTCTGTTCAGTCAGTATGCAGAACATACCCTAAGGAAAGAGGGATTAGATTTAGATGAAGGTGGAGTGAAAATTGGAGGAACATTCACAATCTGAGATATGCAGGATTACAGAGGAGAAAGATCAAAGCCATGACTACGGGGGAATTGCACAACTTTTAAGGTTGGTGAAGAATCATAGAGTTGGAAGAGACCCCAAGCGCCTGTTCTCCAGGAGCTGTCAAAGATTGTAGCAAGCGGTTCTGAAATTACTTCTGTTGCCAGTTCTTTTAATACCCTGGGATGTAGCTCATCAGGTCCTGGAGATTTAAATTCATTTAAAGTATTCAAGTATTCCTGTACTGTAAGGTGACCAGATGGTCACCTTTGTGAACCGGGAAGGGGGTAGGCGGCTGCGGGCGCGCATGAATGCGTGCGCAGCCGCAGAAGCGCACTGTCTTCTGGGGGCACTGTGAAATGGCAGCACCCCAGAAGGCCGTGCTCCTGTGGCCGCACACGCGGGAGACTGCCGCACTGCCTTGCGCCCCAGAAGGCAGTGCGGCAGCCTCCCAAAAATCGGGACAATTGAAATAACCCGCGGGACACGGGACAAATTGTTTGAAGGCGGCACTGTCCCGCCAAAAGCGGGACGTCTGGTCAGCCTACTGTACTGGCTCTTTATTTATTCTGTGCTGAATTTCCCTTACTGTATCTTCTGAGCCATTTCCTCCCAGTTGAGAACTGTTTTTCTTTTGGGGAAAAAACAGAAGCAAAGAAGGTGTTGAATAGTTCTGCCTTTTCTCTGTCCCCTGTCAGAACAAAAGGATAATCTGTACCATGGCCCCGGTGAAAACAAAAACAGTAGCACGAAATCAACGCACAGATTGCTTGATTGAGCATCCCCTCGGGGATGGGGCGGTATATAAGCTCAATAAATAAATAAATAAATAAATAAATAAATAAAATTGTTTTTCTCTGAAGAAAATACCACTCAGATACTAAGCAATTATGCTTTTGAGAGTGTGGGATTTTGAATGTAGATATTAGGGGAAGAATTGACTTCCTGAGGGATAGGTGGAATTCCCGCTCTGTTAAGCAAAATGTGGGCTAGACACATCTAGTGAAGAGGTTTGTCTAGATTCGAAGCTAGTGTTTAAGGAACTGTTTTTGAAGTATTTACCTGAGGCTAAAAAGAAGGTCTTTTCAACCTAATAGTAAGATCAACTGAATATAGTGTCACTAAAGCTAGTGTGTACGTAAAATAAATTAAATGTAGCATCTTGAAGGCACAAAGCTAGCGACCTGAGCCAAACTTGTAACACTTAGGGCAGTGGTGGCGAACCTATGGCACGGGTGCCAGAGGTGGCACTCAGAGCCCTCTCTGTGGGCACGTGCACACAGAGTGCATCATGTGGGGGGGAAGCACTGTTAAACCCCACTGATTTTTATGGGAAGAACTAAAGCGCGATCCCCTTTACCTGAGAGTAAGCTCAGTTGCTGGCGATGGGGCTTGCTTCTGAGTAAACCCTCCTAGGGTCGTGATTCACATGTTCGAAGCCAATGACTGCCACCAAGCTTACTCCCAAGTAACGCATGCCTCGGAGCCAACCATTTTTTCTAAACTAAAACCTCAGTATTCAGGGTTAAATTCGGTCGTGGTTGGCACTCTTGGCGCATAAACAAGTGGGTTTGGGGTTGCTTCTCTCTCTCTCTCTCTCTCTCTCTCTTCTCTCTTCTCGTTTGGGCACTCGGTCTCAAAAAGGTTTGCCGTCACTGACTTAGGGAAAAAGAGATATTGTTACTACTAGCATATAAGAACTACTCTACACCAGTCTGTTGTTTATAAATAGTTGTTCCTTTGCCAAAATTAACTTTTTCTTGTGAACAAAATAATCTTGTTCCATCGTTTTACTTTAAAGAGACTCTAGTGCCTGCTTTTTATTTTCTGACAGAAAGAGGTAATTTTTGCATTCCTTCAAGAACAGATTTCTCTCCCTGCCTGAGAGATGCCCAGCTGAGCACTTAAAGAACAACTTTACTGCTTATTATAAATTATGAAAGTGGGAAAAACCCCAAGTAAAATAAATCAAGTAAAATCACCACACTGATCCTACCTAAACATGATAAAAAATAAATTGTTAGCTCCTGAGAGCACCTTGTCTGGGCAGGACAGGGGAAGTCGTCTTACTTGGCCACCACTAAATCTTCTGACAGTGAATTCCACAGTTTAATTATTGAATACAGTAGTAGTTCCTTTTGCCCAAACAATATCTATATCCCATCAGTTTCACTGACAGCTTCCCCCCTCCCCCCGGAATCCTGGTATTATGGGACAGGAAGAAGTCTCTCGCCACTTTCTCTTCTACATTTAAAAGCCCTTTGCCTTTTCTTCTAGGCTCATTCCACACATGCGGAATAATGCACTTTCAAACTGCTTTCAGTGCCCTTTGAAGCTGTGCGGAATGGCAAAATCCACTTGCAAACAGTTGTGAAAGTGGTTTGAAAACGCATTATTTTGCGTGTGCGGAAGGGGCCCTAGGGAAGGGCCTCCAACTCCAGATCTTTGGGGGTTTTCTGCACCTTTTTTCTGGTCCTGCAATAAAGGATTTCCCCGCCTCTGCTACAGCGACCGGAATGGTACCTTTTCTGCGAAGTGCTCCGAGATGCACAAACAACAGGCTTTCTTCGCAGCGTGGTGTGTGGCTTTCTAACCTGCGGGGTGGGGGAACTCAGCCAGCCTCCGCACCACACACAAAGGGACTTTGATGAGGCTGCACCCTCTCCCGTGGCATTTTTCAAAACGCCGCACTCTTGTGGAACAGGTCTCCTGGACTCCAACATGTGGAGAGCAAGACAGGAAGGAATGGGCCTCGGGGTAGGAGAGCCGGCACTTTGCTGCCCTTGAATCAGAGGCTCCAAATCCCTCCCAACTTAATCCACAGATGGCTATCTTCTATCTTCTCTTTCCACTCACTCGCCTGGGGGTCACAGCTGCCTATCCCCTTCCTAGTAGACAGTCATCCTGTAGGGTATCAGCAGTAGGGGATTTGACAATGGAACCTTTGACTCTCAAAAGATTATGCCCAAATCCGCCTGCCTGTCTGCCTGTCCCAAATCTTGTTGGCCTCTAAAGGGCTCCTGGATTCAAATTCAGGATCACTGTAAGTTCTATTTCTCTACCATGTGGTTCTGGTGGGTGCTCAGGGCTGAAGGCTGTGGTCTGGTGGATCTTGTTCCTAACGTTTCGCCTGCATCTGTGGCTGGCATCTTCAGGCAGTGTTTTGAGAGAAGTGCGTCTGTTACACACTGTGTCCAGTGAGAAGGGAATGTTTTATTTTTAAAAATTTATACCCCACTAAGACATTCCCTTTTCACTGGACACAGTGTGTAACAGACGCACTTCTCTCTGTGATACACCTCTGAAGATGCCAGCCACAGATGCAGGCGAAACGTTAGGAACAAGATCCACCAGACCACAGCCACACAGCCCTGAAAACCCACCAGAACCACATGGTAGAGAAATAGAACTTACAGTGATCCTGAATTTGAATCCAGGAGCCCTTTAGAGGCCAACAAGATTTGGGACAGGCAGGCGGATTTGGGCACAGATTCAGGTGAAACGTTAGGAACAAGATCCACTAGGGGTCTGCAACCTGCGGCTCTCCAGATGTTCATGAACTACAATTCCCAGCCAGTTGGTCATGCTGACAGGGGCTGATGGGAATTGTAGTTCATGAACATCTGGAGAGCCGCAGGTTGCAGACCCCTGGACCAGATCATGCCCACACAGCCCGGAAAACCCGCAACAACCAGTTGAACCCGGCCGCGAAAGCCTTCGACAATACACTGCAAAGTATGGTTTCCACTTGCCTGCCAAACAGGATTCCAAAGCAGGATCATACTGGGATCCTCTTTTGCTAAGGGAAACAAAGCCCAGCAACCAGTCTGCAAGAAAATTATAAATGGCTAGTATAGAGAGGAAGCTTATCTCAGGCTCAGCCATGGAGGGGCAACGTATGATCCTTTTTTTGGTCAAGTTTCTCGTGCACATGGATTGTGAAGGCAGTAGGTGATGTGCAGATAGCAGTTGAAAGAGTCAAAACCCAGTGCCGTGCCACCTGTGTATGTGTGTGTGTGTGGGGGGGGGGGTCTTCTCCTCTGTGGAAAGGGGAGTTTACCAAAAGTGCACCCCCACCCCAGCAGTGGGATCCAAAAATTTTAATAACAGGTTCCCACGGTGGTGGGATTTAAACAGTGGCATGGCGCCAATGGGGCTGGGCGGGGCACGACGGGGGCATTCCGGGGGCGGGCCATTAATAATTTCTCTGTTACTGTAAAAAACTCTTACTGTAAAAAAAAGTTCCTAATTTCCAGCTGGTATCTTTCTGTCCATCATTTAAACTCATCATAGCAAGTCCTATCGCCTGCTGCCAACAGAAACAACTACTTCTCCTCTCATTGACTGCCTGTCAAATACTTAATACTTTCAAATACTTAATTTTGTTTCTAGAAATCAAAAGAAGGATGCTTTCCTGAAACAAGGAACTTTACCCTATTTCTAAAACATGTTTTTAAAATAGCCCAACAGGGAGAAATATCCCGTTTTCTACCTTCGCTAACCAGCCACGTAGGAAACAACAGGACTTTATGATTTTTGGACCTAATGGGATTTCTAACGGAAAAGCCAGATTCAATTATAAACCTCCCCTCGGCACACACAAATAATTAGTAACCCACTCTCGGGAACTGGTGAGAACCTGCTGGATCCCACCTCTGCCTCCCCCCCCCCCACCTTCCATCCTGCAGAAACTCAATTGACCTGGCTCAGAACTGATCATGCAAAATGTGACTCATACCATTCAGGCTTGCTGAACTCCTGGTGACCTACAAGCTCTCCATAAATTCCAAGTTCTCATCACCTTCTCCCATAAACACCTTGGGAGACCACCCTCAGCCTCGCCTACGGGCAAGGCCAGGATGAATCGTTAGACTAAACGCAAGATAGCCCAGGGCCCCCAGACAGGGATGATGGTGGAAGGCATCATCAGGTCTTAGCTGAGTTAGAGCAACCCCGGAGGGTTTTCGAGGCAAGAGACGTTCAGAGGTGGTTTGCCATGATGGCCTGTGAGCAACAACCCTGGTCTTCCTTGGTGGTCTCCCGTCTGAGCGTCAACGATGGCCAGCCCCGCTTAGCTTCTGAGATTTCAAGGCAAGAGACATTCAGACTGGGGGTGGCTCAGACCCCCTTGGGAACTGGTGTTCAGGGGTAGTGTTCGAAGAGATAGAAAAAGTGCAGAGAAGGGCAACGAGGATGATTGAAGGAATGGAGCACCTTCCTTATGAGGAGAGGCTGCAGCGTTTGGGACTCTTTAGTTTGGAGAGGAGGCGGCTGAGGGGGGATAGGATTGAAGTCTATAAAATTATGCATGGGGTAGAAAATGTTGCCAGAGAGACATTTTTCTCTCTTTCTCACAATACTAGAACCAGGGGGCATCCATTGAAAATGCTGGGGGGAAGAATTAGGACTAATAAAAGGAAACACTTCTTCACGCAACGTGTGATTGGTGTTTGGAATATGATGCCACAGGAGGTGGTGATGGCCGCTCACCTGGATAGCTTTAAAAGGGGCTTGGACAGATTTATGGAGGAGAAGTCGATCTATGGCTACCAATCTTGATCCTCCTTGATCTGAGATTGCAAATCCCTTAGCAGACCAGGTGCTCAGGAGCAGCAGCAGCAGCAGCAGGCCATTGCTTTCACATCCTGCACGTGAGCTCCCAAAGGAGCAGCAGTGGCGCAGTGGCTAAGAGCAGGTGCACTCTTATCTGAAGGAACTGGGTTTGATTCCCAGCTCTGCCGCCTGAGCTGTGGAGGCTTATCTGGGGAATTCAGATTAGCCTGTGCACTCCCACACATGCCAGCTGGGTGACCTTGGGCTAGTCACAGCTTCTCGGAGCTCTCTCAGCCCCACCTACCTCACAGGGTGTTTGTTGTGAGGGGGGAAGGGCAAGGAGATTGTCAGCCCCTTTGAGTCTCCTACAGGAGAGAAAGGGGGGATATAAATCCAAACTCTTCTTCTCTTCTTCTTCTTCAAAGGCACCTGGTGGGCCACTGCGAGTAGCAGAGAGCTGGACTAGATGGGCTCTGGTCTGATCCAGCAGGCTAGTTCTTATGTTCTTATGGTGTTGTGTGATGTTGTGGGGCAAGATAGGGGGGGCATAGAGGAAGGTGTTTGGGTGCTTAAACTTTAGTACTGGCACTAGAAGTCTAAACGCTTTCCCCTGATGCTGTTTCATAATAAAGTCATCTAAATACAGAGTCTCGTTGTTGAACAGTCCGAGGGCACGACAGGAAACTCAGCTGGGACGAGGCGTTGGAAGTCCCTGCCAAGGACAGCCGTCTGGCACAGTTGCCTGAACGACAGCGGCTTGGTTGGGAGGCGCTTTGTTCTGCCCAAACGATGGGATCCGCTCCAAGATCCCCTGAGGAGGCTGGATCAGCTCCGGAGGATCAACGTGGCATTTCCGCAATGCAGCGGCCCAGATAAGAGGCCTCCAATTTTGCTTCTTGTGTTCGTGGACAATACTTTCACAACAACCTTGAAAGGTAGCTCAAGTGATATTATTCTCAGATAGCACGGGGGAGGTGTGCCGTGCTGCAGAGACACAGAAACCTGCTTAAGATTGACTAGGGTTCACAGCACAGGGGACATTGGAAGCCAGATTAAGATCTGCTAAGGTCCTAAATTAGGTTATGTTAAGGACCAGAGCATTAACCCTCCAAAATGGCAATTTAGTCATTTTGGGGGGTTTTAAGAGACCCCTAACTTGGAGCCACAAACCAGGGTTCCCCAACATGGGGCTTTTGGGTGCTATCGTGTCCAGCAACATAAGAACATAAGAACTAGCCTGCTGGATCAAACCAGAGTCCATCCAGTCCAGCACTCCGCCACTCGCAGTGGCCCACCAGGTGTTGGTGGCCATCACCCCCTCCTGTGGCAGCATATTCCAAACACCAATCACGCTATGAAGAAGCGGTTTCCTTCTTATTGGTCCTTATTCTTCCCCAGCATTTTCAAATGTGTGCCCCCCTGGTTCTAGTATTGTGAGACAGGTTATGAGAAAAACTTCTCTCCACAACATTTTCTACCCTATGCGTACAATTTCAGATCTTCGATCATATCCCCCCTCAGCCGCCTCCTCTCCAAACCAGTCCCAAACGCTGCAGCCTCTCCTTTAGTGAAGGTGCTCCAGTCCCTCAATCATCCTCGTTGCCCTTCTCTGCACTTCTTGTTCTATCTCTTCGGGATATCCTTTTTGAGATGTATGCGACTGTGAACTGAACACAGGACTCCTAGCGCGCCCAGCACTCCACTGCTTCATATAAGGGCATGACAATCCTTGCAGTTTTATTATCAATTCCTTTCCTAATGATCCCCAGCATAGAGTTTGCCTTTTTCACAGCTGCCATGCGTTGAGTTGACATTCCCATGGAACTATCCACTAAGACGCCCAAATCCCTTTCCTGGTCTGTGACTGATAGCACTGACCCCTGTAGCGTGTATGTGAAGTTTGCCAATGGCCTCAACGGAATAGAGGGCACGCTAATCAAATTTGCAGGTGATACCAACCTAGGAGGGGTAGCTAATACCCCAGAGGACAGGGTCAGAATTCAAAATGACCAGGACAGATTAGAAAACTGGGCCAAAACAAACAAAATGAATTTCAACAGAGGTAAATGTAAGCTATGACACTTAGGCAAAAAAATGAAATGCACAGATGTAGGATGGGTGACACCTGGCTTGACAACGCAACATGCGAAAGGGATCTGGGAGTCTTCGTAGATCGTAAACTGAACATGAGTCAGCAGTGTGATGCGGCAGCCAAGAAAGCCAATGCGATTCTGGGCTGTATCAGTAGGAGTATAGTGTTGAGATTGAGGGATGATAATTGTACCTCTCCTGCATTGGTTGGACCTCACCTGGAATATTGTGTACAGTTCTGGGCACCACAACTCAAGAAGGATATTGACAAGCGGGAAGAGGGTGACCAAAATGGTCAAAGGTCTGGAATCCCTGCCCTACGAGGAGAAACTTAAGCATAAGCATTTTATTGTCTTTGTGCACGCACAACGAAATTTACAGTAGCATTCCTCGATGCACACAATTTCAGACTCATACCCCACCCTCACTTTCCCCTTCCTCAACCCACCCCTACACAGCCCCAAACACATCAACACGAAGCCACGGAGTTCAGTATCGCCACTAATGGTTTTATGCAGGTGCTGCCCCTAAGGCTGCTCTGTCCCGAAGTTTTGATAGACCTGTCTTGTCTGCCGGATGGTATCAGTTCCAAAAGAGAGTGTGCTGGATGAGACGGGCCTCTCAGAATATTTTGGACTTTCTTCAGGCTTTGGGAATTATAGAGTTCTTCCAAGGAGGGGAGAGGACAGCCGATAATCCTCTGTGCAGGAGTGATCACCCTTAGGGAGCTGGGGATGTTTAGCTTGGTGAAGAGAAGGTTAAGAGGTGACATGATAGCCCTGTTTAGATATTTGAAGGGATGTCATGTTGGTGAGGGAGCAAGCTTGTTTTCTGCGGCTCCAGAGACTAGGACCAGGAGTAACGGGTTCAAGGGGAAGGAAAAGAGATTCCACCTAAACATTAGGAAGAACTTCCTGAATGTCAGGGCTGTTCGACAGTGGAATGCAATACCTCGGAAAGTGGTGACATCTCATTTGGAGGTTTTTAAACAGAGGCTGGATGAACATATGTCGGGAGTGCTTTGACTGTGTGTTCCTGCATGGCAGGGTGCTGGACTTGATGAGGAAGAAGAAGAAGAGTTTGGATTTATATCCCCCCTTTCTCTCCTGCAGGAGGCTCAAAGGGGCTGACAATCTCCTTGCCCTTCCCCCCTCACAACAAACACCCTGCGAGGTGGGTGGGGCTGAGAGAGCTCCGAGAAGCTGTGACTAGCCCAAGGTCACCCAGCTGGCGTGTGTGGGAGTGCACAGGCTAATCTGAATTCCCCAGATAAGCCTCCACAGCTCAGGCGGCAGAGCGGGGAATCAAACCCGGTTCCTCCAGATTAGATACCCTTGTGGTCTCTTCCAACTCTATGATTTTAGGATTCCCCCTACCAATTAGTTCCAGCCTTTTAATAAGGAAATACTGGTCTACCTTACAGGGTAATCATTAATTATCCTGCCCTTTTTACAAGGAGTTCAGGCTATGAAGTAGGGATGCCAACCTCCAGCTGGGACCTGGGGAGTAGGAACCCACTAGAATTACAGCTCCTCTCCACATGGCACTGGAAAGAAACAGACACTTTGAAGGATGGGCTCTGTCACTTTATCCCGCTGGGATCCCCGTCCTCCCCAGCTGCACCCCAAATCTCCCAGAGTTTCATCACCTGGATCAGGTGATCCTAAGCCCCCACACCCTGCCAAAGGTGGGAGAGACCAGGCTACCCTGATGCGAAGCCACAATCGGGTAGGATCTGGGTCAAGGCATTTGGGAAAGGCCTGTTTGAGCTTCACCACCTTTCTTTTTGAAAGCGCTAAAGGATGATCAAAGGCAGGAGGAGGCAGGCAGGGTGCAGCCGGCACGCACAGTCTGCAATCCATGCCAAGGAGGGGCAGATTCTGTGCCAAGAAACCCCGGATTTTGGCCTCCAAACAAATTATGCAAACAAATGAGGATGTGCATCGGCTTGCCTCCCCTCCGATTGGCTCCGTTTGCTCATCTCGGTCTGCAAGGCATCATCTGAGTTTTGGATGAATCAGCAGGAGTGTGGATGTGTTTTGGGAGAAGAACGGTGCTTTAGGGAGATGAGAGCAGAGGTGGGATCCAGCAGGTTCTCACCAGTTCCCGAGAGTGGGTTACTAATTATTTGTCTGTGCCGAGAGGGGGTTACTAATTGGGTCTGCTTTTCCGTTAGAAATTCCATGAGGTCCAAAAATCATGAAGTCCTGTTGTTTCCTATGTGACCTGTTAGCGAAGGTAGAAAACGGGATAATCCTCCCTGTTGGGCTGTTTGAAAAACATGTTTTAGAAATATGGTCAAGTTCCTTGTTTAAGGAAAGTCTCCTTCTTTTGATTTCTAGAAACAAAATTAAGTATTTGAAAGTATTAAGTATTTGACAGGCAGCCAATGAGAGGAGAAGTAGTTGTTTCTGTTGGCTGTAGACGATAGGACTTGCTATAATGAGTTTAAATTATGGACAGAAAGATACCAGCTGGAAATTAGGAACTTTTTTTTTTACAGTAAGAGTTTTTGCAGTAACAGAGAAATTGTTAATGCCCCGCCCCCGGAATGCCCGGCCACGCCCCATCGTGCCCCGCCCAGCCCCATTGGCGCTACGCCACTGTTTGAATCCCACCACCATGGGAACCTGTTACTAAAAATTTTGGATCCCACCACTGGATGAGAGAGACCAAAAGAGTCAGGAACGTTAAGAAGAGCCCTACTGGAGCCAGGGAGGGTCCATTTAGTCCAGCATCCCATTTCACACAGGAGCCAACGGTTTCCCCTGGAGGTCCAACCACAGGGCAGAGAGGCTGAGGCTTTTCTGTGATGATGCCTCCCAACACTGAGATTTAGAGGTTGACTGCTTTGGAATGGGGAGGCTCCATTGAGTCACCACAACTGCAATCCCCCAATAGACTTATCTTTTATATATCGGCCTAATCCTCTTGTCCAAGAGTACCTTTTCAGTAGAAAAGTGTGATTGTGCCGAATGCTGAATCGACAACTCTAATTGAGGTGTTGTGGGTTTTCCGGGCTGTATGGTCGTGTTCCAGTAGCATTTTCTCCTGATGTTTTGCCTGCATCTGTGGCTGGAATCTTCAGAGAAGATTCCAGCCACAGATGCAGGCGAAACATCAGGAGAAAATGCTACTGGAACACGACCATACTGACCAGTGGTGGGATCCAAAAATTTTAGTAACGGGTTCCCATGGTGGTGGGATTCAAACTGTGGCGTAGCGCCAATGGGGCTGGCCGGGGCACGACGGGGGCGTGGCCGGGCATTCCGGGGCGGGGCATTCCTGGGCGTGGGCGCTGTGGCAAGGGTGCCTTGGCCGCTGCGCTCGATCACTTGGGCGAGAGGAAAGCGAATCTTGCACTTGCAGCGCGCAGGCTGCCACCCACGCCGGTGCACCTCCTGCTAGACGGCTTCAAGTTCTGCGCGCTACTGCTGAGAGGAGGGGCGTCACTAAGGCAAAAATCACGTGGCAAAATCACCCATTAGTAACCCCCTCTCGGCACACACAAATCATTAGTAACCTACTCTCGGGAACCTGTGAGAACCTGCTGGATCCCACCTCTGCCATACAGCCTGGAAACCACACAACACCCCAGTGATCCCAGCTGTGAAAGCCTTCAACAATACATTGAACTCTAATTGATTTGTTTGTTTACATTTCCAGACACACAGTGGCATTGGAGTACAGTTTTCTGACTTATCTTGACAACCACCCTTTGATGTAGGCCAATAATTCTATCTACGGCATTCGGATGCACTGCAGGCAAGCAGGGCCGGCCACCTATACTTACTCTGAGATTTGGGTAAGTGTTTGGTTTGAGTTGTTAACTCTTGGGTTGCCAACTGACCAGGGGAGAGGAATGCCTGGCTGAGTGCTTGTTTACTGCTGTCATTGCCAATGTCCAGGTGATGGCTGGAGACCTCCTGATAGTACAACTTATCTCCAGACAATTGAAATCAGCTCCACTGAAGAAAATAGCCACTTTAAACATAAGAACATAAGAACTAGCCTGCTGGATCAGACCAGAGTCCATCTAGTCCAGCTCTCTGCTACTCGCAGTGGCCCACCAGGTGCCTTTGGGAGCTGTTTTCTTTCCAGTGTAGGTGAATAGAAAGCTCTTGCTTGGAGCTCCGCCTCTCCAAAACGTTCATCTGTTGTAGCAACGTCAAAGAGGAATCCAGCGGTACCATAAAATAATACCAAAACGTATTCCGGCAGCACCTTTTGTGAGTCACCGATTCATCAGATAGGAGCAAGAAGAACTGCAGAAATGATATCAGGCTCAGGGAAGCTTAAACTGGAATATATTTTGCTAGTCTTTAAATGACACCCCTGAACTCTAATTTAACTGCTGCAATAGCATTCCCAGCCATGCCGGAAAATCATAAGAGCTGGAAGAGACCCCAAGGGCCATCAAGTCCAACCTCTTCAATGTTGACAGAGAGAAATTTTCCTCTCTTTCTCACAATACTAGAACCAGGGGGCATCCATTGAAAATGCTGGGGGGAAGAATTAGGACTAATAAAAGGAAACACTTCTTCACGCAACGTGTGATTGGTGTTTGGAATAAGCTGCCACAGGAGGTGGTGATGATGGCCACTAACCTGGATAGCTTTAAAAAGGGCTTGGACAGATTTATGGAGGAGAAGACGATCTACGGCTCCCAATCTTGATCCTCCTTGATCTCAGATTGCAAATGCCTAAGCAGACCAGGTGCTCGGGAGCAGCAGCAGCAGCAGCAGAAGGCCCTTGCTTTCACATCCTGCACGTGAGCTCCCAAAGGCACCTGGTAGGCCACTGCGAGTAGCAGAGTGCTGGACTAGATGGACTCTGGTCTGATCCAGCAGGCTAGTTCTTATGTTCTTATGTTCATGTGCAGGAACACACAATCCAAGCACACCTGACAGGTGGCCATCCGGCCTCTCTTTAAAAACCTCCAAGGAAGCAAACTCCACCAGTCTAGGTCTATTCTGCACCCCGCTCTTCACGTTGCGCTACGTATTTTAAGAATGGGCTCCTCTCATCGCTCGACATCTCTCTCCTCTGGACCCCAAAGTCGGTTGCCAGAAGCGTTCCCCTCTCCCATTCCTGTGGCCCCCTCCCTCAACTCCCTACCCCAACAAACGGCGGGTGAGCCTCGCCTTTCAACAAGCAGCAGGCAAGCACTAACTAGTCCTAGAGCAGCCCTGCTGAAGCCAGATTTCTGCAGCTGATCAAAGGAGGGCCCTGTTCCAAATGGGTGCTCCCGGTTCATCACAGAGCGGCTTACGGAAGGTTGGAATGTCACCTGCCCCGGCTTGATTCTTGCCCACTTTTCACGTGCAGGGGCAAGGAAGGAAGGGCCTGGCATTCTCCTGAAATTACACCCTTCCTTCTTTTCTGTCAAGTTGCCGCTGACCCAGGGATATCAGCCTCCAGGGCCTCCCAGCTCATCTCCAGACCACAGAGATCAGTTCCGCTCAGTGGTGGGATCCAAAAATTTTAGTAACAGGTTCCCATGGTGGTGGGATTCAAACTGTGGCGTAGCGCCAGTAAGGCTGGGCGGGGCATGATGGGGGCATGGCCGGGCATTCCGGGGCAGGGCATTGCTGGGCGAGGCTGGGGCAAGGACGCAGCTGCTGCGCCGGTCCTTGGGCGGGGAAACGAATGCACGCAGGCGCAGGCTGCCACGCACGCCGGTGCACCTCCTGCTAGACGGCTTCCAGTTCTGCGCGCTACTGCTGAGAGGAGGGGCGTAACTAAGGCAAAAATCACGCGGCAAAATCACCAATTAGTAACTCCCTCTCGGCACACACGAATAACTAGTAACCTACTCTTGGGAACCTGTGAGAACCTGCTGGATCCCACCTCTGATCTGGAGGCTAGAAAGGGGGGCATTTGCCAAAGGGAGGCCTCAGTGGAGCATAATGGCGGACAGCCCACTCCGCCAAATTGCCCTTTCCTTCAGGGGGGGCTGATCTTTGAAACCTGGAGCTGAGCTCAGTGGCGTATCTGCAACAGGGACAGGGGGTTCAAATGACCCTGGGCGCAATGGCACAGGGGGGCCACACAAAATCGCTCCCGCCCCCTCCTCCCCCGCGCTGACCCAACTCGGAAGCAGGCCGACTCAGAAGAAGAAGAAGAAGAAGAAGAAGAAGAAGAAGAAGAAGAAGAAGAAGAAGAAGAAGAAGAAGGAGAAGGAGAAGGAGAAGTGTGAAGAAGAGTTTGGATTTATATCCCCCCTTTCTCTCCTGCAGGAGACTCTCAGGGGCTGACAATCTCCTTGCCCTTCCCCCCTCACAACAAACACCCTGTGAGGTAGGTGGGGCTGAGAGAGCTCCGAGAAGCTGTGGACTAGCCCAAGGTCACCCAGCTGGCGTGTGTGGGAGTGCCCAGGCTAATCTGAATTCCCCAGATAAGCCTCCACAGCTCAGGTGGCAGAGCGGGGAATCAAACCCGATTCCTCCAGATTAGATACATGAGCTCTTAACCTCCTACGCCACTGCTGCGCCTGGCACCTGTCCGAGGGTCTGGGGAGGGCACGAGGCGGCCTGCAGGGAGACCAGGGGGGCTCGGAGGGCAGCTCTGACGGGCGCCGCAACAGCAGGTTGGCCCAGGAGCCACCTGCTGCTGCGGTGCCCATCTCAGCCGCCCCTGCCCCCAAGACCCGCCCACGAGCACAGGAGGGGGAGGGGGCACCCAGGGCAGATTTTCCCTGATATGCCTCTGGATGAACTGTAATTTTGAGAGATCTCCCCCCCGCCCCCGTGCCGCTGCCCCTGCATAATTATGGAAGGCTGAGATTCTGGATTCTCTAGGACAGTGGTGGCGAACCTTTGGCACTCCAGAGGTTATGGACTACAATTCCCATCAGCCCCTGCCAGCATGGCCAATTGCTGTCTCCCACCCCATGACTACCAGAAACAGGGGCTGATGCAAAAGAACGCAACAATATTCAAATTCGTTTGGTTCTTGTTAGGTACAAAGTCCAGACAGTCTAGTACAGGGGTCTGCAACCAGTGGCTCTCCAGATGTTCATGGACTACAATTCCCACCAGCCCCTGCTGAGTTGGCAACCAATTGGCCATGCTGGCAGGGGCTGATGGGAATTGTAGTCCATAACATCTGGAGTGCCAAAGGTTCGCCACCGCGGCTCTAGGAGGTCCTTATCAGCACCACATCGATCGCTGTTTAGCCCCCAGCGTTTTTGTTTGAAAACGAGACACGCGTCTCCCCCCCTCCACAAATTCATTAAATATTTCCTCCGCCCCTCGCTGTTCTTTCCAAAGAAAAATCCCCCTCAGCTCAAAGTCACAGCTAATAAGAATAGAAAATATTTAGCCCTGCAACGTGAATTGCCCTCCCCAGGAAGTGTGGATGGGGGGGATAAAGACAGCTTTTATTTGGCCCTGACCGCATAATTGCAGAAGCTGGCGAGGAAAAAAAAAGTTAATTCCAGACCAGGAAAAATGTGTTCCGCATTAATCCAGACATGAAACTCGCTGGAAAGACTGAATGAATGAACGCAGGAATTGTGTCGGCCATCTTCTTTCCCGCACACGGGCCGCTGCCAAGGCTTAACCTGAGCCAGACCCAAGTCTGCAATAAGTTGCAGAGAGCGTCTCTTTTATGGGGCCAGCTGGAAGATTTAAGATGGAGGAACTCCTCGCCCAGATAAGTGCCATTACTCACTCCAGGCTGATCAAAGGTCCCATGTAACAGCCTAAGAAGAGCCTTGCTGGATCAGACCAAAGGTCCATCGAGTCAGAATCAAACAGTTGGAAGGGGACCATAAAGGCCATCCAGTCCAACCCCCTTCTCTATGCAGAGTCAGCCGAGAGCATCCCTCACACAGGTGCTTTTTGAGACAGCATTCCTCCAGGGATTCAAGACTGACCAGAAAGTGTGAACACCCATTTCTTCGGAAGCAACAGGGAGGGTTATAAATTCACTGGGGGGTTCATTCACTGATGGGAGTAGGCCCTGCGGCCAAGGAGAGGGAAGAAGAGTAGTTTGGATTTATATCCCCCCTTTCTCTCCTGCAGGAGACTCAAAGGGGCTTACAATCTCCTAGCCCTCCCCCCCTCACAACAAACACCCTGTGAGGTAGGTGGGGCTGAGAGAGCTCCGAGAAGCTGTGACTAGCCCAAGGTCACCCAGCTGGCGTGTGTGGGAGTGCACAGGCTAATCTGAATTCCCCAGATAAGCCTCCACAGCTCAGGGGGCAGAGCTGGGAATCAAACAGTTCCTCCAGATTAGATACACGAGCTCTTAACCTCCTATGCCACTGCTGCTCCTCTGAGGAGACAGAGGAGGATTCGAACCCAGGTCTCCGTTCAACCACCATGCCACAGTCGGTGATTGGAAGCTGTGCAAGTGAACTACACCCTTTTGAAAGGCGTTGAGTTCGAGGGGAGGGGAGAAAGCTCTGCCTGAGGTGCTTTGCTTGGTTGGGCCCGTTCACATACTTAACTATGAGTTCGATGTGATTGTGTGAAATGGGGGCTGGGTCCTGATTCTGAAAAGAACTTGTTTTGAGGCACTTGCAAAGCAAGAACTGACCTGTCCCGAGTTCCAGTTCTGCTTTAGAGCGGCCTGAATCTTCAGAGCTTGCTAAAAGAGCATTCTTAAAGAGTGTTACCGTAAATGCAGTAAAGTTTGGTTAATCTCTTCATCGCTCCCTCCCACCTGACCCTGCCCTTCTCCCAGGGAATTTTTAAGGCAGGATCCATTTGAGATGCAGAAGCATCGTGGAGCGCCCCGGAGTCACACCCACGCACAGGTTTGCTGGAAGAGAAAGCCGCACATCTGGCGGCAGAACAACACAAACAAACGGACTCTTTTGCGTTTCATGAGGAGCCATTTATTTTAGGAAAAATTATCTGGCAGTTCAGGGCAAACCTTAGAACGTATGAAGAAATAATGTGGCTGTAGGTCCAGTTCAATAAAGCAGTAGGAGCAGCAATTGGCGTAGGAGGTTAAGAGCTCGTGTATCTAATCTGGGAGGAACCGGCTTTGATTCCCAGCTCTGCCGCCTGAGCTGTGGAGGCTTCTCTGGGGAATTCAGATTAGCCTGTGCACTCCCACACACGCCAGCTGGGTGACCTTGGGCTAGTCACAGCTTCTCGGAGCTCTCTCAGCCCCACCTACCTCACAGGGTGTTTGTTGTGAGGGGGGAAGGGCAAGGAGATTGTCAGCCCCTTTGAGTCTCCTGCAGGAGAGAAAGGGGGGATATAAATCCAAACTCTTCTTAATAATGCCTTGTGCCCAGTGGTGGGATCCAAAAATTTTAGTAACAGGTTCCCTCGCCAGCCCCCCCTCCTCAGCAAAGGGGGCAGAGGCGTACCTAGGCAAACCTGAGCCCTGGGAAAAACCCGAGTTGGATGCCCCCCCCCATGGGCAGCCACCCCACCATGACCCCCCCAAAAATTTTTTGCACCAGGTCATTTCAAAATCATCATCACATTATAGAAAATGCCCCAACTCACAAATCTGAACACAGCAATGGTGAAACACACAGGTTCTTTGAGAGATACTGGTGAGATAAAAGGTACAAGCGGCTGAGAATCAATGAATTGCAGTACCTAAAAGGGATTAACCCAGTTCAGGGAGTTACATTATTAGTCGCAATTGCTATATGGAACCTTCACGTTCGAAGGCAGGATGCCTCTCGGGGAGGCGAGGGCGTGGAGGTGGAAAAGCGGACCCAATTAGTAACCCCCTCTCAGCACAAACAAATAATTAGTAACCCACTCTCAGGAACTGGTGAGAACCTGCTGGATCCCACCTCTGCTTGTGCCCAGGGTTAGTGCATCTCTCCAATGATGCAAAATAAGAATCGCAGAACATTAGCACAATTTAACCCATCGAGTTTGCAAAATCCAGCTTTTCTTAAGATTGTAAGTGTGGTCATCCTGCAAAGGTTGGTTGTGCCAAAGAAAAAGCTCTCTCTTTGCTGATGTACCAAAAGACTTGCTCCTCCAGCTAGATGAAAAGGTCTGTAACTTCTGCGGCTCTCAGATGTTCCTTGGACTACAATCCCCCATCAGCCCTGTCCAGCATGGCCATTGGCCAGCTGGCGGGGGGAGCTGATGTAGTCCAGTGAACATCTGGAAGAAACTGAGTTAAGACTAACAAATGAAATAAGGGTAAGGCCAACCTATGGTGCTCCAGATATTCATGGACTACAATTCCCATCACCTCCTGGGAGTATGGGCTGATGGGAACTGTAGTCCATGAACATCTGGAGCACCATAGGTTGGCCACCCCTAACTCTATACAGAGTACTCCATAGAAATGAATGGGTCAAGACTGACATAATTTTGGATTGGATTGCACTGAAACCGTTTTAACTGATGCCTGAAGTGAGATAGTCAAGATATTTATAGAAGCTGGATTAGGAATTGGAGTGCTAAGCAAGGGAAAGTCGGGTTCAAATTATCACTCAGCCATAAAACTGATTGTGAGCCTGTCATTCTCAGCCTAGACTACCTCACAGGGTTACTGTCAGGCTAAAATGCAGGAGAAGAGACTCCCGAGACACCATTTTAAACTCCAGAAAGGACATACGCAACTGAAATATGTTCTCCTGGGCCTGACATTATCTTGGCTACATAACAATATCTGCGCAGAGATAAAAAGTTTGTTGACAGAGCATTTTTGTACATTCCCTGTAGGGTCAGGAAGACCTGGAAAAGAAGCTAGCGAGGCAGGCCAAACTGTTCGCTGGTGGTCCGTGGGATAGATGCCTACGAGCGAAAGGAAAGGCTGAATGTGTTAAGCTGTATGAAGTCCTGTATTCAAATTACGGTATAATTACAAGGCAGACGTGATTGAGAATCGTCCAAAATTGGAAATCTGATAAACTGTCATTATATATGATTGCAGCTGCCAGGTTGTTATTCAAATGTGAAAAGATCGGAGAATACTTTCTTCAGAAGACCAGATATTTAAATTAATTGTTTCTGCAGAAACAGATAAACTATCATCTTTGATAAGAAATCAACGCTGGGAGTCATACACAGAAACTTGGGAACCTTTAATATCTTACTTTAAAGCAAGTTATCCCTTAATACCTGTCTTGGTATAGGTGACAAGCAAACAAATTTGATGGGAGATATTTTTTTAATGAACTGAAACAGTTAAGTCAAACAGTATTGTAGCATTTGTTTCTCTTCTGCTTAGTAATATAGAGACAGCTCTTCCTAATAAATGTGAAAATCCCAAAAGCGCAGCAAAGAGAAGCTAATTTCTATCTAGAGAACATTTTCCAGTAAGTTACGTAATGGGAGATTTGTGTTTGGGCAAAAGATTGGAAGTCTGTGTAAATTATAAGTGTCAATGTATGTAAGTGGTGCTTTATTTGTTAATTTGTACGGATGTAAATCTAGATTTAAGACTTTGTTTTAATTTTATGATTCAATAAAGGTTCTGAACACACACACACACACACACACACACACAGGAGGAAATCAACATTCCTCGCACCTTCAGACCCATTTCACAACGCTCTGCTTTGCTTCACAGGCTAATCCAGGCGCATCTTCTCTGAGGAAACTAATGGGAGCTGTGCTTGCTCAGAGAACTTCCCACTGAATGGGGAAGGATTCTATCTGTGGTCGACTTCTGGAAGTCCAAATCTAGAGGAGGATGTTAGATATTTTTAAAAAAACAACAAGACAGGGATTACTCCCCCATCCCCAAAATGTGCGGACATTTTTTAAAGATGAAATTTCATTAAAACTTGTCTTCCTGACCCTGAAAACTACACCCAATGTACCAATGTACTGAGAAAGCAACTCAGAAAAGAAACAAAAGATGAAATCTAACCCAAAGTCTGTGAAAATTGCCCCTGCTTTTGATCTCGTCCACCGCAACCCACCTTTGTTTAAAACTAGACTTTGCAAAATGCCTTTAAAAATTGCATTCCCCCCTCCCCACAAATCATACTTTGACACATATGCAAACACCACCACCACCTCCGCTCGGAGCACATTCAGAGAAATTCAGGAACACGCAAAAGAACGAAGAGTCATATTTATTTACTTATTTTCAAAGTTTGTGCACCATCTTTCCAAGAATACTTCTTCTTCTAACAAGACTATCCTCAGCAGAGAGTTTCAGGGGGTAGCCCTGTTTGTCTGTTGTAGAACAGCAACATTCAAATCCAATACCACCTTAAAGATCAACCAAATTTCCAGGAATAAAAACTTTGGTGAGCCAAATCTCCCTCCATTAGTATCTGACAGAGGGAATTTTGATTCTGGAAAGTTGGACCCTGAACATCTTGTTGGACTCGAATTTAGCTGTCCTAAACGGAATACACCTTTCTAAGTCCTTTGAGGTCTATGGGCTTAAGAGGTGGCAGATCTCCACTTAGGACCGCAGAGTATATTCCTGTCCCATTTCCTGCTTAAAAAAAAAATGCAAAACCATCTCTTGGCATCTTAAGTCCAAGTCCAAGGGCAGCAAAATGCATCTGAATATATATATATTTTTTGCTCTTTTGCTTAGAGGTCATATATGTCTCCTTGTTTCTGCAGGGGGATTCGGCTTTGGCGTTTCCAAAAGTGTTCCACCCGGCAGCCCAAATTAACAGGAATCTTGTAGCACTTTAAAAACGGAGGTAATTTTATATCAGCTGCAGTTTTTTGTGGACGGCAGGGACAAAAAGTGTGGTTCTAGTAGGAGAAGGAGCAGCAGCGGCGTAGGAGGTTAAGAGCTCGTGTATCTAATCTGGAGGAACCGGGTTTGATTCCCCGCTCTGCCGCCTGAGCTGTGGAGGCTTATCTGGGGAATTCAGATTAGCCTGGGCACTCCCACACACGCCAGCTGGGTGACCTTGGGCTAGTCACAGCTTCTCGGAGCTCTCTCAGCCCCACCCACCTCACAGGGTGTTTGTTGTGAGGGGGGAGGGCAAGGAGATTGTCAGCCCCTTTGAGTCTCCTGCAGGAAAGGGGGGATATAAATCCAAACTCTTCTTCTCTTATAGTGGAATAAAAATTTGGTTTCTCTTTAAGGTGCCTAATGATTATGAATGAAGGGGGCTTCCTTCCAAGTAACTGGAAGTCAATTTCCCTACGGCCCCTTCTGCACATGCAGAATAATGCACTTTCAATCCACTTTCACAACTGTTTGCAAGTGGATTTTGCTCTTCCGCACAGTGAAATCCAGCTGCCAAGTGCATTGAAAATGGACTGAAAGTGCATTATTTTGCATGTGAGGAAAAGGCCTAATTCCTTCCCCTCTGCTGTAGTCACAGGGCTAAGAGAGCAGCAGTGACATAGGAGATTAAGAGCTCCTGTATCTAATCTGGAGGAACCGGGTTTGATTCCCAGCTCTGCCCCCTGAGCTGTGGAGGCTTATCTGGGGAATTCAGATTAGCCTGTACACTCCCACACATGCCAGCTGGGTGACCTTGGGCTAGTCACAGCTTCTCGGAGCTCTCTCAGCCCCACCTACCTCGCAGGGTGTTTGTTGTGAGAGGGGAAGGGCAAGGAGATTGTCAGCCCCTTTGAGTCTCCTGCAGGAGAGAAAGGGGGGGTATAAATCCAAAACTCTTCTTCTAAAATACGTACTGTAGGTTTGCATCCTTTCCAAGTATTTTTTTGCAATTCCCATCCCAACTTCTGACTGGGAGTTTTTGATTTATACATTCCCCTTTGCTCTCTTGTAAGGAATCTCCAGGTGGCTCACAAATGCCTTTCTCTTCCTCTCCCCACTTTGTGAGGCAGGTGGGGCTGAGAGAGTCCTGAGAGAACTGGGACTGGCCCCAAGGCCGCCCAGAAGGCTTCTTGTGTAGAAGTGGGGAAACAAATCCGGTTCACCAGATAAGAGTTGGCTGCTCCTGTGGAGGAGTGGGGAATCAAACCTGGTTCACCAGATTAGAGCTCACGTGCTCTTAACCACTACACCCTGCTGTCTGATATCTCCGTTCCTGTTTGGCTATGATGTGAAAGCTTACACCCCAAACACCGTGTTCTTTAAGGCGCTACTGGACTTGAAGCTGGCCGTTCCACTGGAGACCAATAGGACTACTCTCGGAAACTGCCTTCCAAGTAACTGTAAGGCTGCAGACAGAATGCAGTCCAGGGGTTCTGGCTCAGTGGTATGCAAAACATCCCATGTTCAATTCCCGGAATAGCCAGTTAAAGAGGATGGGCTAGTACAGTGGTGGCGAACCTATGGCACGGGTGCCAGAGGTGGCACTCAGAGCCCTTTCTGTGGGCACGTGCAAACAGAGTGCCGCCCCGCCCCCCCACACACACACACATCTAGGCTGGCCTGGGACGCTGGGCTCGATTATTAGCATTAAACCTAAGACCTAGTTTTGGGGAAGCAGTGTAGGTAACCCTGTTAAGCGCTGTTGCTGGCAATGGGGTTGCTTCTGAGTAAACCCTCCTAGGGTTGTGATTCACCCGTTGGAAGAGTTGCACAGTTGCTTCAAAGCAAAGCCACAGACTACCACCAAGCTTACTCCTGAGTAACGCACGCCTTGGAGTCAACCGTTTTTTCTAAACAAAAACCTCAGTATTCAGGTTAAATTGCTGAGTTGGCACTTTGGGATAAATAAGTGGGTTTTGGGTTGCAATTTGGGCACTCGGTCTCGAAAAGGTTCGCCATCACTGGGCTAGTAGGTCATGTGAAAGGCCTGTCTACCTGGGACTTCCAGTCCAAGCAGACAATACTGGCTTTGTATTGTCGAAGGCTTTCACAGCTGGAATCATTAGGGTGTTGTGGGTTTTCCGGGTTGTACGGCCGTGTCCCAGTAGCATTTTCTCCTGACATTTCGTCTGCATCTGCGGCTGGCATCTTCAGTGGATCATTCATGCAGATGCAGGTGAAATGTCAGGAGAAAATGCTACTGGGACACGGCCGTACAACCCGGAAAACCCACAACGCCCCAATACTGACTTTGTCGGCCTGATGGTCCGACTGAGCAGAAGCAGGCTTCGCTTAGTAGATCTGAGCAGGATTCCAAGCAGCGCTGTTTAGGACGGCATCGGGAGCCACAGAACAGTCCTGTGAGGTAGGCCCCTTCTTATTCTCGTTCTGCAGATAAGGAACTGAGCCAGAGGGAGGTTCTGGTCCATTTGAACTTGGTAAGGGGTCACTCATGCTTCTAACTTCTTTGAAGCAACAAGTGGAGTGTGGTGGAGTTCAGAGGTGGGATCCAGCCGGTTCTCACCAGTTCCCGAGAGTGGATTACTAATTCTTTGTATGTGCCGAGAGGGGGTTACTAATGGGGTCCGCTTTTCCATCTCCACGCCCTCGCCTCCCCGAGAGGCATCCTGCCTTTGGACGTGAAGGTTCCATATAGCAATTGCGACTAATAATAAAACTCCCTGAACTGGGTTAATCCCTTTCAGGTCCTGCAATTCATGAATTCTCAGCCTTTCGTACCTTTTCTCTCCCCAGTCTCTATCTAAGAACCTGTGTGTTTCACCATTGCTGTGTTCAGATTTGTGAGTTGGGGCATTTTCTATAATGTGATGATGATTTAGAAATGACCTGGTGCAAAAAAAAATGTTGGGGTCATGGTGGGGTGGCTGCCCATGGAGGGGGGGGGCATGCAACTCAGGTTTTGCCCAGGGCTCAGGTTTGCCTAGGTACGCCTCTGCCCCCTTTGCTGAGGAGGGACTGGCGAGGGAACCTGTTACTAAAATTTTTGGATCCCACCACTGGTGGAGTTCCTTCTTTGGAGGTTTTTAAAAAGAGGCTGGGTGGACATATATCGGGAGTGCTTTGATTGTGTGTTCTTGCATGGCAGGGGGCTGGACTAGATGGCCCCTGGGGGTATCTTCCAACTCTGTGATTCTATCCCTTTGCTGCCTTTTGCCCTCCTCCTCTCTCTGAGCTCCTCAATGTCACATCAAAAGAAAAAATAAAACAGAAACATACTGCATGATCTGGGAGGCATTATTCCGAAAAGAAGTATGCGCTGATGTAAACAACGGCGCCACCTCAAAGGGAACATGCCTGCTCTGACTTTTCTCCTGGGGGGATCTGGAGTGACTCACTCCCTTCCTTGTGTATATGTGGGTGGGGCGGGGATGGGATGGGGCGGGGGGGGGGGAGAGACAGGGTCATACATTAACTGCAGCTAACTCAGAAGTCTCCATTCCTGTGCTTATCTACCAAAGGGCATTGCCGCTTGAAAACTTTTATCCCCTGAAAACTTGGTTGGTTTCTCTGGTGCTACCAGATTTGGAATCTTGAACAACATGAAGATGTTGACGAAGAAGAAGAAGAAGAAGAAGAAGAAGAAGAAGAAGAAGAAGAAGAAGAAGAAGAAGAAGAAGAAGAAGAAGAAGAAGAAGAAGAAGAAGAAGAAGAAGAAGAAGAAGAGGAGGAGGAGGAGGAGGAGTTTGGATTTATATCCCCCCTTTCTCTCCTGCAGGAGACTCAAAGGGGCTGACAATCTCCTTGCCCTGCCCCCTCACAACAAACACCCTGTGAGGTGGGTGGGGCAGAGAGAGCTCCGAGAAGCTGTGACTAGCCCAAGGTCACCCAGCTGGCAAGTGTGGGAGTGCACAGGCTAATCTGAATTCCCCAGATAAGCCTCCACAGCTCAGGCGGCAGAGCGGGGAATCAAACCCGGTTCCTCCAGATTAGATACATGAGCTCTTAACCTCCTACGCCACTGCTGAAGATACCCCTAATAGCTAAGCTAAGGAAAGGGTAAGCATTATGGGATGTTGGGTGTATGCACTCTTAAAGTTTGCAAGCCAGCGAAGTTCTAAGTCAGAGGTGGGTCCAAATGTCTGCTCTCTCCCTGAAGCCGGGTGACCTTTGGGCAAGCATGTACAGCCACCTGCCTACCTGGCAGGATTGTTGTGATCGAATAATTGGAAGAGACCCCATCTAGTCCAATCCCCTGCCATACAGGAATACACAATCACGGCACCTTTGAGAGATGGCCATGCAGCTTCTCTTTAAAAACCTCCAAAGAAGGAGTTTCCACCACACTCTGGCCCCATCAGCACATGCAAAATAATGTGTTTTCAAACCACTTTCACAACTGGTTGCAGTGGATTTTGCCATTCCGCACAGCTTCAAAGAGCATTGAAAGCAGTTTGAAAGTGCATTATTCTGCATGTGCGGAATGAGCCTCTGAGTGCATTCCACTGTCGAACAGCCCTGACAATCAGGAAGTTCTTCCTGATGTTTAGGTGGGATCTCTCTTCACCTTGAACCCATTACTCCTGTCCTAGTCTCTGAAGCAGCAGAAAACAAGCACCAACATGCCATCCCTTCAAATATCTAAACATGGCTATCATGTCACCTCTTAACCTTCTCTTCACCAACCTAAACATCCCCAGCTCCCCCAGTCTCTCCTCTTAGGCCATGGATTCCAGACCTTTGACCATTTTGGTTGCCCTCCTCTGGACCTGTTCCACTTGTCAATATCCTTCTTGAGTTGTGGCGCCCAGAACTGTACACAGTATTCCAGGTGAGATCTGACCAATGCAGAATAGAGAGGTACTATTATGCCCCTCGATCTATACTCATATTGATGCGCCCCAGAATCGCATTTGCTTTCTTGGCTGCTGCATCACACCGCTGACTCATGTTCAGTTTGCAGTCTACTAAGACTCCCGTGATGATAAAAGGGAGAACAGCCGTGTGTATGGTTTCAACTTGCTTGAAAGCTAACAGGAGGAATGGAACTATTATTCATTTAATTGCATGAATTATAACACATAACTCACATTATTAAAATGTGAATAAAATATTATCTGAATGTGGACTCCACCTGCAGTCTTACATGGTTCTGTTTTACTTTTTTCCTGCTCTAACCATGCTGTACTCCATGTCACTTCCAGGATGGTTCAGAAGTATGAAAACTTTAAACAAAGTGTTGTGAATTCGATGGCTGAGTGAAGCCCCACAACATTATATGTACACAGGATCTGAACTCGGCTCCAACCTCGCTTTTACGCATGGAGACACGCAAGCATTAGTTTGATGCAGGGAGTTGTATTTGGTGCCCTTGCCCATGGTTCGAATTCCAGCTAGGTAGTTGCTGGGGCATAGCACGGTCCCAAAGCCAGGCTCTTACGCAAGTTGGTCATGGTATGCCCATGCATTCTGTGTATGCTCAGAGGCACTCTGACACTTTCCAAGTCACACATCCCAGATGAAGAGTGCAATGTAATGGAGTTACTGCAGAGCCAGGGTGGGGTAGGGGTTAAGAGCAGGGGCTGTTAGCTCGTGAACTGGGTTTGTTTCCCCGCTCCTACACGTGGAGCCTGCTGGGCGACCTTGGGCTAGGCACAGTTCTTCAGAGCTCTCTCAGTCCCACCTGCCTCATGCGGTGTCTTTTGTGGGGCGAGGAACGGAGAGGAGTTTGTCAGCCGCTTTGAACCTCCATACAGGAGAAAAAGGCAGCCTATAAATCCAAACTCTTCTTCTTCTCCTTCTTCCTAACCAGTTGAAATGAATGGGCTTAGACTCCACTGGAGGCTCTTGAACTCAGAGCTGGCCTGGAACTCAAGTCCGCAGCAGATGAAACTCTTGCAAACTTTTTGGAAAGGGCCCCTGATTCCCGCGGCCCCCCCCCCCCCCCGCATTCAAGCCCTCGTGGTGGCGAACCTTCGGCACTCCAGATGTTATGGACTACAATTCCCATCAGCCCCTGCCAACATGGTCAATTGGCAAGGGCTGATGGGAATTGTAGTCCATAGCATCTGGAGTGCCAAAGGTTCGCCACCGCATCACATCACCAAACGCAGCCCCAACGGGGCGTGTTGACAGGCGAGAGTCCCTCCGATCGGACTCCAAGGGGCTTACTCGCGAGTAAGCCCGTCCAGGGCTCGGGGCCCCGCGCCCGCTCTCCAGTTCCCTGCGCCTGGAGAGGCGCCGGCTGGGCGGCTCCCTTCGCCCCCCAAGAGCGCGCCATTCCGCCCCAAACCCTCCCGAGCCCGGGATCCGTCCCGTCCCGTCCCGCCACGGCGCAGCGCGCGAGACCGGCAGCAGCCCGAACGGAGACTCACCCCGGCGGCCAAGAGGGGCAGCAGCCACAGCGGGAGCGCGCGGGTCCGTTTCATGGCAGCTCCAGCGGCGCCTCCCGCGCCGGGTCCAAGGCGGGGCAGTCTCGGCTCTGCGCTCCGGCTCCGGCTCCCAAAGGAAGGCGGCCGCTCCCCGGGTCGGTCCTCTGGGCTCCTCCGAGGCGATCCCAGTCCACCCGGCTCACGGGATCTGGCGCCGGTGGGGAGCGGGGTGGCTCCGGGGGTCTCGCTCCAGGCAGCCTCCCCGCCTCGCCCCCCCCCCCTCTCGGCGTGGAGCCCCGCGCCCCACCGAGCCGCCTCCGCGCCGCGCCGGGGAAGGAGATCCAGATGTGGCTCCAGAGGCGGGCGCGAGGGGGCGGGCGGGGCTCTTCTTGCCCTCCCCCCAAAAGCGCCCGAAAAAACCAACCCGGCGAGGGAGGCGGCCGCCTGGCTGCGCCCCCGGGCAGCTCTCGCTTTGGATCGGGGCGCAACGGAGCCCGAGGAGGCGGCGGCTCTCGCCGAGGGCGTCCGGGCGCGTTTGGCAGGCGGCGGCGCCTCTCTGGGCTGGGCTGCTCCGCCCTGTCTCCTCCCAGGGGTGGGGTGCGCGGGTGGGCTCGCCCCCTCCAGACTGAGGGACTGCCCTGCGCCGGGGGGGGGGGGGGGGCCTGGGCTGGGCTGGAGCGAGCCAAGATCCCAGCTGGTCCGGGGAGACCCTGCCCCCACCAAGCAGATGGGGGCACCACTGCCCCCTGTTGGTCATCAAAGGTTTACTGCCTCTGGACGTGGAGGCTCCACGGTAGCTGATGGACTGTTGGGGGGGGGGGAATGCCCCTTTTCAGCCCCGCTGGGCTATCGTGTCCCAGCCCACAACGAGTGGCAGTGAGTTCCTCAGGTTAAGCATCGCTGGTGTAAAATGGGGGCACCACTGCCCCCTGTTGGTCATCAAAGGTTTACTGCCTCTGGACGTGGAGGCTCCACGGTAGCTGATGGACTGTTGGGGGGGGGGGAATGCCCCTTTTCAGCCCCGCTGGGCTATCGTGTCCCAGCCCACAACGAGTGGCAGTGAGTTCCTCAGGTTAAGCATCGCTGGTGTAAAATGGGGGCACCACTGCCCCCTGTTGGTCATCAAAGGTTTACTGCCTCTGGACGTGGAGGCTCCACGGTAGCTGATGGACTGTTGGGGGGGGGGAATGCCCCTTTTCAGCCCCGCTGGGCTATCGTGTCCCAGCCCACAACGAGTGGCAGTGAGTTCCTCAGGTTAAGCATCGCTGGTGTAAAATGGGGGCACCACTGCCCCCTGTTGGTCATCAAAGGTTTACTGCCTCTGGACGTGGAGGCTCCACGCATTTGTAGATAATGGACAGCTGTTGTTGGGTGGGGTGAAGGCCCCTTTTCAGCCCCGCTGGGCTATCGTGTCCCAGCCCACAACGAGTGGCAGTGAGTTCCTCAGGTTAAGCATCGCTGGTGTAAAATGGGGGCACCACTGCCCCCTGTTGGTCATCAAAGGTTTACTGCCTCTGGACGTGGAGGCTCCACGGTAGCTGATGGACTGTTGGGGGGGGGGGAATGCCCCTTTTCAGCCCCGCTGGGCTATCGTGTCCCAGCCCACAACGAGTGGCAGTGAGTTCCTCAGGTTAAGCATCGCTGGTGTAAAATGGGGGCACCACTGCCCCCTGTTGGTCATCAAAGGTTTACTGCCTCGGGATGTAGAGGCTCCACGGTAGCTGATGGACTGTTGGGGGGTAAATACCCCCTTTCAGCCCTGCTGGGCTATCGTGTCCCAGCCCACGACGTGTGGCAGTGAGTTCCTCAGGTTAAGCATCGCTGGTGTAAAATGCCACCCATCTCCCCTACACCCACCGACACACACCAGCAGAGGGAGGGGCCTTTGTTCAGCAGCAGAGCCTCTGCTTGGCATGTCGAGGGTCCCGGGTTCGATTCCCGGCAGCTCCAGGTGAAAAGACCAGGAAGGAAATGTAGTGAAAAAAGACCTCCGCTCGAGACCCTGGAGAGCAGCTGCCGGCCCGAGTAGACGAGATTGGCCTTGAGGGACAAAGGTCATCAGGAAACAGCTCCATGTGTTCTAGCTGGGGCTCAGTGGTAGAGCATCTGGGTGCTGAAGGCCTGTGTTCAAGTCCTGGCATAGCCAGTTAAAAGGGCCAGAGTGATGGGGAAAGACTTCTGTCTGCCTGAAACTCCAGAGAGGCGCTGCCAGCCTGAGCGGGCAATGCTGACTGTTGATGAACCAGGGCTTTGATTCAGTGCCCGGCAACTTTGTGACCACGTGAACGCTGATACCTTTTAAAAAACAGTGATGGGAAAACAATGAACAATATGTCTCTTGGGGTGCTGTGTGGTTTCCGGGCTGTATGGCCGTGTTCTCGCAGCATTCTCTCCTGACATTTCGCTTGCATCTGTGGCTGGCATCTTCAGAGGATCTGAAGATCTGAGGATCCTCTGAAGATGCCAGCCACAGATGCAGGCAAAACATCAGGAGAGAATGCTGCGAGAACACGGTCATACAGCCTGGAAACCCAGGGGCGTACCTAGTCAAACTGGTGCCCGGGGACAAAACCTGAGTTTGGCGCCCCCCCCCCCCCACGCCCGGCTTATGGGCGGCCACCCTCCCCCACCATGACCAAACAATGATTTTTTGTACCAGCTCACAAAACACCTCCCCCTCCCATCAAAACATACATGGCTCTCTCCCCACTACCTCTTTTCCTAATTTCCTAATCACAACAACCCTATGAGGTAGGTTGTTAGCCTGAGAAACAACTCCAGTGCAAGTGGGTATTAAGCATGTAAATCTCTCACAAATCACCTCCAGCAAAACATTTACCAAACAAATGTCAGCATCATCTTTCACAAAACACCTCCAGTGGAATCCACCCGCAAACAGCATCACTTTCAATGGTGTTTAAACTAGGGAGCTCAGATTCTTCTTTTAAATCTACCTGAAAGGGAAAATCTGGGGTCCCTGGTTAAAACAAAATTGAAAGTGATGCTGTTTGGGGGTGGATTCTCCCCCACCCACATTTGGACAAAAATTGTCCCATTATGTCCTGCCCAAATATGAACAAATGCGAATGCAAGGTATTTGGGGTTTTGGGGGGTATTTTTGGTGTTTTTTCGGCCTGCAGGGAGCACATTTTTTAAAGCTAGTTGCACCATGATTTCAGGGCATCATCCAGAGACTGCCCTGATGATACCACCCGAGTTTGGCGATGTTTGGTTCAGGGGAAGCAAAGTTATGGAAGCCCAAATGGAATGCCCCCGTCCCCAATGTTTTCAATGGGAGCTAACCTGAGATGGGGGCTACCCATTTGAGGGACCATAACTTTGGTCCCCCTGAACATAACTTCACCAAACTTGGGTGACATCATAAGAATAGTTACCAGATGATACCCTGAAATTTTGGTGTCACTAGCTTTAAAAATACATCCCTTCCAGGCACTCCAAGAAATTTGCCCAAGATTCTTTGTTTTGCAGTGACTTTGCTCCATTGTAACTAATGAGGAATTTCTGAGGCAGGCTGCACATTTTTGAAGATAGAGGTGCCAGACTTTCAAGGTGGCTCCAAGAGGCCTTGAGAAATAGCATCCAAGCTTGGTGAGCTTTGCTTATGGAGTGTGGGGGGGGGGAGTTGAGAGAGTTCTGAGAGAACTCAGCCCACAGGCTTTCATGTGCAGGAGCGGGGAAACAAAATCAGCCTTTTGGGGGCCCATAAAATTGAACCCACAGAAGCAAAGGTCTCCAAACCTGGATGCTATTACCAGGAGGCCCTCCTGGAGCCACCCTGAAAATCTGGTGTCTCTATCTTCAAAAATGTGCAGCCTGCCTACACACTCAGAAATTTCCCATTGGCTACAATGGAGCAAAGTCACTGCAAAACAAAGAATCTTGGGCAAATTTTTTGGGGTGCCTGGAAGGGGTGTATTTTTAAAGCTAGTGACACCAAATTTTCAGGGTATCATCTGTTAACTATTCTTATGATTCCACCCAACTTTGGTGAAGTTATGTTCAGGGGGACCAAAGTTATGGTTCCTCAAATGGGTAGCCCCCATCTCAGGTTAGCTCCCATTGAAAACAATGGGGATGGGGGCACCCCCTTTTGAGGGTCCCTGCTTTACTTCCCCTGAACCAAACATCACCAAATTTGGGTGGTATCACCAGGACAGTCTCTGGATGGTACCCTGAAATTTTGGTGCTGCTTGGCTTAAGAGTAGCCCCCTGCGAAACCAGAGAGTGAAAACACTTAAAACATTTAAAAATACACAAACGACCCTGAAATGTTGGCGCCCCCCCACGTGACCAAATGGGGGGCGCCCGGGGACATAGGGTACCCCCTGTCCCTAGGCAGGAACGCCACTGTGGAAACCACACAGCACCCCAGTGATTCCGGCTGTGAAAGCCTTCGACAATAAATAGGTCTCTTGCCAACTATTAGGCATGACCTTATCATTTACAGCAGGGGTGGCCAACCTATGGTGCTCCAGATGTTCATGGACTACAATTCCCACCAACCCCTGACAGTTGGCCATGCTGGCAGGGGCTGGTGGGAATTGTAGTCCATGCACATCTGGAGCACCGTGGGTTGGCCACCCCTAATTTAGAGCAAACAAGCATTATTATTTATTAAAAAGGGGTCCAGGACAGCAGACACATCCGCAGGGGGGAGTGAACAGAGCGTCAGACTGGGTGGCCTGGGTTCGAATCCCTACTCAAGCTGTAGAACAGGGGTGGGCAATTATTTTTTCCATGGGGCCGCATAAGAAACAAAATATTGTGGAGGGCGGGGCCAAAAGGCAGGGGGGCGAGGCGCTTTTGAAAGCCCCGCAGAAGCCGGCAGCCAAGGCAACCGGCTTCTGCGGGGCTTTCAAAGGTGCCTCGCTCCCCAGCACGGCAGGGGGGCCATTCAGGGTCATCCGGCGGGCCGGATGTGGCCCGCGGGCCGTATAATGCCCAGGTCTGCTGTAGAAGCTCACCAGGTGTCTTTTGGGCCAGTCAGCCTAATCTACATTACAAGGTTGTTGTGAGGTTAACATGAAGGAAACGAGGACCGTGCGGGGTGCTTTAGGGTTCCCCCCCAGGAGACAAAGGTGTGGGGAAAACATGGTCAGTTCATCAATCTCTTGCAGTCGATAGTGCACGATGATGAAAACTACGACGAAAACCCAGAGAAATGCAATGGGGGCACCACTGCCCCCTGTTGGTAATCAAAGGTTTACTGCCTCTGGACATGGAGGCTCAGCAGAGGAGCAGCAGTGGCGTAGGAGGTTAAGAGCTCGTGTATCTAATCTGGAGGATCTGGGTTTGATTCCCAGCTCTGCCGCCTGAGCTGTGGAGGCTTCTCTGGGGAATTCAGACTAGCCTGTGCACTCCCACACACGCCAGCTGGGTGACCTTGGACTAGTCACAGCTTCTCGGAGCTCTCTCAGCCCCACCCACCTCACAGGGTGTTTGTTGGGAGGGGGGAGGGGTAAGGAGATTGTCAGCCCCTTTGAGTCTCCTGCAGGAGAGAAAGGGGGGATATAAATCCAAACTCCTCCTCTTCTTCTTCTTCTTCTTCTTCTTCTTCTTCTTCTTCTTCTTCTTCTTCTTCTTCTTCTTCTTCTTCTTCTTCTTCTTCTTCTTCTTTTTCTTTTTCTTCTTCTTCTTCTTCTTCTTCTTCTTCTTCTTCTTCTTCTTCTTCTTCTTCTTCTTCTTCTTCTTCTTCTTCTTCTTCTTCTTCTTCTTCTTCTTCTTCTTCTTCTTCTTCTTCTTCTTCTTCTTCTTCTTCTTCTTCTTCTTCTTCTTCTTCTTCTTCTTCTTCTTCTTCTTCTTCTACAGTTCAGGTGTCAAAGTGACCCCCAGTCAAAGGAGAGCCAAGTAGACCTGGGGGCCTCAGCAGCCTTTCCGCTGCCAAGTGTTTGGGCAGGAGACCTCCAAGGAATACCAAGGGTATGATGCGGAGTCAGGCAGTGGCAAACTACCTCTGAATGTCCCTTGCCCTGAAAAACCCACCAGAGGTCGCCACAAGTCTGCTGTCGCTTGAGGGCAAAAAAATAAAATAATCTGATCACATGAAGAAGGAGGAGGAGGAGGAGGAGGATGGGTTTGGATTTATATCCCCCACTTTCTCTCCTGTAAGAAGAAGAAGAAGAGTTTGGATTTCTATCCCCCCTTTCTCTCCTGCAGGAGTCTCAAAGGGGCTGACAATCTCCTTGCCCCTCCCCCCTCACAACAAACACCCTGTGAGGTGGGTGGGGCTGAGAGAGCTCCGAGAAGCTGTGACTAGCCCAAGGTCACCCAGCTGGCGTGTGTGGGAGTGCCCAGGCTAATCTGAATTCCCCAGAGAAGCCTCCACAGCTCAGGTGGCAGAGCTGGGAATCAAACCCGGTTCTTCCAGATTAGATACCACGAGGCGCTCTGCTTACTCCCTACGCCACTGCTGCTCCTAGGTCAGAGGTCGGGAACCTGCGGCTCCCGAGCCGCATAGCTGCTCTTTACGCTTGTGGAGTGCAGAAACTCCCGGCGTGGCTGCCCCCCCCTTTCTGCAGGGGAGGGGAGAGAAAAGAAGCGCCCAGCTCCCGGCCCGGGGTCGCAGCGGCAGCTCCCCGCTTCTGCGGGGAGCTTGTGGGATCCCCCTCCCCAGCAGGGGAGGGAAGAGAAAAGAGGCGCCCGGCTCGGGCCGGGTCGCCGCGGCGCGCTCCCCGCTTCTGCGGGGAGCTTGTGGGATCCCCCTCCCCAGCAGGGGAGGGGAGAGAAAGAAGGAGGCGCCCGGCTCCGGCCGGGTCGCCGCGGCGCGCTCCCCGCTTCTGCGGGGAGCTTGTGGGATCCCCCTCCCCAGCAGGGGAGGGGAGAGAAAGAAGGAGGCGCCCGGCCGGGGGCGGGTCGTATAGGTTGGAAGGGAGAGAAAAGTGGTGCTGGCTCATGGATTCTTCAAGCAACACACTATAGCTGTTTTGTACAAAGTGTAAAGGTAAAAAAACAAAATAAGCACTGTTATCTCCATTTTAAATGTCAAAAAGTATTTGCGGCTCCATGTGTTTTCTTTCCCGTGGAAAATGGGTCCAAATGGCTCTTTGAATGTCAAAGGTTCCCGACCCCTGTCCTAGGTGGCTTACAAGCTCCTTTCCCTTCCCCCCCCCCCCACTACAAACAGATACCCTGTGAGGTAGGTGGGCCTGAGAGAGCTGGGAGAGAACTGCGACTAGCCCCACCCAGCAAGAATGTAGGAATGCAGAAACACATCTGGTTCACCAGATAAGCCTCTGCCACTCAGGTGGAGGAGTGGGGAATCAAACCTGGTTCTCCAGATTAGAATCCACATGTTCTCAATCACAACGCCACTGATTCCCTGCGCTTCCCAGAGCCAGGAGAACCTGCCAGAAGCACAACCCCCGTGGGCCTTCGGCAGGGTGACTGTTGGGACTAGACTGATTGTATCTTTGCCGTTCATTGCCAAGCGTAAAAAGATAACCACAACAAAGAGACGTCAACAACGGGGCTCTCTTGGCAAGGCACCTTGAGAATATCCAGGGGAAGGCTTGTTTTAATTCTGGCAGAGCATCTCCCAACTCCGCAAGGAGCCAAGCTTGGATGACTTGCAGAAGAAGGCTGGCCCACACGCAGGGGTTGGCGCATGCCTCTTTCCCGTCTTGCCCGTGGGCAGGCCCACTTTTATTATTGATTGATTGATTGATTGAACTTATCGGCCGCCTCGTCCCCGAAGGGCCCGAGGCGGCTCACAGTACGGCTGTTCTACCGAACAGCAAATCGACAGCATAAAAACATTAGAACATAAGAAGAACATAGGAACAAGCCAGCTGGATCAGACCAGAGTCCATCTAGTCCAGCTCTGTGCTACTCGCAGTGGCCCACCAGGTTCCTTTGGGAGCTCACATGCAGGATGTGAAAGCAATGGCCTGCTGCTGCTGCTGCTGCTCCTGAGCACCTGGTCTGCTAAGAACATAAGAACAAGCCAGCTGGATCAGACCAGAGTCCATCTAGTCCAGCTCTCTGCTACTCGCAGTGGCCCACCAGGTGCCTTTGGGAGCTCACATGCAGGGTGTGAAAGCAATGGCCTTCTGCGGCTGTTGCTCCCGAGCACCTGGACTGTTAAGGCATTTGCAATCTCAGATCAAAGGGGACCTTTAAAACCTCTGCAGCGATTACAAACAGAGAACTATAAATAAAACCGCCAAAGTTTTCATAAAACAGAAGTTGTTTAAAACGGCGCCCGATCTAAGGCCAAAAGAAAGGGAGGGAGTAGGCAGGGCCCGCGACGGAATCCGTAGCAATGACACCAGCAAGCATTTCTATCAGAATCGGAAGGGCCTCTCTGTGTGCTGCTGCCCTGGAGCAGTGAGGTGGTGGGATCCAAAAATGTTAGTAACAGGTTCCCATGGTGGTGGGATTCAAACTGTGGCATAGCGCCAATGGGATTGGGCGGGGCACGGCGGGGGCGTGGCCAGGGCATTCATGGGCGGGGCTGTGGCAAGGACGCAGCCACTGCGCCGGTCCTTGGGCGGGAAACAAATGCACGCAGGCGCAGGCTGCCATGCACGCCGGTGCACCTCCTGCTAGACTGCTTCAAGTTCTGCGCGCTACTGCTGAGAGGAGGGGCGTAACTCAGGCAAAAATCACGTGGCAAAATCACCCATTAGTAACCCCCTCTCGGCACACACAGATAATTAGTAACCTACTCTCGGGAACTGGTGAGAACCTGCTGGATCCCACCTCTGGTAGGGACCAACAAATTGAGGCTGAATCCAGACAAGATGGCGGTTCTCTGTGTTCCTGGTTCCCAAGTCCATGAGCTCACGAGGCACCCAGTTCTGGAGGGGGTTGTATTGCCCCAGAAGGACAAGGTGTGAGATCCGAGGGTGCCCTTAGATTTAGAAGAGAAGAAGAAGAGTTTGGATTTCTATCCCCCCTTTCTCTCCTGCAAGGAGACTCAAAGGGGCTGACAATCTCCTTGCCCTTCCCCCCTCACAACAAACACCCTGTGAGGTAGGTGGGGCTGAGAGAGCTCCGAGAAGCTGTGACTAGCCCAAGGTCACCCAGCTGGCGTGTGTGGGAGTGCACAGGCGAATCTGAATTCCCTAGAGAAGCCTCCACAGCTCAGGCGGCAGAGCTGGGAATCAAACCCGGTTCCTCCAGATTAGATACATGAGCTCTTAACCTCCAACGCCACTGCTGCCCCTGTGACTTTGGTGGTTGCATAGGGAGGGGGGATAGCCTTGCCCTGGCCCTAGGGATCCGATCTGACAGGTCTTTCTTCTCATCCCTTGATCTCCAGTGGCCTCCAGTCCCCCCCCCCTTTACATTCAGGAAGGGCTGGTCTTCATAGCCCCCCCCCCCATCTTGTAACAGGAGGACAAAGGGATGGGGGGGGCAGGAGACAGAACCTTCAATAAACATTTTTTACAAGCTGCCAGTGAATGTAAAGATACCGTGGGGGGGGGGGGAGGGAGAGGGCCCTGGTAACAAAAGGGGGAGGGCCGAGACCTCCTTCAAGGTGTGACTTTGGGAGGACAAAGCATAAATCAGCCGGACAGCCTGTTTATGACCCCCTTAAAATTTAAATATCCTTGAATTCCCTCCCTTGCCAGGTTTAGGAGACTAGCAGTCTGCCTTCCAAATGTGCGCACTGAAGAAGTTGGATTTATGTCCCCCCCTTTCTCTCCTGTAAGGAGGCTCCAAGGGGCTTACAATCTCCTTTCCCTACCCCACCCCCCACAACAAACACCCTGCGAGGTGGGTGGGGCTGAGAGAACTCCGAAGAACTGTGACTAGCCCAAGGTCACCCAGTGTTGGAGTGCACAAGCTAATCTGGTTCCCCAGATAAGCCTCCATAGGTCAAGTGGCAGAGCAGGGACTCAAACCCAGTTCTCCAGATTAGAGTGCACCTGCTCTTAACCACTACAACACGCTGGCACGGCATATCAGAATTCAGCGCACACCAGCCTAGATTCAGCCTTATTGTGCCTTCCTTTTACTCCCAGGCAGGCCCATAGTGCCAAATAATTCTGCTGGTGTTGTTGCCAAATAATTCTGCTGGTGTTGAAGGGGGGTTAGCCATGAGAGCCAGTATGGTGCAGTAGTTCCCCCAGCTGTGGTGAGTCTCCAAACTGTATAGTGCTTCCTTATAAAGCCTGCTTCCCTAGAAACCCCTCTGGCATTTGTAGGTACCGCCTAAGGCCCTGCATGCTCCCACCACTAGATACAAGATGGTTACCAGAAGGCCTGCAGGCAGTGCCTTCTCTGGGTGGCCCCTCAGCTGTGGAACGTTGTCCACAGTGGGTCTCCAGGGGCCTAGCTTATAAAACCTCGAGTGGGATACTGGGGTCTTGTTCCTTAGGAAAGTTCTCTTCGCTTTGCAGTTGCTTAGGAACTACTGGGAGCAGCAGTGGAGTAGGAGGTGAAGAGCTCGCGTATCTAATCTGGAGGAACCGGGTTTGATTCCCCGCTCTGCCGCCTGAGCTGTGGAGGCTGATCTGGGGAATTCAGATTAGCCTGGGCACTCCCACACACGCCAGCTGGGTGACCTTGGGCTAGTCACAGCTTCTCGGAGCTCTCTCAGCCCCGCCAACCCCACAGGGTGTTTGTTGTGAGGGGGGAGGGGCAAGGAGATTGTCAGCCCCTTTGAGTCTCCTGCAGGAGAGAAAGGGGGGGATATAAATCCAAACTCTTCTTCTTCTTCTTTCCTTGCAAAATCTGGCTCTTCTGCATCTATAATTGATAGCAGCTGGCCTTGTATGTGGCAAGCCCCCCATAAGCTTATTATTATTTTTATTGGGAGAGGAGTTTAGACGGCTTTCAAACGAACAAACAAATCCACAATAAATGCCCCAGCCCTCGATTCGTCAATTGAGCATGCCCTTTGGGATATGCGGCTGAAAGGAAAACAAAACCCTCCCTCGGTTGTCCTGTTGCCAACCTGCAGTTGGGATCTGGAGTTCTCCAGGAATGACAAGTGATCCCCAGACGGGGGAGGGCAGCCGCTCTGGAGAAAATGGCTGCGTTGGTGGGTGGTGGGAATGGTATTCTCCAGCTGGACATCTGTGCCTGTAAGCTCCTTGCAGCAGAGACTGCTGGTCTGGCTTGTTCCTCTAGGACAGTGGTGGCGAACTTATGGCACGGGTGCCAGAGGTGGCACTCAGAGCCCTCTCTGTGGGCACGCGCAAACAGAGTGCCCCCCCCCCCACATCTAGGCTGGCCTGGGCTGCAGGGCTTGATTATTAGCATTAAACCTTAGACCAAGGCTCATTCCGCACATGCAGAATAATGCACTTTCAAACTGCTTTCAGTGCTCTTTGAAGCTGTGCAGGATGGCAAAATCCACTTGCAAACAGTTGTGAAAGTGTTTTGAAAACGCATTATTTTGCGTGTGCGGAAGGGGCCCTAGTTTTGGGGAAGCAGTGTAGGTAACCCTGTTAAGCGCTGTTAAACCCCACTGATTTTCATGCAAAGAACTAAAGCACGATCCTTTACCTGGGAGTAAGCTCGGTTGCTGGGAACGGGGCTTGCTTCTGAGTAAATCCTCCACGGGTCATGATTCACCCATTGGAAGAGTTGCACGGTTGCTTCAAAGCAAAGCCACCGACTACCACCAAGCTTACTCCTGAGTAACGCACGCCTCGGAGCCAACTGTTTTTTTCTAAACTAAAACCTCAGTATTTCGTTAAATGGCTGTATTGGCACCTTGCAATAAATAAGTGGGTTTTGGGTTGCAGTTTGGGCACTCGGTCTCGAAAAGGTTCGCAACCACTGCTCTAGGAAAGCATCGCAGGTGAAGGAAGGGAAGCAAAGAAACCCCATATATGCTGCTTTGATGCAGCTTTCTTTCAGGCCGGAGGGCTTTTGGGAAAAGGCCAAAAAGCGCAATATTTGGGGGAGAAGCGTGTGGAGATCAGCCAAGCGGGTTGTACAACCAGTCTGTTGGGTAAACAGCATCCGTCTCCTTAGAGAGGGGTTCCCCTCCCCCTTTCTGCATCCTAAAAAAGGTTTCCTGCGTGCAGGCCTATTCTGCTCTGATCTCTCTCTCCCCCCCACCCCCGCCCCACCCCACCCCACCCCGAAGCCAGTAGGCCAAGAGGGTATATTAACCCCACCAGATGAACGGGAGCAGCCGGCAGACGCCTTTGATCTTGCTGACATCCCAGCTGGCCTTGAAAAGAGCAGGAAGCAGGCCCCCCTCCATTCCCACTGCACCCCCCCCCCCAACCCCCAAGGCAATTTTACCAAGACAACTCTGTGCAAGCGGCAGCCGTGACATTCAGGCAAAACAGGTCCCCTGAGGATTGGGGAGGGGTGCATTGGCGGGGTACAGAGTGAGTGAGAAAGCGGGTACCTTGTCCAGTCTGGCAGGTAGAGGGGTAGGGTGGCCAGAAATAGAAATAGAAATAGAAGAAGAAGAAGAAAAAGAAGAAGAAGAAGAAGAAGAAGAAGAAGAAGAAGAAGAAGAAGAAGAAGAAGAAGGGGGGGGGGGAGGGGGAGGAGGAGGAGGAGGAGGAGGAGGAGGAGTTTGGATTTATATTTCCCCTTTCTCTCCTGCAGGAGACTCAAAGGGGCTGACAATCTCCTTTCCCTTCCCCCCTCACAACAAAGGTGAGGTAGGTGGGTGGGGCTGAGAGAGCTCCGAAGAACTGTGACTAGCCGAAGGTCACCCAGCTGCGGTGTGCTGGAGTGCACAGGTTAATCTGAATTCCCCAGAGAAGCCTCCACAGCTCAGGTGGCAGAGCTGGGAATCAAACCCGGTTCCTCCAGATTAGACGCACGAGTTCTTAACCTCCTACGCCACTGGATTTATACCCCCCCCCTTCTCTCCTGCAGGAGACTCAAAGGGGCTGACAATCTCCTTGCCCTTCCCCCCTCACAACAGACACCCTGTGAGGTGGGTGGGGCTGAGAGAGCTCCGAGAAACTGTGACTAGCCCAAGGTCACCTAGCTGGCGTGTGTGGGAGTGCACAGGCTAATCTGAATTCCCCAGATAAGCCTCCACAGCTCAGGCGGCAGAGCTGGGAATCAAACCCGGTTCCTCCAGATTAGATACATGAGCTCTTCACCTCCTGCCCCACTGCTGCTCCCAATAGGTTGGGAACCCCTTGAGGATTTCGGGAGGGAGCCTGGAAAGGCCAGGGACCTCAGTGGGGTAAAATACCACCACAGAGCCCGCCCTCCGAAGCCTCCATGTCCTGTAGGGAAACTAATCTCTGGAGATGGGGTGTGATTCCAGGGGATCTTCAGGTCTCACCTGGAGGCTGGCAACCTTATTTGACAGGGAAGTTTATCAAAGAAATTCACAGGGCATCTGAGCTCCACAGAGCTCTTCTTCAAACTGGGTGATAAAAAGGGAGGGGGAGCGGGAGAAGGAGAAGTCTTTCTGGGCCGTGGAATCCGTTTTTCCTGTATGAACTTGAAACTTTGCATGCAATTTTGAGTTATTTTGGTTAGCTGCCATAAAAGATACTACTGTGTTAACACGAATGCAAAAATATTTTCCACACCCCAGATATGCCATCAGGAAGAGGGGGACAAGTTAGTTTATTTCAGTGGTGGCGAACCTTTGGCACTCCAGATGTTATGGACTACAATTCCCATCAGCCTCTGCCAGCATGGCCAATTCGCCATGCCGGCAGGGGCTGATGGGAATTGTAGTCCATAACATCAGGAGTGCCAAAGGTTCGCCACCACGGGTTTATTTACTTCATTGTCCCCAGTGAGGACCCAAGGAGGCTTACATAGCTCTCCGCTCTTCCATTTTATCCTGACAACAACCCTGTGAGGTCGGTCAAGCCGAGAGGGGGAGGCTGGACCAAGGACACCCGCAAGCAACTCTGGCGGAGTTTGAAGTCTATAAAATTATGCACGGGGTAGAAAATGTGGACAGAGAGAAATTTTTCTCTCTTTCTCACAATACTAGAACCAGGGGGCATTCGTTGAAAATGCTGGGGGGAAGAATTAGGACTAATAAAAGGAAACACTTCTTCACGCAACGTGTGATTGGTGTTTGGAATATGCTGCCACAGGAGGTGGTGATGGCCACTCACCTGGATAGCTTTAAAAAGGGCTTGGACAGATTGATGGAGGAGAAGTCGATCTATGGCTCCCAATCTTGATCCTCCTTGATCTCAGATTGCAAATGCCTTAGCAGACCAGGTGATCGGGAGCAGCAGCAGCAGCAGAAGGCCATTGCTTTCACATCCTGCCTGTGAGCTCCCAAAGGCACCTGGTGGGCCACTGCGAGTAGCAGAGTGCTGGACTAGATGGACTCTGGTCTGATCCAGCTGGCTTGTTCTTATGTTCTTATGTTCCCTTGGTGCAGCTGTGCAGGCAGAATAAGGCTGCCAGCTCTCAACAGGGCGTAACCCCATAACTTCCCCTTTCCCAAGTTGCCATTTTGGTTGTCTGGAGATCCACTGTAATAGTGAGAGATCGCCAGGTGTCCCCTGGAGGTTGGCAGCTCTAGTGCCGCAGGAAGGACTTGTGCCAGGCCTCCTAAGTCCACCTGCCCAGGTTGCGTATTTGTAAAGGGCGGAGGGTTCTCCTCTTGGCTTGCAAGTTGTGATGCGGCGGCCAAGAAAGCCAATGCGATTCTGGACTGTATCAATAGGAGTATAGATTCGAAGGATGTAATTGTACCTCTCAGCAATTTAAGGTTATTGACAAACTGGAACATGTCCAGAGGAGGGCAACCAAAATGGTAAAGGGTCTGGAATCCATGTCCTATGACAGTGATGGCGAACCTTTTCGAGACCGAGTGCCCAAATTGCAACCCAAAACCCACTTATTTATTGCAAAGTGCCAACACGGCAATTTAACCTGAATACTGAGGTTTTAGTTTAGAAAAAACGGTTGGCTCCGAGGCGTGCGTTACTCGTGAGTAAACTTGGTGGTAGTCGGTGGCTTTGCTTTGAAGCAACTGTGCAACACTTTGATTGGTGAATCACGACCCTAGGCGGGTTTACTCAGAAGCAAGCCCCATTGCCAGCAACCGAGCTTACTCCCAGGTAAAGGATCACGCTTTACTTCTTTGCATGAAAATCAGTGGGGTTTAACAGCGCTTAACCGGGTTACCCACACTGCTTCCCCAAAACTAGGTCTTAGGTTTAATGCTAATAATCGAGCCCAGCAGCCTAGATGTGGGGTGGGGGGCGTGCCCACGGAGAAGCCTCTGAGTGCCACCTCTGGCACCCGTGCCATAGGTTCGCCACCACTGTCCTATGAAGAGAGGCTTAGGGAGCTGGGGATATTTAGTCTGGAGAAGCGAAGGTGAAGGTGGGACATCATAGCCATGTTTAAATAGTCGAAGAGGGAGCAAACTTGTTTTCTGCTGCTCCAGAGACCAGGACCAGGAGTGATCGGTTCAAGGTGAAGGGAAAGAGATTCCACCTAAACATCAAGAAGAACCTTCCCTGACCGTCAGGGCTGTTCGACCGTGGAATTCGCTGTCTTGGGGTGTGGTGGAGTCTCCTTCTTTGGAGGTTTTTAAACGGAGGCTGGGTGGCCATCTGTCAGGAGTGCTTTGATTGTGTGTTCCTGCATGGCAGGGGGTTGGACTTGATGGCCCTTGGGGGTCTCTTCCAACTCTATGATTCCTCCCTTAGGAACACTGCATACATGATCCCATTATAGCTCTTTCTCCTCTTCTCCCATAACCTGAGGGAGGCTTCTCAGTTACCTGCACGCCCCGCCAACCCCCCATTTAGGTCCCGGTGTTGAAATGGCCACTAGCTTCCTCTCGCTCCTCTTTGGTGGGGTTGGGGGCAGGAATGGGCAGGAACTTCAAAAAGGTCAGGGAGGAAGATCAAAGGGGGCCAATGTCTCATCCGGCTTCCCCCACAGAGCAGGACGGGCAATAGAATTTTACGATCCCAGGACTGGATCCCTTTCAAGTCCTGGGATCCCTTTCTTATTGGGATTATAGCTTCCTTCGCAGATTGCTCTCTGCCTCTCCTAATCTCTCTCTCAACTCCCTGTGAACCAAGGGGTGGGCCGGCCACCCCCTCTGTGTCAATATGCCTCAGGGGGACATAGAAATTGTCCATCGCCTAAGAGGGGAAAACATTTTGGGATATGGGATTCTTAAGGAAGTAGAAAAGATTCTGAAGATAACAATTTCGGGGGAAAAAAACTTGAGGTCTTTTGGTTGGGAATTATGGGAGAGGACTTCCCTAAGCAATATCAAACTCGGGTGTGTTGTGGGTTTTGCGGGTTGTATGGCCATGTTCCAGCAGCATCTGTGGCTGGCATGCTGGAATATGGCCATACAACCCGCAAAACCCACAACACACTAGTGATTCCAGCCGTGAAAGCCTTCGACAATATAGAACTCTGTTTATGCATATGAGGATTACAACAGGTTTTAGAATGTAACTGTTTTAAATTGTATATATGTTTTTTATATATAATATTTTATATTGTTCACCGCCCTGAGCCCTTCGGGGATAGGGCAGCATATTAAATCTAATCAACAACAACAACAACAACAACAACAACAACAGGGACTTTACATGTGCAAAAAATGGAGCGATAATAAGATACCATCAAAAGAGGACTGGATTCTGAAAGTTACGGAATATTCAGTAATGGCAAAGCTGGCAACATTAAGACACAATAATCTGGACAATTTTTTCAGAAAACTGGAAACCTTTTGCAGAATATATTTTGAAAACCTATTCAAATCGAGAAGTAGTGGCCGAGTTTGAAATCTAAAGACTGTAGGTTGTAAACACTAGAATGCACTTAGGAAATAACCGTTGCACTAATGTCTTTCATTAAAAGCATGAACCCAGAGTTAACTTTTAATCACAGATGAGATAGCTGGAAGTCAATATGTAACGTGCAGTGGATTGTGTTTTTTATGTTTGCATGTTTTGTTTGAGAAAATAATAAAAATTATATCTAAAAGACACAGAAATGACAGGGAGTCGGCAGCGGTATCTTAGGTCAACTCTGGCATGCAAACTTCCACTCATTTCTGAGTCATAGGCCCTTTCCGCACCGGCCATAAACAGCACCCTGGGGACGGCAAAAACGCCGTCCCCAGGGAGCTGTTCGCACAGGGGGTGCAGCGGCTGTGCCGCCGCGTCGCCCTCGCGCCTCCCCAGCGATGTGAAGCCGCTGTTTTCCGACCTCGCTTCCACCTCGAACGGTGGCCCGGTGACGCTGTCAACGTGCAAAGGCGCTACCATCCAGCTTCCCCCGTGACCATTCGATCTACCGTCTCTGTGTAGCGTCCGATTAAGTGGCTTCGAGGCCAGTGGAATACGCCCCCCTGCCCTACGAGTGCAGGGCCGATTCGCGCAGGGCAGAGGCGTGTCCCCAGGCTTCGGGCGACGCCGGCTAATCAACGCGAAAAGCAAACGGTAAATCGGCCGAGTGATAAGCTCCATGCGATGTACCGTCTTCCCGGTGGTTTCTGGGACCATTCGTGCGAACGGTCCCAGGGGGGTTGGGTTGGCGTCGTGTACGCCGACTAGCTTCCCGATCTTGGGCCGTGCGGAAACGGCCATAGACAACTCTTCAGCTTAGCAGGTGAACTCAACAATCCTGTCCCAAAAGGAAGGTTCGCTTGATGCAGTGGAAGAGGTTGTGGAACAAGGTGAAGCTGAGTGACACCTGAGCCCATGCCTACTCAGAAGTAAACGCTGTAACCCAGTAGTATTTGCTTTCACATCCAGAGTGCTCCAGAGATCGGTTTCTGGATCAGAAGGTTTGGAAGCAGCAGACATTTTCAAAACGGTGGTAGAAGTAAAATTTTATTGTTTTTTGCCATAGGCCATCACAAAACAAAACAAAGCCAAAAAATAACACACTCAAAGTCGAGCGACGAAATTGATTGCAAAATTAATAGCACATATAGTAGAGGACATCTTAAAAGAGAACCCACGTTTGGAAGGAAAATCGGTAGAGCCTTCCCTTAGCTGTGGCTGGGCCCACAAAGATTTATTGATTAAAAATCTTTATGAGCTGCCTTTCTACCTTACAAAGCTCTTGGCGGCTTGCAATAAGATAAAATGCATAAAGCAGAATACATAAAATATGTTAATTTGTTTTTTAAAAAATAACCATTTAGGACTGTTAGTAAATTAATTGAATGTAGTCCTACACAAAACTGCCTTCAGCTGCTTCCTATAGATCAGGAGCCAGGCACCCCTTCGCAGGGAGGTTGTTTCATAATTGTAGGGCAGCCACCGAAAAGGCCTTGTTTTATTCCTGGGCAGGAGCATACGAGAGAAGTAGGTTCTTCAGACACCTCAGTCCCAGACATGGCAATTATGTGAATCAGGTATAGGATGGACACAGCTTTAAAGATTTCATGTCATGTGCCCTACATCTTATTGTCAACCTTAGTATCTTATCACCCACCTCACTCCCAATTTGGGTCATTTAGGAGTTAAATGTATTTATTTTATTTTTATTGGATTTAGCATCCTGCTCTTCCTGATCTAACAGACAGGCTGAGAATGGCTAACAAAACCTGGACAAATACATCATGTCAAAACGAACAAAGTTAAAAATAATAACGAAGAAACATTGAAATGCCTACTCCGTGTGGTGTTAATTCTTTAAAACAATTTAGGAGTGCCAACAGGGCATCCCCGCTACAACCAAACTACCACCCTCCAAAAAACCATTCACAAAGATGGTGGGAACAATTTAATTTTTGCCGTTTAAATGCCATTAAATCACAAATAACGATTTCAGTTTGTAACTAGCATCCCACCCTTCCATGAAGTTCGAATGGAAAAAAAACGGAAGTATGGTTACAAGCCGTGTTCTAAATCCTCAGAGCAAAATGGTTATTCAATTCTCATTTAAAGTACTTTGGTGGGAACCCAGCAGATGTCTGGGGCGGGGGGGGGGGGGGGGGGCCTCAAGGCAGTATCTGGGGGAGGGGCTTCCCCAGGTCTCAGTGGTAGGGTTTTCAAGTCAGGAGATGTTCCGGGGGGGGGGGGGGGGGTTGCCACTCCCTACCCTGTTGTAGCCATCTTGGATTTCCTCGGTGGTCGCCCTCCAAATATTAACCAGACTCTGCTTCCCTTCTAACATCCGAAGAGATCGGGCGAGCCTGGGTCGTTCCGCAGGGCCCATTGATCATCCATGTTATTACCTCTGTATTTGAATCATCCATGTTATTAATCATCCATGTTATTTCCTCTGTATTTTAATCATCCATGTTATTACCTCTGTATTTGAAGATATTATCTATTTTTTTAATCTATGTTATTACCTCTGTATTTGAAGATATTATCAATTTTTTTAAATCATCCATGTTATTTGAAGATATTATCTATTTGAAGATATTATCTATTAAATCATCCATGTATTTGAAGATATTATCTATTTAGTGTTTGAAAGTGGTGTGCTAAAGCAGTGTAGAAAAGCGCTAGATTAGTGCCTGGGCTACCTGGATGTATCTGCACGGAATACTCACCCATCTTAAGAATCAAACACAATTTGACGCAAAGACAATTTCTGCCGGTTCAGATCAGTCTAGTCCAAATCCTCCAAGAGTCTGCGTCCGGAGCCTACGCCAGCTTTCCTTCCGAAAATCCATCCTCCGGACCGATCCGAAATCTCCTCTGAGCCTTCCTACCACCCTTTGACGGGTTTCCATGTGGCCACCACCTGGCCCTTGGTGTGGACATAGTAAACGGGGTGCATAGCGGCTGTGGCACAGGACTGGCGTGGACAAGAAGAGGGATGCACATAAAAACACCACTCAACGGTGGGCAGAGTTGTATGTGGGAAGGGACTGCTTGTGGGTTGGGTCACCAGCTCCAGGCTGGTAAATTTTGGGGCTGGAACAGGGGGAGGGTTTGAAGAGAGGACAAAGGGCCGCATCGTCCACTTTTGAAAGCAGCCATGTTGTCTAGAAAAGCTGGACTCTATAGCCTGGAGATCACTTGGAATTCTGGGAAATCTCCAGCCACCACTGGGAGCTCGGCAGCGCTGCTTGTGGCCAGAGTTGGCCCAGCTGGTGGTACCCAGTGGCTCAGTGGTGAGGGAAGAGCGCTCCATACATGCTCAGAGGCACTGCCCCCATCAGAAAGAAGAAGAAGAGTTTGGATTTATATCCCCTCTTTCTCTCCTGTAGGAGACTCAAAGGGGCTTACAATCTCCTTGCCCTTCCCCCCTCACAACAAACACCCTATGAGGTGGGTGGGGCTGAGAGAGCTCTGAAGAACTGTGACTAGCCCAAGGTCACCCAGCTGGCATGTGTGGGAGTGCACAAGCTAATCTGAATTCCCCAGCTAAGCCTCCACAGCTCAAGTGGCAGAGCTGGGAATCAACCCCGGTTCCTCCAGATAAGAGTGCACCTGCTCTTAGCCACTGCGCCACGTGCAGGTACACGAGTGCAGGCTTAAATTTTTGAACCCTACTTACATGGTAAGGGATCAAAGACAGATGGCTTCCCAGGGGAAACTGAGCGAAGTCCAGATTCCCTGAGATGGCCTCGATCCGTCCGTGCTCCTGGGTCAGCCCCACCAACCTGCAAAGAGGCAGAGGGAAGAGGGCAGCCGGGCGGAATATGCTTGGGGCCCTTCCCCCCCCGCCTCCCGCAGGTGCGACGGCATCCCGCCGCGGCCTCCCTTTCCACCAGCCCCACTTTTTGCCAGCGTGGGGTCCTTCCCCATCACTCTTCCCTACACAATTGAAGGAGCACACCCCTTCAGGAGCACACTGATGCCCACAGCCGGCGCCACCTACTTGAGGTTGGGGTGCCCCTCCACGAGGGCGTATCCTGTGGGCAGCTTGCCCAGACTGTGGAGGCTGAGCGCGGTCCAGCCGCAGTCGATGAGCATCTGGTTCCTATGCTGGTAGTGACCCGTCACCCTGGTCAGCACCCGGACTGCGATATCCTTCAGCTGGCAAGACCCAATCATCATCTGCTGAGCATCTGAAGGGGGAGAGGGAGGGGGGCAAAAGAGGGCCGCGGAAGCTGAGGGCCGGAATCTCTTGTGCCCCATTTACCCCCAAGGCGGGCTGAACAGGAAAAGTGCCTCTGAACCTACACAGAGTGCTTTTTATTCAAGGTTCTCATAATACAGGGGTGGCGAACCTATGGCACGGGTGCCAGAGGTGGCACTCAGAGCCCTCTCTGCGGGCACACATGCACAGAGTTTGTCATGTGGGGGGGGGGGCGAGAAGAACTAAAGCGTGATCCTTTACCTGGGAGTAAGCTCAGTTGCTGGCAATAGGGCTTGCTTCTGAGTAAACCTTTGGGACTGCATTACCCCATATGTCCCGGTTCGTCCTCTGCGCTCAGCAGAGGCAAATCTACTGGAGATCCCTGGCCCCTCGATGATGCGGCTGGCCTCCACACGGGCCAGGGCCTTTACGGCTCTGGCACCGGCCTGGTGGAACATGCTACCACCAGCTGTCCGGGCCCTGCGGGACCTTGGAGAATTCCGCAGGGACTGTAAGACCGAATTGTTCCGCCGGGCCTTTGGAGAGTCCAGCCGCTGATAGTGCCTCCGCCCCACCCCCCTCTGCTGATAGGGTCCCCTAACATCATTGGGACCCATTTCTTTTCTCTTCTGGGGAGGGTGGTATATGGGTTTCGTGGGTTACTATTTTAGAACAAAACTGTTTAAAATTATATGTTTTATATATGATTTTATGTTGTTCACCGTCCTGAGCCCTTCGGGGATAGGGCGGTATACTAAATTTAATAAATAAATAAATAAATAAATAATAAATCCTCCTAGGGTTGTGAGTCACCCATTCGAAGTGTTGCACGGTTGCTTCACCAAGCTTACTTCCGAGTAACACGTGCCATAGAGCCAACCATTTTTTCTAAACTGAAACCTCAGTATTCAGGTTCAATTGCCGTGTTGGCACTTTGCAATAAATAAGTGGGTTTTGGGTTGCAATTTGGGCCCTCGGTCTCGAAAAGGTTCGCCATCACTGTCATAATACAACCTCAACCGGCAGTATCGCGCGATCTAAGATAGCACCTGGCCCCCATGCCTTGTTACGGTCAGCTTACCATAGAAGATGTAATTCCCAGGATGGACTTCCTGAAGTTTGGCCATCTCAGGCACGGGGTGGCTGCAGGACGGGGTGGAGCCGATGCTGGCCACAGGACAGGAAATCCCTTTTTCCTGAAGCCTGCAAGAGAGGGCAGAGAAAGGGGCACCGTGAGATGAAGGGAAACGCTGAGCGCCACGGCTCCTGACCCCCCAGCAGCCGTACAGCAAAGACACTTAAGAACATAAGAACATAAGAACTAGCCTGCTGGATCAGACCAGAGTCCATCTAGTCCAGCATTCTGCTACTCGCAGTGGCCCACCAGGTGCCTCTGGGAGCTCACATGCAGGATGTGAAAGCAATGGCCTTCTGCTGCTGCTGCTCCTGAGCACCTGGTCTGCTAAGGCATTTGCAATCTGATATCAAGGAGGATCAAGATTGGTAGCCATAGATTGACTTCTCCTCCCTAAATCTGTCCAAGCCCTTTTTAAAGCTATCCAGGTTAGTGGCCATCACCACCTCCCGTGGCAACACATTCCAAACACCAATCACACGTTGCGTGAAGAAGTGTTTCCTTTTATTAGTCCTAATTCTTCCCCCCAGCATTTTCAATGAATGCCCCCTGGTTCTAGTATTGTGAGAAAGAGAGAACAATTTCTCTCTGTCAACATTTTCTATCCCATGCATAATTTTATAGACTTCAATCATATCCCCCCTCAGACGTCTCCTCTCCAAACTAAAGAGTCCCAAACGCTGCAGCCTCTCCTCATAGGGAAGGTGCTCCAGTCCCTCAATCATCCTCGTTGCCCTTCTCTGCACTTTTTCTATCTCCTCAATATCCTTTTTGAGATGTGGCGACCAGAACTGGACACAGGACTCCAAGTGCGGTCGCACCACGGCTTTATATAAGGGCATGACAACATGACTTCTGTTGTGGTTTTGCAGGCCGCGTGGCCGGGGTCTGGTAGTTTCTGCTGCTAACCTTTCATCCGCATCTCTGGCGGGCATCTTCAGAGGCCTGCTAACGGTGAGATGTGTTTCTCTCCAAGGTCTCCGTGTCAAGGAGAAACCGCCACGGAAAGAAACGCGTCATACTGCGACACACCTCTGGAGATGCCAACCACAGAAGCAGCGGAAATGTTAGCAGCAGGAACGACCAGACCACGGCCACACAGCCCCAAAAATTCACAACAACCAGTTGATTCCAGCTATGAAAACCTGTGACAATACATTTTCGATGGTCCAAAACGTGGATACTCGAGCAGTGGTGGGATCCAAAAGTTTTAGTAACAGGTTCCCATGGTGGTGGGATTCAAACAGTGGCGTAGCGCCAATGGGGATGGGCGGGGCACGACGGGGGTGTGGCCGGGCATTCCGGGGCGGGGCATTAATAATTTCGCTGTTACTGTAAAAAACTCTTACTGTAAAAAAAAAAGTTCCTAATTTCCAGCTGGTATCTTTCGGTCCATCATTTAAACTCATTATAGCAAGTCCTATCGTCTACTGCCAACAGAAACAACTACTTCTCCTCTAATTGACTGCCTGTCGAATACTTAATACTTTCAAATGCTTAATTTTGTTTCTAGAAATCAAAAGGAGACTTTCCTTAAACAAGAAACTTTACCATATTACTAAAACATGTTTTTAAAACAGCCCAACAGGGAGAATTATCCTGTTTTCTACCTTCGCTAACCAGCCACATAGGAAACAACAGGACTTTATGATTTTGTGACCTAATGGAATTTCTAATGGAAAAACAGACCCAATTAGGAACCCCCTCTCGGCACACACAAATAATTAGCAACCCACTCTCGGGAACTGGTGAGAACCGGCTGGATCCCACCTGTGCGGGTAGGGCTTTTGCTCCACACGGCTTCTGATTGACTATTGGAGATGGCATCGGCCTTGCAGGCTACGTAAAACATTGCGCTTGGCAGCAGATGCCACCACGCCACAAAAGATCTTCGCTGTGTAATCAAAGTTAAGCTGCGGCAGCCATTTTGCGCCTGGCTCCACCTCTTGGAGCGGCCATTTTGCGGAGCCATTTTGTTGCTAGGCCCACCGGGCTGTGTCAGAATCCCAAAGGCGCCTGCAAGCTCAAAAAGGTTGGAGACCTCTGACAGAGGGCGTACGCCCTCCCTCCCGGTCTTTGGACACACCTGCGAGCCCTTGGGGGAAAGGTGTTTTTGAATACATACCGAAGGCCCCCCATGCCCCCCCTCCCCCCCCTTGTCCAGGCTCAGACCTGCTAGACCACAGGTGTCAAACTCACGGCCCTCCAGATGTTATGGACTACAATTCCCATTATCCTCTGCCAACATGATGCTAGAAAGGGATGATGGGAACTGTAGTCCATTACATCTGGAGGGCCGCGAATTTGACACCTATGTGCTAGACAGTGGTGGCAAACCTTTGGCACTCCAGATGTTATGGACTACAATTCCCATCAGCCAATTGGCCATGCTGGAAAGGGCTGATGGGAATTGTAGTCCATAACATCTGGAGTGCCAAAGGTTCGCCACCACGGTGCTAGGATCTCCAGTCTCCAGGTGAGGCCGGGAATTCTCCCAGAAACACAACGGATTTTCAGATTACAGGGATCAAGAAAATTGTGACTTTGGAGGTTGTACTCTATGGAATCCCACCTGACGGAGGTCCGTCTCTCCAACACCTGCTGTCTCCAGGTCCAATTCCCAAACCTCCAGGAATTTCCCCGACCCGGAGTTGTCAAAACCGTCCCAGGGCTTTTCACATTCCTGTTTGCTCAGCTCAGGAGTTTCTCTTCCTTCCCTCCGCTCTGTTGCTCTTTCTGTTACTGACTCTTCTTAAGAAGAAATGCGAGCCAGATGTTCTGCAGAGTTTCCTCCCGGGCCGGGCTTGCTTGGGGGGGGGGGGGGGGGGAGAAGACCTGGAAATGAAAGCCTTACTTTTTGGTAAGGGCTGATTCCACACCCCAAATGCCACTGAGCTGAGATCTTCCTGCCAAGAATACCCTCACGTGTGGCAAGAGGAGGGAGGCAGGACTCTCCTTCCTTCTCCGACTCGTAGGAACCACGTTTACCAGTTCAGAGCAGAGAGACCAGCAGGCAGTTCTTGAGCCTGTCCATGCAGTTCTGGGCTAGATGCTGCGTAAGAGCAGGTGGCCGGGACCAACCTGCTTTCTGTCCAGCCAAGCATCCTGTGCTACAAAAGGGGACCCTCTGGGCACAGCCTGATCCAGCTGTCTGGGACCAGGACTCAGAGATCCCCTCCTGCCAATCCATAATGATGCGCAATTCGGGGCGATTCCCAACAAGACACTTAGTAAAAATAGGTTCACACCAGTTCCCCTTGAGAAGGGTACTGGACCCTAGGTCGGGCTTCATTGTTGTTCCCCACTGCAACCAGCTTGATCCCACCTCGGAGGGCGAAGGTAGAAAACGGGATAATTCTCCCTGTTGGGCTGTTTTAAAAACATGTTTTAGAAATATGGTAAAGTTCCTTGTTTAAGGAAAGTATCTTTCTTTTGATTTCTAGAAACAAAATTAAGTATTTGAAAGTATTAAGTATTTGACAGGCAGTCAATGAGAGGAGAAGTAGTTGCTCCTGTTGGCAGTAGACTTTATAGGACTTAAGCTATAATGAGTTTAAAATGATGGACTCCAAAGATACCTGTTTCTGGAAATTAGGAACTTTTGCTGTGCAGTAAGAGTTTCTTTTATGGTAACAGCGTAAATTATTAATGCCCTCACTTCGAATGCTCCGCCACTACCGTAGTGTCTCACCATCCACAGGCTTGGCGCCACGCCACTGTTCTTGAACTTGCATCACCATGGGAACCTGTTACTAAAATTTTTGGATCCCACCACTGGTTGCGGACCCCAGCTCTTTGTGGTATTCCCAACACCGGTAGAATAAAGGTGAGGCTGCAAAGAAAACCCCCACATCAAATGCAGAATCCGTGCCGAAAGTCTAAACCAGGGGTCCCCAAACTACGGCCCGGGGGCCAAATGTGGCCCCCTGAAGGCATTTATCCGGCCCGCCAGTAGTATAGCTTGCGCTATGGCTCCCATTCATGTGCAGTGGGGCTCCCAGGGTGAGGAGGAAACCGCCCTAACGGGCTAGTTGGATTGCAGTTACATGATGGCACCCTCAAATCTCCATGAATTTTCTGACCCAGAGTTGGAAACCTTACATGTGGCAACGCCTGCTTCGCCCTTCCCTCTCCCCCCCCCCCCCCCCACCCCCCCCCCCCCACCCCCCCCCCCCCCCCCCCCCGCCCCGCCCCCCCACCCCCCCCCCCCCCCCCCCCCCCCCCCCCCACCCCCCCCCCCCCCCTCCCCCCCCCCCCCCCACCCCCCCGCCCCCCAGTCACCCCCCCCCCCCCCCACCCCCCCCCCCCCCACCCCCCCCCCCCCCCGACCCCCCCCCCCCCCCACCCCCCCCCCCCCCCACCCCCCCCCCCCCCCTCCCCCCCCCCCCCCCACCCCCCCCCCCCCCCACCCCCCCCCCCCCCCACCCCCCCCCCCCCCCACCCCCCCCCCCCCCCACCCCCCCCCCCCCCCACCCCCCCCCCCCCCCACCCCCCCCCCCCCCCACCCCCCCCCCCCCCCACCCCCCCCCCCCCCCACCCCCCCCCCCCCCCACCCCCCCCCCCCCCCACCCCCCCCCCCCCCCACCCCCCCCCCCCCCCACCCCCCCCCCCCCCCACCCCCCCCCCCCCCCACCCCCCCCCCCCCCCACCCCCCCCCCCCCCCACCCCCCCCCCCCCCCACCCCCCCCCCCCCCCACCCCCCCCCCCCCCCACCCCCCCCCCCCCCCACCCCCCCCCCCCCCCACCCCCCCCCCCCCCCACCCCCCCCCCCCCCCACCCCCCCCCCCCCCCACCCCCCCCCCCCCCCACCCCCCCCCCCCCCCACCCCCCCCCCCCCCCACCCCCCCCCCCCCCCACCCCCCCCCCCCCCCACCCCCCCCCCCCCCCACCCCCCCCCCCCCCCACCCCCCCCCCCCCCCACCCCCCCCCCCCCCCACCCCCCCCCCCCCCCACCCCCCCCCCCCCCCACCCCCCCCCCCCCCCACCCCCCCCCCCCCCCACCCCCCCCCCCCCCCACCCCCCCCCCCCCCCACCCCCCCCCCCCCCCACCCCCCCCCCCCCCCACCCCCCCCCCCCCCCACCCCCCCCCCCCCCCACCCCCCCCCCCCCCCACCCCCCCCCCCCCCCACCCCCCCCCCCCCCCACCCCCCCCCCCCCCCACCCCCCCCCCCCCCCACCCCCCCCCCCCCCCACCCCCCCCCCCCCCCACCCCCCCCCCCCCCCACCCCCCCCCCCCCCCACCCCCCCCCCCCCCCACCCCCCCCCCCCCCCACCCCCCCCCCCCCCCACCCCCCCCCCCCCCCACCCCCCCCCCCCCCCACCCCCCCCCCCCCCCACCCCCCCCCCCCCCCACCCCCCCCCCCCCCCACCCCCCCCCCCCCCCACCCCCCCCCCCCCCCACCCCCCCCCCCCCCCACCCCCCCCCCCCCCCACCCCCCCCCCCCCCCACCCCCCCCCCCCCCCACCCCCCCCCCCCCCCACCCCCCCCCCCCCCCACCCCCCCCCCCCCCCACCCCCCCCCCCCCCCACCCCCCCCCCCCCCCACCCCCCCCCCCCCCCACCCCCCCCCCCCCCCACCCCCCCCCCCCCCCACCCCCCCCCCCCCCCACCCCCCCCCCCCCCCACCCCCCCCCCCCCCCACCCCCCCCCCCCCCCACCCCCCCCCCCCCCCACCCCCCCCCCCCCCCACCCCCCCCCCCCCCCACCCCCCCCCCCCCCCACCCCCCCCCCCCCCCACCCCCCCCCCCCCCCACCCCCCCCCCCCCCCACCCCCCCCCCCCCCCACCCCCCCCCCCCCCCACCCCCCCCCCCCCCCACCCCCCCCCCCCCCCACCCCCCCCCCCCCCCACCCCCCCCCCCCCCCACCCCCCCCCCCCCCCACCCCCCCCCCCCCCCACCCCCCCCCCCCCCCACCCCCCCCCCCCCCCACCCCCCCCCCCCCCCACCCCCCCCCCCCCCCACCCCCCCCCCCCCCCACCCCCCCCCCCCCCCACCCCCCCCCCCCCCCACCCCCCCCCCCCCCCACCCCCCCCCCCCCCCACCCCCCCCCCCCCCCACCCCCCCCCCCCCCCACCCCCCCCCCCCCCCACCCCCCCCCCCCCCCACCCCCCCCCCCCCCCACCCCCCCCCCCCCCCACCCCCCCCCCCCCCCACCCCCCCCCCCCCCCACCCCCCCCCCCCCCCACCCCCCCCCCCCCCCACCCCCCCCCCCCCCCACCCCCCCCCCCCCCCACCCCCCCCCCCCCCCACCCCCCCCCCCCCCCACCCCCCCCCCCCCCCACCCCCCCCCCCCCCCACCCCCCCCCCCCCCCACCCCCCCCCCCCCCCACCCCCCCCCCCCCCCACCCCCCCCCCCCCCCACCCCCCCCCCCCCCCACCCCCCCCCCCCCCCACCCCCCCCCCCCCCCACCCCCCCCCCCCCCCACCCCCCCCCCCCCCCACCCCCCCCCCCCCCCACCCCCCCCCCCCCCCACCCCCCCCCCCCCCCACCCCCCCCCCCCCCCACCCCCCCCCCCCCCCACCCCCCCCCCCCCCCACCCCCCCCCCCCCCCACCCCCCCCCCCCCCCACCCCCCCCCCCCCCCACCCCCCCCCCCCCCCACCCCCCCCCCCCCCCACCCCCCCCCCCCCCCACCCCCCCCCCCCCCCACCCCCCCCCCCCCCCACCCCCCCCCCCCCCCACCCCCCCCCCCCCCCACCCCCCCCCCCCCCCACCCCCCCCCCCCCCCACCCCCCCCCCCCCCCACCCCCCCCCCCCCCCACCCCCCCCCCCCCCCACCCCCCCCCCCCCCCACCCCCCCCCCCCCCCACCCCCCCCCCCCCCCACCCCCCCCCCCCCCCACCCCCCCCCCCCCCCACCCCCCCCCCCCCCCACCCCCCCCCCCCCCCACCCCCCCCCCCCCCCACCCCCCCCCCCCCCCACCCCCCCCCCCCCCCACCCCCCCCCCCCCCCACCCCCCCCCCCCCCCACCCCCCCCCCCCCCCACCCCCCCCCCCCCCCACCCCCCCCCCCCCCCACCCCCCCCCCCCCCCACCCCCCCCCCCCCCCACCCCCCCCCCCCCCCACCCCCCCCCCCCCCCACCCCCCCCCCCCCCCACCCCCCCCCCCCCCCACCCCCCCCCCCCCCCACCCCCCCCCCCCCCCACCCCCCCCCCCCCCCACCCCCCCCCCCCCCCACCCCCCCCCCCCCCCACCCCCCCCCCCCCCCACCCCCCCCCCCCCCCACCCCCCCCCCCCCCCACCCCCCCCCCCCCCCACCCCCCCCCCCCCCCACCCCCCCCCCCCCCCACCCCCCCCCCCCCCCACCCCCCCCCCCCCCCACCCCCCCCCCCCCCCACCCCCCCCCCCCCCCACCCCCCCCCCCCCCCACCCCCCCCCCCCCCCACCCCCCCCCCCCCCCACCCCCCCCCCCCCCCACCCCCCCCCCCCCCCACCCCCCCCCCCCCCCACCCCCCCCCCCCCCCACCCCCCCCCCCCCCCACCCCCCCCCCCCCCCACCCCCCCCCCCCCCCACCCCCCCCCCCCCCCACCCCCCCCCCCCCCCACCCCCCCCCCCCCCCACCCCCCCCCCCCCCCACCCCCCCCCCCCCCCACCCCCCCCCCCCCCCACCCCCCCCCCCCCCCACCCCCCCCCCCCCCCACCCCCCCCCCCCCCCACCCCCCCCCCCCCCCACCCCCCCCCCCCCCCACCCCCCCCCCCCCCCACCCCCCCCCCCCCCCACCCCCCCCCCCCCCCACCCCCCCCCCCCCCCACCCCCCCCCCCCCCCACCCCCCCCCCCCCCCACCCCCCCCCCCCCCCACCCCCCCCCCCCCCCACCCCCCCCCCCCCCCACCCCCCCCCCCCCCCACCCCCCCCCCCCCCCACCCCCCCCCCCCCCCACCCCCCCCCCCCCCCACCCCCCCCCCCCCCCACCCCCCCCCCCCCCCACCCCCCCCCCCCCCCACCCCCCCCCCCCCCCACCCCCCCCCCCCCCCACCCCCCCCCCCCCCCACCCCCCCCCCCCCCCACCCCCCCCCCCCCCCACCCCCCCCCCCCCCCACCCCCCCCCCCCCCCACCCCCCCCCCCCCCCACCCCCCCCCCCCCCCACCCCCCCCCCCCCCCACCCCCCCCCCCCCCCACCCCCCCCCCCCCCCACCCCCCCCCCCCCCCACCCCCCCCCCCCCCCACCCCCCCCCCCCCCCACCCCCCCCCCCCCCCACCCCCCCCCCCCCCCACCCCCCCCCCCCCCCACCCCCCCCCCCCCCCACCCCCCCCCCCCCCCACCCCCCCCCCCCCCCACCCCCCCCCCCCCCCACCCCCCCCCCCCCCCACCCCCCCCCCCCCCCACCCCCCCCCCCCCCCACCCCCCCCCCCCCCCACCCCCCCCCCCCCCCACCCCCCCCCCCCCCCACCCCCCCCCCCCCCCACCCCCCCCCCCCCCCACCCCCCCCCCCCCCCACCCCCCCCCCCCCCCACCCCCCCCCCCCCCCACCCCCCCCCCCCCCCACCCCCCCCCCCCCCCACCCCCCCCCCCCCCCACCCCCCCCCCCCCCCACCCCCCCCCCCCCCCACCCCCCCCCCCCCCCACCCCCCCCCCCCCCCACCCCCCCCCCCCCCCACCCCCCCCCCCCCCCACCCCCCCCCCCCCCCACCCCCCCCCCCCCCCACCCCCCCCCCCCCCCACCCCCCCCCCCCCCCACCCCCCCCCCCCCCCACCCCCCCCCCCCCCCACCCCCCCCCCCCCCCACCCCCCCCCCCCCCCACCCCCCCCCCCCCCCACCCCCCCCCCCCCCCACCCCCCCCCCCCCCCACCCCCCCCCCCCCCCACCCCCCCCCCCCCCCACCCCCCCCCCCCCCCACCCCCCCCCCCCCCCACCCCCCCCCCCCCCCACCCCCCCCCCCCCCCACCCCCCCCCCCCCCCACCCCCCCCCCCCCCCACCCCCCCCCCCCCCCACCCCCCCCCCCCCCCACCCCCCCCCCCCCCCACCCCCCCCCCCCCCCACCCCCCCCCCCCCCCACCCCCCCCCCCCCCCACCCCCCCCCCCCCCCACCCCCCCCCCCCCCCACCCCCCCCCCCCCCCACCCCCCCCCCCCCCCACCCCCCCCCCCCCCCACCCCCCCCCCCCCCCACCCCCCCCCCCCCCCACCCCCCCCCCCCCCCACCCCCCCCCCCCCCCACCCCCCCCCCCCCCCACCCCCCCCCCCCCCCACCCCCCCCCCCCCCCACCCCCCCCCCCCCCCACCCCCCCCCCCCCCCACCCCCCCCCCCCCCCACCCCCCCCCCCCCCCACCCCCCCCCCCCCCCACCCCCCCCCCCCCCCACCCCCCCCCCCCCCCACCCCCCCCCCCCCCCACCCCCCCCCCCCCCCACCCCCCCCCCCCCCCACCCCCCCCCCCCCCCACCCCCCCCCCCCCCCACCCCCCCCCCCCCCCACCCCCCCCCCCCCCCACCCCCCCCCCCCCCCACCCCCCCCCCCCCCCACCCCCCCCCCCCCCCACCCCCCCCCCCCCCCACCCCCCCCCCCCCCCACCCCCCCCCCCCCCCACCCCCCCCCCCCCCCACCCCCCCCCCCCCCCACCCCCCCCCCCCCCCACCCCCCCCCCCCCCCACCCCCCCCCCCCCCCACCCCCCCCCCCCCCCACCCCCCCCCCCCCCCACCCCCCCCCCCCCCCACCCCCCCCCCCCCCCACCCCCCCCCCCCCCCACCCCCCCCCCCCCCCACCCCCCCCCCCCCCCACCCCCCCCCCCCCCCACCCCCCCCCCCCCCCACCCCCCCCCCCCCCCACCCCCCCCCCCCCCCACCCCCCCCCCCCCCCACCCCCCCCCCCCCCCACCCCCCCCCCCCCCCACCCCCCCCCCCCCCCACCCCCCCCCCCCCCCACCCCCCCCCCCCCCCACCCCCCCCCCCCCCCACCCCCCCCCCCCCCCACCCCCCCCCCCCCCCACCCCCCCCCCCCCCCACCCCCCCCCCCCCCCACCCCCCCCCCCCCCCACCCCCCCCCCCCCCCACCCCCCCCCCCCCCCACCCCCCCCCCCCCCCACCCCCCCCCCCCCCCACCCCCCCCCCCCCCCACCCCCCCCCCCCCCCACCCCCCCCCCCCCCCACCCCCCCCCCCCCCCACCCCCCCCCCCCCCCACCCCCCCCCCCCCCCACCCCCCCCCCCCCCCACCCCCCCCCCCCCCCACCCCCCCCCCCCCCCACCCCCCCCCCCCCCCACCCCCCCCCCCCCCCACCCCCCCCCCCCCCCACCCCCCCCCCCCCCCACCCCCCCCCCCCCCCACCCCCCCCCCCCCCCACCCCCCCCCCCCCCCACCCCCCCCCCCCCCCACCCCCCCCCCCCCCCACCCCCCCCCCCCCCCACCCCCCCCCCCCCCCACCCCCCCCCCCCCCCACCCCCCCCCCCCCCCACCCCCCCCCCCCCCCACCCCCCCCCCCCCCCACCCCCCCCCCCCCCCACCCCCCCCCCCCCCCACCCCCCCCCCCCCCCACCCCCCCCCCCCCCCACCCCCCCCCCCCCCCACCCCCCCCCCCCCCCACCCCCCCCCCCCCCCACCCCCCCCCCCCCCCACCCCCCCCCCCCCCCACCCCCCCCCCCCCCCACCCCCCCCCCCCCCCACCCCCCCCCCCCCCCACCCCCCCCCCCCCCCACCCCCCCCCCCCCCCACCCCCCCCCCCCCCCACCCCCCCCCCCCCCCACCCCCCCCCCCCCCCACCCCCCCCCCCCCCCACCCCCCCCCCCCCCCACCCCCCCCCCCCCCCACCCCCCCCCCCCCCCACCCCCCCCCCCCCCCACCCCCCCCCCCCCCCACCCCCCCCCCCCCCCACCCCCCCCCCCCCCCACCCCCCCCCCCCCCCACCCCCCCCCCCCCCCACCCCCCCCCCCCCCCACCCCCCCCCCCCCCCACCCCCCCCCCCCCCCACCCCCCCCCCCCCCCACCCCCCCCCCCCCCCACCCCCCCCCCCCCCCACCCCCCCCCCCCCCCACCCCCCCCCCCCCCCACCCCCCCCCCCCCCCACCCCCCCCCCCCCCCACCCCCCCCCCCCCCCACCCCCCCCCCCCCCCACCCCCCCCCCCCCCCACCCCCCCCCCCCCCCACCCCCCCCCCCCCCCACCCCCCCCCCCCCCCACCCCCCCCCCCCCCCACCCCCCCCCCCCCCCACCCCCCCCCCCCCCCACCCCCCCCCCCCCCCACCCCCCCCCCCCCCCACCCCCCCCCCCCCCCACCCCCCCCCCCCCCCACCCCCCCCCCCCCCCACCCCCCCCCCCCCCCACCCCCCCCCCCCCCCACCCCCCCCCCCCCCCACCCCCCCCCCCCCCCACCCCCCCCCCCCCCCACCCCCCCCCCCCCCCACCCCCCCCCCCCCCCACCCCCCCCCCCCCCCACCCCCCCCCCCCCCCACCCCCCCCCCCCCCCACCCCCCCCCCCCCCCACCCCCCCCCCCCCCCACCCCCCCCCCCCCCCACCCCCCCCCCCCCCCACCCCCCCCCCCCCCCACCCCCCCCCCCCCCCACCCCCCCCCCCCCCCACCCCCCCCCCCCCCCACCCCCCCCCCCCCCCACCCCCCCCCCCCCCCACCCCCCCCCCCCCCCACCCCCCCCCCCCCCCACCCCCCCCCCCCCCCACCCCCCCCCCCCCCCACCCCCCCCCCCCCCCACCCCCCCCCCCCCCCACCCCCCCCCCCCCCCACCCCCCCCCCCCCCCACCCCCCCCCCCCCCCACCCCCCCCCCCCCCCACCCCCCCCCCCCCCCACCCCCCCCCCCCCCCACCCCCCCCCCCCCCCACCCCCCCCCCCCCCCACCCCCCCCCCCCCCCACCCCCCCCCCCCCCCACCCCCCCCCCCCCCCACCCCCCCCCCCCCCCACCCCCCCCCCCCCCCACCCCCCCCCCCCCCCACCCCCCCCCCCCCCCACCCCCCCCCCCCCCCACCCCCCCCCCCCCCCACCCCCCCCCCCCCCCACCCCCCCCCCCCCCCACCCCCCCCCCCCCCCACCCCCCCCCCCCCCCACCCCCCCCCCCCCCCACCCCCCCCCCCCCCCACCCCCCCCCCCCCCCACCCCCCCCCCCCCCCACCCCCCCCCCCCCCCACCCCCCCCCCCCCCCACCCCCCCCCCCCCCCACCCCCCCCCCCCCCCACCCCCCCCCCCCCCCACCCCCCCCCCCCCCCACCCCCCCCCCCCCCCACCCCCCCCCCCCCCCACCCCCCCCCCCCCCCACCCCCCCCCCCCCCCACCCCCCCCCCCCCCCACCCCCCCCCCCCCCCACCCCCCCCCCCCCCCACCCCCCCCCCCCCCCACCCCCCCCCCCCCCCACCCCCCCCCCCCCCCACCCCCCCCCCCCCCCACCCCCCCCCCCCCCCACCCCCCCCCCCCCCCACCCCCCCCCCCCCCCACCCCCCCCCCCCCCCACCCCCCCCCCCCCCCACCCCCCCCCCCCCCCACCCCCCCCCCCCCCCACCCCCCCCCCCCCCCACCCCCCCCCCCCCCCACCCCCCCCCCCCCCCACCCCCCCCCCCCCCCACCCCCCCCCCCCCCCACCCCCCCCCCCCCCCACCCCCCCCCCCCCCCACCCCCCCCCCCCCCCACCCCCCCCCCCCCCCACCCCCCCCCCCCCCCACCCCCCCCCCCCCCCACCCCCCCCCCCCCCCACCCCCCCCCCCCCCCACCCCCCCCCCCCCCCACCCCCCCCCCCCCCCACCCCCCCCCCCCCCCACCCCCCCCCCCCCCCACCCCCCCCCCCCCCCACCCCCCCCCCCCCCCACCCCCCCCCCCCCCCACCCCCCCCCCCCCCCACCCCCCCCCCCCCCCACCCCCCCCCCCCCCCACCCCCCCCCCCCCCCACCCCCCCCCCCCCCCACCCCCCCCCCCCCCCACCCCCCCCCCCCCCCACCCCCCCCCCCCCCCACCCCCCCCCCCCCCCACCCCCCCCCCCCCCCACCCCCCCCCCCCCCCACCCCCCCCCCCCCCCACCCCCCCCCCCCCCCACCCCCCCCCCCCCCCACCCCCCCCCCCCCCCACCCCCCCCCCCCCCCACCCCCCCCCCCCCCCACCCCCCCCCCCCCCCACCCCCCCCCCCCCCCACCCCCCCCCCCCCCCACCCCCCCCCCCCCCCACCCCCCCCCCCCCCCACCCCCCCCCCCCCCCACCCCCCCCCCCCCCCACCCCCCCCCCCCCCCACCCCCCCCCCCCCCCACCCCCCCCCCCCCCCACCCCCCCCCCCCCCCACCCCCCCCCCCCCCCACCCCCCCCCCCCCCCACCCCCCCCCCCCCCCACCCCCCCCCCCCCCCACCCCCCCCCCCCCCCACCCCCCCCCCCCCCCACCCCCCCCCCCCCCCACCCCCCCCCCCCCCCACCCCCCCCCCCCCCCACCCCCCCCCCCCCCCACCCCCCCCCCCCCCCACCCCCCCCCCCCCCCACCCCCCCCCCCCCCCACCCCCCCCCCCCCCCACCCCCCCCCCCCCCCACCCCCCCCCCCCCCCACCCCCCCCCCCCCCCACCCCCCCCCCCCCCCACCCCCCCCCCCCCCCACCCCCCCCCCCCCCCACCCCCCCCCCCCCCCACCCCCCCCCCCCCCCACCCCCCCCCCCCCCCACCCCCCCCCCCCCCCACCCCCCCCCCCCCCCACCCCCCCCCCCCCCCACCCCCCCCCCCCCCCACCCCCCCCCCCCCCCACCCCCCCCCCCCCCCACCCCCCCCCCCCCCCACCCCCCCCCCCCCCCACCCCCCCCCCCCCCCACCCCCCCCCCCCCCCACCCCCCCCCCCCCCCACCCCCCCCCCCCCCCACCCCCCCCCCCCCCCACCCCCCCCCCCCCCCACCCCCCCCCCCCCCCACCCCCCCCCCCCCCCACCCCCCCCCCCCCCCACCCCCCCCCCCCCCCACCCCCCCCCCCCCCCACCCCCCCCCCCCCCCACCCCCCCCCCCCCCCACCCCCCCCCCCCCCCACCCCCCCCCCCCCCCACCCCCCCCCCCCCCCACCCCCCCCCCCCCCCACCCCCCCCCCCCCCCACCCCCCCCCCCCCCCACCCCCCCCCCCCCCCACCCCCCCCCCCCCCCACCCCCCCCCCCCCCCACCCCCCCCCCCCCCCACCCCCCCCCCCCCCCACCCCCCCCCCCCCCCACCCCCCCCCCCCCCCACCCCCCCCCCCCCCCACCCCCCCCCCCCCCCACCCCCCCCCCCCCCCACCCCCCCCCCCCCCCACCCCCCCCCCCCCCCACCCCCCCCCCCCCCCACCCCCCCCCCCCCCCACCCCCCCCCCCCCCCACCCCCCCCCCCCCCCACCCCCCCCCCCCCCCACCCCCCCCCCCCCCCACCCCCCCCCCCCCCCACCCCCCCCCCCCCCCACCCCCCCCCCCCCCCACCCCCCCCCCCCCCCACCCCCCCCCCCCCCCACCCCCCCCCCCCCCCACCCCCCCCCCCCCCCACCCCCCCCCCCCCCCACCCCCCCCCCCCCCCACCCCCCCCCCCCCCCACCCCCCCCCCCCCCCACCCCCCCCCCCCCCCACCCCCCCCCCCCCCCACCCCCCCCCCCCCCCACCCCCCCCCCCCCCCACCCCCCCCCCCCCCCACCCCCCCCCCCCCCCACCCCCCCCCCCCCCCACCCCCCCCCCCCCCCACCCCCCCCCCCCCCCACCCCCCCCCCCCCCCACCCCCCCCCCCCCCCACCCCCCCCCCCCCCCACCCCCCCCCCCCCCCACCCCCCCCCCCCCCCACCCCCCCCCCCCCCCACCCCCCCCCCCCCCCACCCCCCCCCCCCCCCACCCCCCCCCCCCCCCACCCCCCCCCCCCCCCACCCCCCCCCCCCCCCACCCCCCCCCCCCCCCACCCCCCCCCCCCCCCACCCCCCCCCCCCCCCACCCCCCCCCCCCCCCACCCCCCCCCCCCCCCACCCCCCCCCCCCCCCACCCCCCCCCCCCCCCACCCCCCCCCCCCCCCACCCCCCCCCCCCCCCACCCCCCCCCCCCCCCACCCCCCCCCCCCCCCACCCCCCCCCCCCCCCACCCCCCCCCCCCCCCACCCCCCCCCCCCCCCACCCCCCCCCCCCCCCACCCCCCCCCCCCCCCACCCCCCCCCCCCCCCACCCCCCCCCCCCCCCACCCCCCCCCCCCCCCACCCCCCCCCCCCCCCACCCCCCCCCCCCCCCACCCCCCCCCCCCCCCACCCCCCCCCCCCCCCACCCCCCCCCCCCCCCACCCCCCCCCCCCCCCACCCCCCCCCCCCCCCACCCCCCCCCCCCCCCACCCCCCCCCCCCCCCACCCCCCCCCCCCCCCACCCCCCCCCCCCCCCACCCCCCCCCCCCCCCACCCCCCCCCCCCCCCACCCCCCCCCCCCCCCACCCCCCCCCCCCCCCACCCCCCCCCCCCCCCACCCCCCCCCCCCCCCACCCCCCCCCCCCCCCACCCCCCCCCCCCCCCACCCCCCCCCCCCCCCACCCCCCCCCCCCCCCACCCCCCCCCCCCCCCACCCCCCCCCCCCCCCACCCCCCCCCCCCCCCACCCCCCCCCCCCCCCACCCCCCCCCCCCCCCACCCCCCCCCCCCCCCACCCCCCCCCCCCCCCACCCCCCCCCCCCCCCACCCCCCCCCCCCCCCACCCCCCCCCCCCCCCACCCCCCCCCCCCCCCACCCCCCCCCCCCCCCACCCCCCCCCCCCCCCACCCCCCCCCCCCCCCACCCCCCCCCCCCCCCACCCCCCCCCCCCCCCACCCCCCCCCCCCCCCACCCCCCCCCCCCCCCACCCCCCCCCCCCCCCACCCCCCCCCCCCCCCACCCCCCCCCCCCCCCACCCCCCCCCCCCCCCACCCCCCCCCCCCCCCACCCCCCCCCCCCCCCACCCCCCCCCCCCCCCACCCCCCCCCCCCCCCACCCCCCCCCCCCCCCACCCCCCCCCCCCCCCACCCCCCCCCCCCCCCACCCCCCCCCCCCCCCACCCCCCCCCCCCCCCACCCCCCCCCCCCCCCACCCCCCCCCCCCCCCACCCCCCCCCCCCCCCACCCCCCCCCCCCCCCACCCCCCCCCCCCCCCACCCCCCCCCCCCCCCACCCCCCCCCCCCCCCACCCCCCCCCCCCCCCACCCCCCCCCCCCCCCACCCCCCCCCCCCCCCACCCCCCCCCCCCCCCACCCCCCCCCCCCCCCACCCCCCCCCCCCCCCACCCCCCCCCCCCCCCACCCCCCCCCCCCCCCACCCCCCCCCCCCCCCACCCCCCCCCCCCCCCACCCCCCCCCCCCCCCACCCCCCCCCCCCCCCACCCCCCCCCCCCCCCACCCCCCCCCCCCCCCACCCCCCCCCCCCCCCACCCCCCCCCCCCCCCACCCCCCCCCCCCCCCACCCCCCCCCCCCCCCACCCCCCCCCCCCCCCACCCCCCCCCCCCCCCACCCCCCCCCCCCCCCACCCCCCCCCCCCCCCACCCCCCCCCCCCCCCACCCCCCCCCCCCCCCACCCCCCCCCCCCCCCACCCCCCCCCCCCCCCACCCCCCCCCCCCCCCACCCCCCCCCCCCCCCACCCCCCCCCCCCCCCACCCCCCCCCCCCCCCACCCCCCCCCCCCCCCACCCCCCCCCCCCCCCACCCCCCCCCCCCCCCACCCCCCCCCCCCCCCACCCCCCCCCCCCCCCACCCCCCCCCCCCCCCACCCCCCCCCCCCCCCACCCCCCCCCCCCCCCACCCCCCCCCCCCCCCACCCCCCCCCCCCCCCACCCCCCCCCCCCCCCACCCCCCCCCCCCCCCACCCCCCCCCCCCCCCACCCCCCCCCCCCCCCACCCCCCCCCCCCCCCACCCCCCCCCCCCCCCACCCCCCCCCCCCCCCACCCCCCCCCCCCCCCACCCCCCCCCCCCCCCACCCCCCCCCCCCCCCACCCCCCCCCCCCCCCACCCCCCCCCCCCCCCACCCCCCCCCCCCCCCACCCCCCCCCCCCCCCACCCCCCCCCCCCCCCACCCCCCCCCCCCCCCACCCCCCCCCCCCCCCACCCCCCCCCCCCCCCACCCCCCCCCCCCCCCACCCCCCCCCCCCCCCACCCCCCCCCCCCCCCACCCCCCCCCCCCCCCACCCCCCCCCCCCCCCACCCCCCCCCCCCCCCACCCCCCCCCCCCCCCACCCCCCCCCCCCCCCACCCCCCCCCCCCCCCACCCCCCCCCCCCCCCACCCCCCCCCCCCCCCACCCCCCCCCCCCCCCACCCCCCCCCCCCCCCACCCCCCCCCCCCCCCACCCCCCCCCCCCCCCACCCCCCCCCCCCCCCACCCCCCCCCCCCCCCACCCCCCCCCCCCCCCACCCCCCCCCCCCCCCACCCCCCCCCCCCCCCACCCCCCCCCCCCCCCACCCCCCCCCCCCCCCACCCCCCCCCCCCCCCACCCCCCCCCCCCCCCACCCCCCCCCCCCCCCACCCCCCCCCCCCCCCACCCCCCCCCCCCCCCACCCCCCCCCCCCCCCACCCCCCCCCCCCCCCACCCCCCCCCCCCCCCACCCCCCCCCCCCCCCACCCCCCCCCCCCCCCACCCCCCCCCCCCCCCACCCCCCCCCCCCCCCACCCCCCCCCCCCCCCACCCCCCCCCCCCCCCACCCCCCCCCCCCCCCACCCCCCCCCCCCCCCACCCCCCCCCCCCCCCACCCCCCCCCCCCCCCACCCCCCCCCCCCCCCACCCCCCCCCCCCCCCACCCCCCCCCCCCCCCACCCCCCCCCCCCCCCACCCCCCCCCCCCCCCACCCCCCCCCCCCCCCACCCCCCCCCCCCCCCACCCCCCCCCCCCCCCACCCCCCCCCCCCCCCACCCCCCCCCCCCCCCACCCCCCCCCCCCCCCACCCCCCCCCCCCCCCACCCCCCCCCCCCCCCACCCCCCCCCCCCCCCACCCCCCCCCCCCCCCACCCCCCCCCCCCCCCACCCCCCCCCCCCCCCACCCCCCCCCCCCCCCACCCCCCCCCCCCCCCACCCCCCCCCCCCCCCACCCCCCCCCCCCCCCACCCCCCCCCCCCCCCACCCCCCCCCCCCCCCACCCCCCCCCCCCCCCACCCCCCCCCCCCCCCACCCCCCCCCCCCCCCACCCCCCCCCCCCCCCACCCCCCCCCCCCCCCACCCCCCCCCCCCCCCACCCCCCCCCCCCCCCACCCCCCCCCCCCCCCACCCCCCCCCCCCCCCACCCCCCCCCCCCCCCACCCCCCCCCCCCCCCACCCCCCCCCCCCCCCACCCCCCCCCCCCCCCACCCCCCCCCCCCCCCACCCCCCCCCCCCCCCACCCCCCCCCCCCCCCACCCCCCCCCCCCCCCACCCCCCCCCCCCCCCACCCCCCCCCCCCCCCACCCCCCCCCCCCCCCACCCCCCCCCCCCCCCACCCCCCCCCCCCCCCACCCCCCCCCCCCCCCACCCCCCCCCCCCCCCACCCCCCCCCCCCCCCACCCCCCCCCCCCCCCACCCCCCCCCCCCCCCACCCCCCCCCCCCCCCACCCCCCCCCCCCCCCACCCCCCCCCCCCCCCACCCCCCCCCCCCCCCACCCCCCCCCCCCCCCACCCCCCCCCCCCCCCACCCCCCCCCCCCCCCACCCCCCCCCCCCCCCACCCCCCCCCCCCCCCACCCCCCCCCCCCCCCACCCCCCCCCCCCCCCACCCCCCCCCCCCCCCACCCCCCCCCCCCCCCACCCCCCCCCCCCCCCACCCCCCCCCCCCCCCACCCCCCCCCCCCCCCACCCCCCCCCCCCCCCACCCCCCCCCCCCCCCACCCCCCCCCCCCCCCACCCCCCCCCCCCCCCACCCCCCCCCCCCCCCACCCCCCCCCCCCCCCACCCCCCCCCCCCCCCACCCCCCCCCCCCCCCACCCCCCCCCCCCCCCACCCCCCCCCCCCCCCACCCCCCCCCCCCCCCACCCCCCCCCCCCCCCACCCCCCCCCCCCCCCACCCCCCCCCCCCCCCACCCCCCCCCCCCCCCACCCCCCCCCCCCCCCACCCCCCCCCCCCCCCACCCCCCCCCCCCCCCACCCCCCCCCCCCCCCACCCCCCCCCCCCCCCACCCCCCCCCCCCCCCACCCCCCCCCCCCCCCACCCCCCCCCCCCCCCACCCCCCCCCCCCCCCACCCCCCCCCCCCCCCACCCCCCCCCCCCCCCACCCCCCCCCCCCCCCACCCCCCCCCCCCCCCACCCCCCCCCCCCCCCACCCCCCCAGGTGGGATGCCTTATATTTCGCACTTCAGCAAAACCAGTCTAGTACGTCTTATTTTTAGGGAATGTCTTATATTCAGGGAAACGGTAGATTCTTTTAAGATGTTCTAACCACTACACTGCTCTCTACGTCACCACCCTTTTTGAAATCAACATACAATGTATGCAATCAATGTATGTGGGATAAATCATCCCATCTCAACCCTTTTCCCCTTTCCTTTCTTCTTTTCTTTTTGTAGCTTTTAATTATTTCTTTTTCTTCTCCTATATGACTTAAGTGTGACTAGAGGGTTTTTTATTAGATAATTAGATTATTGATGACAAAAAATAGATTAGTACTGAGTGATACTCTTATGTTTGTAAACCCTCTCTGTATAAGAATTTGTTATATTAATCGATGTATTTTCTTAAATTTTCAATAAAGTTTAAAAATTTACACACACACACACAGAGAGACAGAGTCTATAAATAATACATAGTACAAGGAACGTAAATGATTTAAAATAGAACAGTAAACAGCTAAGATTTACAAAATATACGTTACATTCAATGCAGGCTGCTTCCACAAACATTTCTACGTGTAAATTTCCTTTTTAGACAGCCAACTCCAGACCTTATTCTATTCATCTTATACCTTTTGATCTCATATCTGAAACAATGATATCAACTGGTTCTGGTGGGTTTTCCGGGCGGTGTGGCCGTGGTCTGGTGGATCTTGTTCCTAACGTTTTGGCATCTTCAGAGGTGTATCACAGATGGAAGTCTGTTTCAAAACCTATCACAGGTGTATCACAGATGGAAGTCTGTTCCAAAACGTTAGGAACAAGATCCACCAGACCAAAGCCGCACAGCCCGGAAAACCCACCAGAACCAGTTGAATCCGGCCACGAAAGCCTTCGACAATACAATGATATCAAAAGTATTTCTACTATTCCCTACTGTTGAACTTAAAAATAATAGTAAAAAAAAATCCTATATACATGTATGTTTTGCAACCGTTTGCATCCTGCTCCCCCCCCCCCCCCCCGGAGATTTGGGGGAATCCACACAAAATAGGGTTGCCTTGGGAAAGGCCTGGAAGTTTGGGAGTTGGAAGAGTGGGATTTAGAGACAGGCGGGATTTCTGCAGGCGATAATGTTACCGAGGGGTAACGAATTTAAGGAAACTAAGGCCCAAAAGCTCAAGCCGACAAGGAATAAAATCAAAGAAATATTTTATTCAGGCCAACAGACGGGCAAGTTAGGATCAGAGGAGCCACACAAAATGGACGCGGGTTCCTGCTTTTATAGGTTACATCAGAACAGCATAAGAAAGAATACACCCCAAAATTCAACCCCCATCAATCAATCACTGTGTAGGGAGGGAATTATCCCTTACCCCAAAACATTTAGGAAAGGCAAGGGCCCTTATTGGAAGATGTCCAGTGAACTAAGGCCCAGCCTCACCTTATCAATGCAGAGAAGGGCAACGAGGATGATTGAGGGACCGGAGCACCTTCCTGATGAGGAGAGGCTGCAGCGTTTGGGACTCTTTAGTTTGGAGAGGAGGCGGCTGAGGGGGGATAGGATTGAAGTCTATAAAATGATGCACGGGGTAGAAAATGTGGACAGAGAGACATTTTTCTCTCTTTCTCACAATACTAGAACCAGGGGGCAGCCATTGAAAATGCTGGAGGGAAGAATTAGGACTAATAAAAGGGAATACTTCTTCACGCAACGTGTGATTGGTGTTTGGAATATGCTGCCACAGGAGGTGGTGATGGCCACTCACCTGGATAGCTTGAAAAGGGGCTTGGACAGATTTATGGAGGAGAAGTCGATCTATGGCTACCAATCTTGATCCTCCTTGATCTGAGATTGCAAATGTCTTAGTTGGCACCAGGTGCTTTCGGGAGCAGCACAGCAGCAGAAATAGGAGCCACTTGGCGTTCACATCCCTGCACATGAGCTCCCCAAAGGCACCTGGTGGGCCACTGTGCCAGTAGCAGAGAGCTGGACTAGATGGACTCTGGTCTGATCCAGGTGTGAGGCTCTGTTGCCTATGTTCTTAAGCGCTACTGCTTTCACCTCCTGCACGTGAGCTCCCAAAGGCACCTGGTGGGCCACTGTGAGTAGCAGAGAGCTGGACTAGATGGACTCTGGTCTGATCCAGCAGGCTCGTTCTTATGTTCTTAAGGCCATTGCTTTCACCTCCTGCATGTGAGCTCCCAAAGGCACCTGGTGGGCCACTGCGAGTAGCAGAGAGCTGGACTAGATGGACTCTGGTCTGATCCAGCTGGCTTGTTTGTATGTTCTTAGCAGACCAGGCACTCAGGAGCAGCAGCAGAAGGCCATTGCTTTCACCTCTTGCACGTGAGCTCCCAAAGGCACCTGGTGGGCCACTGCGAGGAGCAGAGTGCTGGACTAGATGGACTCTGGTCTGATCCAGCTGGCTTGTCCTTATGTTCTAATGTTGTTCTGTTGACCTACTTTCTAGACAAAGAGCCTAAACATTCACCCATGTTCTTGCTTTGTATCAGAAAAAGGGCAGACTCAAGGTACTAGTAGGAACAATGAGACCTCAAAAACAGCTTAGTTTACGGTCTCTTACATTTCCAAGTAGAAGCAAGAACATTTTCATCCCTTATTCGTTTAATCTGGAACTACACATACAGATCCAGAGAATTCCCACAGCTAAGGCTCTGCCATAGCTGGCAACCCAGAAGGGAGGGGGTGCGCATTCTTCAGGGCTGCTGCAAATCTGGGCAGCAACAGGGAAAAGGATGCCAACACCCCATTATAAGAAAAGGGAAATAACTGGAGGGGTTCAATCTTACTAAGGTGACTTATTTGGTACCTATTGAAACTGGAAACATTCTTCTAACCTAACTCTGTGCCTACAATAATGCCATGCCGCCCGCCTTCCAAAGCAGCCATTTCCTCCAGAAAAGTAGAATAAATCTCTCAGAAAAAAAAGATAATAAATACTTCTGCCACCCTTGCAATCTGGAGTTGCAAGAGATCTGCAGAGCAAAACTTCTGCATTGGGGAAGGAACAGAGACTAACCTCGTCCTACGGCCGACCTCTCTCTTTTCCAATTGCGGCCAGCCTCGGGGCAAAGTCCAGAGTCAGCGGGCGGCGGGCGGGGCTGCGTGACACGTGTAGGAGGCTGTGATACGCGTGTCGGGGCATCCACACGTGATCAGCGGGCCAGGGGCCAAGGGGGCTGAACAAAGTGGATGTTTGCAAGCGGTCTTTTTGTGCATGCAGGAGTTTGCAAAGTTGGGTCGCGTCTGGAGGCAACCGGGGAGGGAGTTGGAAACCCTGCAGCCTGCGCGGTCAAGTCTGGGGAGACAATCTTTTTTTTTTTTTGCATTAAAAGTCTCCCGCAGGCTCGATTTCCTTTACTCGGTGCAAACCCAAGCTGGGCTTGCAGGCAGCGGACGGGTTGCCAACTTTTTAGCCAGCCCCGCGCCTCTGCCGGGCGAGTCCCAAGCTCTGCGACCCTCCTAAAGTTGCAACCCGGGCACGAAAGGGTTAACCCGCGCCCGTGGTTGGGGGACGGCCTGGACTGTGGTGCGCGTGCGCGTGCCGCTCCACAACCCCCCCCCTCCCCGCTTGGGCTCCTTGCTATTGAGACGGAGCGGTTTGCCGACAGCGCCACCTGCTGGCCGGAGGTGGGAGGCTGAAACCACATGCTGTCAATCTTCATTACCTCTGGTTGGGTTCCTCCCCTCCAAAGAGAGAGAAGCGCCCTTGCAAAAACAAATAGGTGGGAGGATTGGAATCCACACCTTGGCTGGCTCTTGGGAGAGCCAGCCAAGGTGTGGATTCCAGTCCTCCCACCTCTTTGCTTTTGCAAGGGCTTGGCTTTGCACAGGGGACGGCACCACTGCCTGCCTGCCAGCCTGCGGAAACCCGCATCTCCCAAGTCTTGTGCTTCTGCACACACCGTGCACTTTTAATCCGCTTTCACATTTTTGGACCACTTTAAGTGGCAACATTCGCTCGTGAAAGACCACTGAAGTGCGTTATTTGGCATGTGTGAAAACCAGGGCCATCCTACTGCCTGGCACCAAGGGATGCCTTAGCCCAGTGATGGCGAACCTTTTCGAGACTGAGTGCCCAAATTGCAACCCAAAACCCACTTATTTATCTCAAAGTGCCAGCATGGAAATTTAACCTGAATACTGAGGTTTTTGTTTAGAAAAAATGGTTGGCTCTGAGGCATGCGTTACTCGGGAGTAAGCTTGGTGGTAGTCGATGGCTTTGCTTTGAAGCAACTGTGCAACTCTTCCAACAGGTGAATCATGACCCTAGGAGGGTTTACTCAGAAGCAAGCCCCATTTCCAGCAACCGAGCTTACTCCCAGGTAAAGGATCGCGCTTTAGTTTAACAGCGCTTAACAGGGTTACCTACACTACTTCCCCAAAACTAGGCCTTAGATTTAATGATAATAATCAAGCCCAGCGACCCAGGCCAACCTAAATGTGTGTGGGGGGGGGGCACTCTGTTTGCGCGTGCCCACAGAGAGGGCTCTGAGTGCCACCTCTGGCATTCGTGCCATAGGTTCGCCATCACTGCAGTTTCATCATACTGTGCCATCCCAAAGACAGGCAGATGGACTCACAAAGCTTCTCCATCCCCCAATATGGTCTATTCCAGCTGACGGCGCCTGTACAGAGTGTCAGGCGAGGATCCTTCTTTGCTGTCTCACACACGAAGCTGCCTTCCACTGAATCAGACACTTGATCCAGCAAGGTTGGCATTGCCTGAACAGACTGGCAGCCGCTCTCCATCATGGCAGAGGTCTTTCCCACCACCCTTTTAACTGGCGATGCCGGGGATCAAACTGGGGACTTTTGACATGCCAAGCAGATGCTCTTCAACTGAGCCACCCATGGCCCCTCATGCGAAGCAGCCTACCGCTGAATTAGACCCCCAGACTATCATGGCCAGTATTGTAGGCGCAGAGACAGCCTAAAGGATTTAATCCTTATAAATGATCTATAAGTAAAACTATTCCCCCCCATTAGCTCTTCCTTTCCTATAATGGGGTGTTGGCAACCATAAAGCTGCTGAACAAGAATCATGCAGGCCTTTTGCATACTGTTCTTTCACTGTTGCTAACCAGAATTGTAACAACCCTGAAGAATGCCCCTTGTTCTCATTTCTACAGAATTTGTGAACTAAGTTGTTTTCGCGGTCTTAATGTCTCCCGGAACCTTGAGGTTGCCCTTTTTCTGATACTGAGTAAGGAACGTGGCTAAATGTTTAGGCTCTTTGTCTGGAAAATAGGGCAGCAAAGAACAATACTGATATGGGGGCTTTCCCCACTCACCTTCTGCTGCGCGCCATCTCACACATTCCCTGGCGCCGCTCTCGGGGGGTTTTCATCGACCCTGCGCAGAGCGCAGGGTCATCAAAAGGTGCCGTTTCTTCGGCACCAGGAATGACGCACGCTGAGGTGGTGCAAGAGCAGCAGCGTCGGGGCGGCTGCGTGCTTGCCGCCCTTGCAAGTGGGGAGTGCTGCTGGACCCCGCGCTACTTTCCCGGAGTAGCGCGCAGCAGAAGGTAAGTGGGGAAACCCCCCATGGTGAGCCTTAATTCTGAGAAGGGCCTTAATTCCCAAGACGTCAAAGGGTGAAATTCTGACATCTTCCAATAAGGGCTTTAGCCTGCCCCAAATGTTTTGGGGAAAGGGAAAATCTCCTCCTCTCCAAATGATTGATTGATGATGAGGGTACTTCGGGGGAGTATTCTTTTCTGCCATTTTGATGTAACCTGTCTTTATCCTATAAAAGTGAGAGACATCTGGAGAGACGCAGGTTGCAGATGGTGGTGGGCTTGACCTGGATCCTTGGGCCGACTGTTGACTGAGTTATTACCCTTGTACCAGTGGTGGGATCCAAAAATTTTAATAACAGTTTCCGATGGTGGTGGGATTCAAACAGTGGCGCCGCTGCACACACGCACCTCCAGTCCCTATTGGGCAGGGAGGTTGCTTTAGTAACCTAAGGTGACCAGATGGTCACTTTTGTGAACCGGGATGGGGGGTAGGTGGCTGCGCGCGCATGCGCGTCACTTTATGCGTTCAGGAGCCGCATTGCCTTCTGGTTTGCTTGCCGTTTCCCATACAATGACAGGGGTGGGGAAACGGCAAGCCCCAAAACTGTCTCCTGCTTGACAGCGCACGCCTTGGGAGTAAGCTGCCGCACTGCCTTGCGCCCCAGAAAGCAGTGAGGCAGCCTCCCAAAAATCGGGACAATTTAAATAACCCGCGGGACAAATTGTGTAAAGGCGGGACTGTTCCGCCAAAAGCGGGACGTCTGGTCAGCCTGTAGTAACCCCTTCTCGGCACTCAGAAAAAATTAGTAACCACTTCTAGAGAAGTGGTGAGAACTGGTTGGATCCCACCTCTGCCTTGTACCGCTGAACATCTATACTGCTAAGAACCCAAGACTGTGTGGGGAACCATCTTTCTTGTTTTAATTTATGCCTGTATTGACGAGCTGGAATTCTGCCTGGTAAAGCAACTTTCTACATTCTTTGCAATAAAACTTTACTTTTAATATTGACAGTCTGAGATGCAGGCCAAACCCACCACCTGGGGACAATTCGGAGATACAGCAAGGGTCATTTGGTGTCATAAACACACACGGTTCAGCTGTCTGATAGGAGGAATGGAAGGTAGAGGTCGCTCTTACCTGGGAAAGCTCTGTGGATACTGCCCAGTGATTGGTGAAGGAAGACAGGAGATTATAGCCAGCATTGTTATAGTTAGAGAGAAGAATCCTTTGCACCCCCATTTTAACGCTTTCCTCCGTACCCCTTCCTGTGGCCCAAAAGATACTTGTATTACGCCCTGGAACTCTTTGCTTTGAGGCTTACAGCTGAGGGTAGCAATGGGGTTTATTGCATCTTGGATGGCCTCCCTTCTCCTGTTTTTGATTGTGGACTAGGCAGAGAGGGATGTTTTTACTTTATTTTACTTTATTGTCCCACCTTGCTTGGATTTTATGCTTATAAACAGTGGTGGGATCCAAAAAATTTAGTAACAGGTTCCCATGGTGGTGGGATTCAAACTGTGGTGTAGCGCCAATGGGGCCGGGCACGACGGGGGCGTGGCTGGGCATTCCGGGGGCGGGGCATCCGTGGGCCTGGCTGTGGCAAGGACGCAGCCGCTGTGCCGGTCCTTGGGCGGGAAACGAATGCACGCAGGCACAGGCTGCCACGCACACCGGTGCACCTCCTGCTAGACTGCTTCAAGTTCTGCGCGCTACTGCTGAGAGGAGGGGCGTGACTAAGGCCAAAATCACGTGGCAAAATCACCAATTAGTAACCCCCTCTCGGCACACACAAATAATTAGTAACCCACTCTCGGGAACCTGTGAGAACCTGCTGGATCCCACCTCTGCTTATACAGTATGTCTTTATTGAAATGTTGGAAGCTGCTCTAAGCCTGCTTTGGTAGAAAGAGCGGGTTATAAATCTAATAAATAAAAAAAGAAACACTGTGTTAGTACTCTAGTAAGTCAGGTAGCCAGCCAGGTGAATTGTTTTTGTGCATTTCGCTGCCACTGACCTAGATACCTTTTGAAAAATACCTTTCTTCAGTAAAACTTACTTATGTTTTATGGTGAGGATTGCTCAGGTAGTTCCTGAGACCAAGCCCAGGTGAAGTTTGGTTATGTTACTGCACCAAGGCAGAATCAGCCTTGACTCCGGGATATCTTATTAAAGGGCAAACCCCAGTTCTCCACAGATGCCAGTTAACAAAGTGTTTATGGTAATCAGGGGCACATCTACAGAAAATGGTGCCCAGGGCAAGCGTGGAAATTGCCCCCCACCCTCAAATCCTACAGGTTCTCCCCCATTTTGGAACCAGCTCTCCTTTGGCCAGGTCTACCATTACATTCAACCACAGGTAACCTGCTGTCTGGAGGGCTGGTCTACCTTATATAAAGCTGTGGTGCGACCGCACTTGGAGTACTGTGTTCAGTTCTGGTCGCCACATCTCAAAAAGGATATTGAGGAGATAGAAAAAGTGCAGGGAAGGGCAACGAGGATGATTGAGGGACTGGAGCACCTTCCCTATGAGGAGAGGCTGCAGCGTTTGGGACTCTTTAGTTTGGAGAGGAGACGGCTGAGGTCTATAAAATTATGCATGGGGTAGAAAATGTGGACAGAGAGAAGTTTTTCTCTCTTTCTCACAATACTAGAACCAGGGGGCATCCATTGAAAATGCTGGGGGGAAGAATTAGGACTAATAAAAGGAAACACTTCTTCATGCAACGTGTGATTGGTGTTTGGAATATGCTGCCACAGGAGGTGGTGATGGCCACTCACCTGGATAGCTTGAAAAGGGGCTTGGACAGATTTATGGAGGAGAAGTCGATCTATGGCTCCCAGTCTTGATCCTCCTTGATCTGAGACTTCAAATGCCTTAGCAGGCCAGGTGCTCGGGAGCAACAGCCGCAGAAGGCCATTGCTTTCACATCCTGCATGTGAGCTCCCAAAGGCACCTGGTGGGCCCCTGCGAGTAGCAGAGAGCTGGACTAGATGGACTCTGGTCTGATCCAGCTGGCTTGTTCTTATGTTCTTACCTTCCAGTAAGAAGAATTCGTGGGTCTACCAATGGCAGGTAGGCCAGCCCTCAAGTGGTGGTGGCTTTCTGTTTTGCAGAAAGGTGATTTGGGTACCCCTAGGCGGTGCCCAGGGTTCATACCCTGGCTTGCTCCATCCTAGATTCACCCTTGACGGTAGTTATATTTGTTTTGCCTTCATGAAAAAAAGAATTAAAGGAACGTCCTGGCTGGATTGTGCCCCTAATAATCCAGATTGTGGAAGAACACAGAGTACGGCAGATTCTTGTTTCTTTCAGAAGTTTATTCAAAGTCTTATGAACAGGATACCATCATGGCTGCAGGATAAAAACTCAGGCAGCAGAAGGCAGCCATTTTCAAGTTTAAGGCATAAACTTTTTAACGTTTGAGTTCAGATTGTGCTTTACATGGACGGACACCTCCCTGGGCTTTGCAGATGTTTTCCTGAGAGTAGACCGGTCTGTTGTCAATTTGTCCAACCCCTGCAGCCGCCATTTTGATCTCTTGGATAGAGAAAGAGAGACCCATGAAGTGATCCTTAAACCTTGGCCATAACTAGGAACTAAATCACCAATGGCTGCTGTGCGGCTACTTCACGATGGGCCCACATTGAAAGGTAATTTGCAAATGGAAACTGGAGCAAATCTGACCTTATTGTACGGCAAACTTTGTTGTTGTTTTTCCTTCTGAAAGCTGGACTCGCAAAGCTCCCTAAAAATATCTGCAATAACCCTCCAGATCGAGGGAACAAGATTAAGGCATGCATGATGGTCTTTCCCTCTTCTATATCTTTCTCTGCCAGACCGCTGCTGCATAGTCCTTTGACCAAGACCTATAACTGCACTCAGTTCAGGCTCAGTTTGCTAAGAGTTGTACAAATCTGTAACAAACGATTTGTGTGAAGCCCCCTGTGCAGCCCCATAAAGAGGAACTGTGCACACTATGTCTTGTCCCTTTCTGTTCTTGCTGACTAGCTTTCTGGCCCGCCTTCGGTCAAAGGGTGAGGCACAAGCCGCCCCCTCGTTTGGTCCCTTTGCAATCCCACAGTCGCAAGGAAATCATCCAGCAAAAGAAGAGGTTGGAATTTGCGACAGCACAGAGAGCACCTTGACGAACAGTCCTTAGGGGAAGATGCAATTTTGCCTTCCCTCTCAACATGTAGAAACAATGTGAAGCTGGGGCACCAAAGGGGCACAATTCTTAGTGGTATTCAAAGCGGCAGCAGGTGTGAATACCTTTCTGGAACTTCTCCTGTGTCAACACCTGTCTGTTTTCAAACGGGGGAAAAAATAAAGTCTGAGAAGAGAATCCTAACCTGGCTCTTAGCTTTGGTTTCCCACTTCTCTCCAAACTCGTTGCAGGCGCTGTCTACCTTGGATTGCACTGCATACATCGACATGCGATCAAGTCTCCTTTCGGGTGGCTGCCGGCAGCTGCCCTCTTCCAATCGGGATCCCCCAAAGAACGCGTCCAGTAATTCAGAAGCATCCACCACTAAGCTGCAAATCTCTCTCGAGCCTACTTGATCCTCGCAAACCCAAGACCGGAGGTCTGCAAGCTGCGGCTCTCCAGATATTCATGGACTACAATTCCCATCAGCCCCTGCCAGCATGACCAATTGGCCATGCTGGCAGGGGCTGATGGGATTTGTAGTCCATGAACATCTGGAGAGCCGCAGCTTGCAGACCCTTGTCCAAGACAAAATAAAGAGGAGGAAGCCAAGAAGATTTTGCCCCTCCCCAGGACGCTCACCCTGAACGATGGACAAATCCACAGGGAGACCTGGGTGCTCTCTCAAAAGCCCACCGAAGTCCCAAAAAAGCTCAAAGTAACTCTCCCCCCCAATAAAATACAAAACAGTAGAAAACATTGGATCAACATTCATAAAAGGTACAAAACCCGCTTATATATTATTATGTACACAGAAAACGATGATACAACAGGACAGGCAGAAAAGAGTATCATCTTTTTTCCTGCAAAATGCCAATATTGCACTTGGTGTTTTTGAAACTTGGTCTTCACCAAGGATTTGCTTTTGGGAATGGGGGTAGGGTCAGAGGTCATTGCTTTGAGAACCTGGACCTTCTCATTAGCAAAAGAAAGGAGAGTGGCATATCTATTGTCTGAGTACAAGTAGTTCCAGCATCCATAGAGGGACACAGAGGAGTGAGTTGGTCCCAAGAAAGGGCGAGAGAGACTCTCCTTGCCAAAACCTTCAGTAGTCAACATTCCAGTGCATAATGTCTTCTCCTACAGAGTTTCAAGCTTCACAGGGCCATGCTTCGCACATATAAAGCCAGTGCGCTCCTCCCAGTGGGCCTTAAAGCCTTCCTTTTCCCTGCGAAAGCCATGTTTGGAAGAAGACGTCCCTTTTATATTTCCAGCCTTCTGAGCTCGGGCGAGAGAACCCACGGTGCTTCGTCACAGCAATGGAACGGAAGGGCAAACAACCGAGTCTGCAGATTCTCGAATTCACGTTCGTCGCATTAGCAACCCTCCCCGTCCCCCAACAGAACAGAAATCGGGGAGGAGGCCACCCACATGGCTTAGGAACAGTCCAGAGTTGGAGCATGAAGCATTGGCTGCTTTCCCAAGGAAGCGAGTCAAAGGTATCCGACAGAACCAGGGGTTTTCTACGTGAAACTGTAGTGGCAGAACGTTCTCTATGCTGTGAGGAGGACGGACACATGATATAAGGTGACAAAGGAGCTACATGGGAGACAGAACCGGGGGGCTCGGATTTGGGATCCGGGGGAGATCCTTCTCTTCAAAACGTCTGCAATCTTATGGAATCAGTGTGTCCCGTACACCCAGAGAGACAGAACCAAGACCTTAAGGTTTGGAGGCTGACCTGCCGAATAACCCCCCTTCTTTTCAAGGCTCACTACTACTTTGGTTCAGGGTGAATCACGTGTGAAGGAAAGATCCAAAGTCCTTGCATTGTAGGAAGTTAGAGTGGGCAGCCCGACCAAATGTGGGCAGAGGCAGAGTCATATGGGGGGGTCATATGGGGACATATGCTCCAGGCGTTTGGTCCTGTGGGAGGCGGACAATCACCCCCACGCCACACCTCCTTCCCCCCTCGGCTCCACCCCCCCCAGGCTGCTCAGGACAGCTGTCACCTAAGTTAAGTGGGGTGTGGGTGTGGGAGACACGGGGGGCTTGCAGGGGGCGTGGCCAAGCAGGTGTTGCCCCGGGCGCCATTTTCCCTCGCTACACCTCTGAATTTGGGAAGTGAGAGGGGACCTTTTGATGTGTAGCCTCCAACCCAGTTCAGTCTCTTGGACCATTTCGGGTGCCTGGAAGTTACAATAATCAGTCTAGGGCACAGGTGTCAAACTCACGGCCCTCCAGATGTCATGGATGCTGGCGGGGATGATGGGAACTGTAGTCCGTAACATCTGGAGGGCCACGAGTTTGACACCTATGGTCTAGGGGCCAAGGAGAACACTCACACCTGATTCTGCAGGAAACACCTCCCCGCCCCTCCCAATCCAGGACTGCTCTGGACTTTGCAAACCTGCATGATTACAAGAATGAAACAAAGCCAGCTATTCATTAGTCAGCTGAGTGGCAGGAGGGGGGAGAAAAAGTAAGGCCCGGATCCTCCTCCTCCCAGAACTAAGCCACCGTTACGGCTACCGCTCAAAGTCCACGCAACCCCATTATCACTGAACCATGATTTTCACCAATGTCATGACTATGTTCCGCTGGAACTGACAGAAATTCTCGCCAAACTCCTGATTCATTTCTCAAAGTTGGCCCCCAAAACACACCGGCTCTGGGCTATTTGCATGTGTGAAGCCACCCGATGACGTTTCAGTAGACCGAGGCAAAGTTCTCCATTTCAGGGACAACCCGGTTCTTGTTTTACCCCACCAAGCATTCCTTTCCCCTTCCCGCTTCCACCCCGACAGTCTACCTCTGTGGTGGCGAACCTTTGGCACTCCAGATGTTATGGACTACAATTCCCATCAGCCCCTACCAGCATGGCCAATTGGGAACTGTATTCCCAATTGGGAACTGTAGTCCGTAACATCTGGAATGCCAAAGGTTCGCCACCACTGGTCTACCCGGACCAACCCCAACTGATATCCAGGGAAGGCTGGAGAAGAGAAAGCAGAAAGTCGCCACCGGTTCCATAACCGCTTTCTTTGTCACACCTGCTGGGAAAAGACCTGCCACGCCTCGTGTTGAGAGTTGCGATGCATCAAACGTCTCTTCTGAACCACAATCTTTATTTCACTTTCAACGCTGAGCAGTTTTGGTTATCAAAAAAGTGCTTAAAAGGGAACCGGACGGACAGCAACGCACGGCCCGCTCTCGGACGTACCACGGAGCGTGACCGAGCCCTTTGCTGCGGATTCCACCGAGAGACCCTGTCCGAGACAGCAGCTACACTGGCTCCCTCAAAGCTTTTTAAAAACTCCCGACCTGCTTTGCTTCAACTGGGATAACAGGCAGGGAGTCGCCCTCGTCCAAAAAGGCAGCGCTGCGCTTTGCAGGGCCGGGAAGCGAGGCAGGCGGAGAGCAGGCCTCTCTCGCTGAGATTGCACAAAATCTTACGCAGGCCCTCTCCTCAAGATAGAGCGGAAGGCTTGCTAGGGTCGCGTGAAGACACAAGGCTATCAAGAGGCAGGGGCTTATTGCTGGTGAAGTTGCGCAGAGGACCAGAATCTGTGCCCGATACTCACAGACTGTGCCCGATACTCACAGACTGTGCCTGATACTCCTCCCCATAAAGTCAAATCCCCCCCAAAGTCACCTATAAGTAACCCAATCCCTGCAGAAACTGAGGGGAAAACAACCCAACAAGATAGGGCACGCCTGCCTATTCACCCCACCCCTTTGCTTTCTCGCTTGCTTGCATGGTTGGCTGCCTTGCTAATATCGTCTGCCTGGCACAGATTAGGTTCCCCTTCACCACTGAGTGCTTCCAACTGGAGAAGAACAGCCTGCGATAGTTTCCCTTTTCAGCTCGCTGTTAAAGCTTCCTCCAAGTCAGCAGACTGGTTTCCCCCGACCGCTGGGGCAAACGATACGCCGCAGTCCTTGGTTCCAGCGCAGTTTTTCTACGTAGTGCAAGAAAAGGGTCTGCTTAAGGCCACTGGAGGAAGACCAGTCCGCCGTCTCGAGGCTGGCGTGCATCTATTGCATTTTGTTTCCTGCTGGGCAGTGGGCGGCGGTGAAAGTCCACGCCCTCCCGTTCCTTCTTCATCCTCTTTCTCTCTTTCCAGTGTAAGATGACGGATACAAACATTTGCCACTTCAAGCTCCACAGGAATCAAATAATAATAATAATAACAACAGTAATCAAGATACAGGGAGGGAACCGGTTGGGTGGACTCTCGAGAGCCCCCCCTCCGGAGATTGTCCTGCGCGCACCCACCCTCGGAGCCCTGTGTGAGAGGGGACGGGCCTCCAGTCTGCATAGCGATCCCGGAGGCAATTTCCATGGCTACAAAACCAAGGGCTGCGCAAAGAGGCCGTCGACAGCAGGCCGCTAGCGGGGAAGTGGCTGAAGACACCCCCAGCAGACGAGGCCGGAGAGATCTTGGGTCCCTCTGCTGCAGGCGCAAAGCAACTGGAAGGCGGACATCTGAGCCAGGGCAGCTATTTGGACTCCATCGGGTTGTATTCTGTCTCGCCGGATGATACCTGGGAGATGCGCCGCGTCGACCGCCAGAGCCGCCTGTGGAATTGGCCTGGCCTCACCTGCAGGGAGGGAAAGAAACCACCAAAGGCAAGTCAGTTTCCTGGGAATGTTTCAGAGGGCAGCTGGGCTGATCAGCAGAACAGCTAGATTCGAGCCCAAGAGCAGCTCGGAGATTGTGGAGGAATGAACTTTCAAAAGTCTCAAAGGGAGCGTTGACAGCTGATACACTGAAAACCTTGTTGGTCTCTAAGGAGAACCAGCGTGGTGTCATGGGTAAGACCAGGTGGCTTCTAATCTGGAGAACAGGGGTTGAGTCCCTGCTCCTCCACACGAGTGGCGGAGGCTTATCTGGTGAAACAGATGTGTTTCCCCACTCCTGCATTCCTGCTGGGAGACCTTGGGCTAGTCACAGTTCTCTCTGAACTCTCTCAGCCCCACCTGCCTCACGAGGTGTCTGTTGTGGGGAGAGGAAGGGAAAGAGGTTCGTAAGCCGCCTCGACTCTCCTTACAGGAGAGAAACAGCAGACTATAAAACCAAACTCTTAATTTTCTTCCCTTGATGTTGCTTAGCACAGCAGTGCAGACAACTTAACTGCATTTGTGGACTTCAGGCCAAGATGGCTGCCCGTGCGGGTGCCACTTGCTACCTTTTGCTTTTCAAGCCAGTTTTTAATGACAGACTCGACAGTGGTGGGATCCAAAAATTTTAGTTACAGGTTCCCATGGTGGTGGGATTCAAACTGTGGCGTAATGCCAACGGGGGTGGCCGGGGCACGACGGGGGCGTGGCTGGGGCACGACGGGGGCGGGGCATTCCTGGGCGGGGCTGTGGCAAGGACGCAGCCGCTGCGCCGCTCCTTGGGCGGGAAACGAATGCACGCAGGCGCAGGCTGCCACGCATGCTGGTGCACCTCCTGCTAGACTGCTTCAAGTTCTGCGAGCTACTGCTGAGAGGAGGGGTGTAACTAAGGCAAAAATCACGTGGCCAAATCACCAATTAGTAACCCCCTCTCGGCACACACAAATAATTAGTAACCTACTCTCGGGAACTTGTGAGAACCTGCTGGATCCCACCTCTGAGACTCGATGTGTCCCTTTGGACCCCGCTCCTCCCGCAGATGATCTTAGCGTGGGAGAAACGGTGGAATGCTTGCAGCTTACCTCAGACGGCTGCCCTGCTCCCACCACAATCAGCTTCCCATCCTCCAGACCCACCAAGATGTGGCTCATCTCCTTAGTCACCGAGACGCTGTGGATGGGGACCTTCATGGCCAAAGGGGAAACGGCCGCTCGGAGGCTGAAATGGCAGCAAAGGGGGATCCCGGTGAAAACGAGAACCGCCCCCAAGTCCGAGAACGGGGGTGGTAAGACAGGAGGCCTGCTCCATCACATGCAACAGAAGCTCTTCTTTTAGGGAATAGTGAAGCAAGCACTGAAACACCCCCCACCCAAACACAGTTGCTGGGACCCACTTTGATGAAATGTGTGTGGAGGCTATAACAACCATACTTTGATGTATTGTCGAAGGCTTTCACGGCTGGATTCAACTGGTTCTGGTGGGTTTTCCAGGCTATGTGGCCGTGGTCTGGTGGATCTTGTTCCTAACTTTTCATCTGCATCTGTGGCTGGCATCTTCAGGGGTGTATCATAAGAACATAAGAACAAGCCAGCTGGATCAGACCAGAGTCCATCTAGTCCAGCTCTCTGCTACTCGCAGTGGCCCACCAGGTGCCTTTGGGAGCTCACCTGCAGGAGGTGAAAGCAATGGCCTTCTGCGGCTGCTGCTCCCGAGTACCTGGTCTGCTAAGGCATTTGGGAGGGAAGTCTGTTCACAGCGTTAACATTGTGTGTAACAGACTTCCCTCTGTGATACACCTCTGAAGATGCCAGCCACAGATGCAGGCGAAACATTAGGAACAAGATCCACCAGACCACAGCCCGGAAAACCCACCAAAACCAACCATACTTTGGTTTCTCAGCACGCAAAGAAGATGGAAACAAGGCCGACTTCGCCTGGGGAGGGGATGTGGGGTGCAGTCGCAGAATCACGGGGCAGCGACTTTTACCTCCAAAGCTCCCGGATCTGCAGTGAACACTGGATGGTCCCCAGCACCACAAACTCCCCAGAGATGCACATGGCGGTGACCTCCTCATCCAATGGGACAGAAGACAGGTGCTTGCCGTTGACCGAGTACAAGTGCAGGGCAAACTTGTCCTTCAAGAAAGAAGAGGCGGGGGGTTAGTTTCACGTTGCTTGTGGGGAGGGCTACGAGCACTCTCAAGGGCCTCGGATACTTTATGGTCCCATCCATCCATCCATCCATCCATCCATCCATCCATCCATCCATCCATCCATCCATCCATCCATCCATCCATCCATCCATCCATCCATCCATCCATCCATCCATCCATCCATCCATCCATCCATCCATCCATCCATCCATCCATCCATCCATCCATCCATCCATCCATCCATCCATCCATCCATCCATCCATCCATCCATCCATCCATCCATCCATCCATCCATCCATCCATCCATCCATCCATCCATCCATCCATCAATCCATCCATCCATCCATCCATCCATCCATCCATCCATCCATCCATCCATCCATCCGTCCATCCATCCATCCATCCATCCATCCATCCATCCATCCATCCATCCATCCATCCATCCATCCATCCATCCATCCATCCATCCATCCATCCATCCATCCATCCATCCATCCATCCATCCATCCATCCATCCATCCATCCATCAATCATTTGATTTAATATACTGCCCTATCCCCGAAGGGCTCAGGGTGGTGAACAGTATAATATCATGTATATAAACATATATATAAGTTAAAACAATTACATTCTAAAACAATATCCCACGAAACCCATATGCAACCCTCCCAGAAGAGCATAATGGGTCCCGATGATGTTAGGGACCCTATATAGCCAAGTCCTTATTCAGAAACAAGAGGTTCAGGCAAAATAGGCCCCCAGATGTTTATTGACAGACATGGAAAAATCCCTCACGTAGAATCATAGAGTTGGAAGAGACCCCAGGGGCCATCAAGTCCAACCCCCTGCCATGCAGGAACACATAATCCAAGCACTCCTGACAAATGTTCATCCAGCCTGTTTAAAAACTTCCAAAGGAGGAGACTCTACTACTCTTTGAGGCAGTGAATTCCACTGTCGAACAGCCCTGACTGTCAGAAAGTTCTTTCTAATGTTGGAATCTCTTTTCCTGCACCTTGAACCCATTACTCCGTGTCCTAGTCTCTGTGGCAGCAGAAAACAAGCTCGCTCCCTCTTCGACATGACGTCCCTTCAAATATTTAAACAGAGCTATCGTGTCCCCCCTCAACCTTCTCTTTGCCAATCTAAACATCCCCAGCTCCCTAAGTCTCTCTTCGTAGGGCATGGATTCCGAACCTTTTACCATTTTTGGTCGCCCTCCTCTGGACCCGTTCCAGCTTGTCAATATCCTTCTTAAATTGCGGTGCCCAGAACTGAACACAGTACTCTAGGTGAGGTCTGAGCAATGCAGAGTAGAGTGGTACAATTACTTCCCTCGATGTAGACACTATTATAGATGCATCCCAGGATTGCATTGGCTTTCTTTAGCATTCCTGAGTGAAGGTTCCTGTTGTCAGGTTTCCCGGGCAACCGCTTGGCCACTGCCTGAATCAGGATGCTGGACTAGAAGATGGACTACAGTCTGGTCCAGCAGGGCTGCTCTCAAGGAAGGAGATCCATAGCTTCCCATGAACTCTCATTGTAATGCCAAGGGGTCCCAACAACTTCTCTACGGGGTTTCCCTATGGATCGAAGCCTGGCATATATCGTTGGAGCGAATACAATCTAAATTTTTATATAAGCTTTTCGGGGTCCCCCATTGCGTACCCTACGCTGCCCTCTGCCTCGAGGCAGGACTACACCTCTTGGAAACAAAAGCATGGTGGGCCACCTTTAAATTTTGGATTCGGTTATGTTTCCTTAATAACCCTAATAGTCTCATTTATTGCACCCTCCACGAACTTCAATCTTCTACCTGGTGGGCTCATATCAAATCAAAGATTTCCTCCCTGGGTCTTTCTTGGGACCAGCTCCTTATGCTTTCTCCTAGCGAGATACAACATTGTATCAAGGTACGGCTATTCGATCAGGAACACCAACATCTAGTTAGTAAAGCAAGGAGCTTGTTCTCTCCCCTCCATTTTAACATCATGCCCGGGAAATGCAGGACAGCTGCATACTTAAACATCTTGTCTGACCCTAAGTTGAGGTGGCCATTTACCAGAGCGAGAACCAACACATTTCCACTAACCTTTTCCCCAGAGAGATTCACGGTACCTTCACAGCAAAAGCGTACCTGTGAATACTGTCAAACCTCTGAGGAGTCATTGGAGCACATTTTATTAGTCTGTCCAAAATTTAACGATTTTAGACCAAACCTGTTTTTAGGGGATCCCTTACTGGTCCATCCAAGCCTTTTTAATCTTAAATTGAACTATCTTCTGAATACAGAGAATCCCAAGCAACTGGACATAGTGGCCAAATTCTTGCTCACTATTACGAAATAATTTCCTGGGTTCCTCTTTCGCTCTGAAGTATGCACTTTTGAAACAGGAGTACCTGTTTTATCTCGTTAAACTGTATTTGGATTACTTAGTTCTGCTATGTTTTAATGCCTAGTAAAGGTCTTTGAACTTTGAATTCTCATTGAATTTGGAGGAACAATTATGCGGAGGCCATTTTGCCATTTCCTCCCCGGCAATCAACATCTTGTGCAGCCCTCACCTTCAAGGAGGCCCTTCCCTCCACGGTGGTATGGACCACGATCTGGCCCTCTTGGCCCACGGTGAGGCTGGAGACAGTGATGGGCAGGGAACTCTCGCAGGGAGGCCGGAGCGACTTCATGAACTGCCCTTGGCGGATGGTGTGGATGATGATGGTGCCGTCCTGGTGGGGGGGGGGAGGAGGCTTTTAGGTTGGGGCTGGACCAACAAGGATGCTCCCGGGGATGGGTGAGCAAACGGAAGATAGAAGAGCAGCAATGTAACTCCCCTTTTGAGTGGGAGAGGAGAATGGTTCAAGCTCTTCTGAGCATTCTGAAAGCACTCGTAAACACAGCCCCATCTTACCTTTGACCCCGACACGGCCATGTCCAACTCGGTGCTCACGGCAACACATGTGACTTCATCATCATGCCCGTAGAGAACCTGGACAGGCTTGGGCACCAGGCCACAAGAGAAACCACCCTGGCACAGGGAAAGGAAACAGGTCAGGGGTAGAATTTCGGGACAGCCACATTTCTTTGCCGAGGAGTCAGCACAAGAACATAAGAACAAGCCAGCTGGATCAGACCAGAGTCCATCTAGTCCAGCTCACTGCTACTCACAGTGGCCCACCAGATGCCTTTGGGAGCTCACAGGCAGGATGTGAAAGCAATGGCCTTCTGCGGCTGCTGCTCCCGAGCACCTGGTCTGCTAAGGCATTTGCAATCTGAGATCAAGGAGGGTCAAGATTGGTAGCCATAGATCGACTTCTCCTCCATAAATCTGTCCAAGCCCCTTTTAAAGCTATCCAGGTGAGTGGCCATCACCACCTCCTGTGGCAGCACATTCCAAACACCAATCACACGTTGCGTGAAGAAGTGTTTCCTTTTATTAGTCCTAATTCTTCCCCCCAGCATTTTCAATGGATGCCCCCTGGTTCTAGTATTGTGTGTGAGAGAGAAAAATTTCTCTCTGTCAACATTTTCTACCCCAGGCATAATTTGATAGCCTTCAATCCTATCCCCCCTCAGACGTCTCCTCTCCAAACTAAAGAGTCCCAAACGCCGCAGCCTCTCCTCATAAGGAAGGTGCTCCAATCCTTCAATCATCCTCGTTGCCCTTCTCTGCACTTTTTCTATCCCTTCGATATCCTTTTTGAGATGTGGCGACCAGAACTAAACACAGGACTCCAAGTGCGGTCGCACCACGGCTTCATCTAAGGGCATGACAATCTTTGCAGTTTTATTATCAACTCCTTTCCTAATGATCCCCAGCATAGAGTTTGCCTTTTTCTAAGATTTCTAAGTCAGCATTTCTAAGACAGCGCCTGGGGGGTGGGGCAGGCGCGGGGTACATCCCTGCAATGCTCTGCACCCTGTCACAGAGGAGTCAATGTACCCTTTCAGCCTCACCTGTTGGAGGACCTGCCATACCATGCAGGTGGTATCCCGTGATCCAGAAATGAGGTAGATTCCGCAGAGGTCTAAGGCCAGGCAAGTGATGACATCTAAAAGAACAAAAGACAAATGCTAGACCCACAAATCGCCAAACACGAATCCGCCCGTTGGCAGACCAACATCCATCTCAGAGGACAGTGCCTGCGGCATCTCGGCATCTCTACAATTTCTCGGCAACAACTCAAAATATTATTAATATAGAAAGATAAACCTTACAGAAACTATGTACGTGTTTATGGGATTGGGCTTTTATTTTGAAAACCAAAAATAAGTGAGATATATGTATTTGAATATATATTGATACTTGATTTTGTACTTTACAGAACGGCTTGAAAAAGAAGAATTGAAATAACAACCAAATCCGGAGGTTTTATAGCCAAATAGCCCACCTGTTGAACTAGATTAATAATATTTTAAGTCAGCCATTCTCAACCAGGGTACCGTGGTACCCTGGGGTGCTGTGAGCATGTCCCAGGGGTACCGTGGCAACACTACCGCCCCCCCTCATTTTTGTGGTGTCTCCCACCGGCGCCAGCAAGGACACGGAGCTGGCCCATGGGGCAGGGCCTGCCACAAGGTCAGCAGCCACCCCCACCCCCAGTGCTTCCCTTCACCCTGGGAGGGGAAGGTGGGGTGTGTGGCAAGCAGGGGCAATGGGAGGGGAAGGTGGAGGGTGGCAGCAGGGGTACCGTGAGATATGAAGAGTGAGGTCAAGGGTACCCTGACCTCGAAAAGGTTGGGAAACACTGTTTTAAGTTGTTACCGAGAAAACAAAGACAGAATTGTATTCCAATTCATCATTGGTTTAAATATTACTCATTTTGTGAGTATAAGTAAGCATTTGTGTAATTACTTTGGTCTATACCTGTTGTACACCTGCCTTGATTACCTTGCACCATTCCTTCCAGCAACTCTGTTTCCCACACTTACCTATGTGCCTGTTGATGTGCCCGACAACTTTCCCTTTGCTCAGGGAGGTGACGCGCAAGCTGTTATCCCAGTGCCCCCCACTGAAGAGGAGCTTCCCGTCATGAGAGACAGCGAGGGTCTTGAAGGACAAGTCAACCCCTGGCGCAAAGGGGCCAGACAAGTAGCGCTTGGTCCTGGCACAAGTGAACAAGGAAGAAAGAAAAATTGCTTCAGTTAAGGCAGGGTTCCTCCACAGGGTGCCCAAGGGCACCAGGACACCCGCCAAGTGGTTTTATTTAGTTATTTATGTACCATATATACTCGCATATAAGTCGAATTTTTCAGCACATTTTTTGTGCTGAAAAAGCCCCCCTCAACTTATACGCGAGTCAGGTGTATTTTTAAAAATATTTTAGGGTTTTTATTTTGTCGGACACCAGGGGGTGCAGTTTTTAAGCTAGCAGCACCACAATTTCAGGGATTTTTCAAGATACTCTCCTGATGATACCACTCAAGTTTGGTAAAGTTTGGTTCAGGGGGTCCAAAGTTATGGACCCCCAAAGGGGGTGCCCCATCCCCATTGTTTCCAATGGGAGCTAATAGTAGATGGGGCTACATTTTGAGTGTCCATAACTTTGGACCCCCTGAACCAAACTTCACCAAACCTGGGTGGTATCATCAGGAGGGTCTCCTAAAGATACTCTGAAATGTTGGTATGGCTAACATAAACATTTCTCCCCTGACCAAAAATTCAGTTTTGAAGGATTTTAACTCTTGTGTTTTAGCTTGCTTGCTGATAGAGCTAACGTTTTTGTACTTTTAAAGTTATTGTTGAGACCATATTGTTTTTGTTGACCCTCTTTTCCACGTACAGAGCTAGTTTACTGTTTTTCTTTGAAATAAATATCCAAAAACATTTATTTTTGACATTTACCAGTAGCTGGTGCATTTCCCACCCTCGACTTAATCGCGAGTCAATAAGTTTTCCCAGTTTTTTGTGGTAAAATTAGGTGCCTTGACTTAGATGTGGGTCGACTTATACATGAGTATATACGGTATTTGATTATTAGGCCACCTCCCCCGTTACACAGGCTCAGAGGGGTCTACAACATTCATTCTCATATCAGTACAGTAAAATAAAACACAATCATGCTCAGTATTCAGTCCCGGCATCTTAACAATAAAACAAAACCCAGAGATGTTTGGGATAGTCAATTTAATTGATCTTAAAAGAACCAAAAAGGGAGAGGGAAGGGAAGTCAGCTGTGATGAACAGACACCACTGCTGTCCTCAACCCCAGGCCAGGTGGGACAACTCTGTCTTGCTGGCCCTGCAGATGGTGACAAATCCCGCAGGGCTCTTGAACATAAGAACATAAGAACGAGCCTGCTGGATCAGACCAGAGTCCATCTAGTCCAGCTCTCTGCTACTCGCAGTGGCCCCCCAGGTGCCTTTGGGAGCTCACGTGCAGGAGGTGAAAGCAATGGCCTTCTGCTGCTGCTGTTGCTCCCGAGCACCTGGTCTGCTAAGGCCTTTGCAATCTCAGATCAAGGAGGATCAAGATTGGTAGCCATAGATGGACTTCTCCTCCATAAATCTGCCCAAGCCCTTTTTAAAGCTATCCAGGTGAGTGGCCATCACCACCTCCTGTGGCTGCATATTCCAAACACCAATCACACGTTGCGTGAAGAAGTGTTTCCTTTTATTAGTCCTAAAGTTCCCTTTTATTAGTCCTCTTGACTTCATTTGCGGAGCATTTCACCTGACAGGGGCCAGCACCAGAAAGGATCTGGCTTTCACTGAGGACCTCCAGACAACCTTTTGGCCATGGCCACCAGAAAGTTATTATTTGCTGAGCATAGTACTCTTTGGGGGGTGTATTGGGGGAGGTGCTCTCGCAGGTGTAATGGTCCAAGACCGTTTAGTTAGGGCTTTGAAGGTCAGCACCAGAACCTTAGAAGAAGAAGAGTTTGGATTTATACCCCACCCCTTTTCTCTCCTGTAAGGAGACTCAAGGTGGCTTACAAGCTCCTTTCCCTTCCTCGCCCCACAACAGACACCTTGTGAGGCAGGTGGGACTGAGAGAGTTCAGAGAGAGCCATGAGCCCAAGGTCCCAAGCAGGAATGTAGGAGTGTGGAAACACATCTGGTTCACCAGATAAGCCTCTGCCACTCAGGTCGAGGAGTGGGGAATCAAACCCGGTTCTCCAGATTAGGATCCATCTGCTCTTAATCACTACACCACGTGGGCTTAAGCCTGATTCAATTCTCCACATGCGGCCAATGCAACTGGTGGAGCAGCGGGTGGATAGAAAGTGGGTGGGGCCAGGCAGGGCTTTTGCCCAGTAGGGCTTCTGATTGGCTGTGCAGCTTTTCTTTTTTAAGTTGCTTCAACAGCAGCATGAAGATCGTTACCAAATGACTAAGGTAAGCGGTGTATATGCAAGAAAATATTCTAAACCAGTGGTGGCGAACCTATGGCACACGTGCCAGAGGTGGCACTCAGAGCCCTCTCTGTGGGCACGCACACACAGAGTTCGTCGTGGGGGGGCCCCAGAAAATCGAAAATCGCCCCCAACACACATATCTATTATTATTATTATTATTATTATACACATAACAACACAGCACAAGTGTCTGGAATTCATCTCTGAATATCGAGTCCTTCCCAAGGACCTAGGATATTAGAGGTATTTGCGTAGAATGTGTGCAGTTCCTAGAAGTGCTGCTTTCTGCAGCATGTGGACTGATGTTCTGTCCAAGTTTAGGCTTTCCAGATGTTTTTCAAGATTTCTTGGGATTTCTCCTAGAGCACCGACTACTAGTGGGATTATTATTATTATTATTATTATTATTATTATTATTATTATTATTATTATTATTATTATTATTTATATTTATATTTATAAACCGCCCTCCCCCGAAGGGCTCAGGGCGGCAAACAAACAAATAGATAAGAGCACAAATAAAATCAAATTTTAAATAGTTATTAAATATGGCTCTATATGTTAAAATCTACCCCCATTAAAATGCAGCATCTATCAAAATTACCGATGGCGTCCTACTCGTAGTCCCCTAAGAAAAGAGGGGGGGAGGAAAGAAGAGGGAGGGGGAACGGCAGGGTCCACAAATTTTAGAAAGGGGGGGGCATCCAGCGGCCGAGGACTCCCCAAAGAGCCCGGTCGGAGACAGCTCCGTCTTGCAGGCCCTCTCACCGCGAAATTCATTAAGATCCCGCGGGGCCAGCGTGTGGCAGCTGGAGGTAGAAGCGTTCCACCAGGCAGGGGGCCAGAAACTGTAAAGAGCTCTGGCCGGTGGAGGCCAGCCGCATCATTGAGGGCCAGGATCACCAGTGAAATTTGCCTCTGCTGGCGCAGAGAGCCCGATTTAGGACATATGGGGCAAAAGGCGGTCCCGTAGGAAGTGAGGAGTCCCAGGCCGCGCAAAGGCCTTTAAAGGTCAAAACCAACACCTTGAAAACGATTCGAGATTCAATCGGTAACCAGTGCAGAGCTGACTGGCACAGGCGAGATATGGTCTCTGGCGGCACCTCACTGTGAGCAAAGCGTGCGCACGCATTCTGGACCAATTTTAATTTCGAATCAGGCGCTAAGGAAGGCCTGCGTAGAAGCGATTTGCAATAATCCAGTCTGGAGGTGACCGTTAAGTGGATCCCGCGGTGGCCAGGTCCGGTTGAGAGAGGAAGGGGCCAGCCGCCCGGAGAAGCTTGGCGCCTAATGAATGGAAAAACGCCATACCCGGGTTACATGGGCCACCTGGGTCTCCATTGAAAGAGACGAATCCAGGTGGACCCCCAGGCTACGAACAGAGGAGGCCGGTGCCAATGTAGCCCCCTCCCATATCGGCGGCTGGAAATCCCCACCCCCTCCTTCCCGCCCCAGCCAGAAGATCTCCGTCTTTGACGGGTTCAGTTTTAACCTGCTCTGCTTCAACCAACCAGCAACCAGCAATCTAGGCTGGCCTGGGCCACTGGGAATGACATGCGTGCACCGTGGTGAACAGGTAGGACTCGGCTGGGACGGTTGGTGCCTCCTTTACCTGAGAGTAAGCTTGGTTTCTGGCAATGGGGCTTGCTTCTGAGTAAACCCTCCTAGGGTCGTGATTCACCCATTCAAAGCGTTGCACGGTTGCTTCAAAACAAAGCCACCGACTACCACTAAGCTTACTCCTGAATAATGCGCGCATCGGAGCCAACCATTTTTTCTAAACTAAAATCTCAGTATTCAGGTTAAACTGCCGTGTTGGCACTTTGCGATAAATAAGTGGGTTTTGGGTTGCAGTTTGGGCACTCGGTCTCGAAAAGGTTCGCCATCACTGTTCTAAACAATATGTTTATTTTGAAAGGCACCCTGCTTAACAGAGATTTGGCCCGAAATGCCGAAGAGTTATTATTCCACCTGTAGAACGTCACTGCCTGACATTTTGTGGTTGGCTCCGCCTGCTGCAGCAGCCATTTCATGGCTGCACCCACCGCCCTGTGTCAGAGTTCTGCAGGCTTGGAAAAGATTGGACTGCTTTGCTATGGGGCAGAGAGAAGATGACAGAGGGTGGCGTGGGGGCAGAAAGGGCTGGCGGACTCACTTGGAGTTGGAGACCGTGGGGTCTTTGGTGAAGCTGAAATAATTGGAGATGTTTTTGTCATAGGGCAGCCAGCCGTGCGTCCCGAGCAGCCCGTTGGCGCTGACAGTGACCTGGAGAGGAGGGAAAAAGGGATGTCAGCTCATTGAAGGGGAGGTGTAAAGGCAAGCAGAATCTGAACTCGCCACTCTCTGGAGCAAATGGGCTCCCCCACCATTCTGCCAGCACTTTTATCATTTCAGAGGCTGGGGAAAAAAAACACCGTAAGATATCTGGTACTTACCAGCATGTCAGGAGATCCCTGAGTCATGAACGAGTGCGCTTGGTTCTTCGGGACCACGGCTTGCACCAGAGGAATCCCATCACTGATGCCCTGGAGCAGAGGGTGATAAAACACATCATTCGTTCGCAAGCAATTCGCTCTGGGGCCTGACTTGGGCACATCCTTTGTTCTCTATCCCCCACCCCCCGCCCTGAAAAGTTTCCAGCCTTTATATCTGAAAACTGTCTCTAAATGTCAGGCAATGATATTTGCAGGGGTTAGCTGGGTGGCAACAGGCACCCTCCCCAAAGGGCCTTACCTCCACAAAGAAGGATTTGAGTTCACTGAGGTTCTCAAACACGTTGGGGGACGAAGTGTCCAACCGAGCGAGCCTTCGGGCGGCGTTTTCAGCCGACAGGCGAGCTGGGTGGGGCTCCTAGAGAGGTGTGAGGGGAAAGGACACAGAATAAGAACATAAGAACAAGCCAGCTGGATCAGACCAGAGTCCATCTAGTCCAGCTCTCTGCTACTCGCAGTGGCCCACCAGGTACCATTGGGAGCTCACATGCAGGATGTGAAAGCAATGGCCTTCTGCGGCTGTTGCTCCAAGCACCTGCTGTTAATGGCGGCTGGTCATCGGAGGGCAGGCTGCGACAGAAACATGAACTTGGCCCAGATTGGTTTACAACTTCCTTCCCTTTTTCTTCCCACAACAGACACCTTGTGAGATTGATGGGGCCGAGAGAGTTCGGAGAGAACTGTGAGTGGCCCAAGGCTTCATGTGTAGGAGCGGGGAACCAAATCCAGATTATTCATTTATTTATTTGTTTGTTTGTTTATTTATTTATTGTTTAGTTTTGTATACCGCCCTATCCCCGAAGGGCTCTGGGCGGTGTACAACAAAATTAAATCACAATCATAACACAATAATAAATTAAACAATTAATTTAAACAAATTATTTAAACAAAAAATTTAAACAAACAATTAATTTGAACAAAAAATTAAACACAATCAAAACTAAACAATTAAATTTCAATACAAATAAATTACTAAATCCCTTTTAAAAACAGCGGTTAGTACAAAATTTAAAGTCGAAGTCAAAGGCGCCCAGCAAAACCCATTTTTAAAACCCTCCCCAAACGGGAAGACTGCTGGCTCCGTCAATTAAAAGATATAAACAGAGGCGAGAACAGAAGGCGAGGTTGCCGCTCATGCGGAGGAGTGGGGAATCGAACCCAGTTCTCCAGATTAAAGTCCTTCTGCTCTTTACTACCCCACATTGATAGAAAAGCAGCTAATAAATGTTTTAAATTAATAATAATAATAATAATAATAATAATAATAATAATAATAATAATAATAATAATAATAATAATAATAATAATAATAATAAATGAATAAAACAACATCTCTGGACTACAGCGGCTCAAATGGCTATCTGGTCCGTGAACCAGACACTGCTGCTTCGCATGTGAAATGCTCGAGATTCGTTCTGGAACGCTGCCAGCCGGCCTAGCCAACAGGCCTCACCTTGAGGAGCTGGCACGGGGTCTGCCCAAAGTTGCTGATGATGCCTTCCAAAGCTTTCCTCTCAGTTTCGTCAGCAATGGCGTCCAAATCGACCGCCCCTAAAAACAAAAAGGGAAAGAACGTATAAGAGTGATAGGAGTTTTTAGGCCTGAAGTCCAGGTCAGGTCAGACGGACATCGATCCTCTCCATGCTGCTTTGATTACTAATTATTTCTCTTCTGTTGTTAATTCTTCTCTGTGCAGCCTCTCGCATGAGGGAATGGTCTGCCGGGGGTTATTCGTCCAAACTCCCTGGGCCAGATTTTTGGGGCATAAACTTTCAAGAGTCCAAGCTCCCTCCACCAGAGGTCTGGGGAAACGGGATTTCAGGAGTCAAAGCTCTCTTTGCCAGGTTCTTGGCAAAGTTTTCATGTAAGTTTTCAAGAGTCCAAATTTGCCAGATTTTCAGGATGTAAGCTTCGAGAGCCCAAATTCCCGTGACAGATTTTTGGACAATAAGCTTTCAAGAGTCAATGATCCTTTCGCCAGATTTTCTGGTCGTAGAGTCAAAATTTCCTTTGCCAAATTTTCGGGATCTTCGCTTTCAAGAGCCCAAATTTCCTTTGTCAGATTTTCAGGATGTAAGCTTCAAGAGCCCAAATTCCCGTGACAGATTTTTGGCTTTCAAGAGTCAATGATCCTTTCGCCAGATTTTCTGATCGTAAGTTTTCAAGAGTCAAAATTTCCTTCGCCGAATTTTCGGGATATTCGCTTTCAAGAGCCCAAATTTCCTTTGTCAGTTTTTTGGGAGACTGAGCTTTCAAGAGTCGAAGATCCCTTCGCCAGATTTTCACACCATAAGTTTTCAAGAGTTCAAATGTCTTTTGCCAGATTTTTGGGATATAAGCTTTCAAGAGTCCAAACTCCCTTCTTCAGATATCTTGAAAACTCTTACACCCTGAAAAACTTGTTTGTTTCTAAAGTACTACTGGACTTGAACCAACCTTTTATTCTAGAAGCCTGAGGCAGCTAAAAGTATATCAGTAACATCTCCTATAACAGTGGTGGTGAACCTATGGCTCTCCAGATGTTCATGGACTACAAATCCCATCAGCCTTTGCCAGCATGGCCAATTGGCCATGCTGGCAGGGGCTGATGGGAATTGTAGTCCATGAACATCTGGAGTGCCATAGGTTCACCACCATGGCCCTATAAGATTCAGACTCACCCATGAAGCATTGTGGGTAACTTTGGGCCAGACATATCCTTCCCAGAGTGTCAGTAAAAGCCTAACGTGGTGGAAAGGTCAAGCGGTGACAGGCTCACCTTCGTAGGTGCAGTAGTAGAAGACGTTCAGTGCCTCCACAGCAGCTGGGCCCCTCTGTTTGTATCCGAAGATGAGATCAATCCATTCGTGGAGATGGGCGGATACATACTCCGATTCCTACCAAGGACAAGAGGCAGATGTGATGTCAGAAAGACTTAGGGCAGGCCACCCCCTCAATTTGTGTGCAAAGTGCCTTCAAGTCACGGCTGACTGGGGTGTTGTGGGGTTTCCGGGCTGGATGGCCGTGTTCCAGTAGCATGCATTCATGCATTCATGCATTCATTCATTTTTCAGACTTATATACCGCCCAACCCCCGAAGGGCTCTGGGCGGTGAACAACATAAAATTCAAATACATCAGAAGATCTTCCTTTGAAGATGCCAGCCGCAGATGCAGGCGAAACATCAGGAGGAAATGCTACTGGAACACAGCCATACAGGCCGGAGACCCCACAACACCCCAGTGATCCCGGCCGTGAAAGTCTTCGACGTCACAGCTGACTGATGGTGACCTCAGCGCAGGGCTTTCAAGGCAAGTGAGAAGTGGAGGAGTTTTGCCGTTGCCTTCCTCTGCAGAGTCTTCATCAACGGTCTCCCTCCCAAGTACTGACCCCTGCTTCCAAGATCTGGTGGGATTAAGCTATACCATGCTGCCTCCCCACCCCCCCCGGCCCCCAACAAATACACTGTTAAAAAAATGAAATTGTTATGAAAGGCCAACAACCATCTAAAGAACCGGCAGCTGTGATATTAAACAAAATCAAATAATAACAACAAACACACGGGTAGTGAACACTGTCAGAACATGTGTGAATGTTTAGATGAGCAAAATCTAAATGACAGCTGAACCCTCCTTCTAGCAGGTGCCGTGTGCAGATTGGGACCGAGTGCACAGCTTGTACCGTGTGCAAACCTGATAAGGTGAGGGCACCTGATTGGCAACACTTTTGTATATAGTTAGCATAGACAGCAGAGTGATGTGTCCCTGCAAACACCTGTGGTCTGGCGAAGCACTTTGTCAGTAGATAGCAATAAATAGAACTGCACTGGTGACTGTGTGTCGGTCAGTTTTTGTCTACATTGCGTCCTGCAAGGTGGTCTACTCCGAGTCAATCCGCTGCTTCAATAACACTGCCTCCCTCAAAAAAGAAGAAGAGTTTGGATTTATCTCCCCCCTTTCTCTCCTGCAGGAGACTCAAAGGGGCTGACAATCTCCTTGCCCTTCCCCCCTCACAACAAACACCCTGTGAGGTAGGTGGGGCTGAGAGAGCTCTGAGAAGCTGTGACTAGCCCAAGGTCACCCAGCTGGCATGTGTGGGAGTGCACAGGCTAATCTGAATTCCCCAGATAAGCCTCCACAGCTCAGGCGGCGGAACTGGGAATCAAACCCGGTTCCTCCAGAGCAGAGTGCACCTGCTCTTAACCTCCTACGCCACTGCTGCTCCAAAGAGAGATATGTTCTTATTCACCCCTCATTAAAACAGATCCACTGACTGAAGCAGCGGCCCCAATATGTTTTTGGGGAAACTGCATAAAGCGTTGATTGATGTCTATCCCCAGCCACCCACGCCTCATTACCAGCGCTTGTTTGTGCTTGCGGATAAAATCTTCGGGGGTTTTCGCCCACTGGGGAAGGACCACATCCCTCACTTTTTCATTGGATAGCTGAAGGCAGCCCAGATCGAAGCCTGCAAGAGAATTAAACGCAGCCACTCAGCGCACTTGATCCAAACCAGGTTTCTCTCCTCGTTGGCCTTTTCCACACTGGATACTTACAACCAGTGGTGGGATCCAAAAATTTTAGTAACAGGTTCCCATGGGGGTGGGATTCAAACAGTGGCGTAGCGCCAATGGGACGGGGCGGGGCACGACGGGGGCGTGGTCGGGCATTCCGGGGGCGGGGCATTAATAATTTCTCTGTTACTGTAAAAAACTCTTACTGTAAAAAAAGTTCCTAATTTCCAGCTGATCTCTTTCTGCCCATAATTTAAACTCATTATAGCAAGTCCTATCGTCTACTGCCCACAGAAACAACTGCTTCTCCTCTAATTGACTGCCTGTCAAATACTTAATGCTTTCAAATACTTAATTTTGTTTCTAGAAATCAAAAGGAGGATACTTTCCTTAAACAAGGAACTTGACCATATTTCTAAAACATGTTTTCAAAACAGCCCAACAGGGAGAATGATCCCGTTTTCTACCTTCGCTAACCAGCCACATAGGAAACAACAGGGCTTTATGATTTTTGGACCTAATGGGATTTCTAACGGAAAAGCAGACCCAATTAGTAACCCCCTCTCGGCACACACAAATAATTAGTGACCCACTCTCGGGAACTGGTGAGAACCTGCTGGGTCCCACCTCTGACTACAACGTTTTCAGGATGATAATAAAACGTTTCCTTCAAAGAGTTCCACGTCAGTTTTACCTGTTTGGTTCAAAAAATGTTTCCAAACAGCTTTTTTTCTGTGGTTTCCGAAAACACTCTTACAACAATGTATTCAGGAGAAACGTTTCCTAGTCAGCTCCTCTCCCAGTGTGGTCACATTTAAAACTTTCCTGCTGCCATTTTCCTCGCTGGTGTGTCATCGCCCAACTTCCCTCTCAGGGCCATTTTTTCACATCCCCAACCTCACTCCTGTCCCTTTCGCCTCTTTATTTTCATCGCTTCATGTGGGGCTTTTTTTTGGTTAGGTTGAGTCAACAAAGCATCAATTAAGTGGAGCTCCAGAGTCCCGAAGCAATTAATTATCATTTCAACAAATAAACAAAAAAACCAAAAAGCCCTCACGGTAGCCATGAAATGTTTGGAGGCGGCAAGAGAGCGGATAAACATTGTGGTGAAGCCAATGTGATTCTGGGCTGTATCAATAGGAGTATAGTGTCTAGATCAGGGGTCTTCAAACAATGGCCCTCCAAAAGTTCATGGACTACAGTTCCCATCAGCCCCTGCCAGCATGGCTAAGTGGCAGGGCTGATGGGATTTGTAGTTCATGAACATCTGGGGGGCCATAGTTTGAAGACCCCTGGTCTAGATCAAGGGATGTAATTGTACCTCTTTATTCTGCACCTGGACCTCATCTGGAATATTGCAGAGGCATAGCTCCAAGAGGGTGGGGGTGCATGATACACCGGGTGCGCCACCCTGTGGGGACATGGTGGGGGCGTTCCGGGGCGGGGGCGGAGGAAGCACCGGTGTACTGGGCACTTTCCCCCATAACTATGCCTCTGGAATATTGTGTATAGTTCTGGAAACTGCAATTCAAGAAGGATATTGACAAGCTGGAACGGGTCTAAAGGAGGTCAAAGGTCTGGAATCCATGCCCTACGAGGAGAGACTTAGGTCGATTCCGCACTTGCGTTATCGACCTAAGTTCGAGCTGCGTTCGACCTAAGTGCTCCGCACAACCACTGGGATCGACGTGGTTTTGTACCAGCTTCGCCCCGTGTAATGGTCAAATTTCTGACTCCAGTTGGGAATGACTACTTTTTCAGGGAACCACGCTTGAACTCAGCTCGATTCCAGTAAAGTGCGGAATCTCTGGAGCCAGGAGTCCCTCATTCAGCCAATAACAGCTGAGGGTTTCGGGCATGCGTACAGCTGGCCAATCAAAAAACGCCACCTTCGTCCCTCCATTCCTGTGGCAGTTTTTTTTATAACGTGTGTGGGGATAGACGGAACATGGCCATAGAACAGGAGCCAATCGGAACAGAGCGGCGAAGAGGCACAGGATGATCCCGCCCTCCGAGCTGGGATCAAGCTGGTTGCAGTGGGGAACAACAATGGCTTCGACCTAGGTTAGTACCCTTCTCAGAGAACTGGGTCGAACCTATTTTACTCGTGTGCGGAATCGACCTTAGGGAGCTGGGGATGGTTAGTTGGATGAAGAGAAGGTTAAGAGGTGACACAATAGCCTGTTTAAATATTTGAAGGGATGTCATGTTGGGGAGGGAGCAAGCTTCTTTTCTGCTACTCCAGAGACTAGGACCAGGAGAAATGGGTTCAAGGTGAAGAAAAAGAGATTCCACCTAAACATCAGGAAGAACTTCCTGACAGTAAGGGTTGTTCAACTGTGGAATGCACTACTGTGGCCTTCCCGTGATACCTGGACAGATAGGAGTGTGTTTCATCTCTAGAACCAGCTTGGGCAGAGATGTCCTTACGTGGGGTCAAGTTTCTTACACTCCTTTTGTGTTTTTGCTTTCCTGATTGGTGTATTTCTTTTGGTTCCAGGAATAATTCGAGAGAAGGCATTTTGAACGTCTTACCATTTTGATTCTCCAAGAAGTCCGTGAAGTAAAAGAATTCCGGGATCAGCTCCTTCACGTCCACAGGGTTTTCCATACGGGCTTGCCAGGCGGCGGGCACAGAGTGGAACTGGCGGTCGGAGCAGTCAAACCTGCCAGCGGAGACAGCGAGTCCCTCAGTTAACTCTCAGAGCAGTCTTTGCCACAGAGACTGAAAGATTACACCCTTGTGCTACAGGCGAAGTTGAGACAGTGCGTCATGTTTTCTTCCACCGCCCTTTTTATAAGGAGACACAGGCAAATTTCCGGCCTGATCGGACAAGGTTCGCCTAGAACGGTGATGGCGAACCTATGGCACGGGTGCCAGAGGTGGCACTCAGAGCCCTCTCTGTGGGCATGTGTGCACAAAGTTAATCATAAGGGGGGGGGGCGGAAAATAACCCCCCCACCAGTGGTGGGATCCAAAAATTGTAGTAACAGGTTCCCATGGTGGTGGGATTCAAACTGTGGCGTAGCGCCAATGGGGCTAACGCTGGGCACGCCGCGGCCAGTGGCCAGGCATTCGAGTGGCCGAGGCATTCCTGGGCGGGGCTGTGGCAAGGGGCGGCCGCTGCGCCATGATCCTTGGGCAGGAAGCGAATGCACTCCAGGCGCAGGCTGCCACGCACGCTTGATTGCACCTCCTGCTTCAGACTGCTTCAAGTTCTGCGCGGCGCTACTGCTGAGAGGAGGGGCGTAACTAAGGCAAAAATCACGTGGCAAAATCACCAATTAGTAACCCCCTCTTGGCACACACAAATAATTAGTAACCTACTCTCGGGAACCTATGAGAACCTGCTGGATCCCACCTCTGCCCCCCCCCCCCCCACACACACACATATCTAGGCTGGCCTGGGTAACACGCGCCTTGGAGCCAACCGTTTTTTCTAAACTAAAACCTCAGTATTCAGGTTAAATTGCCGGGTTGGCACTTTGCGATAAATAAATGGGTTTTGGGTTGAAATTTGGGCACTCGGTCTCGAAAAGGTTCGCCATCACTGGCCTAGAAAAACTGCCAGCCGATGAAAAGCCAAATATCTTGAGGCAGGTGGCAAATTGCTGTACCCATGTAATTAAAACTCGTGGATAGCTGGGTTGTATTGCTATTTAAAAGTAATACCGTTATCTTCTAAGACAGTGGTGGCGAACCTTTGGCACTCCAGATGTTATGGACTATAATTCCCATCAGCCCCTGCCAGCATGGCCAATTGACCATGCTGGCAGGGGCTGATGGGAATTTTAGTCCATAACATCTGGAGTGCCAAAGGTTCGCCACCACGGCTCTAAGAATTTAGCTTGATTTAAATAGTTTTATTGTTTAACTATATTGTATTTTTATAGCAAGGTTATCATTTTTATTGTTCACCTTGAATGCCTTCTGTTTTTTTTTTATTATTCTGGAACTTGGTTTGTTTTGCCTTGTGATACAGATACCGTGTGAGGCAGGGGAGAGTTTGGACAGAACTGTGACTAGTCCAAGGGCACCCAGCAGGCTTCAAGTGTAGGAACAGGGAAACAAATCCAGTTCTCCAGATAAGAGTCTGCAGCTCATGTGGAGGAGTGGGGAATAGAACCCGGTTCTCCAGATTCGAGTCCACCGCTCTCTCTCTCTCTCTCTCTCTCTCTCTCTCTCTCTCTCTCTTCTCTCAATCTCTCTCTTCTCTCATCTCTCTCTCTCTCTCTCTCTCAATCTCTCTCTCTCTCTCTCTCTCTCTCTCTCTCTCTCTCTCTCTATCAATCATTTCGACTTTTATACCGCCCTATCCCCAGGGGGTTCTTAACCACTACACCACTTCATCTTGCAGTCAGTTGCTGCAAAGACCAACTCTTTCCTTCCCTCTCTGTCAAATGGGCAGAAACTCATCCTCTTAAGGCAGAGGTGTCCAACTCTAGTGCTTCAGATGTTCATGGACTACAATTCCCATGGCCATGCCAGCAGGGGCTGATGGGAATTGTAGTCCATGAACATCTGAAGCACCAGAGTTGGACACCCCTGTCTTAAGTAGTCTACATTTATTTTAATGAGAAAAAAGCCTGATAGAAGTTTGGAGGGGGGGGGGGAAGACATCATTAGCCCACCATCAAGATTGTCTAAGGGCCCTGATGTCCACCAAGAGGAAAATATCAGTCGCACGGTTTCTTCTTGCGTGTAACAGCCCAACGGTCCGAGGCCTGGCCAGCTCCCCTCCGGCTCACCTTCCGCTTTGCAGCTGGATGTGAAGGGTTGTGAACGGCTCCATACGGATCAGGTAGTGCATGACACCGGCTGCGTTGGAGTAGTGAGTGCCATAGTGGAACTTGTCAATCATGCCTGTGGGGTCCTCAAAGCTCTCGTACCTGCGGGAAGAGGGGATGGGAACAGAAGGATAGCGTGAAGTCGGGGGCCATTTTTTGCCAGTAGCTAATATGGAGTCCAGGCGGGCATCATTTTACCCCTTCTTTGCCCTCTCTGCTTTCCAAGCACGATTTCCCACACAGCTTCCGTGGGACAGAAGCAGGCCAGGGTTGTAGATGTCTGAATCCTACTTTGGTCACACTGATGCTTTGAATGAAGCCCTACCCACCAGGCCTTTGGTGAGTTCACCCTTCTTCGTTGCTCCTTACAGCTTTGTCACCTGCTGACTGAATATCGGCCAGTCCCCTCCCGGGGGGTTAAAGCCGGACATCATCTACTTATTTTAATTGTGGAAGATCACTGCGGCTAGTGTTTTAATGTTTAATTTATTGTTTTAAGAAGAGTTTGAAGAAGAAGAGTTTGGATTTATATCCCCCCTTTCTCTCCTGCAGGAGACTCAAAGGGGCTTACAATCTCCTTGCCCTCCCCCCCTCACAACAAACACCCTGTGAGGTAGGTGGGGCTGAGAGAGCTCCGAGAGGCTGTGACTAGCCCAAGGTCACCCAGCTGGCGTGTGTGGGAGTGCCCAGGCTAATCTGAATTCCCCAGATAAGCCTCCACAACTCAAGCGGCAGAGCGGGGAATCAAACCCGGTTCCTCCAGATTAGATACATGAGCTCTTAACCTCCTACGCCACTGCTGTTCCCTGAAACGAACTGAAACTATTTGTTGTATTCAAATGTTGATTGGTTTGTGAACCGCCCTGAGCCCTTTGGGGGTAGGGCGGCCTATTAAATTTAATAATAATAATAATAATAATAATAATAATAATAATAATAATAATAATAATAATAATAGTAGTAGTAGTAGTAGTAGTAGTAGTAGTAGTAGTAGTAGTAGTAGTAGTAGTAGTAACAACAACAACAACAAACAACAACAACAACAGGCTAGCAGCAATGGTGCACTGGAAACTTTGCAAAAAGTATGGCCTGTCCTGTAGCAAGACACCTGAGTACGCAGAACAAGCTTGTAGAGCTAAGACCACAGCTGGTGAAAATGAAGAAGCAAAAAAATAATCTGGGACTTTAGGAGATACAGACAGATAGGACACCTGGCACACACAACACCCCAGACTTATAACAGTGGTAGGAGGAAAAAACATGTTTTGGATCATAGATGTTGCTGAAATTGCCGAGTTGACAGCAGGGAGTAGAAGCATTTCAAAGAGCTGGAAAAGATCACAAAATACAAGGGACCTACAAATTGAAGTTGAACGATTCTGGCAAAAGAACAACAGTAATCCCGCACTAGTGAGTCAGGTGCTCTAGGAGAGAATCCCAAGAAATCTCGAGAAAAACATCTGGAGAGAGAGTCTTAAACTTGGACAAAAACATCAGGTCCACATGCTGCAGGAAAGCAGCACTTCCTAGGAGACTTGTACCACATCTCTTTCACGCAAATACCTCTAATATCCTAGGTCCTTGGGAAGGACTCGATATTCAGAGATGAATTCCAGACACTTGTGCTGTGTTGTTATGTGTATAATAATAATAATAATAATAATAATAATAATAATAATAATAATAATAATAATAATAATAATAATAATAATAATAATATCATCATCATATCTTGGCCTCGCTTTCCGTTCACACAAAGGCTACAACACAATTAACGTATTAAAATGTAAGACAGAACTACACATGATCAGTTCTTCAGAGCCTGTGGTTCAGATGAGTGGGATCTTTAAAAAAAATAACAGACACTGCTCATTGGAAGTCGGCTAAGGGCAAACAGGGGGTTGCCCCGAGGGAAAGAGGAACGGCCTCATCCCAAATACTCCCTGCCTTTTTAGCCACATTCCTCTGTGTCCAACCCAGGAAGACGGGAAGCTGAGTCCTCCCGAGGAAACGTGACACTCACTTCTCTTTAACATCCTTGGCGTGTTTCTCGTTGGCCAACCCGATGGGCTTGGAAAGATCCCGGAACACAGCGGGGTTGTTGAGATCCAGTGTCTCTGAGACGTAATCCTGCAGGATCCATGGAAACTGAACAGGGACAGAGAGAAAGGAAAACATAGAAACACAGAGCTGGAAGAGACCAAAGGGTCATCTAGCCCAACCCCCTGCGCAACGCAGGAAATCCACAACTATCCTGACCCCCACTCTCCCAGCGACCCCCGCTCTATGATCAGAGGAAGGCAAACAGCCTCCAAGATCCCTGGGCCAATCTAGCCTGCAAGAAAACTCCTTCCTGAGCACAAAAGGTGGATCAGCATTACTCTGAGCATGAAAGAAAGGGCCATGGGAACTGAGCGCATCCCTTCCTGCCCTCCCTCTCACAATCTGCCTAAACTCATATTAAGTCAAAGAATCAGCTATCAGACAGTCAGAGAGAGAGAGAGAGAGAGACAGAGAGACAGACGCCTCTGGCTTTATCTTCCTGTGATCCAATAAAGAATAAAGGAAGCTGGTTCAATCCGAACTCAAGTCCCAAGCAGAACATAAGAACTTAAGAACATAAGAACAAGCCAGCTGGATCAGACCAGAGTCCATCTAGTCCAGCACTCTGCTACTCGCAGTGGCCCACCAGGTGCCTTTGGGAGCTAACATGCAGGAGGTGAAAGCAATGGCCTTCTGCTGCTGCTGCTCCTGAGCACCTGGTCTGCTAAGGCATTTGCAATCTGAGATCAAGGAGGATCAAGATTGGGAGCCATAGATCGACTTCTCCTCCATCAATCTGTCCAAGCCCTTTTTAAAGCTATCCAGGTTAGTGGCCATCACCACCTCCTGTGGCAGCATATTCCAAACACCAATCACACGTTGCGTGAAGAAGTGTTTCCTTTTATTAGTCCTAATTCTTCCCCCCAGCATTTTCAATGGATGCCCCCTGGTTCTAGTATTGTGAGAAAGAGAGAAAAATTTCTCTCTGTCCACATTTTCTACCCCATGCATAATTTTATAGACTTCAATCATATCCCCCTTCAGACGTCTCCTCTCCAAACTAAAGAGTCCCAAACACTGCAGCCTCTCCTCATAAGGAAGGTGCTCCAGTCCCTCAATCATCCTCGTTGCCCTTCTCTGCACTTTTTCTATCTCTTCGATATCCTTTTTGAGATGTGGCAACCAGAACTGGACACAGGACTCCAAGTGCGGTCGCACCACTGCTTTATATAATGGCATGACAATCCTTGCAGTTTTATTCTCAACTCCTTTCCTAATGATCCCCAGCACAGAGTTTGAGTTTAGAAGGAAGGGGCTTCCCTCCTTGAGAACTTACCACGGGATACTGGGAGAGGTCATTGTAAGTGCGGCCTGCAATTGTATTGAGCTGCATGAGGTACTCAAAGTTGGAGATTTCCCGGTAAACCCATTTCTGAAAGAGGAAAAGACCCCTTGAAGGATTTGTTATAATGAAAATGGCAGGGTGGGGGCAGCTGTCTCCGAGAGATGATGGGTGGCCGAGAATTCTGTTGGAAACCAATGAGTCATCTACAGCGAAAAGTGGTCGGTTCAAGCAGGGAATTATGGGAAATGTTGGTCCCTGGAAAAACCCATAGCCACGAGCCACTAAAATCACGAAGAAATTGCAAGGTCCAATTGCGAGGATCTAACTTCTAAAGCAAGAGATGGATGGACAATATTCCTGATAGAGGCTCTGGAAGCCATGTGTTCTTATGGCCTAGCTTTGGGGAGGAGAGGACACTGTTGTTCTTAGGAAAGATGCTCTCTGCACATGGTCAGAGGCATTTCTCTGGGCCAGTTTCCGCCAGAAATGCATTCTCGCCTGGCTCGCATCCAGTGGACAATGGTTCCAGATTTAGATCTTGTTCTCAACTTGCATCAAGAACTCCAGGTTGACCAAATGACCCTTTTTCTCTTTGCTGGGAGTTCCCTGAAGGTCAGGTGATAGTTGGGATTTCTCTGAGCCTGGTTGCTCCTACCCTAATAATTCTACCAAAACATCAAAATTGTAATGTGGGTGGGCTGGTGGGGCACGGAAAAGAATTCTGGCTGCCATGGAAAGAACACCCAGAAATAAGCACCTGAGTCAAGCCCGAGGCCTTCAGTAACTCCTGAGGAGAACGGCTGCCGTAATAGATCTGGTTTGGAGGTTGCAGGCCCAGGATCGAAGAATACACCTTGTTTCTAACCTGCAGAAAGCAAATCAACCTTGTGTTAGTAAGCAAATCTGCTCGAGGAACCAGTGGCGTATCTGCCTAGGGATAAGGGGTACCCCTTGTCCCTGGGCACCACTCTTCTGGTCACATGGGGGGCGCAAAATCGGCCCCCCACGTGACCAGGAAGTCCTGCTGTCTCGTCGTTTTCGCATGCCTCGACCCCATCCGAGGCACGCAAAAATGATGAAACAGCAGGACTTCCTGCTGCCTCCAAGCCCCCTCAACCCCGCCCTGGACTCCTCCCTCCCTCCCTTCCCCCCCTGCTGGCTGGGCTCCCAGCCGGCAGCCTGCAGTCTCTTCTGACCTCCCCTCAGGGCAGGCCAGAAGAGACTGCAGTCCCGGCCTCGGAGACCTTCTTTTATAAGCACTGAGGCTGGGGGGTGGGGCTTGGGGAGCAGGAAGGGGTGGGACCTCCCCTCAGGGCAGGCCAGAAGAGACTGCAGGCTGCCGGCTGGGAGCCCAGCTGGCGGGGGAAGTCTGGGGGGAAGGTGGGCACCCTAAACCTTGCCCATGTCCATGGTGACATGGGCGGGGTCGAGGGCAGTGTGGGCGGAGCCGAGGTAGACGGGACAGGGGCAGAGCCTGGGGGGCGTCCTGGAGACAATTTGTCTCCGGGCGCCATTTACCCCTGGTACGCCTCTGCGAGGAATCATTCCGCAACCCAAAGTTTATGAGGGAAATAAATTATCTTTCCCCCTTCTCTTCTCCCCGTCCAACCTTTTTTTTTTTGGTTCGCTTTATTAATGCCCAGTCTGAAGAACAATTCTAGGGAACTCGAAAGCTTGCAGATTGTTTTTGAGGAGGGCAGTCATGTTTGTCTGCAGCAGAAGAGATAGATTGAGGTCCACCAGCGCCTTAAAGACTAACAAGGTTTCCACAGGTAGGGTTGCTAGCTCAGGGTTGAGAACTAGTTGGCAGATTTTGGAAGTGGAGGTGGAAGAGGCTAGGCTTTGCGGGTGGGAGGGGCCACAACTAAGTGTAACGCCATAGAGTCCTCCTCCCAAAATGGCGGTTCTCTCAAGATGAACTGATTGCTATCACCTGGAGATCAGTTGTAATAGAACAGTGATGGCGAGTGCCCAAATTGCTACCCAAAACCCACTTATTTATTGCAAAGTGCCAACATGGCAATATAACCTGAATGCTGAGGTTTTAGTTTAGAAAAAACGGTTGGCTTTGAGGTGTGTGTTACTCGGGAGTAAGCTTGATGGTAGTCGGTGGCTTTGCTTTGAAGCAACCGTGCAACTCTTCCAACAGGTGAATCACGACCCTAGCAGGATTTACTCAGAAGCAAGCCCCATTGTCAGCAACCGAGCTTACTCCCAGGTAAAGGATCACGCTTTAGTTCTTTGCATGAAAATCAGTGGGGTTAGCAGCGCTTAACAGGGTTACCTACACTGCTTCCCCCAAACTAGGTCTTAGGTTTAATGCTAAGAATCGAGCCCAGCGGCCCAGGCCAGCCTAGATGTGTGTGTGTGTGGGGGGGAGCTACTCTGTTTGCGCGTGCCCACAGAGAGGGCTCTGAGTGCCATTTCTGGCACCCGTGCCATAGATTCGCCACCACTGTAATAGAAGGATATCCAGCTACCATTTGAACTATTTCCAGGGTACCAGCGAAGGGTCCACAACCTTTTAGAGTCTGCAGGCATTTGCAATTGTGGTTGGGCACAGCCCCACTGGGTGGGCACAGCCACAAAATGGAGCCGACTGCAAAATGGAGCCGGAGCTAACTGTAAAATGGCGGCCACAGCAGCGGAAGCCAACCACACACTGTCAGGAAGTGAGGTCATGCATAACTCTACATAGTAACTCTTTAACAGATTTCCAATGGCAAAAGTTCAATTGTGATATTGTATGTATAAAGTAGGTACTTATGGGCCTTTTACAACGGTAGATTATTTTAATTTATAATAGAAGAAGAAGAAGAAGAGTTTGGATTTATATCCCCCCTTTCTCTCCTGTAGGAGACTCAAAGGGGCTGACCATCTCCTTGCCCTTCACCCCTCACAACAAACACCCTGTGAGGTGGGTGGGGCTGAGAGAGCTCCAAGAAGCTGTGACTAGCCCAAGGTCACCCAGCTGGCGTGTGTGGGAGTGCACAGGCTAATCTAATTCACCGGATAAGCCTCCACAGCTCAAGTGGCAGAGCTGGGAATCAAACCCGGTTCCTCCAGATTAGATACACGAGCTCTTAACCTCCTACGCCACTGCTGCTTTTGATATTTAGCAGTTTTATATTTAGTGGCCCATTTAAACAATTTTTTGACCTATCAGGTATTTAACAAAAGTTCATCCTACACACTTTCTGAAAACATTTGACGGGCACCAGGGAAAGTGTTGGCAGGCTAGCACCATATTAAAAACCCACAGTATGAGCTTTCAAGAGTCAAAACTTCTTTGGTTCAGGGTGGCTTACAAACATAGCTTAAAATACATCAAATAAAACATTTCAGACCACTAAAACCATTAAAAATACAAGATATAGATCCGTGGTGGCGAACACGGCCACGCTGGCAGGGGCTGATGGGAATTGTAGTCCATAACATCTGGAGTGCTAAAGGTTCGGCACCATTGATATAGATCATCCAAGATGGCGACTGATTGGATATCCCCAGCGGACCCCAGTACAGCCTCGCAATCTAGCCATCCCCGCCCCGCCATCAAATCAGTTACTATTTGGGTGGAGAAAGAGAGGGGATGAGAAGGGAGATTCAGAAGAGAAACAGGAGCTCGCGGGGATGAACCGTCACCTTTTTCTTGAAGTTGAGGAAGTAGTTGGCTTGGTCGATGAAGAAGAACTCCAGGGCAGACCGGCGGAGGTTGTAACGGCGAAGGTGCAGTTCCCGGAGCTGAGACAGCGGGCGCTTGAAGTCGTAACCGATTCCTGGGTTGGGAGGAGGCAAGCCAAACTCATGCAGACCAAGCTTGGTTTTTTTAGATTTCTCCCAGATCCCACTCTGACGCTCTAACTACTACACACAACTCTCTCTCTCTCGTGTATGTCGTCGTAAGTCCCACCCCACCAAGAATCAAGTCTTAAAATGTTGACAGAGAGAAATTTTTCTCTCTTTCTCACAATACTAGAACCAGGGGGCATCCATTGAAAATGCTGGGGGGAAGAATTAGGACTAATAACAGGAAACACTTCTTCACACAACGTGTGATTGGTGTTTGGAATATGCTGCCACAGGAGGGGGTGATGATGGCCACTCACCTGGATAGCTTTAAAAGGGGCTTGGACAAATTTATGGAGGAGAAGTCAATTTATGGCTACCAATCTTGATCCTCTTTGACCTGAGCTTGCAAATGCCTTAGCAGACCAGGTGCTCGGGAGCAACAGCCGCAGAAGGCCATTGCTTTCACATCCTGCACATGAGCTCCCAAAGGCACCTGGTGGGCCACTGCGAGTAGCAGAGTGCTGGACTAGATGGACTCTGGTCTGATCCAGCAGGCTAGTTCTTATGTTCTTATGTTCTTTGCTGGCCCCAGACCTGGGCTGGAGTAAGGGGGAACTGTGCCTGGGGCACACGAGCGCCCCATGCCCCTGTCACGCTGCCACCCACCCCGGAATGCCTCCGCACCGGCGTGTGCTCAGCGCATCACACACACTCCTGCTCCCTTGGTGCTACGCCACTGCCCCAGACCTACACAAAAGGCAGAAAAGGGGCCACTGTTCACTCTGTTGATGGCCTGATTTGCAGAGCATGCTGGGAGATATAGGCTACCCCCACCCCTGCTGATACCTTCGTCAGTCTCCTCTTTGTCGCTGCTGCCGTCATAGAAGTAGAGGTGCTGGGTGGTGACCTCCAGGCGTCCCGGGACCACAGCCACTGTGGTAATCATCTCGCAGTCCTCCGCGATCACCAGCTTCTCACGCTGACTCTGTTCCTTGGTCTCAACCCTGGAAGTGATGGGAGGATCCCACTGAGCATCGCCTGGAGTGGAGCAGAGAAGCTGCCGCTCCGTCGCCCCTAAAGCACAGCCCTCTTTCGGAAGCCCCTCGGGGGTCTGTGCAGCCACGAGGAAGTATTTCTTCACGCAGAGCACAGTTAATTTGCGTGCCACAATATGGCTGCCAAAGTCAAATAACCTGGGGGTAATTCATAGAGAGATGTCGTAGTCTTGTTATCGATTGCCAGATGGTGTGACAATTGAAGACTGTGGCAACCTATTGGAGTCAGATCAATTGTTCGCCCAATTCCTTGTCCCCTATCCCTTGTTTTGTGTTTGGCGCCACCCCAACAAACTCGGGGTTTATGGTGGAGTGTTGATACTGTATGTTGTTGTGAGGCCTGGGTTCTGTTGGTGGGTCTTCAGTCTGGTCTGTGGAGAGGTGTATGGGAATGCCACTTTTGATGAGTTCACTTGGACTACACCATTGATAAGACTCTGAATGTTTGTTGCATTTATCTGTCTTTTATGGACAATTGTTTTATTGTAATTTGGTATGCCAATGAAGGCTTGATTATTATTAAATATGGCTGCCAACGTAGAAGAAGAAGAGAAGAGTTTGGATTTATATCCCCCCTTTCTCTCCTGCAGGAGACTCAAAGGGGCTGACAATCTCCTTGCCCTTCCCCCCTCACAACAAACACCCTGTGAGGTAGGTGGGGCTGAGAGAGCTCCGAGAAGCTGTGACTAGCCCAAGGTCACCCAGCTGGCGTGTATGGGAGTGCACAGGCTAATCTGAATTCCCCAGATAAGCCTCCACAGCTCAGGCGGCAGAGCTGGGAATCAAACCCGGTTCCTCCAGATTAGATACACAAGCTCTTAACCTCCTATGCCACTGCTGCTCCTAGATGGCTTTAAAATGGAAGTGGACAAATTCATGGAGGACGGGACTATTCCTGGCTACTAATCATAACGGATATCTATGCTTTTCAGTACCAGAGGCTGTATGAAGAAGTAGTAGTAGAAGAAGAAGAAGAAGAGTTTGGATTTATATCCCCTTTTTCTCTCCTGTAGGAGACTCAAAGGTGCTTACAATCTTTTTTCCCTTCCCGCCCCACAACAAACACCCTGTGGGGTGGGTGGGGCTGAGAGAGCTCCAAAAAGCTGTGACTAGCCGAAGGTCACCCAGCTGGCGTGTGTTGGAGTGCACAAGCTAATCTGGTTCCCCAGATAAGCCTTCACCGCTCAAGTGGCAGAGCGGGGAATCAAACACGGTTCCTCCAGATTAGAATGCACCGGCTCTTAACCACTACGCCATGCTGGCTCTCAGGTATGCTAAGGGGCTTGGACGGGAGGATGCCGCAGCCGTCTTCCTATTTGTGGTCTTCCTACGGGCAGCTGGTTGGCCACTGCATGAACAGAATTCTGGACCCGATCAGTCCCTGGCCTGACCCAGGACAGCTTTTCTTGGGTGCTCATCCAAAACTGTCTGTGCACTCCCACCAGCCTGTGTACTCCCACACACGCCAGCTGGGTGACCTTGGGCTAGTCACAGCTTCTTGGAGCTCTCTCAGCCCCACCCACCTCACAGGGTGTTTGTTGTGAGGGAGCAAGGGCAAGGAAATTGGAAGCCCCTTTGAGTCTCTTGCAGGAGAGAAAGGGGGAATATAAATCCAAACTCTTCTTCTTCATCTTCTTCTTCTTCTTGCAACAGAGAGGAGCAACAACTTACTGATTTTCTGGGAACAGGAGTTCTTCTTCCGCCAGCTGGTCGTCCTGCATCTTACTGACCTTCGCCTCCTTGGCGACTGCAAGGGGGAAGGCCTCAGCTGGCTTGGGAGAGTAATCGGCCCCTGGAAAGAAGAGGAGTTTGGTTCAGAAGCCGCGTCATGCTGGTAGCAGGTACTACCTGGCTGTTTTTCATCTCTCCAATGGATAACTAGTTTTGGAACACTATCCTCGGGGGCGGGGCTAGTGCCATCCCTCTTGCACCTGACTATCACCATCCCATATGTACCTGCCCAGGCACTGAGGTCTCAGGGGGAGGCTGTGCTTGTGGGGGAGGCTCTGCTTGGCTCTGGCAAGCTATGGGGCCCGCAGGGGACATTCACCCCCATTGCACACCTTGTGCATAATTTAATTTATTTATTGTTTTAATTGAAACTATTTGATGTATTTAAATGTTGATTGTTTTGTGAACCGCCCTGTGCCCTTCGGGGGTAGGGTGGTCTATTAAATTGAATAATAATAATAATAATAATAATAATAATAATAATAATAATAATAATAATAATAATAATAATAATAATAATAATAATAATTAACAACAACAACAACAACAACAACAACAACAACAACAACTCCTGACCTCACGATTGTGGGAAAAAAGAAAGTGTGGATAGTCGATATTGCAATTCCTGGTGACAGTAGAATTGATGAGAAGCAACTGGAAAAACTTACACAATACAAGGATTTAAGGATTGAACTACAAAGACTCTGGCACAAACCAGCAAAGGTGGTTCCAGTGGTGATCGGCACACTGGGTGCAGTGCCTAAAGACCTTGGACGGCACTTAAAAACAATCGGCGCTGACAAAATCACCATATGTCAGCTGCAAAAGGCCACCCTACTCGGCTCTGCACGCATTATTCGTCGATACATCACACAGTCCTAGATGTTTGGGAAGTGTCCGACGTGTGATGTAATACAAAATCCAGCATATTGATCTTGTTTGCTGTGTATAACTGTTTTTGTATCAATAAAATAATAATACTAATCAGCCAGCCAGCCAGAGCCTCCCAAGATGTATGGTACGGTTAGGCGGAGAAAAAATGACCTGCCAAAGTTTCATGGCAGAGTGGGAATTTGGACCTAGACCTCCCCAGTCCTAGCCAGTCATTTTACCACACTGCCTTAGGGGGCCAGCCTGTTTCCAGATCTTGGTGCCTGGGGAAGGTGAAGACTGCCAAGTGACAGCACACCTCGAAGACTCTGACAACAGCCAGGGTGGAAGCCACATAGCAAGTCCAGCACGTACCCTTTTTGTGTCCAGGAATGGGCCACTAACCACACAAACGTGGCAGGGGGCTGCAAAAAAACCAGTTCTTGCCCCTAGCAGTGCCACCCAGTGATGGCGAACCTTTGGCACTCCAGATGTTATGGCCTACAATTCCCATTAGCCCCTGCCAGCACGGCCAATTGGCCATGCTGGCAGGGGCTGGTGGGAATTGTAGGCCATAACATCTGGAGTGCCAAAGGTTCGCCACCATGGCGCATATCTCTGCCACAAAAACTGCTCTTTTCTCCCACCGGCCACTCCCCCTTACCTAGGTTGTCGCGAAGAGCGCTGGCCTCCGTGTGGCTGTCGAAGTTGTAATTGGGCACCAGCTTCAGCCTCATCCGAGAGTAGGTCTCCGCATTCGACAGCTTCCAGTGCATCTTGAGAGGGTTCCTTAAGAGATGGGAGGGGTGATTCCAACGCATCACATTCCCTTCCTCTCCCCACAACAGATGCCTTGTGAGGCAGGTGGGGACTGAGAGAGTTCTGAGAGAACTGTGACTGCCCCAAAAGGTCACCAAGGACCTTCACCGCTGCTTCCACACTCATGGGTGGGACATTTTTTCTCCAGACCAGGTCTAAAGGTGCAGGCCAGGGGGCCCCCCAACCTTTCGGAGCCTTTGAGCACCTTCTGAATTCTGACGCAGGGTGGTAGGCCCAGCCACAAAATGGCTGCCATGGGAGGCAAGGCCAATCGCAAAATGGTTGCCAGAGGAGGTGGAGTCAAATACAAAAAAGAAGCCTAAATGCAAAGTGGAGAGGGTTCCCGAGATAAGCCTGCACAACTCAAGTAACAGAGCAGAGAATCAAAATCTGTTCTCCAGATTAGAGTACACCTGCTCTTAACCACTACACAACGAGCCCAGTGGTGGGATCCAAAATTTTTAGTAACAGGTTCCCATGGTGGTGGGATTCAAACTGTGGCGTAGCCCCAATGGGGATGGGCGGGGCATGATGGGGGCGTGGCCAGGCATTCCGGGGGCGGGGCATTAATAATTTCTCTGTTACTGTAAAAAACTCTTACTGTAAAAAAAAGTTCCTAATTTCCAGCTGGTATCTTTCGGTCCATATAGCAAGTCCTAATGTCTACTTCCAACAGAAACAACTACTTCTCCTCTAATTGACTGCCTGTCAAATAGTTAATACTTTCAAATACTTAATTTTGTTTCTAGAAATCAAAAGAAGGATCCTTTCCTTAAACAAGGAACTTTAGCATATTTCTAAAACATGTTTTCAAAACAGCCCAACAGGGAGAATTATCACGTTTTCTACCTTCGCTAACCAGCCACATAGGAAACAACAGGGCTTTATGATTTTTGGACCTAATGGAATTTCTAATGGAAAAGCGGACCCAATTAGTAACCCCCTCTTGGCACACACCAATAATTAGTGATCCACTCTCGGGAACTGGTGAGAACCTGCTGGATCCCACCTCTGCACGTGCCGCCTGGCCCCACCCACTTTCAAAAAACACTTGGTGGGTGCTGGGAAAGGTACTAGAAACCTCTAGCCTAGGCTGATATATCACTCTTCCAAGGGGGAGCCTGACACGGCTAGGAGAGAAAGGACCCAGCACCCTACCGGTCAGCCCAGGCGGAGCACGGAGAGGTCAGCAGGCGCTTCAGAGCTCTCCACTGCTTCAAGACGGCGTTGTGGTGGTTGTTGAGCTGCTTCAGCATGTTCGTGTGCCGGATGTTCTCGTACTTGGCCCGCTTCATCACCGGTTCCAAGATGAGGTCCTAGCAAAGGGGGAGCCGAAGGGGACGGAGGAGGGGTTGAAGGCACGAGGGCACGACAGCATAAGGGAAGGAAGGAAACGGGAAGGTGCCCTCCAACCCAACACGGGATTTGGCTGAATAGTAGGAGCAGACGGGGGAGAAAATCAGTGAATACCAGAGACCAGCCAGTGTATTTCTAGACAGATCTCTCATGAGGGTGTTGTGGGTTTTTCGGGTTGTATGCAGAGGTGGGATCCAGCAGGTTCTCACAGGTTCCCGAGAGTAGGTTACTAACTATTTGTGTGTGCCGAGAGGGGGTGACTAATTGGTGATTAATCTGGTGCCAGTTAGACGGTATAGGACGGGGTGTCCAACTCTGACGCTTCAGATGTAACAGGTTCCCATGGTGGTGGGATTCAAACTGTGGCGTAGCACCAATGGGGCTGGGTGGGGCATGATGGGGGCGTGGCCGGGCATTCCGGGGGCAGGGCATTCCTGGGCGGGGCTGTGGCAAGGATGCAGCCACTGCGCCGGTCTTTGGGCGGGAAACAAATGCACGCAGGCGCAGGCTGCCACACACACCGGTGCACCTCCTGCTAGACTGCTCCAAGTTCTGTGCACTACTGCTGAGAGGAGGGGCGTAACTGAGGCAAAAATCACGTGGCAAAATCACCAATTAGTAACCCCCTCTCGGCACACACAAATAATTAGTAACCTACACTCGGGAACCTGTGAGAACCTGCTGGATCCCACTTCTGGTTGGGTGTCACGATGCAGTATGTGCAGACATGCATGGAAGTACCCGGCCCGGGCTCTCTGCACAAACTCAGGGAATGTCCCTTTTCACCTTACCTGGAACTTCCTCCTGCTCTCCGCTTTCTCCTTCTCTCTCCTCAAGGAGCTGCTCATCAGAGCGTCGTAACAGGAGTTCCAGAAGTTGGACATGTGGTCGTGGCTCTTGGCAAACGTGTCCATTTCAAACTGGGTCATGTTGGGCTGCACCTACCGAAGGAGACCCAGACGGAAAAGTCACCGAGAAATCTTGACCTCTCGAGGCAAGCGACGCCCCACATTGAAGGTCTTTGTCCACCTCTAAGAGCCAAACTGCACTTCACGCCAGCCACGTGTTCAACGTGGGGTTGCTGACGGTATTTTACAGACAAATTTTGACCATGTAGAAAATCATACGAGAGCCTGGCTTGGAGAAAACAAATGATTGTGTTCTCCCATGCCTTTTTGAAGGGTTTTCTGAACAATATATTCAGAGAGATACTTAAGTAGCAGAAATGCGCAGGTAAAAATCAAGGTATGCAGAGATGCTGAGTTTGCTTTTTCATAAAGAATGTTTGCTAGCTTAAAGGGAAAAAGGTTAAGGGGGTATAAAAACAAGAAAAGCTATACTATGCGATATGGTGGGTACTTAATTATGACAAATGTGATAAATACACATGAAATTTTTTCTTCTTCTTGAGAATACCCAAGAATGGAGTTGATTTAATGTATAGTATAATTATTGTATCATTTTTTTTTCCTTTGGCAAGATATTGCTGGCACCGCACTCTGTTATGGACTTTTGCGGTTTGCTTTCTGCTGTTTCAGATATATAGCACTGAATAAGGAATTTAGCTTCTTATGAACCATACCTTTTTATGTTTAGGATTTGTGATGCATTTCAGCACACTGTTATGTAAAATTGTATTACAGTTTAAGAACTTATGTCAATAAGATATATCTGAGTTTTGAGACTATAGTAGACTATTTATTTGACTATAATCGTTGATGTTTATACTACCAGCCAGCCGGTGTGCTGCGCTATTTCCTGGGTACTTAATTATGACAAATGTGATAAATACACATGAAATTTCTTCTTCTTCTTGAGAATACCTACAAACGGAGTTGATTTAATGTATAGTATAATTATTGTATCAATTTTTTTCCTCTAACTATACTATACTTGTGTGTTTGAAACTTCCTCCTCTTGTATTTCTTTTTGAAATTGAGCAATAAAAACAATTTTTTAAAAAAGAAAAGCTATACTAGCAAATACACAGTTAAGACTACGTCTTGCTTTCTATCTAGCCTCGTGGCTAATGTAGTCTCTCTAGGGTAACATAAGAACATAAGAACATAAGAACAAGCCAGCTGGATCAGACCAGAGTCCATCTAGTCCAGCTCTCTGCTACTCGCAGTGGCCCACCAGGTGCCTTTGGGAGCTCACGGGCAGGAGGTGAAAGCAATGGCCTTCTGCGGCTGCTGCTCCCGAGCACCTGGTCTGCTAAGGCATTTGCAATCTCAGAACAAAGAAAACAGTTAACTTTATAACCTCTGATATACGTGCTTGCTAACATGTAAGCAATGACGATTTACTGACCAACAGCTGATCAATAGACTGGGTCATTAAACAGTGACCTCACTACCTTGTTTACATACAAACAGTTAACTCTTTAGTATCTGAGTTGTGACAGGCACTTGGAAAATTACCAACACTTTTCAAGTATAGCTGTTTTGGCACCTGGAGGGTGGGGGCAAGATCACCTCCCCTCCCTGTAGTTCCTCTAATCCAGAGGTGTCCAACTCTGGTGCCCCAGATGTTAATGGAATAACATCTGTAGAGAACTGCGCAGAAGTTCCCTACCTCTGTGTGAAACTGAGTTGCCTTCGGGCAGTGCCAACCGCAAAAGACGAGTGAGAGAATAAACTCAGTGCTGTGGAGGCAGTTATTTTAATCTGCACAGCCAATCAGATATGCGAACAACACGGCACCAATATGGCGCCTGTACAGCCACGTGGCTAACAGGGAACATCGCTTCCCCCTATGTTGTGGGTCAGAGAAAGATCAGTCCTCGCGGAATTCTGTAAAATGGCATCAGTGGCCACGCCTGTCATAAAGTGTAGTTTGGCTCCAGTGCTGCGGTGCACAACCCAACCAAAATCTTGCCTGTTCCAAGAGGTTGTTCTATTTGACCTTTGGGGCCCTCTCGTTTGTTATAGGATTCTACGAGACGTGCAAAGGCCTTTTGTTTACCTGGTGCCACTTACTTGTTTCTCGATGAATGCCTGCCACTCTGGAGTGGTGCAGAACAACTGGAAGTCCTCGAAGAATGTGGGGCTGCCGTTGGTGGGGGGCAGGGAAGGGAGAAAGAGGTGGAGCTGCAGGGTCTCGTAACACTGGTCCATCAGCGTGCGGATGATGGGCACCAGCCAGGATACGGCCTCCGACTTGGTGTGCAGCAAGCGCTGGAGCGGAGTTTCCAGCTTGCCCAGCAGGTAGCAAGCTTCCTCTTTCTTTGGAGCTGAGGCTGTTTGCAAAAGGGTGTGGAGCTTCGCGTAGGCCAAGGGCTGCAGCTAGAGAAAAGAGCGAAGGAGAAGAAGAGTTTGCATTTATATCCCCCCTTCCTCTCCTGCAAGGAGACCCAAAGGGGCTGACAATCTCCTTTCCCTTCCCTCTCTCCCCACAACAAACACCCTGCGAGGTGGGTGGGGCTGAGAGAACTCCGAAGAACTGTGACTAGCCCAAGGGCACAGTCAAAGCCTCCCAAGTCAAGGAAACGTGGTGGGCGAGCGAGTGAAGCAGTGAGCGGGGGAAGGGGCAAGCGAATGCGCCCCCTATGATGCCCGCAAGTGGTGCTTGGGGCGTAGGCTCCCTCTGTCCCCCCCCCCCCCAAGGTACGCTCCTGCAGAAGGCTGAGTTCTGGTCTTACTGCTTACCTGCACGTCTTCTAACATAATATAGCCGACTAGCAAACGCAGGCCGATCTGGGCCATCTCCTTCAAGTCTGAGGTACCGTTGGCCAGGTGGTACCAGACCGCCAACCTCTCCAGCAGGTTGTTGACACCTTCGTAGACCTGGAGTGAGACGGCAAAGGTAACAATGATATCCCTCTAAGCCAGTGGTGGCGAACCTTTGGCACTCCAGATGTTATGGACTACAATTCCCATCAGCCCTTGCCAGCATGGTCAATTAGCCATGCTGGCAGGGGCTGATGGGAATTGTAGTCTATAACATCTGGAATGCCAAAGGTTCACCACCACGGCTCTAAACAGTATTTCTGCTGGAAAAAGGTTAAGGTTGTCAGTTCACAAGACATGAACAAGGCTGTTAACAATAGGATATTGATTTTGGAGGATACTGAGTCAACCTCGAACTGGCTACTTGAAACTGACTTCTGTCGAGACTGAACTCAGGTTGTGAGCAGAGCTCAGACTGCAGTACTGCGGATTATCACTCTGTGCCACAGGGCATTGGAAAAACTGGGGGGGAAATCCTCAGGAAAATAAAATCCCCAGGGTGGGTGGGCTGTGACCAGATGCCAGGGCCCCTGCCGCCTCTTCCCAGGGTGGGTGGGTTACAACCAGATGTCGGGCCCCCTCCCCCTGGGGGTGGATGGGCCATGACCAGGTGATGGGTTCCTTCCCCCCTCCCAACTAGACGACCAAAAACAAATGACAAGTTTTCCCACTGAGAACAATGGAAGATCCTGGACTGAGAACAATGGAAGATTCTTACCCCCAGGGTGGGGGGGGGCAGAACCAGAGGATAGGCCCCCTCCCTACACCTACGCCATCCCTACCCCCCCCCCCGCCCCCAGTCTTTGCATCTCTGTGTGCTGTTTTCTGTCACCATGGACCCAAAGGAGGAGGAGGAGGAGGAGGAGGAGGAGGAGGAGGAGGAGGAGGAGGAGGAGGAGGAGGAGGAAGAAGAAGAAGAAGAAGAAGAAGAAGAAGAAGAAGAAGAAGAAGAAGAAGAAGAAGAAGAAGAAGAAGAAGAAGAAGAAGAAGAGGAGGAGGAGGAGTTTGGATTTATATCCCCCCTTTCTCTCCTGCTGGAGACTCAAAGGGGCTGACAATCTCCTTGCCCTTCCCCCCTCACAACAAACACCCTGTGAGGTAGGTGGGGCTGAGAGAGCTCCGAGAAGCTGTGACTAGCCCAAGGTCACCCAGCTGGTGTGTGTGGGAGTGCACAGTCTAATCTGAATTCCCCAGATAAGCCTCCACAGCTCAGGCGGCAGAGCTGGGAATCAAACCTGGTTCCTCCAGATTAGATACACGAGCTCTTAACCTCCTACGCCACTGCTGGAGAAAGCAAGGTTACTTATGTCCACACACCTGACCAGGTAACTTGCTCACCTTCTCACTCCACAAGGCCGGGTTGCTGTGACCCTCTGAAAACAAGAAATCCTGGAGGAGGCGCAGAAGTTTCAGCGCATTCTGCGTGAGGCCGGGCAGCATCGCCGGAGGGGACTCCTTGATGTCCGTCAAGGCCGACTCCAGCATCATCTCCAGAAGGCTGGGAGGGAAAGAAAACACACAAGATGGAGAAGTCCAGTTTCGGCTAACAGTGAAATGTGTACCACAACTTCTGGGCCACACCTCACTCATGTCTTATATATGAAACCGGGAGGGGGGGGGGGTTTCCAACATGGTGCCCGGGGGCACCTTTCCTGATCTCCACTAACTGTTTTTTAGAAAGTAGGTGAGGCTAGGAGTGGATCTTGCCCAGCAGAATTTCTAATTGGCCACTGGAGATTTGATTGGAGGGACAGATTGAAACAATACTGTTTCAACAGCAAATCATTTTATTGCATGATTCATTTATTATTTGTTTATAAATACTTAAACCCCGCCTCAAACAAAAGCCTCAGGGCAGCTGACACAGTTCAAAAACAATAAAAAAAACCCACAACTAAAACATCATAAATACATTAAAACAATTAAAACACAATTGAAATAGCATAAAAATTAACCCCTACTCCCACTTCCCCGCCCCCACCCCTCTCACTTCATTCCCAGGGTTCCCCCCCCCGACACAAATTAACCCCTCTGCACTTGGGCTTCATGTGTCTAATTGACTCTGCCTCCTGCAGCCGCCATTTTGCGTTTGTGCCTACCAGAGTGTCGAAGGCACCCACTGGCTCAAAAGAGGGGATTCCCCAGTGGTGGGATCCAAAAATTCTAGTAACAGGTTCCCATGGTGGTGGGATTCCAACAGTGGCGTAGCGCCAGTGGGGCTGGGCGGGGCACGACAGGGGCGTGGCCAGGCATTCCAGGGGCGGGGCATTAACAATTTCTCTGTTACTGTAAAAAAACTCTTACTGTAAAAAAAAGTTCCTAATTTCCAGCTGGTATCTTTCTGTCCATAATTCAAACCCATTTTAGTAAGTCCTATCATCTACTGCCAACAGAGACAACTACTTCTCTAATTGACTGCCTGTCAAATACTTAATACTTTCAAATACTTAATTTTGTTTCTAGAAATCAAAAGAAGGATACTTTCCTTAAACAAGGAACTTTACCATATTACTAAAACATGTTTTTAAAACAGCCCAACAACAGGGAGAATTGTCCCGTTCTCTACCTTCGCTAACCAGCCACATAGGAAACAACAGGACTTTATGATTTTTGGACCTAATGGAATTTCTAACGGATAAACAGACCCAATTAGTAAACCCCTCTCGGCACACACAAATAATTAGTAACCCAGTCTTGGGAACTGGTAAGAACATGCTGGATCCCACTTCTGGGCGTCCCTCTGTATTAAGCTGTTTAAATGAGGAAAAATAAGCACGGAATGCACTAAAGGTACTTGGAAGGTGGGATCAGAAAGCTGTTCTCCACAAATTCCCGAGAGTAGGTTACTAACTATTTGTGTGTGCCGAGAGGGGGTTACTCATTGGTGATTTTGCCACGTGATTTTTGCCTTAGTTATGCCCCTCCTCTCAGCAGTAGCGCAGAACTTGAAGCAGTCTAGCAGGAGGTGCACCAGCGTGCGTGGCAGCCTGTGCCTGCGTGCATTCGTTTCCCGCCCAAGGACCGGCGCAGTGGCTGCATCCTTGCCACAGCCCCGCCCAGGAATGCTCCACCCCGGAATGCCCGGCCCATTACCCCACGTCGTGCCCCGCCCAGCCCCACTGGCACTACGCCACAGTTTGAATCCCACCACCATGGGAACCTGCTACTAAAATTTTTGGATCCCACCACTGGGCGTGCCACAAAGACTTGGATAGACTCAGAGCAGCCTGACGGGACAGGCCCGAGGGGAGGGATGTGGGGGGACCAGCTGGCATATGCCCGTGGGCATATGAGCCCACATGTCCCCGTGAGCGCTCTGCCTCTGAGCACGCCATCCGTGCCACCCTGACCCAGCTCGTAATGACTCCTTGAGCATGAATGGATGTAAGAGAGTATATTTTACACTTTCCGGCTCCCGCTGCACACGCCCTGTCAGGCATTCAATGCAGGGCGGAAGACCACTGCGGAAAAACTCGGGTGGAATCCTGAACCCTCTTCCCTGCTCCGCAGAGAGACCCGATGCTCCCGCAGCACCGTTCGGGCGGCCGTCCACCTACCTCCGCTTGATCTCGTCCGGGGGGCGCACCAGCTCGCAGGCCGAGCCCAGCTTGGTGAGGACAGAGAAGACCTGGCCCCGCTCCTTCCAGGCCGCGTCGTCCCACCCCTCCACCCCTCGCCAGGTGACGGAGAAGATGATGTTGGTGAGGAGGTTGCAGAGTTCTTCCTCGGGGGTTTGCTGCAGAGGACGAGACCCGGAGAGGGGCTGCAGGTTTCGGCGAGCAGGTTTTTGCAAGGCAAGTGTTTGGTTTAGATCAGTGATGGCGAACCTTTTCGAGACCGAGTGCCCAAACTGCAACCCAAAACCCACTTATTTATCACAAAGTGCCAACACGGCAATTTAACCTGAATGCTGAGGTTTTCGTTTAGAAAAAAGCGGTTAGCTCGAAGCGTGTTACTTTCGGGGAGTAAGCTTGGTGGTGAGTCGATGGCTTTGCTTTGAAGCAACGGTGCAACTCTTTAATGGAGTGAATGCGACCCGTGGAGGGTTTACTCGAAGCAAGCCCCATTCCCAGCAACCGAGCCTACTCCCAGGTAAAGGATTGCGCTTTTGTTCTTTGCATGAAAATCAGTGGGGTTTAACAGCGCTTAACAGGGTTACCTACACTGCTTCCCCAAAACTGGGTCTTAGGTTTAATGCTGATAATCGAGCCCAGCGGCCCAGGCCAGCCTAGATGTGGGGTGGGAATACTCTGTTTGCGATGCCCACAGAGAGGGCTCTGAGTGCCACCTCTGGCACCCGTGCCATAGGTTCGCCACCACTGGTTTAGATTATGGAACCCTTCCTGTTCCCCTGCTACCCGCAGGGTGCTTGGATTGGTCAGTCTGCGGTGGGATCACCAGACCGGTTTGGGAAAGGGTGGGTGGGTGTCTGAACCGGCCAGCCTGCGGCCCGAGGCTTCGCCAGGCCAGGCCGAGGAGGCCGAGGGAGGGCTACCTCAGCGGGCTCGCTTGGAGCACACAGTCAGCCCTCTCAAGGGATGGATCCGGTCCCCAGCAGTTTTGGACACCCTGCTCTAGAGAAGCTGCTTGAGTTCCATCCAGCACCTCCGAACCACCTGCCCACAGCTGAGGGAGGAGGGAGACTCACCTGCCGGGTTGCTTGTGTTGAGGAATGTTATGCGGCTGGGCAAAGGTCTCTGAGCCTGGTAGCTGGTTTCATCCAACTTGCACGTTGGAGAGGAGGCTGGGAGCTCTTCCGGCCGGGGGGGGGTGCCCCAGGAAGGACTTGAGAAGTTCTCCAGCCGGGGAAGGGTCCGGGCAGGCTGACCCGGTGCGATCCGGTTCTCAGCGCTCACCGGCGTGGCAGCGGAGCTGCTACTATACCCACGTCCAAGCCAAGGTCGAAGGGGGACATGGAGAAAAGGGGAAAGAGGGTGGTAGACTTTGTCCACGTGGATCATGTCGCCAGCGTGGCCCTCACCCTGCCCGGGAAGATCAACGATGTTGGAGGGAGGGAGGAGGAGTGGCTGGCGAGATCCAACGAGTCAAAGGACTTGAAGCCGTAGGGGTGGAACGATTTGCCTCGCTGGTTGGTCGGGGAGATGGAGTGGTCAGAAAAACCTTCCGACAGCTCTTGGTCGAGGAGCCCTGCGTTGGCTCAGCCCAGCGGGAGGAAGGCGGTCCCGAGATCTTGGAGGAGTTCACGACAGAAGGCGGAGACTCAGGGCCTCCGCGGGCTCCTTCCCCGTTTCTGGAGCTGGTTGGCTGGACAGCCTCAGGAGCTCTAAGCAGCCCCCGCTGTTGCTGGAGCCGGACAAACTGTGTTGGCGGGACTCGTAGGACTCCTTGACGTACAGCTTGGTGAGGGTATCTTGCCAGCCGGCCAACTTGGCCAGTTGCTTCACCATGTCGTGCTGGGAGTAGATCAGGTGGAAGAGCTTGGAGAGGAAGCAGGAAGCGTTTAGTGACCAGTTTGGAGCTGCGAGCCTCCAAGAGCAGAATTACAGAATCATAGAGTTGGAAGAGACCCCCAGAGCCATCAAGTCCAACCCTCTGCCATGCAGGAATCCACAATCAAAGCACTCGCAACCTATGTTCATCCAGCCTCTGTTTAGAAACCTCCAAAGAAGGAGACTCCACCAAACAAGTTGCTCTATGATTCTGTAATTCTGCTCTTTGGGTGACCCAATGAATAACTCGACCACTTTACTCCAGTCTTGCAGACTGAAGGCCACGGCTTCCCTTATTCCCATATCACAGAATCATAGAGTTGGAAGAGACCCCAAAGGCCACCCAGTCCAACCCTCTGCCATGCAGGAACACACACAGATGGCCATCCAGCCTCTCCTTAAAAATCTCCAGAGATGGAGACTCCACCGCACTCCGAGGTGGTGCATTCCACTGTCAAACAGCCCTGACTGTCAGGAAGTTGTTCTCTTTTCTCTTTTCCTGCACCTTGAACCCATTACTCCTGGTTCTAGTCTCTAGAGCAGCAGAAAACAAGCTTGCTCCCTCACCAACATGACATCCCTTCAAATATCTAAGCAGGGCTATCATGTCACCTCTTAACCTTCTCTTCACCAAACGAAACATCCCCAGCTCCCTAAGTCTCTCCTCGTAGGGCATGGATTCCAGACCTTTGACCATTTTGGTCACCCTCTTCCAGCTTGTCAATATCCTTCTTGAGTTGTGGTGCCCAGAACTGCACACAATATTCCAGGTGAGGTCTAACCAATGCAGAAGAGAGAGGTACAATTATCATCCCTCAATCTCAACACTATACTCCTACTTTTCCTGCACCTTGAACCCGTGACTCCTGGTTCTACTCTCTGGAGAGGCAGAAAACAAGCTTGCTCCCTCACCAACATGACATCCCTTCAAATATCGAAACATGGCTATCATGCCCCCCCGCAACCTTAACCCCCATCAGCCAGCTCCCATCCATCGCTCTGACTCACCTTTCTGCAGATGTTCAGCCGGGCAGTCAGTTCTGCCCGGTGGGACAGGTAAACCACCGCCACCAAATCTTTGTAGTCTGGGGCATCTAGGAAGCAAGGAAAATGGCGGAACGTGAGCACCTGAGTACGCAGAAAGGTGTCCAATAGTTTTGCCACTACGGCACCTACGGCACAGTCTTTACAGTCTAGGAGGGGCAGGGAGAGGCAGGGAGGGGCAGCTCTGGCTCATACAAGTTGTTTTTAACAACTTCTGTTGTTTTAACTTGTATTTATTTCTAGTAATTGCTGCTTAAGTTTTTAATGGGTTTAAGTTATATTTTTGTACTGATTTGCTGTCTAGAGAACAGCCATGCTGTGAGCCGCCTCAAGCCCTTCGGGGGTGAGGCGGCCTATAAATCCAACAAGTAAGTAAGTAAGTAAGTAAGTAAGTAAGTAAGTAAGTAAGTAAGTAAGTAAGTAAGTAAGTAAGTAAGTAAGTAAGTAAGTAAGTAAGTAAGTAAGTAAGTAAGTAAGTAAGTAAGTGTCAGCTGGGCTATAAACATAGCCTCAGCAGTCTGTGGAAATGGGCAGCAGAGCACCGGAGCTCCATTCCCCAGATTGTGTCATTTTTTCCTTTGCGGTTGGGAAAGGGATCTGTTCTGCCCAGGATGAATGGATATCAGGCAAAAACTGGGGGATTTCCAAAGCTAAAGAACCCAAAGATCAAGAATAGACAAGGACCGCTAAATAAAAAAAAAACTGCTATATAGCAAAAGCACATATGCCAGTGGTGGAGAACCTATGGCATTCCAGATGTTCATGGACTACAATTCCCATCAGTCCCTGCCATCATGGCCAATTGGCCATGCTGGCAGGGGCTGGTGGGAATTGTAGTCCATGAACATCTGGAGTGCCTTAGGTTCGCCACCACTGACATATGCATTTAATACAAATTAAAATCATCGTATCCTAGTTGAAGGCCCGTGATAGCCTGCCTCACGTGCATAAAAGCACAATGACATAACACGAAGAAATCCTGTGTCACATTTTTATTACTTAAAATCAGATGAATTTTGGTCCACTGGCCATTCTCGGTTGCCAAAAATGATAATACAGTGTATTTGCTACCTGACTACAAATACAAATAATACATGTATGTGATTGGGATCAACTATTTGAAAGTTGTACAAAACTGGTACACAGGTCTTCATTATAAAGCCAGGGTCCACTCAAGAAGTATAATCAATCAATCAATCAATCAATCAATCAATCAATTAATCATTTATCAGACATAAATATATGTCTCTCAAGGTTAGAAGAAGAAGAGGAGGAGTTTGGATTTATATCCCCCCTTTCTCTCCTGCAGGAGACTCAAAGGGGCTTACAATCGCCTTGCCCTTCCCCCCTCACAACAAACACCCTGTGAGCTAGGTGGGGCTGAGAGAGCTCAGAAGAACTGTGACTAGCCCAAGGTCACCCAGCTGGCATGTGTGGGAGTGTACAGGCTAATCTGAATTCCCCAGGTAAGCCTCCACAGCTCAGGCGGCAGAGCTGGGAATCAAACCCAGTTCCTCCAGATTAGATACACGAGCTCTTAACCTCCTACGCCACTGTTACTTGATTGTCTGTTATACTTCCTTATTAACATTAACATAATTCATTACAGACAGCTTAGTTTAGCTTCCTTAATCTTAATATGTTTGCGAGAAATTTAGCTACAGCAGTTGCTAGCTCTCTTGCATTCGCACTTCCTTAAAGAAGATATTGAACTATATTGGTATTATCTAATTTTCTTACTTGTATTAGAGGGGTGATATATGTGTTATGGTTACTCTCGTATGTTTTACACTCCATTAGAATATGTTCAAGTGAATCAATTGTTTTATCATCACAGTTGCACTTTCTCTTGTGTCGAGGAGGTTTTTGAAATCTTCCCAATAGATTATTCAATGGAAAAGCATTAAAGCATGCTAATATAAATGCTCTCCGAAGACCAGGATTGTCCAGTTCATATAAATAATCAGCCATCTTCCCATTATATGTTTTTAAATTTAGGAAAGATGGTGAACATACTGGTGGATTTATTGAATTCAATTTTTGGATCTCTTGGTCTAAAATGGGATGGATCTAAACACCTTCTCCTTGGGAAAAACAGGAGCAGCCTTGGCGTAGGAGGTTAAGAGCTCGTGTATCTAATCTGGAGGAACCGGGTTTGATTCCCTGCTCTGCCGCTTGAGCTGTGGAGGCTTATCTGAGGAATTCAGATTAGCCTGTGCACTCCCACACACGCCAGCTGGGTGACCTTGGGCTAGTCACAGCTTCTCGGAGCTCTCTCAGCCCCACCCACCTCACAGGGTGTTTGTTGTGAGGGGGGAAGGGCAAGGAGATTGTCAGCCCCTTTGAGTCTCCTACAGGAGAGAAAGGGGGAATACAAATCCAAACTCCTCCTCTTCTTCTTCTTTCTTCAGCCATCTGTGGGGCAGTCTTTAGGAGCAGGAGTCTGTACCTATTTCCTCAGAGAAAAATATTCCCCAGCTTTGCTCCAACTTGTACCGGACTCCTCTTCAGTCCACCATGCTGCCCCTGATAACCCTCCAACCCCAACCCCTGAATTTATCCAGCCAGTCTTGCCTTACCTGACCCCAGGACCTGTTCTAAGAGGTGGCGGAACAGTTGCATAGAGACAGGGACGTCGTTCAGGTAGGAAATGAAGCCCTGGTAGCCAATGTCCTTCAGTTTCAGGCGGTGTTTGCTCCTCTCGCTCACCTTCTCGTATTTCAGCAGCTTGTATAGGATCTGTGCACAAAAAGGAGGTAGCAGCTAATTAACGGGGGAAGTTGTTGAGGCTGCTTTTCATTGCTTTTGCATATTAAGGAAAAGCTGGTTGTAGATCCCTGACAGGAGTTTGGCGGGGGGGGGGGGGGTTCCCCTTCCTTCAAGGGTTTACGGCTGGACTTTCCCCAAAAATGCAAAAATGATGAAAAGCATCCTCAACAATATCGACATAAACAATATTGATATTTCCTTTAAAGAGTAATTTCCTTTAAAGAGTAAGGAGCAGCAGTGGCGTAGTGGCTAAGAGCAGTGGCTAAGAGCAGGTGCACTCTGATCTGGAGGAACCAGGTTTGATTCCCAGCTCTGCCGCTTGAGCTGTGGAGGCTTATCTGGGGAATTCAGATTAGCCTGGGCACTCCCACACACGCCAGCTGGGTGACCTTGGGCTAGTCACAGCTTCTCGGAGCTCTCTCAGCCCCACCCACCTCACAGGGTGTTTGTTGTGAGGGGGGAAGGGCAAGGAGATTGTAAGCTCCTTTGAGTCTCCTGGAGGAGAGAAAGGGGGGATATAAATCCAAACTCCTCCTCTTCCTCTTCCTTCTCTTCCTCTTCCTCTTCCTCTTCTTCTTTCTTGCCTTTGAGTAAGGGCAGGCCGCTGTGAAGGAACTGCGGGGCTAGGAATGCCACAGAAAATGCTCCATGCATAATGCGTCACTGTCAGAGGCATATCTAGGGAAAATGTAGCCTGGTGCAAAATCTGAATTTTCCTCCCCACCCCTCTTGCCCCCGTACGGGGGCTGCCCTCCCCCACCATGACCAAACAACTTTTTTCGTACCAGGTCTTGAAGTCAGTGTATGGACCCAGGGGGAAGGCGGGTGTGTTTGTGTGGGCGATTTTCTGCCCCCCCCCACCATGTAACTAAATGGCCACAGTCCGGGGACCCCATACGCCCCAGTCACTGTTATATTATCTGCAGCAGAACAGGCGTTCAAGACTGACCCTCTCTTTGCCTCAGCCAGGGGCGTAATGAGGCAAACTGGAGCCCTGGGCAAAACCCGAGTTGGATGCGCCCATGGGCGGCCACTCCACCACGACCAAATTTATTTTTGCACCAGGACATTGGTGCCTGCAGGGTTTGCATTTTTAGACATATCAGCACCAAAATTTCAGCATATTATCAGGAGACTGTCCTTATGCTACTACCCAAGTTTGGTGAGGGTTGGTTCAAGGAGTCCAAAGTTATGGACTCCCAAAGGGGGTGTCCCATCCCCCATTGTTTCCAATGGGAGCTAATAGGAGATGGGGGCTACAGTTTTGAGGGTCCATAACTTTGGCCCCCCTGAACCAAACTGCACCAAACCTGGGGGGTAACATTAGGGCAGTCTCCTGATGATACGTGGAAAATTTGGTGCCACTAGCCTAAAAACACAAATGGAAAACCACTAAAAATACCCAAAAACGAACCCTGCATTTTGATGCCCCCCACAAGGTGATGCCCTGGGCAGCTGCCCACCTTGCCCAATGGGCATTACGCCCTTGGCCTCAGCTGAGCCAGACAGCATCCAAAGATCAAGCCAAGTGCACACAGAGACTAGACGCTAGAGAGGCACAGAAGACAGAATGTGCTCACCTTGAATATCCTCTCGCGCATGTCGTCAGAGAACTTCCTCTGAACCAGAAGCGAGAAAAAGATCTCTATGTTTCCCGGCTCAAACAGAAACGTGAAGAGCTGTTCCTGGGCAGGGGAGCTTTTCTGCAAACTGTGCATCACCTCCAGCACCCCACACACCTGCCGGAGGCACCAGAATATTTCACGTTGGTACAGGGGGGTTGGGAGCACACAAGCAGCTTCACGCACATTTCACGGGTCCACAAATAAAACAAAATTAGAAAAGGCAAAAAAAAATTGGGCAAAATTGACAGGTCTGCCTTTGGGACAAGAAAGAAAGAAAGAAAGAAAGAAAGAAAGAAAGAAAGAAAGAAAGAAAGAAAGAAAGAAAGAAAGAAAGAAAGGCCAAACTTTCATAAGTTCATTATCAGATCCGAAAATTTAAAAAAACTGAAAATTGTTAAAAACAACAAAACTTATACAGATCTGTAGTCAGGGCACAAAAACGAAAACAAATTTTAAAATGTCCACAGTCAGAGCCTGAAAACTCATAAATCCTTGAACAATCACGAAAAACAAATTTTCAAGTCCATGGTCAGGACCCCAAACTAAATAACAATAACAATAACGATAAATCAAAAACCACAAAAACGGTCAGGACCCAAACATTAGAAAAACCACCAATTGTGAAATGTGGTCAGATTTTCACAAGTCCGTTGCCAGGGCTTCAAACCATACCCCTTTCCCAAATTCTTCCTGCTTTTCCACTCCTTGAACGATTGATGCTTTACAGCAGTGGTGGGATCCAAAAATTTGAGTAACAGGTTCCCTCGCCAGCCCCCCCTTAGCAAAGGAGGCAGAGGCGTACCTAGGCAAACCTGAGCCCTGGGCAAAACCTGAGTTGGATGCCCCCCCCCCCCATGGGCAGCCACCCCACCCTGACCCCCAAAAAATTTGTTTTGCACCAAGTCATTTCTAAATCATCACCACATTATAGAAAATGCCCCAACTGACAAATCTGAACACAGCAATGGTGAAACACACAGGTTCTTTGAGAGAGACTGGTGAGATAAAAGGTACGAAAGGCTGAGAATCCATGAATTGCAGGACCTGGAAGGGATTAACCCAGTTCAGGGAGTGACATTATTAGTCGCAAATTGCTACCCCGTGTTTCCCCGAATATAAGACAGTGTCTTATATTAATTTTTGCTCCCAAAGATGCGCTATGTCTTATTTTCAGGGGATGTCTTATTTTTCTGTGTTCTGTTCGTCAGGCATGCTTCCAAACAAAAACTTTGCTATGTCTTACTTTCGGGGGATGCCTTATATTTCGCACTTCAGCAAAACCTCTACTATGTCTTATTTTTAGGGGATGTCTTATATTCGGGGAAACAGGGTATATGGAACCTTCACGTTCAAAGGCAGGATGCCTCTTGGGGAGGCGAGGGCGTGGAGGTGGAAAAGCGGACCCCATTAGGAACCCACTCTCGGCACACACAAATAATTAGTAACCCACTCTCGGGAACTGGTGAGAACCTGCTGGATCCCACCTCTGCTTTACAGGTGTCAAAAAGGGCACCTTTTTCACCCTTGAGAACTGCTGGTAGGATCTAACTTTTCAACCTAATTGTGAGACTGTCCTACTTACACTGCATAGCAGAGGCGTATCTGGGGGGGGGATGGCGCCTGGGGGCAACACCTGCTTCGGGATACCTGTCCATCTGGCAGGTACACCTCTGTCGCATACCCATGGACAGTTATGAACTTGGGGTGGTGACAAAATTCAGCCAAGGTACTCTATGATGATTCAACCACTCTGCTCTACTAGGGCTACATTCCAGACATCTCGTAAAAGGTGAGGAAGGTGGTGGAACACAAGAGAAAAACCAGGTTTGTTTGCGGTGTCTGAACGGAGCACAGCGCCGCCCATACCTGGTGTTCATCGTTCACAGCGGCAAGGTAGTTGAGGGCACATCGCATCTCCTCTGTGGAGAAGCTCCTGCTCAAGAAGTCCTTGACCAGACTGAAGAGAGACGTCTGCACTGTCTTGATGTCGTCCGTCGCCACCGGCTTCTCCTTGTAAGTCCTAAAAGGGAGAGGGGGGAAATGACACTTAACCATCTTGGCTACCTTACTGTTCGTGTATAGTGGAAAGTGTCCTCTATTTGCAGTTGATTCTCTGGGACCCCCTGTAGGGTTTCAAGACCAGCAACTGGTTTGCCTTTGCGTGCAGAAGGGCTAAACCTATTTCTTTCCAACATGCTCCTAAGCCAAACAGGAGCTTCATGAGCTCGCAATTTCCATGTTACAGATGGACCAAGAGATGCTATTTGTGCACTCGATGTGCTCACCATATCTGGCAACACTCTCTTCTGATGGCTACCCTGTATCCAGATGTGTTACTGGGCCCCAGTGTGGACCACAATGTGAAAATCATGAAGACAACATGAAATTTTTCTCTCTTTCTCACAATACTAGAACCAGGGGGCATCCATTGAAAATGCTGGGGGGAAGAATTAGGACTAATCAAAGGAAACACTTCTTCACGCAACGTGTGATTGGTGTTTGGAATATGCTGCCACAGGAAGTGGTGATGGCCACTAACCTGGATAGCTTTAAAAGGGGCTTGGACAGATTTATGGAGGAGAAGTCGATTTATGGCTACCAATCTTGATCCTCTTTGATCTGAGATTGCAAATGCCTTAACAGTCCAGGTGCTCGGGAGCAACAGCCACAGAAGGCCCTTGCTTTCACATCCTGCAGGTGAGTTCCCAAAGGCACCTGGTGGGCCACTGCGAGTAGCAGAGTGCTGGACTAGATGGACTCTGGTCTGATCCAGCAGGCTAGTTCTTATGTTCTTATGACTGACTGGAACTTCCTTCTACAGTTCACATGGTGTCTTTTAAGGTGTAAAAGAGATTTTAGCTCACCCATAATAGGTCCTGATGGAATCTAGGATGTACTGGACTCCATACTTCTTCCGGATCCTTTGTTTGTGATCCTTAATTATGTTGGACAGATATTGGATATGGCCTGCAAATAATGAAGGGCAGAGTGAAAAGACAGACAGGCACATTTCACAGGTAGCTGCATTAGCTCAAAGCAAATCCTGAAACAAGATTCCCATAATAGCTTTTATTGGGGCCAACCAAAACAATTGTGGAAATTTCTGAGTTGCGAAATGTCTCCTCTCTCCTCACTTAAAAAAAAAAATCCAGACTAGTTCTAACAGAACCCAAACATTTCGTGCCATATCGTTTTAATAAAAGGTATTGCATGATTTTGCTGTGTTCCATGGACCTACCCACTAAACAGACTCAGCGGATACAAAATCGATTTATTGATTGGAGGTAAAAGGTTACACTTCAAGGATCTTTGTTTTAAGCAACACGTCCCTGTGATCTCCCACTACTAGTTCTCAAAAGAAGAAGGGAAGAATAATAATTTGGATTTATATCCCCTTTCTCTCCTGTAGGAGACTCAAAGGGGCTTACGAACTCCTTGCCCTTCCCCTCACAACAAACACCCTGTGAGGTAGGTGGGGCTGAGAGAGCTCTGAAGAACTGTGACTAGCCCAAGAACACCCAGCTGGCATGTGTTGGAGTGTACAGGCTAATCTGAATTCCCCAGATAGGCCTCCACAGCTCAGGCGGCAGAGTGGGGAATCAAACCCGGTTCCTCCAGATTAGAGTACACCTGCTCTTAACCACTATGCCACTGCTGCTCTTCTCCAAGGCTGCATCACCAGGTGCACCAGGGAAAGGTGTTCCAATTAAGCAGATGTATACCGCGAGGGAATGGCGCCCGGGGCAACATCTGCTCCAGGTGCCCCTGGACTCAGATCTCACTCTTCTACTGAAGACCAACACTAGCTACCATTCTGAAACTATCCTTCAAGATGTATCCTCTTCTATGCTACATGATAAAAGTGCATGCAGACGAATTTATGCCCCTGGGGAAGCTGTTAATCACACAGGTAAAGCTGTTCCACAGAGAGTCCATTGTCACTGCACCCTTGGGATGATGTCCTCCACCCTCTCATCTATGAGAAACATCTGTGCCACCTCAAGGGAAGTCGCTCCAGCTTCACAGGAGACCTCCCTTCTGGATCACACGCAAACCATCCCATGCTCACCCAACCGGACGGCGAAATCGCAGTTGCTCCAGATGCTGAAGTCGAAAAGCAGATACTGGTAGAGAAGGTGCAGCAGAAGATGGTGCCCTTCAGAGGCCACCTGGTCCATGAGGATCTCAGAGGCCATCAGCACGTTCATGTCCATCATCTGGCTGGGGACCTGGGAGGGCAGAGATGATGGGGCACTTGCCTGAGTGGTCCAACTGAACAAGCAGAAAGACACTGAAGAGTGCTTGGACCACGAACCTCATCTTGTAACCACTGGCTGGATTGCAGATCCTGCACCTGTTTATCACACCTAGCTGGACTTCCCCCGTAACTTAACTCTTCCACAAGATCCTAGGCCTGTGGTGGCGAACCTATGGCACTCCAGATGTTCATGGACAACAATTCCCATCAGCCCCTGCCAGCATGGCCAATTGGCCACAAGATCCTAGGCCCGTGGTGGCGAACCTATGGCACTCCAGATGTTCATGGACAACAATTCCCATCAGCCCCTGCCAGCATGGCCAATTGGCCACAAGATCCTAGGCCCGTGGTGGCGAACCTATGGCACTCCAGATGTTCATGGACAACAATTCCCATCAGCCCCTGCCAGCATGGCCAATTGGCCATGCTGGCAGGGGCTGATGGGAATTGTAGTCCATAACATCTGGAGTGCCATAGGTTCACCACCACTGTCCTAGGCCACTTGGCACAGCATGACCCCAAAATACTTACGTTCTGGAGGAGGGCTCCGATGATCGGTGGCCCATGGCATTGGACCAGGCTCTCTTGATTGACAGGGTGGCCTCGGATAAAGTTTTTCACCAAGAGGAGGAAAGCGGCCACCCCGTTCTTCTCCAGCCGGCTTTCTGCAAATGGAAAGGCACACCTCGGTCAGCCCTAAGGGAGAAAAGGTGGCGTCCCTAAGAGAGGGACCTGGGATGATAAAAGAATCTGACCACTCCCAGGATTTGATCACTGGGGTGTGATGCCAGACGACTCTTATTATTAACTATTAACTATTTATTGATGGATGCTGCTGCTATAGTTTTAAGGTTTTGTATTATTTTTAACTGGGATTATTCGATTTGTTTTATTATGTTTGTTGTTGCTTTGTTGTACACTGCCCTGAGCCCTTCAGGGGTAGGGCGGTCTATCAAATCTAATAAACAACAACAACAACAACAAAACAACAACAAAACAACAACAAAACAACAACAACAACAACAACAACAACAATATTTGGAGCACCCTAAGGGATTTGATTGTTGCAACCTCTCTCAAGGGTCAATCCCCATGAGATTTTTCCTTCCCTGACTGTAAAATCAATCTAGCCTTAGAGTGGAAGTTTAGGATATTTTATTTATTTATTTTTATATTTCTATCCTGCCAAAGGGCTCGGGGCGGCGTACAACATGATAAAAGAAATACAATTTAAAACAGCAGTAACAGCTCTAAAATACAGCAAAAACCCAATACAGAAGATAAAAACAGGGGTGGCCAACCTATGGTGCTCCAGATGCTCATGGACTACAATTCCCATCAGCCCCTGCCAGCAAGGCCAATTGGCCATAAAAGATGGTGACTTAAAAACCCAATTCCCCACAAGAGGAATTGCAGACCCTGTGGACTTGATTCAAATCTCGCAGGGCCCTGATCTTGCTGAGGAGCTTATTCCACCAGACTGGGGCCAGGACAGAGAAGGTCCTGGCCCTCGTGGAAGCCAGCCGGAGGTCCTTCAGGCTAGGGATCACCAGTAGGTTTTCCTCCGACGAGCGGAGGGTCCTAACTGGGCAATACGATGCCCACCCTCGTCCTGACTGATTACTGCATAGCAACGGAGATGGAAAGGTAACCTGAGGATTTCCCCAGTGGGATGAGCATGCCCTGGGCGTTCCGGGAAGAAGTCAGCTCCGGGCCCACCAGGTCGTGGGTTTCCTGATGGTCTTCCGACTCCTTTTTCTGAGACGCCACCTGATCCAGCAGGGGGAGCAGCACCCCCAGGCCCCCGACGCAGTTGACCACGTCCTGCGGGAAATGCAAACGATGCCTCGAGAGAACGTTCAGAGCCAAGAGGCGATTCACACAGGCGGCAACAGTGAAAGATCAGCCCCTGGTTTTTGTAGGGTATTCGATTAAAAGAGAGATACTTAAGCAGGTTCCAGCGGTAAAGGAGGCAGCCAGAGATACTTTGAGTTGCTTTTTATAGAAAAGAAGTTTACTAACTTAAAAAGGGTAGGGTTACATGGAACAAAACAAATAAATACTGTACTGCTCTGTTACATATTTACAGTACTAACTAGTGATGGCAAACCTTTGGCACTCCAGATGTTATGAACTACAATTCCCATCAGCCCCCGCCAGCATGGCCAATTGGCCATGCTGGCAGGGGCTGATGGGAATTGTAGTCCATAACATCTGGAGTGCCAAAGGTTCGCCCCCACTGCTTTAGCAGAACAGCGGCTGGGGCATCTGACTCATAATGAAGGACATCATGCAACGTGCCCTCTGCCTTCCGCCATGCCTCTTGCCCCAGAGAACTTGCCAGCCCCTCACCAGCAGGGAACAGTCTGGAGTACCACAGACTGTGACACTCCAGAGGAGTAGTGTCCTACCTTGACATCCCAGTTCACCACCTTGTGCCCTGTTAGCCTCCCGTCAAAGAAGTGGTTCGGCGAGAGATCCAGGCAGATGTTGCTCTTGCAAGCCTAGAAATCCACACAGGAGAAAGAGACCGTTAATAAAAGATTGCACCCAAGCAGTGGTGGGATCCAAAAATCTTAGTAACAGGTTCCCATGGTGGTGGGATTCAAACAGTGGCATAGTGCCAGTGGGGCTGGTCATGATGGGGGCGTGGTCGGGCATTCCAGGGGCGGGGCATTCCTGGGCAGGGCTGTGGCAAGGACGCAGCCGCTGCGCCGGTCCTTGGGTGGGAAACGAATGCACGCAGGCGCAGGCTGCCACGCACGCCGGTGCACCTCCTGCTAGACGGCTTCAAGTTCTGCGCGCTACTGCTGAGAGGAGGGGCGTAACTAAGGCAAAAATCACGTGGCAAAATCACCAATTAGTAACCCCCTCTCGGCACACACAAATAGTTAGTAACCTACTCTCGGGAACCTGTGAGAACCTGCTGGATCCCACCTCTGCACCCAAGGCATAACTGGACCCAGAATATTTCAAGGGTCATCGTCTCCCGTTCTCACAGACCTTCCTTAGAGGACTTTATTTATTATCATTTATTTTTATATTTATACCCCACTCTACCCCCAAAGGGTTCAGGGCAGCATACAATGCCATTACATTACAATTCTCACAATGACCTGTTGTTCCCCCACGGCTGGAGCTTATGCAAGACGGAGCTTTTTCTATACCTTATTTGTAGTTTCTGCTTTCTCCTCTGCTCCTGGCTTATTAACATTAATTTATTCTTAAACATATTTTCAAGATCATTTGCTAGCTGTTTCCATTCATCCTTCAACTCGGATAACATTTTCCCACGACTAATTCTCATTAATTTTGCTATTTGGGCAAACTGAGTTTCTTTAATATGCATGATTTCCATTGTCAGGTCCAAACAATTCTAGCAGCCAACGATAAATATCAGAAGACTTCGCCAACGGTATTGTCGAAAGCTTTCACCCAACTGGTTTTGGTGGGTTTTCCGGGCTGTGTGGCCATGGTCTGGTAGATCTTGTTCCTAATGTTTCGCCTGCATCTGTGGCTGGCATCTTCAGAGGTGTATCACAGAGGGAAGTCTGTTACACACTGCGTCCAGTGACACACTTCTCTCTGTGATACACCTCTGAAGATGCCGGCCACAGATGCAGGCGAAACATTAGGAACAAGATCTACCAAACCATGGCCACACAGCCCAGAAAACCCACCAAAGCCATTTCACCAACTATTTTCTCCATCTTCTTGTCTATTTTATACTGATATAAATTCATGGCATTATAGATTTTGATTGACTGTCAGAGACATCAGAGAATGCTCTGCCTGAAATCACGAAGATTCGGATAAGGCACTGTCCCTTTAAACACAGTCTCTCCCCCTTCTCAGAAGAGAGAGAAAGCAAAAAGGAAGAGATAATGTAGGTGTTCGTACCTGTGGGGTGTAATACAGAAGCAGTTTGCTACTGAGCTCCAGGAAGTCCCCTTCTGGCTTGAATGGTGAGGTAACATTTGGTCCTATTGGGGGGCAGAGAAGAGAAGAAAATGGGGCTTTCCAACATGCCCGAGAATCATAGAATCATAGAGTTGGAAGAGACCACCAGGGCCTGGTGTCTCTCCTCAGTGCAACAGGCAGAGCAACCAGAGAGCCAAGGAGATATTGTTTCTGTGTTGGCCTGCTATGTAGAACTGCCCGGCGTTTGGATTGCCTCTGCCCCTGACGGCGCCGTTTTGTGTTGGCACTCACTGCCCTCTCTCAAAATTCCATGATATGAAACTGACCTAAAGGGGCAGTAGTGGCCTAGTGGTTAAGAGCAGGTGCGCTCTCATCTGGAGAACCGGGTTTGATTCCCCGCTCTGCCACTTGAGCTGTGGAGGCTTATCTGGGGAACCAGATCAGCTTGTGCACTCCCAACACATGCCAGCTGGGTGACCTTGGCCTAGTCACAGTTCCTCGGAGCTCTCTCAGCCCCATCCACCTCACAGGTTGTTTGTGGGGGGGGGGGGAAGAGAAAGGTGACTGTAAGCCCCTTTGAGTCTCCTTACAGGAAGAAGAAGAAGAAGAAGAGTTTGGATTTATATCCCCCCTTTCTCTCCTGCAGGAGACTCAAAGGGCCTTACAATCTCCTTTCCCTTCCCCCCCCCCCACAACAAACACCCTGTGAGGTGGGTGGGGCTGAGAGAACTCCGAGAAGCTGTGACTAGCCCAAGGTCACCCAGCTGGCGTGTGTGGGAGTGCACAGGCTAATCTGAATTCCCCAGATAAGCCTCCACAACTCAAGCATCAGAGCGGGGAATCAAACCCTGTTCCTCCAGATTAGAGTGCACCTGCTCTTAACCACTACACCACGCTGCCTCTCCCCATGGTAGAACCTGAAGAAGGTGGGGTTTGAGATGGTAGGTATAAATCCAAACTCCTCCTCCTCCTCCTCCTCCTCCTCCTCTTCTTCTTCTTCTTCTTCTTGAGGGCTTTTACATTGCCTTCCATCTTCTCGTTCCTGAGCTGTACGTCCCTCTCTGTCACTTTGCTCCCCTCTTTTCAGGACAGACTCAGAAAGGTTAACACAAACCAACATGGGCCACGGAAGGGCGGGTTCCCCATCTGAGGCACGTTGTTTATACTGAGAGAGGCATGCCCCTTGCAAGAGCTCTCTGCTCTGTTTCTATGCTTCTCGGACACGCACCTAAAGAGTAGAGCGCCTTCACTTGAGCCGGCTGGAGCGCTTCACAGAAGATCGAGATGGACCCGAGGTGGCCCTCCAGCGACGTGGGCATCCCCCACTCCGTATCCTGGCTCCCCGCGAGCGTTGTGGACACCACGCCTTCCCGCGTGACCTGAGACGGAATGGGCATCCATGCATGTGGCGCGAGAGAGGCTGGGAAAGATTGGGAGCGGCTCAAAGGAGGGTGGGCCGGGAAGGTCAAGTCTGGTGAGTGACACGGCGACGGCAGGGTGGTGGAGGTGGTGGTCGTTCGGTGGCCGGCAGAGCCAATGCAGCAGGAAGAGAAGGACTAGATGGGAAGACAAGGACAGGAATTAAAACAGAAGAGAACCACGTTTTGTGTCTCAGCCTTTCCCTTCCTTATGGCAAATGAGAAGCGTCTGAATGGAGACAGCTCTGCTGACTGTCATTCGTTCACCCGTCAGTAGAGTCACCACCAACATCTGGATTATGGTGTCTGCTCAGAGACTGTACGCTCACACGAAGGGCTATGAAGTTAGGGCAGTGATGGCGAACCTTTTCGAGACCAAGTGCCCAAACTGCAACCCAAAACCCACTTGTTTATCGCAAAGTGCCAACACGGCAAATTTAACCTGAGGTTTTAGTTTAGAAAAAACGGTTGGCTCCAAGGCATGCGTTACTCAGGAGTTAGCTTAGTGAAGCAACCGTGCAACACTTCAAATGGGTGAATCACGATCCTAGGAGGGTTTACTCAGAAGCGAGTCCCATTGCCAGCAACCGAGCTTACTCCCAGGTAAAGGATCATGCCCAGGCCAGCCTAGATATGCGAGTGCCCACAGAGAGCGCTCTGAGTGCCACCTCTGGCACCTGTGCCATAGGTTCGCCTCCACTGAGTTAGGGGAATTAGGGAGCTGGGTGTGTTTAGTTTGGTGAAGAGAAGGTTGAGAGAAGAAGAAGAAGAAGAAGAGTTTGGATTTATATCCCCCCTTTCTCTCCTGTAGGAGACTCAAAGGGGATGACAATCTCCTTGCCCTTCCCCCCTCACAACAAACACCCTGTGAGCTAGGTGTGGCTGAGAGAGCTCCGAGAAGCTGTGACTAGCCCAAGGTCACCCAGCTGGCGTGTGTGGGAGTGTACAGGCTAATCTGAATTCCCCAGATAAGCCTCCACAGCTCAGGTGGCAGAGCGGGGAATCAAACCCAGTTCCTCCAGATTAGATACATGAGCTCTTAACCTCCTACGCCACGACATGACAGCCATGTTTAGATATTTGAAGGGATGTCACGTTGGTGAGGGAGCAAGCTTGTTTTCTACAGCTCCAGAGACTAGGACCAGGAGTCATGGGTTCAAGGTGCAGGAAAAGGGATTCCACCTAAACATCAGGAACAACTTCCTGACCGTCAGGGCTGTTTGACAGTGGAATGCACAGCCTCAGAGTGCGGTGGAGTCTCCATCTCCGGAGATTTTTAAAGAGAGGCTGGGTGGCCATCCGTGTGTGTTCCTGCATGGCAGAGGGTTGGACTGGGTGGCCTTTGGGGTCTCTTCCAACTCTATGATTCTGTGATATGGGAAGAAGGGAAGCCGTGGCCTTCAGTCTGCAAGACTGGAGTAAAGTGGTCGAATTATTCATCGGGTCACCCTAACTTGGCAGCAACTTGACGGCGTGTGGCACACGTGATAACTGTGGTCCCTTCAGGAAATGATCTTACCTCACCCAGGGAGGGAAAACGTAGCTGAGCCATTTTTTTGAGCTGCCCGTCCACATAGACGTTCACGAGATTCTGTCCGAAGGGCCGGCGGCCAGTGATGTGGACGATATCGACGCAATGCTAGAAGAAGCAGGAGGAGACAGAAGTGTTTATGGAGCCCCAGAAGTTGTGGTTACGCTGAAAAGAGACAGCAGCGTTGGCCCAGGAAGAAACGCATGAGCTTAGACCTGGTGACAAAAAAAGCTCAAACCAGCCCTCGAAGAACTTCTGTGCCACCTTCAGATTTCAGCATGGGTGCAGAATGCCACGGGTGGGAGGTTTGGAGGAGGGCATAGTGTTTCTTTAAAAATGCAGCTTCATGTACCTATTTATTGATTGATTGATTGATTGATTGATTGATTGATTAATTATGGATGGATGGATGGATGGATGGATGGATGGATGGATGGATGGATGGATGGATGGATGGATGGATGGATGGATGGATGGATGGATGGATGGATGGATGGATTTTATATACCGCGGTGTACAACACAACTTCCTCTACACGATGTACAACAACCCATACAAACAACCCCATTAAAATTAGATTAAAACACAGCGATAAAATTAACAAAGATTAACAAAGATTAACAAAGATGGCGTCAATAACCCCAATTAAAACCCTCCCAGAGAGGGGGGAGCAAAACAGAAAAGTGGGTCCCGTAGATGATAATGGGAACTCTGGACCGGAGGAATAAAAGGGGGCACCTCAGTCAGCGGCTGGACACTCCAAAAGCCCGGCGGAACAGCTCCGTCTTACAGGCCCTGCAGAACTCACCAAGATCACCAAGATCCCTGCAGAACTCACCAAGACAGCTGGAGGAAGAGTGTTCCACCAGGCAGGGGCCAGGGCTGAAAAGGTCTTGGCCCGTGTGGAGGCCAGCTGCATCATTGAGGGGCCAGGAACCACCAGCAAATTGGCCTCTGCTGAGCGCAGAGGCCGAGTAGGGACATATGGGGTAATGCAGTCCCGAAGGTATGAGGAAGTTCATACAGGAAGTGACAAAGGGCAGCTCTAGGAATCTCCCAAAACTCTATGGTAAATCCATAGCGTTTTGGGAAATTCCTAGAGCTACCCAGGAACTCACTGGAAACTCTACAGTACAACTGAACTTTCATCAGCACCTCAACAGCCCTAACACCTGTCTATGACTGACAGCTGAACAGGACAGAGCTTGCCTACTGTACCCTGGGAGTGGAATTTATAACACCTGTGCTGTCACCTCCTTTGCGAAAGCAGCAGGGTAAAGTCAGACACCGGACCTGGCCATGGTGCACCTAGCCGTTGGATTGGGTCTCCCAGCACAAAGGGGCTCAACTCACCCAGGCGCTGTCGTTGAAAGGAAACTCCGGGAGAGCAACTGTCATATACTCCTTCTTTGTGCACACAGCTACCACAAGCATCCCGTCAGCTGTGAAGAAGGCCTCAAAGCCTGTCCCGCTGGCTGTGAAAAAGCTGGTGGGAGGGAAATAGAGGGATAGAAAAGAGGCTTGACTGTGGATGCTGTTGGCCCAACCACAGGACAGGGCTGTTGTTGTTGTTGTTGTTGTTTGTTTGTTTGTTTAATTTAATATATCGCCCTATCCCCGAAGGGCTCAAGGCGGTGAACAACATAAAATATCACACATAAAATCATCACAAAATTAATTACCATAGATACAATTAAAACAACAGTTAATACCTAACACAGCGTCCCACGAAACCCTTGCTTAAACCCTCCCCAATATATATATAATGGGTCCTGATAATATAAGAGACCCATATGGGGCAAAAGGAGGGGCAGGGGGCACCCTCAGCGGCTGGTCTCACCAAAGGCCCAGTGGAACAACTCGGTCTTACAGGCCCTGCGGAACTCTCCACTCTCTCACTGTTGTAGAAGTAAGCCCACCCACAGGCTGGTATTGAGCCCCACACATAATTATGTAGAAGAAATGAGACCCGGGAGAGTTCAGCAGGCAAGCCACGCGCCAGGTAGTGGGGTGCCTCCTTGCGTGTAAATACAGAAACGCGAGGAGACCCCGCTACGACCCCAATGCTCAGCGAAGAGCCCCGAGGAAAGCATTCTGTGCATAATGGGCCCATGAGTTCTATTTTGGTTGCAACAGGCTGTCCCCTCTGGAACACGTCAGGTTGGAACCTGTATACAACATCACATCCACGCCAGCCCACTGCCCACAGGGCCTCACCTGTACAGCTGCTTTCGCTTCAACTTGGCCACCTCCTCGGGGGATTCCTTCACTTCCTCCACGAGGCACACCCAGGCGTGGAAGGCGAACCCGCTTCCGGGCCACTTCTGGATGGCAGGCACCATAATCCCCGCCATGCTGGGGGTGAGGTCAAAGTACTGCAACGCTCGCTCCGGGCTATCCTTCCGGGCCATGCCCGAGAGCGCGCGGATGACTTGGGTGGTGTACGGATGGGCTCCCTTGCCCGGGTCGGTCCGGAGCAGCTTAAGGAGTTGCTTGAATTCGCCCGGCCGGATGGAGAGGCTGCCCAGAACTTGCAGCAGGCGTATGAGGTTCTCGGCACACTTCCCGTCCAGTTCGTGCTCGGCGGCGCACAGGGCGTCCAAGAGGCAGCTGACCATCCCCGCCTTCACGCACGTCGTGCGGCTCTGCAGCGAGGAGTCGCAGATTTTCTTCAGCCAGTCGGAAAGGAAGATCTGCAGGTCCTGGGATTTCAGTTCTGGAAGCCACGTGACCAGTATCAACAGGGGCTGCTCGTTGTGGATCGGGCGGGTGGGGCAGGAGGCGTGGTCACCTTCAACCGCCTGGCCAAAAAATAAAAGCAAACAAACAAAAAAACTGAAAGTCAAGGCTGAATTAATCTCCTGGTTCATTAGTTCCTCTCTTCCCCAGTGACCTGGACGATGGCCCAAGCTAGCCTGCTCTTGTCAGATCTCAGAAGCTATGCGGGGCTGGCCCTGGTTGGCTGGGTGACCACCAAGGAAGTCCGAGGTTGCTACGTGGAAGGAAGGCAAAGGCAAACTGTTGCTTGCTCTTGCCTTGAAAACCAGGGGCGTAATGCCCATTGGGCAAGGTGGGCAGCTGCCCAGGGCATCACCTTGTGGGGGGCACCAAAAATGCAGGGTTCGTTTTTGGATATTTTTAGTGGGTTTCCATTTTTGGCCTGCAGTTTTTAGGCTAGAGGCACCAAAATTTCAGCGTATCATCAAGAGACTGTCCTTATGCTACCTCCCAAGTTTGGTACAGTTTGGTTCAGGGAGTCCAAAGTTATGGACTCTCAAAGGGGGTGCCGCCATCCCCCATTCTTTCCAATGGGAGCTAAGGAGATGGGGCTACCCTTTTGAGGGTCCATAACTTTGTCCCCACTGAACCAAACTGCACCAAACTTGGGGGGTAGCATAAGGACAGTCTCCTGATGACATGCTGGAATTTTGGTGACGATATGTCTGAAAATGCACCCCCTGCAGGCATCAATGACCTGGTGCCAAAAGTTTTTTTGGTCGTGGTGGGGTGGCCGCCCGTGGGGGGGGGGGGGCATCCAACTCAGGTTTTGCCCAGGGCTCCAGTTTGCCTCGTTACACCTGTTGAAAACTCTAGGAGCTCCCATGCGTCAGCTGCAGAGGCGTATCTAGGGAAAATGGAGCCTGTGGCAAAATCTGAGGGGGCCCCCGCCCCAGGCTCCATTTCCCCTAGATGATGATGATGATGATGATGATGATGATGATAATTATTATTATTATTATTATTATTATTATTATTTAAATTTAATAGACCGCCCTACCCCCGAAGGGCTTAGGGCGGTTTACAAACAATCAACATTTGAATACAGCTAATACAGTTTCAATTAAAAAAATAAATAAATTAAACATTAAAACACTAGCAGAGGTGATCTTCCACAATTAAAATAGGTAGATGATGTCTGGCATTAACCCCCCGGGAGGGGACTGGCCAATATTCAGTCAGCAGGTGACAAAGCTGTAAGGAGCAACAAAGATGCAGGGGGGGAGGGAGACAGAGATTGAGCCATCTACTGATCTTAGCGCCAGGTTGGCGATGGCGCCCAGGTCTGCCGCCCGGAGCCCGTGAGCACGGTCCCAACGACCACTGCTGGCCAGGAAAGTACAGTTCCGAAGCACATAAGAACATAAGAACTAGCCAGCTGGATCAGACCAGAGTCCATCTAGTCCAGCTCTCTGCTACTCGCAGTGGACCACCAGGCGCCTTTGGGAGCTCACATGCAGGAGGTGAAAGCAATGGCCTTCTGCGGCTGCTGCTGCTCCTGAGCACCTGGTCTGCTAAGGCATTTGCCATCTCAGATCAAGGAGGATCAAGATTGGTAGCCATAGATCGACTTCTCCTCCATAAATCTGTCCAAGCCCTTTTTAAAGCTATCCAGGTGAGTGGCCATCACCACCTCCTGTGGCAGCATATTCCAAACACCAATCACACGTTGCATGAAAAAGTGCACCCTCCTTTCCTGGTCTGAGAAGGACCAGGGCCGCAGACCTCCCAAAATAAAAACAGTGGGTCTTCACCATGTTCAGTAGCTCCTGCAGCAGTCTCCTGGTGGGCTGGCTCTGGCTCTTGAGAACTTCGTACAAGTGGGAGTAGCCGATCCTTTCTTTGAACACCTCCTGAAAGAGCAAGAGCCAGTGAGGATTACCGAGAAGACTTTTTGCAAGGCCCCGTTCACGTCCACTTCGGGTTCAGAAATATGTGGAGATCTAAGGGTGGAACCTGGGAGGGCAGGGGAGGGACCTCAATAGCATAGGCACCCAGTGGTGGGATCCAACATGTTTAGTAACAGGTTCCCATGGTGGTGGGATTCAAACTGTGGCGTAGTGCCAATGGGGCTGGGTGGGGCACGACGGGGGCGTGGCCAGGCATTCCGGGGGCAGGGCATTCCTGGGCGGGGCTGTGGCAAGGACGCAGCCGCTGCGCTGGTCCTTGGGCGGGAAATGAATGCACGCAGGCGCAGGCTGCCACGCACGCCGGTGCACCTCCTGCTAGACGGCTTCAAGTTCTGCGTGCTACTGCTGAGAGGAGGGGCATAACTAAGGCAAAAATCACGGAGCAAAATCACCCATTAGTAACCCCCTCTCAGCACACACAAATAATTAGTAACCTACTCTTGGGAACCTGTGAGAACCTGCTGGATCCCACCTCTGTATGCAGCCCATCTTCCAAAGCAGCTAGTTTTTCCAAGCAGGCATTTATTCTGGGAGAACTGATCTGTGTCCTCTGGAAATCTGCTGCAAGTCCAGATCTCCAGGAACTATCTGGAGGTTGGGAACTCTATCCCCTCACTTGTGGCCTTCCGGTGATTTTTTATTCCAGGAAAGAAACCATTGAATTTCTTTCTTTTTAAAAAATTGTCTTTCCACCCAATTCAGAGTCCCTGAGATGGCACACATTAAAACATTGGAAGCATCCAAACATTCCTGAGATTCAAAGGCATTTAAAATAATAAATCTTCAAAACAATTCAATAAAACATATCATACACAAAGCAAATCAAACACACAAAGACATGCAAATGGGGGCTAGTGAGAGGTAGCCAGGGGACACCAAACAAGGGGGGAAAAACTCCGCACGCCCTGGAGGAAAACAACAACAGAAGGTATTTGGTACACATTTTTTTAATCTGTGTTTACGAAGACACAGTGGGAGTCCTGGTATTTCTGCTCTTTGGACTGCAAATTGTGGTTCTTGAGAGCAAATATTTCATTTTGTAATCTTGCTGGGGGCTGTGGTTCTTGCGCGAAACTTCTCCCCACTCATGCAAGAGACCCCAGTTTCTTGCCTCTCCCACAGCAGAATTATTCAAATTTGGGTGCTGTGTGGTTTCCGGGCTGTCTGGCCGTGTTCTAGCAGCATTCTCTCCTGACGTTTCGCCTGCCTCTGTGGCTGGCATCTTCAGAGGATCTGATGTTGGGAAAGCAAGTGGAGTATATACATCTGTTGGAGTGTCCAGGGTGGGTGAAGAAACATTGTCTGTGAGTAACAAAGAAGACAACCAGGTCAATAGTTGAGGGCATCTGAATAGAAGTATGAGTAACAATGAAGTCTCTGGCATGGGAGTAACAATGGAGATAGCAAGGTCACTCCCATGCTAGAGACTTCATGGTTACTCATACTTCTATTCAGATGCCCTCAACTATTGACCTGGTTGTCTTCTTTGTTACTCACAGACAATGTTTCTTCACCCACCCTGGACACTCCAACAGGTATATATACTCCACTTGCTTTCCCAACATCAGATCCTCTGAAGATGCCAGCCACAGATGCAGGCGAAACGTCAGGAGAGAATGCTGCTAGAACACGGCCAGACAGCCCGGAAACCACACAGCACCCCAGTGATTCCGGCCGTGAAAGCCTTCGACAATACATTATTCAAATTGTTCGCTCACACAAACGTGGTCCTCTCACCTTGGCTGAAGGGGATCCGCTCATGATGGATGTGAGCACCCCGATGGCATGAACTGCGAGGGCATCCGAACGCGTGTCAAAGACCTGAAGGCAAGAGGGAGAAAAGTGTGGGTCACAGGCAGTCCCTGAACTCACGGGCCGCAAATTCTCACTGCCACGAGTCGGCCAGGCGGTTTCCCATCGTCTTGCGACATTCCGTCTTTCCTAACTGAAGACTCCTACTGACCCACATTGCAAAAATAAATAAATAAAATAAAATAAAAACAAAACCAAAAAACCCACCACCAACGCCGAGCAAAGGGGAACAGGCTCTCTGGAACTTTGCTGATTTATTTGGGATTTAAAAATTGGAAAGCCAAACGCCAGTGAAGAAGTGCATTGATTTAATTCTGTCAGTCTGCTTTTGGATAGAAGAAGAGTTTGAATTTATACCCCTCTCTTCTCAACCATAAGGAGTCTCAAAGAAGCTTACAAACTCCTTCCCTTCCACTCCCCACAACAGACACCTTGCAAGGCAGAAGGAGCTGAGAGAGTTCTGAGAGAACTGTGATCAGCCCAAGGTCACCCAGCAGGCTCCACATGGAGGAGCGGGGAAACAAATCCAATCCACCAGATAAGAGTCCGCCACTCAGGTGGAGGAGTGAGGTATCAAACCCGGCTCTCCAGATTAAAGCCCACCTGTTCTTAACCACTGCTTCACGCTGGAAACATCAATATACCCTAAGCAAGGAAGAGATACACAGGCCTTCTAAAAGAAGATGTGATGGAAGGAGGTTGTCCCCTGACCCCCACAGCCAGAGGTGGGATCCAGCAGGTTCTCACCAGTTCCCAAGAGTGGGTTACTAATTATTTGTGTGTGTCGAGAGGGGGTTCCTAATTGGGTCTGCTTTTCCATTAGAAATCCCATTAGGTCCAAAAATCATAAAGTCCTGTTGCTTCCTATGTGGCTGGTTAGCGAAGGTAGAAAACGGGATAATTCTCCCTGTTGGGCTGTTTTAAAAACATGTTTTAGAAATATGGTCAAGTTCCTTGTTTAAGGAAAGTCTCCTTCTTTTGATTTCTAGAAACAAAATTAAGTATTTGAAAGTATGAAGTATTTGACAGGCAGTCAATTAGAGGAGAAGTAGTTGTTTCTGTTGGCAGTAGACGATAGGACTGGCTATAATGAGTTTAAATTATGGACAGAAAGATACCAGCTGGAAATTAGGAACTTTTTTTTTACAGTAAGAGTTTTTTACAGTAACAGAGAAATTATTAATGCCCTGCCCCGGAATGCCCGGCCACGCCCCCGTTGTGCCCCGCCCAGCCCCATTGGCGCTACGCCACTGTTTGAATCCCACCACCATGGGAACCTGTTACTAAAATTTTTGGATCCCACCACTGCTCATAGCCAGTGGTGTATTTGCCTAGGGACGAGGGGTACCCTCTGTCCCTGGCTGCCACTAATCTGGTCATATGGGGGGTGCAAAATCAGCCCCCCACGTGACTAGGAAGACAGCAATGGGGGAGGGCTCCCTGCTGCCTTATCGTCATTGGGCGCCCACGCATCAACATGGGGGGGGGGCAAGGAAGCCCAAGGACACTACCCTTCCAGATGCACCCCCCCTTCCAGCCGGCAGCCGGCAGCTCCTTCTGCCCTCCCCTCTGGGGAGGTCGACACCAATCAGAAGAGACAGAGAGACCACATGAAAAGAGATTGGTCTTTGAAATGCCAATCATGGTAGTGAGGCTGGACTTGCTGACTCAGGGATAAGTGAAGAATCTTGTCGAAAAGTGGTTATGAAGAACGGGTCAGCAGCCCTTGGCATGACGGCACGCACAACTGTGTGTCGCTCTAACATTTCAGAGAAGAAAATAAGGAAGTATACACCTATAATATTGTAAACACCCCCATTTCTCCGAGCCCTCCATCTTCTGACAGGTAGCTTTGAGTTGCCCAGGAGAAGAATAGCAGTTCACACCAAAGCATCTTCAAACACAGTGTGGCAAACCATGCAGACATGTTAAGAACAAAAGAACATAAGGACTAGCCTGCTGGATCAGACCAGAGTCCATCTAGTCCAGCTCTCTGCTACTCGCAGTGGCCCACCAGGTGCCTTTGGGAGCTCACCTGCAGGATGTGAAAGCAAGGGCCTTCTGCTGCTGCTGCTGCTCCCGAGCACCTGGTCTGCTAAGGCATTTGCAATCTCAGATCAAGGAGGATCAAGATTGGGAGCCATAGATCGACTTCTCCTCCATAAATCTGTCCAAGCCCCTTTTAAAGCTATCCAGGTGAGTGGCCATCACCACCTTCTGTGGCAGCTTCTTCCAAACACCAATCACACATTGCGGGAAAAAGTGTTTCCTTTTATTAGTCCTAATTCTTCCCCTCAGCATTTTCAATGGATGCCCCCTGGTTCTAGTATTGTGAGAAAGAGAGAAAATTTTCTCTCTGTCAACATTTTCTACCCCATGCATAAGTTTATAGACTTCAATCCTATCCCCCCTCAGACGCCTCCTCTCCAAACTAAAGAGTCCCAAACGCTGCAGCCTCTCCTCATAAGGAAGGTGTTGGGGTTGTCTGCCCTGCTCTAACATTTGAGTGAAAACTGCTCCTGAACACAACTCAAGGGATTGGTATAGAAGAGTGGGGAAACAAAGCTGGTTTGCAAGATTAGAGTCTGCTGCTCACGTGGAGGAGCGGAGACTCAAACCCAGTTCTCCACATTAGATGCCACCAGCCTTGACCAGTGCACCGTGCCGGCTTGCTAACTCTGTGTTGGGAAATGCCTGGACAGTTGGGGGTGAAACTCTGGGAAGCAGCTATTTCATCAAACGTATGAAGCAGGAAGCAGCAGCCATGTAAGCCTTGGTGTTCTGTTTTCTTCTTCTTACGACAGGCTCACTGCAGACTTCTTGCTACATGGCTTTGTGGGGGCGGAAGATGGCATTTCGCTGACTTATAAGCCCGAGTAGTTCGGCAAAAAGAACAGAAGAGGCTTTTTGGAGAGGAACTGAAGGGGATTCTACGAACCCGGGGCAGGGTTGGCAAGCTGGTTTGGAGCCGAAGACATTCGGCCAGCGGTAGGAAAAAGTAAAAGTCTTTTGCCACGACGGTTCGACGCAATTCAGGGATTGTGCGAACTCTGACGCCATCCCTGCTTATCAGCAATTCCCTGCTTTTCAGCAAATCGGTTGCCCTCTCCCCTCCTTGGAAGAACTCTATAATTCCCGAAGCCTAAAGAAAGCCCAGAATATTCTGAGAGGCCCGTCTCATCCAGCACACTCTCTTTTTGAACTGTTACCAACCGGCAGACGATACAGGTCTACCAAAACTAGGACCAAGAGGCTTAGAGACAGCTTCTACTCTAGAGCTGTGGCTATGCTAAACTCTGCGGCTTCGTGTTGATGTGTTTGGGGCTGTGGAGGGATGGGTGGAAGAAGGGGAAAGGGAGGATGGGGTATGAGTCTGAAATTGTGTGCATTGAGGAATGCTGCTGTAAATTTCGTTGTGCGTGCACAATGACAATAAAATGCTTATGCTTATGCTTGCCAGGCTGAGCTCTGTTTCCTTGTGCAGAGAGGGCTCCTCTGCCACTTTCTCTCCTGAGACAGGTCTTCCACTGGCTTTCCAGTTATGGCCACGTGAAACTTTTACAAAGGCAGCCCAAGACCAGCTGCTTCTCCAAACCTTTAATCTGTTTCCTTGGCTACTGAGAACGATAATCCGTGAAGCTGTCAGGGTGTCTCGGAGGGGAGGTGCGCGTTGTGCAGCGGTGAATGTGGAAGCTGCTACAGTTTGGAGAAAGCGAAGAGCAAACCAGATGGAAGGCAACCCAGCAACCTCCGCTGCTCCGGAGAGCAAGGCTGGATCCAACAGGTGAAGTCCTGGAAGGGGAGATTCCAGTTGAATCCAGCTGGAGAGATTCTCCAACCCTTTGGGGCCTGCGGGCACCTATGGAACGCTGCAACAGGACAGCGGGTGCATCTGCAACGCTGCAGGGAGTGAGGCCACACAAAACTAACTATAACTCCTCAATAGTAGCTCTGTTTAGTGGGATGCACTGTTTAAAAATATTTTCTTGATTTTTTTTTTTGGCTGTCATATTACAGCTGACTTACGGAGACCCCTGGTGGGGTTTTCAAGGCGAGAAACGTTCAGAGATGGTTTGCCGTTGCCTACCTCCATGTCACGCCCCCTGGGATCTCCCATCCCGATATTTCCCAGGGTCGAGGCTGAGAGTGTGTGCCCAGCCCATAGGTTCCATGGCACAGCGGGGATTCAAACCTGGGTTTCCCAGACCCTAGTCCAGGGGTGGCGAACCTATGGTGCTCCAGATGTCCATGGACTACAATTCCCATCAGCCCCTGACAGCATGACTAATTGGCCATGCTGGCAGGGGCTGATGGGAATTGTAGTCTATGAACATCTGGAGTGCCATAGGTTGGCCACCCCTGGACTAGTCTGATGCCTTAACTACTACACCATGTTGGCTCTTGCATGTGCGCAACTTATCTTCACTCATACAGTGAAGATCCTTGTATTGTGGTAGCAGCTGCTTAAAAGTCAGAAGCATTGCTGGGCAACCCCCCCCCCCCCACGGTCTTTCTAAAAACACTTGGTGGATGCCAGGAAAGGTGTCTGTTGGTACCACAGGGCCCATGAGCACCACGTTGGCTGGGCTCCACATTGGGAGATACTTCCTAACAATGAGAACCAACAACTTTGTTAGGAGATACTTCCTAACAACGAGAACCAACAACTTTGTCAGGAGATACTTCCTAACAACGAGAACCAACAACTTTGTCAGGAGATACTTCCTAACAACGAGAACCAACAACTTTGTTAGGAGATACTTCCTAACAACGAGAACCAACAACTTTGTCAGGAGATACTTCCTAACAACGAGAACCAACAACTTTGTCAGGAGATACTTCCTAACAACGAGAACCAACAACTTGGTTAGGAGATACTTCCTAACAACGAGAACCAACAACTTGGTTAGGAGATACTTCCTAACAACGAGAACCAACAACTTGGTTAGGAGATACTTCCTAACAACGAGAACCAACAACTTGGTTAGGAGATACTTCCTAACAACGAGAACCAACAACTTGGTTGGGAGATACAACGAGAACCAACAACTTGGTTAGGAGATACTTCCTAACAACGAGAACCAACAACTTGGTTAGGAGATACTACCTAACAACGAGAACCAACAACTTGGTTAGGATACTTCCTAACAATGAGAACCAACAACTTGGTTAGGAGATACTTCCTAACAACGCGAACCAACAACTTGGTTAGGAGATACTTCCTAACAACAAGAACCAACAACTTGGTTAGGAGATACTACCTAACAACAAGAACCAACAACTTGGTTAGGATACTTCCTAACAATGAGAACCAACAACTTGGTTAGGAGATACTTCCTAACATAAACCAACCGTCCAAGCAATGGGCTTTCCCACTAGTCATCCAAGCAAGGGGATTTCCCCCGCTTCTCCCACTGGTGGTTTTCAACCAGAGGGTGGACAGCCCTCTGTGGGGAATGCTCTCTAGATTCCCTGCGTCGAACAGGGGGTCAGACGACATAATTTTCCAACTCTAGAACTAAGAACACACAGGCAGCATCCAGACCTTATGCTGACGGACATCAAGGTCAAATGTATCAGTAAAAGTCCTTCCAAAACAAGCCCTGATTCGAAAGGTAACTCTGGTTAGGATGCAAAGTTAGCCACAGAAGGGATGGGAGAGTCCACATGTGGAAAGGAAGAATGAGGGCAAGACTACACCAAGAGACAAGGAACATAAGAACAAGCCTGCTGGATCAGACCAGAGTCCATCTAGTCCAGCTCTCTGCTACTCGCAGTGGCCCACCAGGTGCCTTTGGGAGCTCACGTGCAGGAGGTGAAAGCAATGGCCTTCTGCTGCTGCTGCTCCCGAGCACCTGGTCTGCTAAGGCATTTGCCATCTCAGATCAAGGAGGATCAAGATTGGTAGCCATAGATCGACTTCTCCTCCATAGATCTGTCCAAGCCCCTTTTAAAGCTATCCAGGTGAGTGGCCATCACCACCTCCGGTGGCAGCATCTTCCAAACACCAATCACACGTTGCGTGAAGAAGTGTTTCCTTTGATTAGTCCTAATTCTTCCCCCCAGCATTTTCAATGGATGCCCCCTGGTTAGGGTTAGGGTTGGCCAAACCCCCCAAAAAACTTGCCACACAACAGGAATTGCACAAGGTATCACAATTATCATAGGTAGCATATAGCAATTTTTGAATGGCGGAAATAAGTACTAATACTATACATACGCACTGAAGAGGACGCACATGCACTTCAGCGCCCAGGCGTTTTGCTGCGGCTCCTTTGAACTTGTACAATTTGGAGTCAGGTTGCTGTTTCTTGAACGGTGTGGTGAGTGGACCGTGATTCCCCCAGATTCTGCCTTTTTCCCATTGGACAGTGCTGATCTTCTTCAGTGCAGTGAATGAAATATTTATAGAATTACGGTCGTGAGAACCCTATGGACTCATGGAATGATCTCATTCTCGATTATGTTATTTTGTGAATATTGCATATATGCACTTTAGTCATTAACACTTCCTTGTGCAATTCCTGTTGTGTGGCAAGTTTTTTTTTGGGGGGGGGGGGTTGGCCAACCTTGTTCCTTGTCTCTTAGAGTCCACATGTGGTCTATTCCTTAACCCCATCTCATAATTATTTATTTATTTATTTATTTATTTGAACTTTTATACCGCCCCATCCCCGAAGGGCTCTGGGCGGTGTACAGCATAAAAGGAAACAATATAAGCAATAAAAACATTTAAAAGCAGGGACGACCATAAAACATTTCTAATAAATATAATAAGTTACAGTAAAATAGATGGCATTCAGCAGTCTACTATTATGGTTCCCTCCCCTCTCCTAAAGGGGGGAGGGATGGCGTCCTATATTCCAGTCTAAAAATTCCCTCCCCCTTCTAAAAAAGGGAGGAGTGGCGAGTCTAGGATGGCAGCTGGCCCAGATGTCGGGGGCCGGGGAGGGGGCACCATCAACGGCTGGTTCCTCCAAAGGCCCGGCGGAACAGCTCCGTCTTACAGGCCCTGCGGAACTCACCAAGGTCCCGCAGGGCCCGGACAGTTGGAGGAAGAGCGTTCCACCAGGCCGGGGCCAGAGCCGTAAAGGCTCTGGCCCGCGTGGAGGCCAGCCGTATCGCTGAGGGGCCAGGGACCACCAGTAAAATTGGCCTCAGCTGATCGAAGAGGCCTTGTTGGGACATAAGGGGTGATGCGGTCTCGAAGATACGATGGTCCCAGGCCGCGTAAGGCCTTAAAGGTCAATACCAGCACCTTGAAGATGATCCGGAATTCCACCGGGAGCCAGTGGGAGTCTGGGAACAGGTACGTCTGAACCAGAAGTGTTTGGCTGTAGAACTGTTACTAGGCGCACCCGGCACATGTATGACGGATAGTTCTCTCGAAAGAGTTCCTTTGAACTCCTCCAAATGGAAAGGTCAAACCCATCGCTCATTTGAAAGGGCAGCCTAAAATAGCTGCTTGCTGGCAGACATTTTCGGCTCTCTCCTGCCTGCTGATCTAGGACCGTAGAACCGGCAGATGGGCAAGACCAGCCATTCGTTAACCCCACAAACCTGGTAAAAACCTGTACAGCTAGACAGGAAAAGCCTTTCTCTTTCCTTCTCCGACCTTCCTAGGGAAAGCCGAAATGTTCCGATCGCACCGTTAGGGCGTGGGCGTGTGTTCCTACAAGACGTTCGCAGCTTTGCCCTTGGAAATCCATCTTCGCATTCGCGCCTCAGTGTTTATGCCAGACGGAAGGCTGAGAAGGCAGAGTCGCAGCTGTGGCAGCCGCGTCGCCAATGGGAACTCTGCGCGCGTTCTTCCTCCGCAGCGCAAGGAAAAGAGAAAGCTCAAAATGGTTCCTGAACAGGCTTTGAAATTCCTTCCTCCTGCAGGATACCTGCATGAAGAGGCCTAGACCCGTGGTGGTGAAGAAGAAGAAGAAGAAGAAGAAGAAGAAGAAGAAGAAGAAGAAGAAGAAGAAGAAGAAGGAGGAGGAGGAGGAGGAGGAGGAGGAGGAGGAGGAGGAGGAGGAGGAGGAGGAGAAGAAGAAGAAGAAGAAGAAGAAGAAGAAGAAGAAGGAGAAGGAGAAGAAGGAGAAGGAGAAGGAGAAGGAGAAGGAGAAGGAGAAGGAGAAGAAGAAGAAGAAGAAGAGGAGGAGGAGTTTGGATTTATATCCCCCCTGTTCATGGACTACAATTCCCATCAGCCCCTACCAGCAAGGCCAATTGGCCATGGTGGCAGGGGCTGATGGGAATTGTAGTCCATGAACATCTGGAGGGCCATAGGTTCGCCACCACTGGCCTAGACCAACCCAAAGGGCTACATAGGATCATAGAGTTGGAAGACACGCTACGGGCCATCAAGTCCAACCCCCCTGCCACACACTCCAATCAAAGCACTCCTGACAGATGGCAATCCAGCCTCCCTATGAAAACCTCCAAAGAAGGAGACTCCACAACTCTCTGAGGCAGTGCGTTCCACTGTCTAACAGCCCTGACGGTCAGGAAGTTCTTCCTAATGTTTTCCTGTACCTTGAATCCATTACTCCGTGTCCTAGTCTCTGAGGCAGAAGAAAACAAGCTTGCTCCCTCTTCGACGTGGCATCCCTTCAAATGTCTAAACAGGGCTATCATGTCCCTCCTTAACCTTTGCTTCTCCAGTCTAAACATCCTCAGATCCCCAAGTCTCTCCTCATAGGGTGTAGACCCCAGACCTTTGACCATTTTGGTTACCCTCCTCTGGACCCGTTCCAGCTTGTCAATATCCTTCTTGAACTGCAGTGCCCAGAACTGTACACAATATCCTAGGTGACGTCCAACCAGTGCGGAATAGAGAGGTACAATCACATCCCTCGTTCTAGACACTCTACTCCTATACATTCCCTCTTGGATAGATCCTCTGGTACTAGAACTCAAGCTCCGAAGAATCAGATGCAGCCCAGCAGTGGCGTAGGAGGTTAAGAGCTCGTGTATCTAATCTGGAGGAACCGGGTTTGATTCCCCGCTCTGACGCCTGAGCTGTGGAGGCTTCTCTGGGGAATTCAGATTAGCCTGGGCACTCCCACACACGCCAGCTGGGTGACCTTGGGCTAGTCACAGCTTCTCGGAGCTCTCTCAGCCCCACCTACCTCACAGGATGTTTGTTGTGAGGCGGGAAGGGCAAGGAGATTGTCAGCCCCTTTGAGTCTCCTGCAGGAGAGAAAGGGGGGATATAAATCCAAACTCCTCCTCCTCCTCCTCCTCCTCCTCCTCCTCCTCCTCCTCCTCCTCTTCTTCTTCTTCTTCTTCTTCTGAACTTGTCTGACCAATAAAAGTAGAGAGAACCAGCGTGGTGTAGTGGTTAAGAGCAGTGGACTCTAATATGGAGAACTGGGTTGGATTCCCCCACTCCTCCACATGAGTGACAGATTCTTATCTGGTAAACCGGATTTGTTTCCCCACTCCTACATTCCGGCTGGGAGACCGAGCGCCGGTCGCAGTTCTCTCTGAACTCTCTCAGTTCCAAAAGCACAGGCATAGCAACTGCTTGGCCCTGGGGTGCCGGAGGCCCTCCAAGATCTTTCCCGGGGGGCAAAATGGCCGGTCCACCCCCCCCCCCCGACATACTGGACCCGCTTGTTCTTTGAGGCCAGCTAGGGAGATGCTGTTGCTGCTGCTGCCAAAAAGGTGCCCTTGGTCAGAACACAGATGGTGTTTTTGGCAATTGTCTTCTCCAGATATTGTGCCCCCCTCCCCCATCTCCCCAGTGCCAGCCTTCTGGTTCCAGCTTCTCGGTCAGAAAACCTTTTTTAAGCTCAATTCCTGCTCAGTTTGAAGCAGCACAATTTTTTTACAGTTCCACCCTGGATTTTTAAAATTGCAGTTTTGCAACCTGCTTCGATCATCTTCTTCAAATGCAACGGAACAGAATATTCTGAATTAATACAGAGAAGACAAGGAAAAGATCCAGTGTTGTTTAAATCCCCAGCCAAACGTCTCCGGGCCCAAAAGGCAGCCTAAAAGCATTTGGAATGGGTTTAAAAATTTTAAAAAAAGAAACCTCTGAACTTTCACTGATAAAACACTGGAGAGAATGTGGCGAATTCTCGGCTGACAGAACCAGACGCAGCCCAGCCGACCCTCCGCTATTTATAACCACTTGTGTTTGTTCTCTTTCTTTATGGGCAGGTTATTTATTCTCTCACCCCACACCCCCTGGTCTCAGGCGAGGCAAACTGGAGCCCTGGGCAAAACCTGAGTTGGATGCCCCACCCCCATGGGCGGCCACCCCACCATGACCAAAAATATTTTCTGCACCAGGTCATTGGTGCCTGCAGGGGGTGCATTTTTAGACATATTGCCACCAAAATTTCAGCGTGTCATCAGGAGACTGTCCTTATGCTACCCCTCAAGTTTGGTGCGGTTTGGTTCAGTGGGGACAAAGTTATGGACCCTCAAAAGGGTAGCCCCATCTCCTTAGCTCCCATTGGAAAGAATGGGGGATGGGGGCACCCCCTTTGCGAGTCCATAACTTTGGCCCCCCTCAAACTACTGAGGGTGCATCAGACAGTCTCAGATGTCCCTGAGCCCGTGCTGATATGTCAAAATGCACCCTGAAAAGAGCTGGCCAGAGAATTTGCCCAAGAATCTTTGTTCTGCATTGAGTTTTCTGCATTGCTGTCAATGGAGGTTGCAGGCTGCGGGAGGGGGGGCACATTTCTGAAAGCACAGTCTCAAAACTTTCATGGTCTCATAAGGAGACTGCCCTAATGATACCCCCCCAGGTTCGGTGCAGTTTGGTTCAGGGCCAAAGTTATGGACCCTCAAAGGGTAACCCATCTCCTTAGCTCCCATTGGAAAGAATGGGGGATGGCGGCACCTTGCTGAGATCCCATAACTTTGGACTCAAACAGCTACAAGCCTGAAGAGAACATCATAGAACATCTCCTGATGTCTACTAATTTTGGTGCCACTAGCCTAAAAACTGCGCCCCCTGCAGGTGAAAAGCGGAAAACCACTAAAAATACCCCAAAACGAACCCTGCATTTTTGGTGCCCCCCACAAGGTGATGCCCTGGGCAGCTGCCCACCTTGCCCAATGGGCATTACGCCCCTTGCTAAAGCACATGGCTAACAAATTTTTGGCAGAGCGAGGAGGAGCAATGGATGCAGCCCCAACTAGAAGGACCTCTAAGGTTAGCCCGCATGCACGAAGCCATACAAGCATCATAGAAGATCCTCCAACACATCCTAGACAACAGCACTAGGAGGTAGACAGATCCGCAGTCTCCATCCTCGAACGGCCACTATTCCGTACTCCTGATGACCCCCGAGTACCACTGCGGCCCAGTGACCATGCTGCAGAAAAAGTGCCATAGAGCAATTCAAGGAAGACCGTTTTGCATGGCAACGACCCCGCCTCAACACCGCTGCGTAGATCTAGAAGACTTTGGATGTATATCCCCCCTTCCTCTCCTGCTGGAGACTCAAAGGGGCTTACAATCTCCTTGCCCTTCCCCCCTCACAACAAACACCCTGTGAGGTGGGTGGGGCTGAGAGAGCTCCGAGAAGCTGTGACTAGCCCAAGGTCACCCAGCTGGCGTGTGTGGGAGTGCCCAGGCTAATCTGAATTCCCCAGATAAGCCTCCACAGCTCAGGCGTCAGAGCGGGGAATCAAACCCGGTTCCTCCAGATTAGATACACGAGCTCTTAACCTCCTACGCCACATTGGGAGTCTTGCAAAACATTTGAAAGAGCTCTGCACAGCAAGTGAAAGAATTGCTAAAATCCAGGATACATATAACATATTTTGAGACTGGAAATGAAATGTTTTGAGCTAAAAACGATGCGGAACTCCTCAGAGGAAATGTTTTATTTCCTGTCTCAAAACGTTTCATTTTGGTTGTGCGGAAAGGCGACCTTACACAGTGTGCAAGCATTGGCTATGACAAGCGGGTTCAGAATTCACCTTTGGCTCGGCCGTGGGTCAGACCAATCAGCAGAAAGGAGAGCAGGCAGGGATCAGGTGGTTTCGGGAAGGTGGCGGCTGCCAGTCTGAGCAGGCAATGCTGACCTTCACGGCCAAGGCCTGATTAAGCAGGAGGCGGATTTCACGCGTGCAATTCTCACCCACCACCTTCAAGGCTCTGGGTGCTCTGACCTAACTTTGTCTGTTTAAACGTGCAGAGCTGTGGGGGGCTTGCGAGGGCACGCATATAGAACCCCGAGGGGAAAGCACCATGCACCGGCATTGCAAATCCCACCACCACCATATGGCGACCCGGCAATACCACCTGGACGGATATCCATCTCAGTCAGCAGCCCGGTGGTGAGATCGGTCCCTGAAGATTTGCACTCAGCGCTTAGGTACAGCTGTCAGAAAGGTCAGAGGTGTAATGTCATTCGCAGGAGAGAGAAAGAAGAAAGGAAGAAGAAGAAGATTTTGGATTTATGCAATCCCTTTCCTTTGCTCCTGTAAAAAAGAGGCTAGACACACAAGGGGGTTTACAATCTCACTTGCTACTTCCCCCTCACAACAAACTTACCCTGTGAGGTGGGTGGAATGGCACAGAGAGCTCCAAAAGAGTTGTGACTAAGCAGGTCGCACCCAGCTGGCCAGTGTGTTGGGAGTACACAGAAGCTAAATCTGATTACTGCAAGATAAGCCTCCCACGAGCTCAAAGGGGCAGAAGCTGGGGGAATCAAACCCGGTTCTCCACCACGCTGGCTCTCAGAGAGGAGAGAGAGAGAGAGAGGGAGAGAGAGAGGGAGAGGGAGGGAGAGAGAGAGGGAGAGGGGGAGAGGGGGAGAGGGGGAGGGGGGGGGGGAGGGAGGGGGGGAGGGAGGGGGGGGGGGGGGGGGGGGGGGAGGGAGGGAGGGAGAGGGAGGGAGAGGGAGGGGGAGGGGGGGAGGGGGAGGGGGAGGGGGGGAGAGAGAGAGGGAGAGGGGGGGGGAGGGAGGGGGAGGGGGGGGGGGAGAGGGGGGGGGGGGGGAGGGGGGGGGGAGGGGGAGGGAGGGAGAGAGGGAGGGAGAGAGGGAGAGGGAGGGAGGGGGGGGGAGGGAGGGGGAGAGAGGGGGGAGAGGGGAGGGAGGGAGAGAGAGAGGGGGGAGAGAGAGAGAGAGAGGGAGAGAGGGGGGGAGAGAGGGGGAGAGAGAGAGGTGTTAGATCAGGGGTCTGGCAGCCCCTGCCAATTGGCCATGCTGGCAGGGGCTGATGGGAATTGTAGTCCATGAACAACTGGACAGCCACAGGTTGAGGCCGCTGTATTAGATGGAAAGGGACCGTCCAAGTCCAGAGAGCGGATGGGCACAGTTTAAGCAGAGAGGGAAACAGCTGCCTGGCACACCACACCAACCCCCCACCCCACCCCCAGACAGACGGCATTTGACAGATCACAGACCCAGGGCTGACCAAAGAGCACCAGCCCCCCAGATGGAAGCTCCAACCAGATGTACAAGAAACGGAGTCCTCATTTCAGGACCCCCCCCCCCCCACTACACCAGAAGGACTGCACATGGATGCGTGCGGATGCACGGATTTGCATCATGAGAATGGCCAGGAGACAGGATGTGTACTAAACTTCTGCAGTAGTGCAGAGCCGGAGAAAGGAGGAGGAGACTTGGGAAGATGACTTGACTGGTTGCCAACAGGCTATCTAGATTAGAGCTGATCTATAAGCCCCGCAGCGAAACAGGAAATGTGGGGGGGATTCCGGAACCAGAAGAGGAAACTGCACAGTGTTAGCATTTGAGTGAGGTTTCTATTTCTCAAGACCCTATTTCATCAGGAACACACATTGACAACCCCCCAGAGAGCACAAACCATAACCCACGTGGTCAATTTGGGAGGAGCTTATTGAAGGCAGGGAGGGATCCGAGCTTCATCCTGCAGAAGATCTTGGGGTTCAGGATTCTCTTTCCAATTTGCTGGGGCCATCTTTCTCTCCTGTAAGGAGACTCAAGGTGGTTTACAAGCCAGCTGGGTGACCTTGGGCTAGTCACAGTTCTTCTGAGCTCTCTTAGCCCCACCTACCTCACAGGGTGTTTGTTGTGAGGGGGGAAGGGAAAGGAGTTTGTCAGCCCCTTTGAGTCTCCTTATAGGAGAGAAAAAGGGGATATAAATCCAACTCTTCTTCTTCTTCTTCTTCTTCTTCTTCTTCTTCTTCTTCTTCTTCTTCTTCTTCTTCTTCTTCTTCTTCTTCTTCTTCTTCTTCTTCTTCTTCTTCTTCTTCTTCTTCTTCTTCTTCTTCTTCTTCTTCTTCTTCTTCTTCTTCTTCTTCTTCTTCTTCTTCTTCTTCTTCTTCTTCTTCTTCTTCTTCTTCTTCTTCCCTTCCTCTCTCCACAACAGACACCTTGTGAGGCAGGTGGGGCTGAAAGAGTTCTGAAAGAACTGTGACTGGCCCAAGGTGACTCGGCAGGAATACAGGAGTGCGGAAACACATCTGGTTCACCAGATAAGCCTCTGCCACTCAGGTGGAGGAGCGAGGAATCAACCCTGGTTCTCCAGATTAGGATCCACCTGCTCTTAACCCCGACACCACGCTGGCTCTCAGAGGCTTCTAGAATTATAGGGGTGTAATAATGGCCGGCATCCACCCGGAGCAGTTAAGGGCAATCAAAACAACACAGACTGTCCACAAGCTCTTGAGTTATCCTGAACTGTTCAGGAGGTTGGATGTTAAGAATCACAAAATAGGGGGGAAAAGATAAGGAACGGAAAGATATTTTAGGCTGTGATCTTGAAGTTTTCACCCATGATCTCTCTCTCTCTTTCTCTCTGTGTGTGTCCATGTTTTATACTCTAATAACATCCTTAAAATAGCACAGAAGAGAGAACATGGATGCACCTGGGTTGTTCAAAGTGAGAAAGTTAAAAATAGCTCTAGAGAGAGCGCAAAAGACTCCCTTGGGTCTTGATATACATCTATCCTGCTTTGTATTTACAGACTCCCCAGATTTGTTAGGCTTTCAGTGGCCAAGGCCGAGGAGGCGAAGAAAAATCTCAGGGCACAAAGCCAGACCTTGGTCCCCCTGTCCCTGGGAACGGAGCCCAGATAAACAATCTCAACGCCTGGCATGTAACACTCGGCGACTGTTATGTGTTAGAAGTGGAGGAGATCTCAAGTAATCCAGAGTCCTAGTCCTGCCTGACACCAAAGACTCTTTTCTTGTAAGAACATAAGAACAAGCCAGCTGGATCAGACCAGAGTACATCTAGTCCAGCTCTCTGCTACTCACAGTGGCCCACCAGGTGCCTTTGGGAGCTCACAGGCAGGAGGTGAAAGCAATGGCCTTCTGCGGCTGTTGCTTCCGAGTACCTGGTCTGTTAAGGCATTTGCAATCTCAGATCAAGGAGGATCAAGATGGGTAGCCATAAATCGACTTCTCCTCCATAAATCTGTCCAAGCCCCTTTTAAAGCTATCCAGGTGAGTGGCCATCACCACCTCCTGTGGCAGCATATTCCAAACACCAATCACTCGTTGCGTGAAGAAGTGTTTCCTTTTATTAGTCCTAATCCCCCCCCCCCAGCATTTTCAATGGATGCCCCCTGGTTCTAGTATGGTGAGAAAAAGAGAAAAATTTCTCTCCTGTCAACATTTTCTACCCCCTGCATAATTGTATAGACTTCAATCATAAGAGTCAAAGAGTGATCTCAGCCCTATTTACCCTCTTCTACAAACCCTCTCTGGAAAGAGATGTCACAACCTTAAGGTTGCCCGTTCTGGGTTGCAATTTTGGGGGCGGAGCTTGAGGGGGGCGGGATTTGAGGGACTTCAGTGGGATATAATGCCATACACAGCCCACCTTCCAAAGTGACTGTTTTCTCCAGCTGAACCACTCTCCATCACTTAGAGATCAGCTGTGATCTCAAGAGATCTCCAGTCACCCCCTGGAGATTAGCATCCAAGCAAGCACCTGCATGGCTAATGACACTGTTGTACCAGTATCTCTAAGGCCCCTTCCACACACGCAAAATAATGCGTTTTCAAACCACTTTCACAACTGTTTGGAAGTGGATTTTTGCCGTTCCGCGCAGCTTCAAAGAGCACTGAAAGCAGTTTGAAAGTGCATTATTCTGCATGTGCGGAATGAGCCTAACAGTCAATAAACAATTCAAATATAAGTATTTATGCTGTGTTAAACTTAACAATATGTTCACAGGCTTGTTGCCGTGTGATCATTCACAGAAAGATTCCTAAACCAAATAGTCCCTCTGCAAAGGGTGCACAGCCACAAATTAGCACGAGCACTACGCCCATGGACTGTCATTCCACAGTTGTTGAATTAGTTTGTGAAACCTTCACCGTGGCCCCATTATTTTGTAATTTTCCAAAAAAATGCCACAGGAGGTGAAGGGGGTGGGGGGAGAGAAACAGAAACCAGAGGACCCCCAAGAACCCAGCTCCGAAGAAAAGAAGTCTGCAGACACCGACCAAATTATCCTACCTTGCTGTTTTGGATGAGCCGAATTATGTGTTCGAAACAGTTATTGCTGAGGAATATCGCCTGCAAGACGGGCCGGTCGTTGCAGTCCAGCATTTCCGGAATCGCATCTGAAGGAGGAAGGAAAGACGGAAGGATTTTCTTATGCCAGATTTAATTTGTTAGGAGCCTCAATGGCCCTTCTAAGGGTAGAAAGGCAGGCTGTATATATTTGCAAAGCGAAAGAAACATCACCAATAACAAAATAAATGCATGAAATCACGGTCAGAATTCCAGTCTCCAAAGTCTCCACACAGCCAATTCAAGAAATCATCCCGTGTCTTGCTGATTAAATTAGGACTTATTCACCCTGCTCTTAACTGGTACAATTTGCCATCTGCAACACACACACAAACACACGCACACACTCCACCCCAGTTTTAAATGACCATACAAACTTTAAGTTGCTTTGGCTGTTTTTAATTAAAATAGGCCAGAACATAAGAACATAAGAACAAGCCAGCTGGGTCAGACCAGAGTCCATCTAGTCCAGCTCTCTGCTACTCGCAGTGGCCCACCAGGTGTCTTTGGGAGCTCACATGCAGGAGGTGAAAGCAATGGCCTTCTGCGGCTGCTGCTCCCGAGCATCTGGTCTGCTAAGGCATTTGCAATCTGAGATCAAGGAGGATCAAGATTGGTAGCCATAGATTGACTTCTCCTCCATAAATCTGTCCAAGCCCCTTTTAAAGCTATCCAGGTTAGTGGCCATCACCACCAATCACACGTTGTGTGAAGAAGTGTTTCCTTTTATTAGTCCTAATTCCCCAGCATTTTCAATGGATGCCCCCTGGTTCTAGTATTGTGAGAAAGAGAGAAAAATTTATCTCTGTCGACATTTTCTACCCCATGCATAATTTTATAGACTTCAATCCTATCCTCCCTCAGACGTCTCTGTTTGAATGTCTTAAATTCCATGGTAGGCCCAAACCTTTAGAAATCCATTTATACATTTGGAAAAGGAAATTATCCGTTAGGCAGGGGTCTGCAACGTGCGGTTCTTCAGATGTTCATGGACTACAATTCCCATCAGCCCCTGCCAGCATGGCCATGCTGATGGGAATTGTAGTCCATGAACATCTGGAGAGCCACAGGTTGTAGACCTCCTGAGTTAGGGTAACAGACATGTAACATCTGGCAAATGAAACATACATTTGGGGACATGTCACCTGCGTGGTGTTTACCTGCACTGGAATGCACACAAATCACAATGCAATGAAAACTTCCTAATGAATTGACCTTGGATCCTAACACCCAACAGATCACGGGTGATCCCTCTCCAGGTCCACCTACCCAACATGTTCACCCTGAGGGTGATGAGTTTCTCCTCCCAGTGAGGTCCTGGAGAACCGTCCAGAGCAGCCATGGGCTGGTCAGAGTTGAGAACCTTGAAGAAACTGCCCAAGATGGACCGGATCTCTACTTGGCGTTGGCTGGGGCTGCTGGCGTGGAGAACGTGGACCATCTCGACCAAGGCCTTCAAGGTCAGCTGGAGCGACCGGAGATCTTTGGGTGGTCCGCTTGCAGGGCAGCACCACCTCCGGAGGACCAGCATCAAGACCTCCACCAAAGACGGCGTGACCAACGCCAGGGCATTTTGCTGTTCAGGAGGAGAGCACGCCGGATGTCAATTTAGAAACCACACATGAGCATGCATTCATTTGTCACCAGTATTAAAGCATCTTGGAAAACTACCAATGTTGGTCAAACAATGTTTTGAGACACACAAAATTCCCTAGAGCAGTGGTGGTGAACCTTTGGCACTCCAGATGTTATGGACTTCAATTCCCATCAGCCCCTGACAACCCCAATTGACCATGCTGGCAGAGGCTGATGGGAATTGTAGTTCATAACATCTGGACAGCCACAGGTTCACCACCACAGCCCTAGAGGAGGAGGAAGAAGAAGAGGAGGAGGAGTTTGGATTTATATTTCCCCTTTCTCTCCTGTCAGCAGACTCAAAGGAACCTACAAACTCCTTCCTCTTCCCCCCTCCCCCCAACAAACACCCTGTGAGGTGTGTGGGGCTGAAAGAGCTCAGAAGAACTATGATTAGCCCAAGATCACCCAGCTGGCCTGTGCTGGAGTGCACAAGCTAATCTGATTCACTAGATAAGCCTCCACAGCTCAAGTGGCAGAGCGGGGAATCTGCTATTGAGCCACAGGCCCCTCCTAAAGAGTGGGACAAAGAGTGAGGAACCCAAAAACAAATCTTAACCCCCCAATCCCCACTGGCCCAGAATGGCAGCGGCCGAGCATACAGCCTCCAAATCAGCAATGCTAACGTTTACATCCCCGTGGGATAATGCCAATGGAACCCACGAAGCCGTGAGACACGGATCGAGATGAGACTGACCTTGGATCCCGAGATCACGGCACCGAAGAGGTGGATGAGCCGTAGCTGGAGCGCCTCCGGAAGCTGTTCCTCCTCTTGGAAACACTCTGGAGAACAAGGAGACGAGAGCCAACTGAGTTTGAGCATCATGAAAGACCCAAATTTAAGATTTTGGCCATCCAAACTCTTTCGCACAGAGCACTGGATGCTCTGTCCTATGTATTTAACTGTATTTAACATGCAACAGGGGTGGCCAACAGCAGCTGCCAGTCTGTGTACACAATATGTATTTATTTATTTGTTTGTTGAATATGTATTTATTTATTAATTAAATACAATATGTAATACAATATTAAATATAATATATTTATTTATTTGTTGAAAAATACTAGAGTCAAGACAGTGTCTAACCAGCTCCACACAAACACAAATCCCATCAGCCCTGCCAGCATGGCCAATTGGCCATGCTGGCAGGGGCTGATGGGAATTGTAGTTCATGAACATCTGGAGAGCTGCAGGTTGCAGACCCCTGCCATAGACAAAGGAAACAAAGGCCAGGATACTTCTATTCAGATGCTCCCACCAGTGACCTTGCTATCTCCATTGTTACTCCCATGCTATAGACTTCATTGTTACTCATACTTCTATTCAGATGCCCTCACCTATTGACCTGGTTGCCTTCTTTGTTACTCACAGACAATGTTTCTTCACCCACCCTGGACACTCCAACAGATATATACACTCCACTTGCTTTCCCAACATCAGATCCTCTGAAGATGCCAGCCACAGATGCAGGCGAAACGTCAGGAGAGAATGCTGCTAGAACACGGCCATACAGCCCGGAAACCACACAGCACCCCAGTGATTCCGGCCGTGAAAGCCTTCGACAATACATATATTTGTTTGTTTGTTTATAGTTTATATTTGCTATACCGGCCACTCCCGAAGGGCTCTGGGCAGTGTACAATCTAAAACAACCAATAAAACATCATAAAACATTAAATTACTAAAAAATACTGATCTTGAGGGACCAAACACCTGATTCCATATAAGTCAGCTTCATGTACGCACTGAAGCCTTTTCTGGAGGGAAAAAAAATGACCTGCATCCTTCAGCATTTCCCCTCCTTCCCAAGGTTGGTGTTGTGGGTATCTCAGTGCCATATCCTCGCGCTCATGCCAGGACCATCGGCTTGCCCAAGAAGCCCGTACCCACGGTTAAGCGTGGTGACGATCCGCTCCCATCCCCTACATCACTTATCATTGATTGACATCCGAACGTTTGTGACACACCCATACAGCAGCCCAGTCGAGATCTGTCGAACCCGGCAGCAACCAGGCTCTTGAGTTCAGAAGCCGGTTTATTGTCAGGATACCACGGACAGCACCAAACAGGCATTGCTGGAACTGAATTCCATTATTTTGTTATAGGAGAGAAGAGGAGGAGTTTGGATTTATATCCCCCCTTTCTCTCCTGCAGGAGACTCAAAGGGGCTGACAATCTCCTTGCCCTTCCCCCCTCACAACAAACACCCTGTGAGGTAGGTGGGGCTGAGAGAGCTCCGAGAAGCTGTGACTAGCCCAAGGTCACTCAGCTGGCGTGAATTCCCCAGAGAAGCCTCCACAGCTCAGGTAGCAGAGCTGGGAATCAAACCCGGTCCCTCCAGATTAGATACACAAGCTCTTAACCTCCTACGCCACTGCTGCTCCAGTTATATCTTTCCCAGCCCCACCCTTGGGATCCCAGAGCGGTGAAATCACTAACAGTGCTCCCAGGCAGAACAGAGCCTCTGAGGCCACCCCAGAGATCAGTAGATACCAGCCAAAGGATAAGAACATTACAGCGCGCCTAAAGCGAAGGAAAGCAAGCCGAGGGTTCCCATGTTGCTGTTAGATCCCGCCTTCACCAGAGTTTCATAGCAAGAACCAAGGAAGGACTAAGAAGAAAAAGAAGAAGAGTTTGGATTTATATCCCCCTTTCTCTCCTGCAGGAGACTCAAAGGGGCTTACAATCTCCTTGCCCTCCCCCCTCACAATAAACACCCTGTGAGGTAGGTGGGGCTGAGAGAGCTCTGAGAAGCTGTGACTAGCCCAAGGTCACCCAGCTGGCGTGTGTGGGAGTGCCCAGGCTAATCTGAATTCCCCAGATAAGCCTCCACAGCTCAGGCGGCAGAGCTGGGAATCAAACCCGGTTCCTCCAGATTAGATACATGAGCTCTTAGCCTCCTACGCCACTGCTGCTCCTGAAGGAAGGAAGCTGAACAGGTCTTGGAAGGCTCTTGACAAGTCCCTAACTTCCGATCCATCGAGGCCATAACAGTACCCAGGAAGGCAAGGCAAGAGGGACACACACATCTCACACAGGTCTGAGCCATTTCAGACAAAGCTGCACCATCGAAGGCATCAACATTTCCAAAACTGAAAGAGGTAGGGCTCAAGTCCCCATCCTCACAATCTGTGGAGAAAACCACAAGCTAGTGATCTCCAGCAAACTCACATGGACGCTCTCCTCCTTCCAGACTATGACGTGACACATTTACTTGAAGAGTGCACCCTCCTTCCCTGATAGACTCAGGATAATTTATACAACTAGAAGTGGCCAGATGGAAGGAGGCGCCAACTAGAAGTGGCCAGCTTGAAAGCTGGCTCATCTTGAAACAGAAGAACATCAGAAGAGCCCTGCTGGATCACACCAGGGAGGGTCGATCTAGTTCAGCATCCTGCCTCACACGAAGAGGCCAACCAGTCCCTCTGGAGATCCAACAACAGGGCATAGAGGCCAAGGCCTTCCCCTGATAAGAACCTCAGAAGAGCCCTGCTGGATCTCACCAGGGAGGGTCCATCTAGTTCAGCATCCTGCCTCACACGTAGAGGCCAACCAGTCCCTCTGGAGATCTAACAACAGGGCATAGAGGCCAAGGCCTTCCCCTGATAAGAACCTCAGAAGAGCCCAGCTGGATCACACCAGGGAGGGTCCATCTAGTTCAGCATCCTGCCTCACACGTAGAGGCCAACCAGCTCCTCTGGAGATCCAACAACAGGGCATAGAGGCCAAGGCCTTCCCCTGATAAGAACCTCAGGAAAGAGCCCCCCTGATGGATCCCACACCCAGGAGAGGGGTCCATCTAGTTCAGCATCCTGCCTCACACGAAGAGGCCAACCAGTTCCTCTGGAGATCCAACAACAGAGCATAGAGGCCAAGGCCTTCCCCTGATAAGAACCTCAGAAGAGCCCTGCTGGATCACACCAGGGAGGGTCCATCTAGTTCAGCATCCTGCCTCACACGTAGAGGCCAACCAGTCCCTCTGGAGATCCAACAACAGGGCATAGAGGCCAAGGCCTTCCCCTGATAAGAACCTCAGAAGAGCCCTGATGGATCACACCAGGGAGGGTCCATCTAGCTCAGCATCCTGCCTCACACGTAGAGGCCAACCAGCTCCTCTGGAGATCCAACAACAGAGCATAGAGGCCGAGGCCTTCCCCTGATAAGAACCTCAGAAGAGCCCAGCTGGATCACACAAGGGAGGGTCCATCTAGCTCAGCATCCTGCCTCACACGTAGAGGCCAACCAGTTCCTCTGGAGATCCAACAACAGGGCATAGAGGCCAAGGCCTTCCCCTGGTAAGAACCTCAGAAGAGCCCTGCTGGATAACACCAGGGAGGGTCCATCTAGTTCAGCATCCTGCCTCACACGTAGAGGCCAACCAGTTCCTCTGGAGATCCAACAACAGAGCATGGAGGCCAAGGCCTTCCCCTGATAAGAACCTCAGAAGAGCCCTGCTGGATCACACCAGGGTTATTTTCTGTTTCTTCCTCCCCAGCAGATCCAGCCACGGCCAGTTGATCACAATGAAGGGGTTCGGCTCCACCAAAGCACGGAAAGAAATCCCCACACTGCATGAAAATAATTCAAAGTCAACCGATCCAAACGCAATCATGAGACACCAGACTGAAAACCCCCTAAAACTCCCTGGGATTTAAAAAGCACACTACTTATCTAACTTGATGCTTTCAATAGAAAAGTCACTTTTTTACATCACCGGTTGTACAGGTTTCTCTTCTCACCAGCCAAGTATTTATTGACCACGAACCTGTTTGGCTTTCCAGGGGATAAATACAAAGGCAGAGGGGAGAGAAATCCAACCTAGATGGAGCATGGAGGAGAAAGGGAGAATAGGGCTTTATGGAGCTTCCTGCTTTTTGCCTCGTTTTGGGGAGAGCAGTTCATCTCTGGGAGCTGTGCTTGTGTAATCCCCATGCTCAGAATGGGTTGACCCAGAAAGGGGTGGAGACTCAAAGCAGCAAGAGGCTGCAGCAGAGCTCATGTAGTTGGAGGAGACGAGGCTACCAGACTCGGACCTTGGTTGTATAAGCCCTTAACACCTTGTTAAGGTAACTGCAATGTTGTTGGGAACTACTGGGAAGGTGGTAGTTTATTTTTGCTATGTTGTAAATGTTGGAGTTTATTGTTTCAGGGTTTCTTTTTGTGGTTGTAATAGGTGAGAGTTCTCCTGGAAACCTTCATCATGTTGAATGCTGTTCACCAAGCCCTTGGAGTCTTCAGGAGCCAACCCACTTGCAAGAAGAAATGGACTTGGCAGTGTCAGTAGACTGTAAATATAAGGACTTGAAAATGCAACCTGAACAGGACCTTGAAATGTGATGTTAAATGTTGATGTTATATGTTATGTGTTAAGAAAGTAAACCATTTTGTTTTTAAAATTTGTTGTTGCAAACTCATTCCAAGTTCTGCCCCACAGAACCCACAGATAAGAGGTTACACTTGCAACCTACCCGAGGTCTTTTTTTTAAAACCTTGAAACCTGATCAATGGAGTTGATTGAATATATTGGCAGAAGCAGAAGTCCTGCAGATCTAGGGCAGGATTGCCCTGTCTCCCAGGGTGCAAGTGTGAGAGAGAATCGGTACAGATTAAGTGCTTTTAAAGAACTTCTTTTTAAGCTATTAACGCTGTAAAGAATGCAGGCCCATGGCTGGCATCAGGGACACGGAGTTTAACCCGAAGGAGCAGTTAATTCAAGATGAATTCGGCTTAAGGAGGATATGTGGGGAGCTGAAAAACAGCCTGGTGCTTCCAGACACATCAGAAAAGATTTCTTTGTACAGTTTGATCAGGAAGGGGCAGAGCTGACTTGGCGTGGAAGCTTTGCGGGAGATCAAGGGCTTTCCTGTATGGGTTTTTCCCCCCATGAGGTTTGACCCCATACTGCTTCATCCCCTGATTGAACGACACATTTTTGCACCTTTAGTTGTAATCCCCCCCCCCCCCAATTTTTTTGTTTCCACTTTTATCCTGATCTTTTCCTGGAAACCAATTATGAGCCATCTGTTCTCCTCCTATTTTGGTTTTCTTTGTCCTGGCCACTCCTGGGGACCCCTGACCACTTTTTGATGATTGGACCATTATCATCATTCATTCATTCATTCATTCATTCATTCATTCATTCATTCATTCATTCATTCATTCATTCATTCATTCATTCTTTCTTTCTTTCTTTCATCCATCCATTATCCATCCATTATCCATCCATTATCCATCCTCTATCTATCTATCTATCTATCTATCTATCTATCTATCTATCTATCTATCTATCTATCTATCTATCTATCTATCTATCTATCTATCTATCTATCTATCTATCTATCTATCTATCTATCTATCTATCTATCTATCTATCTATCTATCTATCTATCTAGCTAGCTAGCTAGCTATCTATCTAGCTAGCCAGCTATCTAGCCAGCTATCTAGCCAGCTATCTAGCCATCTGTTTGTCTGTCTGTCTGTCTGTCTATTTGTCTAATTAAATTTTGTATACTGCCCACCCTTGAAGGGCTCTGGGCAGTATACAGAATAATCAAACATTAAAATCACAACTAAAACCATTATTAAACCTAAAAACAGGGGGGAAAGCTATAGATGGCGATAAAAATTCAATCAGAAAATCAAATTCAGCTCCTTCTCATGGGAGTGGTCTGATGATGGAAAATACAGGTGGATGGGTGGGTAGCAATCAGTGGTTACTCTCCACCAAAAGCTCCGCAGAACAGCTCAGCGTTTAGGGCCCCACGGAACTGCCCAAGGACCTGCAGGGCCCTAATGATTGATGGAAGAGTGTTCCACAACATTGGGGACAAGGCAGAGAAGGCCCCGCTGGCCCGAGTGGAGGCCTCTCTCCCATCTCCCTGTACCCCGAAGAAGAGTGGTCTTGTTTTTGATTTTTAAAAAAGACATTAAACTACTAACACATCAATCAAAATGAACAAGTTAGCAACCTTTATTTTTTTTTAAAAGCAAGTTTTTATTCCCTTCTTTTAAATTCTAGGTTTTTCCAAGGTGCATAAACTGGCACAGACTTTAGTAAGTCAGCAAATACACGCCCACACCTCCATTCTCACTGTCCAAAGGAGTAACGCTGCAAACACCCTCCCTGGAAAGTCCCCGAGGGATGTTCCTGCGAAGAGCAACCTTAATTTTTAACAGCAACCAGGGGGGCTATATTTGAAACTTAACAACAACAGCAACAACAACAGAACAATCACATTCTAGAACTGGGCAATCTCAGTTTTGTACCAAACAGATTTGAATTGGGTGACATGCTGTGTACATTATGCAAAATTGGAACACCTTTGTTTTTGATTACTTGTACTGTTTGGCATAATTTGCTGTGGTTTTGTTTTCACTGCTTAGGCAACAAATTGCTTGGGAATGCACTAATCCAGAGTCCAGTCCTCAATTAGACAAGATAAACAGGACAACACAGTAGTATGAAAGGAGCATTAAGTCCCAGAAATCCACTTTCGCCACGTTCCTAAATCAGCCAAGAAGAGAAAGAAAATGCCGCCGTTTCTAAGTGAACAATCAAAAACTAAAACGCATCAGCTTTGCTTCTATAGAAACAGATTATTTGAAACCGGAGTTATTGTTTATTATGTACAGCGTTAAAAATTATAACAAACAAGAGGCTAACAAGAGGCGACGAAGTGAGCCGAGGTGGTAGAAATCTGTCACTTGGACTGAGAGTCCAGATAACTCAAGAAATAATTCCAGCTGGGTCAGGCAAGATGGGAATTATGTTTATCTTATGTTTGTCTTTGCCGTGCTATTTTGTCTTATTGTTTTGTGTTGGGTTAGTTTGCATATTTTATGGAATTTTAATTGTAAAGGTGATGTAATTTGTAGTTCTTTATGATTATATTGGAGTATACTTAGAATTTTCCTTCCTTTTATTATTATTGTTATTATTATTACTACTATTGCTTTTGCTTGCTTTTTGTATGAATGTGCTTGCGTATTTCTGTTTGTCTTGTCTTGTTTTAACTAAATAAAGCATTAAAAAAAGAAGAAATCTGTCACTTGGGAACGTTCTATAGCTGCAAACGCCACAAAGCCAATACTGACTCTCCTGTAAGAAGTCCTTTTAAAACTGGGCTCACCAGCTGACTGATATCAAACGCAGGCTTTTGAATTACACAGGTCTGTTAGATCAATAGGGACACACAGTTATATTTCTGCATCAATTCGTTCTGTGCAACCTGGCAGCCTGCAGAACCAGAAGGATTTTCATGGCAAAATCGCAGCAAAAAAGCGTTTGAGAGCAGCAGCTTTTGGGGCAACCGTCCAAGTGGGGCCTGTAGATCTCCTGGAATTATGATGGACCTCCAGACACAAAGATCAGTTCCTTTGGAAAACACAGCTGCTTTGGAGGGTACACTAGACCCTGATGTGGCCTCTTTCCTCCCGAAACCCTCCCCTTCCCAAGATTCCACCCCTGACTCTTCAAAAATTTCCCAACCCAGAGCTGAAAAGCCTAGATCAAGGGTGTCCAATTCAGGTGCTTCAGATGTTCGTGGACTACAATTCCCATCAGCCTCTGCTGGCATGGCCAATTCCCATCAGCCCCTGCCGGCATGGCCAATTTAGGTGCTTCAGATGTCAAGTGGACTGTAACAATTCCCATCCCAGCCTCTGCTGTGGCCATTAATTCCCATCAGCTCCCCTGCCGTATGGCCAGACTGGAGTGCTTCAGATGATAAGTGGACTACAGAATTTCCCATCCCGGCCCCTGCTTTATCCTTTGGCCCGAATTCCCATCCCGGCCCCTGCAGCTGGCCAATTTAGGTGCTTCAGATGTCCGTGGACTACAATTCCCATCAGCCCCTGCCGGCATGGCCAGTTCAGGTGCTTCAGATGTCCGTGGACTACAATTCCCACCAGCCTCTGCCGGCATGGCCAATTCAGGTGCTTCAGATGTCCGTGGACTACAATTCCCATCAGCCCCTGCCGGCATGGCCAGTTCAGGTGCTTCAGATGTCCGTGGACTACAATTCCTATCAGCCCCTGCCGGCATGGCCAATTCAGGTGCTTCAGATGTTCATGGACTACAATTCCCATCAGCCCCTGCCGGCATGGCCAATTCAGGTGCTTCAGATGTCTGTGGACTACAATTTCCATCAGCCCCTGCCGGCATGGCCAATTGGACATCTCTGGCCTAGATGCTTTATTGCACAACGTCAACTCGGAGAGTGGGGAGCCTTTTTTGTTCCAGACCGGAGGGGCTCTTTGAACAGCAAGACCCACAGACTGCTGGGAGATAGGCAGCCAGCCGTCCGCTAGAGGAGAGAGAGCCGGGGTGGGGGACAGAGAGAAAGATGGCCCTCGGCGGAGACGGAGACGCACGTACCTTGGAAGAAGGAGCCGAACTCTGCAGGCAGCACAGCCGGAACAAACTTGTATTTGCTCTTCTCTTTCATGCTGACGATCTCCCTGGGCACAGTGAGAAAGGCAGAAGGGCGTGAGAGGGGGCACGCAAGCCATTTCAGGCAGGTGACCCAGCCCCTCATGGAATGCCATAGAGTGTGGTTTAAATACTTGCATTTCTTGTTAAAATGTACTACGACCAGAGATGATAACTGTGCATCAACAGTGGATGCAAACTACGTAGCCCTTTTGAGTGCAGTTTGAGATGCATAACCTTCCAATGGAGTTTGTATATATTGAACTTGCTTCTGAGCCATCTTCTTGGGGCTTGTCCTCCAAATTGATTCACACTCAAAGCACTCCTGACATTATGTTCATCCAGCCTCTCTCTAAAAACCTCCATAGGAGGAGACTCCACCACACTCCGAGATAGCGCATTCCACCGTCGAACAGCCCAGACAGTCAGGAAGTTCTTCCTAATGTTTAGATGGAATCTCTTTTCCTGCACCTTGTACCCATCATTCTAGGTCCTAGTCCAGTGATGGCGAACCTTTTTGAGACCGAGTGCCCAAATTGCAACCCAAACCCCACTTATTTATCGCAAAGTGCCAACCCAGAAATTTAACCTGAATGCTGAGGTTTTAGTTTAGAAAAAACCGGTTGGCTCCCTCTTCCTCCGCCCCACCTGCTCGAGCAGGGGCCAGCCTGCTCTAGCCTCCAGCAAGTTCCGCTCGCACCGCTCTGTGCCTCTCTAACATCTCTGCCTCCTCTAAGCCCACCCCCTCTCCTTGGGCAACAGCCACCCAGAGCACAGGCACCAGGCCCGCCAGCCGAGTCCTCCCTGCTCACTGTGGTGCACGCATGTCGTGCTCAGTGGCCCAGGCCAGCCTAGGTGTGTCTGTGTGGGGGGTGATTTTCCACCCCCATGTGACAAACTCTGTGTGCACGTGCCCACAGAGAGGGCTCCGAGTGCCACCTCTGGCACCCATGCCATTGGTTCGCCATCACTGTCCTAGTCTCTGAGGCAGCAGAAAACAAGCTTGCTCCCTCACCAACATGACATCCCTTCAAATATCTGAACATGGCTATCGTGTCACCTCTTAACCTTCTCTTTACCAAGCTACCCATCCCCAGCTCCCTCAGTCTCTCCTCGTAGGGCATGGATTCCCGACCTTTGACCATGTTGGTCGCCCTCCTCTGGACCCGCTCAAAACTGATTGAAACTGTGCAGTAGATGCAGCAAAATTCTGTTCTGTGGTTTGTTGTCAACGTTTTTAAAAAGGGGCGTGTGGTCTCTGGGTTGTTACATCCAAATAAGCTATGAACTATGAAAACTGCTGTGCCCATCACAAATCTCAGTTGAGGGATGTGGCGGGGGGGGGGGGGGCAGCACACTCACCCGCTCTGTTGTCTCCTCCAGGTCTGGTAGGGATCAAAGAGGCACTCGCAGAGGTGCAGAGCATACAAAGTGATGTTTTCCAGCTGACCCCTGTAGAACAAATCCTGCCCCGGGGCGTTCTTGAGCTGTCAAGGAGAAAAGGAGCCAAGTTAATCTGCAGATCGGGGCGTTTTGTGGTGCTCAGCTTCCGTCAGAAAGCCTGTTCCCCAGATGCAGCTGAGATACACGGTGTCACGTGATTCAAAGACACAAGAAGAAGAAGAAGAAGAAGAAGAAGAAGAAGAAGAAGAAGAAGAAGAAGAAGAAGAAGAAGAAGAAGAAGAAGAATTTGGATTTATATCCCCCCTTTCTCTCCTGCAGGAGACTCAAAGGGGCTGACAATCTCCTTGCCCTTCCCCCCTCACAACAAACACCCTGTGAGGTGGGTGGGGCTGAGAAGGAAACTCCCGGGCTGTGACTAGCCCAAGGTCACCCAGCTGGCGTGTGTGGGAGTGTACAGGCTAATCTGAATTCCCCAGATAAGCCTCCACAGCTCAGGCGGCAGAGCTGGGAATCAAACCCGGTTCCTCCAGACTAGATACACGAGCTCTTTACCTCCTACGCCACTGCTGCTCCTGCTGGCAAAAGTTACCAGGGCTAATTTAGCTCACTGGATAAGGCGGCCCCACAGAGGAAGTTTGCAGGGCAAGCAAAAAGGAAAAAGTCCCGTGCCTTAAGTGGAGCTGGCCGAACGAAGGGAGAGAAGAGACTTGGCAACTCAGGTAGGCACACCAGAGTTTGAAGAGGTGCAGGCGAAGGTGATGGGGTGTACCTGTTTTTGCCTCCCGGCCAGCCCAGCTATCTTGGTGCCTGGGGTCAGGGGCTCCTGACATTAATTGGGGTCTGGATTTTGTCTTGCTTAGAATGCTTGGCCCCTTCCACACACGCAAAATAATGCGTTTTCAAACCACTTTCACAACTGTTTGCAAGTGGATTTTGCTATTCCGCACAGCTTCAAAGAGTACTGAGAGCAGTTTGAAAGTGCATTATTCTGCATGTGCGGAATGAGCCCTTGTTTCTCTTTCGTTTTCTCCCTGTCTCCACGCTTGCACCAAGTAATGATTTAGGTTGCATTCAAGTTCCGGTGTGCCCTCTTATCGGTGCATACGGCCTTGAGCAGTGGTGGGATCCAAAATTTTTAGTAACAGGTTCCCATGGTGGTGGGATTCAAACTGTGGCATAGCGCCAATGGGGCTGGGCGGGGCACGACGGGGGCGGGGGCGGGCATTCTGGGGGCGGGGCATTCCTGGGCGGGGCTGTGGCAAGGACGTAGCCACTGCGCCGGTCCTTGGGCGGGAAACGAATGCACGCAGGCGCAGGCTGCCACGCACGCTGGTGCACCTCCTGCTAGACTGCTTCAAGTTCTGCGCGCTCCTGCTGAGAGGAGGGGCGTAACTAAGGCAATAACCACGTGGCAAAATCACCAATTAGTAACCCCCTCTCGGCACACACAAATAATTAGTAACCTACTCTCGGGAACCTGTGAGAACCTGCTGGATCCCACTTCTGGCCTTGAGGAGTAACGGGCTGGTCCATCCCTGCTCTGTAGAACTCTGCTTTGGTGTTTGGGAAGGAGGGAAGTGGGAGGGGCAGAATGATGCACATGAAAGGGGAATGCTGTCGTCTGTCAATAAAAGCTGCTGATTGAAAATCACTGAGCTTGTTATTGGTAATGGATCCAGGGCTTGACGTCTGGAGCCCCAGAGAGCTCAGCAGTGCCCGGCCTTCTCTTCCCCCTGGCTATGGGTGGCAGGGACTGGAAACGTAACAAATGCCCATTGCACACCTGACCCATTCCACCCAGGTAAGTTCGGGGCAGCCAAATACCATGAGCCAGCCCTGCTGGTAAGCCTGGTTAGGGCAGAAATGTAGAAACCTGGAACTGGAAGGGAACTCAAAGGTCATCTAGTCTAACCCGTTCTCCTGTCTGAGGGTCCCTTTACATCCTTGGGACCTGCCATGCCCCCCCTCCTTGTTAGGAAGATTTTTAAGTAAGGTTTTGCAGGACACTAGTTTTAAGTATCAATCGCTGTTTTAAATTAGTATTTTAAAGTTTATGGGGCTTAATTCATCAGCTCATTCTGTTTTAGCTCAATGTTAGGTATTATTTATAGGTTGTTGCTTATGCACCCCTCTTGTTGCTTGTATTTTATGATGATTGTGTTGTACACTGCCCAGAGCCCCTGGGGGGGTGGGGCGGTATACTGACATTGAATAAATAATGATATGGACATATAGTTTATGATGTTTTAAGCCATTGTATTTAATCATACAAGTTATATTAGAGCAGGGGTAGGGAACCTGCGGCTCTCCAGATGTTCAGGAACTACAATTCCCATCAGCCCCTACCAGCATGGCCAATTGGCCATGCTGACAGAGGCTGATGGGAATTGTAGTTCCTGAACATCTGGAGAGAAGACGAGGTTCCTACCCCTTGGTATTAGAGTAATTCACTGGGCAATTGCAAGCACGCTAAAAAACTTACTTTCACCGTTGGAAGAAACGAAACTCATAATAGAGCAGCTCCTTGACACTGGAGCTTTGATTTGGGAAAACAGGGCCCCACCTCAAGGAGATGAGGGAATTAGCAGAAACTCACAAAATACAGATAAGGGGCTGAAGTAAAACTGGGTTGATATAGCAACCAAGATCTCTCTGAACGGACAAGATGACATAAAGAAATCACTACTGCACTGCAATTGTAGAAAGCAAGGTGGGCTTTTGGGAGAGGAGGAGATTCAAAATGGCAATGTGCAGCGTATTCCAAATCTAGCCAATGAATTCGGAAGACAAGGAGGGGATGTTTGTAAGAGATTATGTACTAGTGCATGAAACAGCAGCTCCCTTGAACCTCCTCCCTGTTGCTAACAGAGGAGAGTTCCCTCTTCTGCGCAGAATTGAATGAAAATCAATCTCTGAACACTGAAGAAGCTTTGGATGGTTATTTTTGTAACCGGTCAGAGCTTTTGCTCTGTGGACACAGGGCCTCGCCCTGTGCCTATCAATAATAATAATAATAACCCCCTGCACAAGGCTCTTGGGAAGTTTACCCATTCATTTCTTCATTTGTAGCGACCCGGCCTCCAGAGTTGGGAGCTTACCTTGTTAGAACAGGCAGACAGCAAACTGATCACCTCGTGAACAAATGCCGGGGGCCGGTCTGCTTGGACGTTTTCCAGATTCCTGGGGGGGAAATCAGCACACCGATCTGAGAAGGAGTCCAGAGTTTTAAGCAACCGTCCGGGGAAGCACAAAGCCCCGTGGCCACGTTCCCGTGCAAAACCTGAGCTCGCTCACTCCTAGACATGAACGCTTGCGCATTAGAGAACAGCCTTTCTGGTTTAGGAAGTCTCTCCAGCAGCGCCAAAGCGGATCCTGAACAGGAACTCATTAATGCTTCCGCAGCTGCGAGGCAGGCAGAATGGGAAGGAGGCGGCGGAGCCGTTCTGTGATTCTCCGCGTGCGGAAGCCTGCAAATCAACACACTCCGGAATATAAAAGGAAAGAGGCGTGATGCCCGGGACCGGCAATTGTAACTCTGAAGCAAATTTTCTACCACTCAAGGTGGAAACAGCTGCACTCACACACGAGAAATCCAGCCTCTAGCTAAAAAAACTTCGCTTTAATGGTATTAACAGTTGCCACGCGTGACCTGCCTTTTCCGTGGGCTTCACACAACCCCTTAACGCTGTGAACACCCTTCCACACTGAGTGAAAATAACACAGCTTTGGACCAGTTCCCATGATGCCCAAAAGCTGGCAAAAGCAAGCAAGTCTGCCCTTGAGGCTCAGGCAGCGTGAACGAATTTCCCTAATTTTTTTGCGGTGTGTAATACTGTACAATGCACTGGGGGGCTGGTCTGTTAATGAAGAAGAAGAAGAAGAAGAAGAAGAAGAAGAAGAAGAAGAAGAAGAAGAAGAAGAAGAAGAAGAAGAAGAGGAGGAGGAGGAGGAGGAGGAGGAGTTTGGATTTATATCCCCCCTTTCTCTCCTACAGGAGACTCAAAGGGGCTGACAATCTCCTTGCCCTTCCCCCGTCACAACAAACACCCTGTGAGGTAGGTGGAGCTGAGAGAGCTCTGAGAAGCTGTGACTAGCCCAAGGTCACCCAGCTGGCGTGTGGGGGAGTGCCCAGGCTAATCTGAATTCCCCAGAGAAGCCTCCACAGCTCAGGCGGCAGAGCTGGGAATCAAACCCGGTTCCTCCAGATTAGATACACGAGCTCTTAACCTCCTACGCCGCTGCTGCAGGAAGTGCAGATTTGGCCCACTCCACAACCTACCTTAACTCGAGCCCCCTTATCCAGAATTGCCCGAGATGCTTCCAATATAAGAGACTCCTTTTCGATACCTTTAAAAATTTCTTTTGCTGTTGCTCTTTACATGGCAGAGCAACTCCTGGGATTCCTTGGTGCCTTCCCACTTACGACGCACTAACCAGTTCGCTTCAGGAAACTGGGAGGGGCTGAGCCATCCAAGGTCAATGCAACTTATTTAATACATTCCACAGCTCCTCGGCCTCCAAAATATAAAAGCTCAGAAATCCTCCTTGAAACCCCCCCCCCAAAGCGTAACCTGAAAAAATCCCTTCTGCAGCCCTCAACCACCTAAGCTTCGTGAAAGGGACTCCCAGAACTACCCGGGTTCCCTGGGTCCGCAGCCACCCCCCCTCAGCAAGCAGTGCATGCTTAGGGGAGGTTAAGAGCTACGTGTATCTAATCTGGGAGGAATCGGGGTTTGATTCCCAGCTCTGCCGCCCTGGAGCTGTGGAGGCTTCCTCTAAGAATTCCAAGGTTCCCAGCCTGGGCACTCCCACACACGCGCATGGCTGGGTGACCTTGGAGCTAGGTCACAGCTACCGGAGGTTTCCTCTCTCAGCCCCACCCACCTCACAGGGTGTTTGTTGTGAGGGGGAAGGGCAAGGAGATTGTCAGCCCCCTTGAGTCTCCTGTAGGAGAGAAAGGGGGGATATAAATTCAAACTCTTCTTCTTCTTCTTCTCCTGCCAGCCAAGGTGCTTAAGTGCTACTGAACAGGCACTAATTCAACATGCACCCAATTAGGAGCGCTTGTGCCCAGCGGTAAACCTGAGGGACCTTTAGGTGGCTTTTAGGCACACGTAAACTGTAGAGTGAAAAGTAGAAGAAACGGGGCAGTTCTAACCACTGATCCAATGTGGTGTATTGGTTAAGAGCAGGTGCACTCTAATCTGGAGAACCGGGCTTGATTCCCTGCTCTGCCACTTGAGCTGTGGAGGCTTATCCGATGAACCAGATTAGCTTGTGCACGCCAACACATGCCAGCTGGGTGACCTTGGGCTAGTCACAGTTCTTTGAGCTCTCTGCTCCCACCCACCTCACAGGGTGTTTGTTGTAGGGGGAGGAAGGAGGGAAAGGAGCTTGTAAGCTCCTTGGAGTCTCCTTACAGGAGAGAATGGTGGGGTATAAATTCAACTCTTCTTCTAGCTCCCTCTCCCACCCCAAGTAAAGAAGCAATCCTTTGGGTTGCCAGCACCAGGCTGGAGAATTCCTGGAGATTTGGGAATACAGCCGAAGGAAGACAGAGTTTGGGGAGGTGAGGGGGCTCAGCAGGGGCGTTGGGCCATCGAGCCCGCCCTCCAAAGCAGCTGTTTTCTCCAAGGGAACTGATCTCTGCAGTCATAATCCTGGGAGAACTCCAGCCCCTGCCTGGAGGTTGGCAATCCTGGCACCCAAATCTCAGGCACCCAAATCTCTGGCACCTCTCAGGACCCCACAGCTCCCAGAGAGCCCCTCTGTCCTCATTCAGACAGAAGAAGAGAAGAAGAAGAAGGTTTGGTTTATATCACTCTCTCCTGCAGGAGACTCAAAGGGGCTTACAATCCTCCTTCCCCACAGCAAACACCCTGTGGTGGGTGGAGACTGAGAGGCTCGAGCTGAGCCCAGCCCAAGGTCCTCCAGCGTGTGTGGGGGGTACAGGCTTCCAGAATCAAACCCGATTCCTCCAGATTAGATACACGAGCTCTTAACCTTCTTCGCCACTGCTGCTCATTGGAAGAAGACTGGAAGAAGAAGAGTTGGATTTATATCCCCCCCTTTCTCTCCTGCAGGAGACTCAAAGGGGCTTACAATCTCCTTGCCCTTCCCCCCCCCCCACAACAAACACCCTGTGAGGTAGGTGGGGCTGAGAGAGCTCCGAGAAGCTGTGACTAGCCCAAGGTCACCCAGCTGGCGTGTGTGGGAGTGCCCAGGCTAATCTGAATTCCCCAGAGGAAGCCTCCTTCCACAGTCTCCAGGGCTACGGGCAGAGCTGGGAATCAAACCCGGTTCCTCCAGATTAGATACACGAGCTCTTAACCTCCTACGCCACTGCTGCTCCAGAGGTGACTGGAGATCTCCAGCTACTACAAGGGATCTTCTGGTGACATAGAAGACCAGTTCATCTAAACAGCTGCGTTGGAAGGTGGTCTCTGCAGCTTCATACCCCATTGAAGCCCCTCGCCCTTCCCCAACCCTGCACTTCTCAGGCTCCGCCTCCCAAATCTTCATGCATTTCTCAACCTTGCGCTGGCAACCTTACCTGGGCTGCCACACCTTCCAAGGTCATGTCGGAGAGGCTCCTATTCCCATTCCCTTCTCTTCCCTGCCTTCATTACTAAAGATGTGCACCAAACGGTCTGAAAGTTTCTCCTGACCCGGCCTTTCCACCACAGAGCACGCCCCGAAGCCAGACACGGGGCTGAGCCCTGTGACCGCCCCACGCTGTGCTCCCCCCAAAAGAAGACGAAGAAGAAGAGTTTGGATTTATATCCCCCCTTTCTCTCCTGCAGGAGACTCAAAGGGGCTGACAATCTCCTTGCCCTTCCCCCCTCACAACAAACACCCTGTGAGGTGGGTGGGGCTGAGAGAGCTCCGAGAAGCCGTGACTAGCCCAAGGTCACCCAGTTGGCGTGTGTGAGAGTGCACAGGCTAATTTGAATCCCCCAGAGAAGCCTCCACAGCTCAGGCGGCAGAGCGGGGGATCAAACCCGGTTCCTCCAGATTAGATACGCGAGCTCTTAACCTCCTACACCACTGCTGCTCCAAAAGAACCCCATCTCCCCAGTGTTGTGAGGTTTCCGGGCTGTATGGCCGTGTTCCAGTTGCACTTTCTCCCGATGTTTCACCTGCATCTTGCCAGCCACAGATGCAGGCGAAACATCAGGAGAATATGCTACTGGAATACAGCTATGCAGCCCAGAAACCCCACAACACTTCCTGCTGCGAAAGCCTCCGACAATACAATCCCATCACTTTACACCTTTTGAAAATTCCTCCTTCAAAGAAATGATCCTTACACCTTTCAAAAATTCAGATTTTTCTCTTGCTGCAAGCAGTGCGCAGACGGTGGACAGCACGCGCTGTTTCGAGGCAGGGTGGAACGTCCAGGACTGAGCCGGAAAGAGCCGCCGGAGAAACAGGAACGGGTTCCTTCGCCGCCCCCACAACCTCCCCCGGGGAGAAGGGAACAACTGGTCAGCCCAGCCTTCGTGGGAAGCCCGGAATGACCTCCTCCGCTCTTCTGCACAAACAAGGCCCAGAGCTTGGCGTGCATTCATGTCCGTGGCACGGTTCCAAGTGCTCTCACCAGCAAAGCGGCTCCACAAACTCTGCGGGTGGGCCTGTGGGGGAAGAAAACCCTACCAAAGGTGTAACCTCCCCACCCCCTTCCTTGCAAGACATTCCTGGTTGTTAGGGGGTTGTCAATCTCCAGGTAGGGGATGGAGATCTCCCAGCAATACAATTTATCTCCAGACTCTACAAATTGCAGCGTGGTGTAGTGGTTAAGATAGGCTGATCAGACGTCCCGCTTTTGGCGGGACAGTCCCACCTTCAAACAATTTGTCCCGCGTCCCGCGGGTTATTTCAATTGTCCCGATTTTTGTAAGGCTGCCGCACTGCCTTCTGGGGTGCAAGAAACGGCAGCACCCCAGAAGGCAGTGCACTCCTGCGGCTGCGCGCGCATGGGCGCACGCGCGCGGCCTTCCAGCCGCCTACCCGCTCATCCCGGTTCACAAAGGTGACTATCTGGTCACCTTAGGTTAAGAGCAGGTGGATTCTAATCTGGAGAACCAGGTTTGATTCCCCACTCCTCCACCTGAGTGGCAGAGGCTTATCTGGTGAACCGGGTGTGTTTCCGCACTCCTACATTCCTGCTGGGTGACCTTGGGCTAGTTACAGTTTGTCCAAAACTCTCTCAGCCCCACCTGCCTCACAAGGTGTCTGTTGTGGGGAGAAGAAGGGAAAGGAGCTTGTAAGCCACCTTGAGTCTCCTTCAGGAGAGAAAGGTGGGGTATGAATCCAAACTCTTTTCCTTCTTTTAAAACATTTATTCCCCTTCTCTGTAGAAAATGGCTGTTTTGGAGGGGGGGCTCTATGGCATTATACTTCCCCGAGGTCCGTCCCCCCCTTAAACCCGCCTCCTGCCCAGGCTCCGCCCTCAAATCGCCAGGTATTTCCAACTACGCGTGGGTCATCTTACAACAGGGGTCTTCAAACTGTGGCCCTCCAGATGTTCATGGACTACAATTCCCATCAGCCCCTGACAGCATGGCCAAGTGGTAGGGCTCATGTGAATTGTAGTCTATGAACATCTGGAGGGCCATAGTTTGAAGACCCCTGTCTTACATGATTGCAGATTTAATAAGGGTAACTCCCCCAACTTCCCAGAACCAGGAGAGCAACACACTTACCGTGTTTCCCCGAAAATAAGGCAGTGTCTTATTTAATTTTTGCTCCCAAAGATGCGCTATGTCTTATTTTCAGGGGATGTCTTATATTTCTGTGTTCTGCTCGTCGGGCATGCTTCCAAACAAAAACTTTGCTACGTCTTACTTTCGGGGGATGCCTTATATTTCGCGCTTCAGCAAAACCTCTACTACGTCTTATTTTCAGGGGATGTCTTATATTCGGGGAAACAGGGTATCAGCCAGGCCTTATTTCTCATTTGCAGGCCACGGGCCACACAGGAAGACGGTGTGAGCATCAGGCAGTGGTGGGATCCAAAAATTTTAGTAACAGGTTCCCATGGTGGTGGGATTCAAACTGTGGCATAGCGCCAATGGGGCTGGGTGGGGCACGATGGGGGCGTGGGCGGGCATTCCGGGGGCAGGGCATTCCTGGATGGGGCGGTGGCAAGGACGCAGCCGCTGCGCTGGTCCTTGGGCGGGAAACGAATGCACGCAGGCGCAGGCTGCCACGCACGCCGGTGCACCTCCTGCTAGACTGCTTCCAGTTCTGCGCGCTACTGCTGAGAGGAGGGGCGTAACTAAGGCCAAAATCACGTGGCAAAATCACGTATTAGTAACCCCCTCTCGGCACACACCAATAATTAGTAACCTACTCTCGGGAACCTGTGAGAACCTGCTGGATCCCACCTCTGGCATCAGGCCAGCAAGCCAAGAATAACCCAGTTTAGTTTTTCTTAAAGGGCCTCCGAAAACCAAACCAGAAGTCCTAATAGTTGAGCTGCAATAAAACTGGGGGCTGGAGGGAGCGGCCGCACAGCAACACTAGGTGCACGGATTCACAAGGAAAGGGAAATCAGATTCCTCTGCTGCCAGCTCCTACTTCATCCCCTTTTTCAATGTGCCATCATTTTCAGGGTTTTTTAAAAATATATATATTATATGTTTTAATTTTTAATAATTGGATTTTTGCACAAGTTCCCCCAGGTCTTGCAAACTTGCAGATCAAGCGGAGGTAGGAACTTTTATGACTTTTTTATTCCCACAGGCGCCATCCCTCGACATCCAATGTGGTGGCATGGTGTAGTGGTTAAAGTGTTGGACCCAGGTTCGAATCTCGGTTCTGCCATGGAAGCCTGCTGGTTAACCTTGGTCAGTCACTCACTCTCAGCCAAACCTACCTTATAGGGTAGTTATGAGGATAAAAAAAGGAGAGGACTACGATGCCAGCCACTTTAAATCCCCATCAAGGAGGAAGGTGGGATATAAGTAAGTAAGTAAATAGATTATATTAAATATAGGGATTACTGTGACCTATAAGAAGAAGAAGAGTTTGGATTTATATCCCCCCTTTCTCTCCTGCAGGAGACTCAAAGGGACTGACAATCTCCTTGCCCTTCCCCCCTCACAACAAACACCCTGTGAGGTGGGTGGGGCTGAGAGAGCTCCAAGAAGCTGTGACTAGCCCAAGGTCACCCCGCTGGCGTGTGTGGGAGTGCACAGGCTAATCTGAATTCCCCAGAGAAGCCTCCACAGCTCAGGCGGCAGAGCAGGGAATCAAACCCGGTTCCTCCAGATTAGATATAAGGATGAGATCTTGCATTATGTGAAAGTTGGCACGGTACATTCTAAGGAGTGGACCGCTGTTAGAAAACATGCTTGATTTCAGAACATTTCCTGCGCCAAAACAAATAAAAAGCTTCCTTTGATTCATTAAACACACACACACACACACACCCCTTTGTATTGTCGAAGGCTTTCACAGCCGGATTCAACTGGTTGTAGTGGATTTTCCGGGCTGTGTGGCCATGGTCTGGTGGATCTTGTTCCTAACGTTTGGTTACAGTGTGTAACAGACTTCCCTCTGTGATACACCTCTGAAGATGCCGGCCACAGATGCAGGCGAAACGTTAGGAACAAGATCCACCAGACCACGGCCACACAGCCCGGAAAACCCACTACAACCAACACACACCTTTGTTTATATCTTGCTCTTATCCCCTCCTCTGAAGGAGAAATTTAGCCTCCCAGCAACCCTGCAGGGTGGATTCAGTGAAAGAGAACTTTGCCCAGAGTCTATTAGCAAGTTTCAGGATAACTTGCCTTTCTTATAACAGTCAGTTGCTACACCAAAGCAGCACAGCTTTCGCACAACGTAATATTTCCAGCAAATGAAAGATTGCAAAGAAGTCAAAAACGAACCATGGTGTTTAAAGATGCACATCAGCTATTTGGCAGCAAGGCCCAATTCACCGATGCAAAGTTTCATTGCGTTTGTTTTAACATTCCTCATTAATAGCAAAAATACAAATTGTGTCTTCCTATTCCTAACTGGTAGCTAAATACAAACGCCAGATTCCTTTCAATTGTTTCTTGAACAGCCGTGGGGAAACAGAAGTGGCTGGAGTTCAAACCCCCAGCTGGGCATGAATTTTCTTGTTAAAAGCAAAAGTCACAGTGGTTGGGAGTGGCTTCAATGTCAGACCTACGCTTTAACTTCCACTCCGCCATGGGCTACTCACCCTCTCTCAGACTGATCTGCCTCACAGGGTGGTGGTTATGAAAATATAGTGGAGGAAGAGAAAATTAAATTCACATCTCCTTGGAATGGGGAGAAGGACAGGGGTGTAACAACGGTGGGGCAAGGGAGGACGCTTCCCCTGGGAGCCAATTGCCCGGGGGCGCCTTCCCCACTGCCCCCCACCGCTGCTATACATGTGTCCCACAGAGGTTACCAACTTCCAAGTGGGGCCTGGAGATCTCCGAGGGGTACAATCAGCGGTGGGATCCAAAAATTTTAGTAACAGGTTCCCATGGTGGTGGGATTCAAACAGTGGTATAAGCCTCTCAATGGGGCTGGTGCGGGCATCGACAGGCTGCGTGGCTTCGGGCATTCCGGAGGTACGGGCATTAATAATTTCCTCTGTTACTGTAAAACTCTTTACTGTAACAAAAGTTTCCTAATGTAGTCCCAGCTGGGCCCATCTTTTCTTCAGTCCATAAATTTAAACTCATTATAGCAAGTCCTATGCGCTCTACCTGCCAACAGAAACAACCACTTCTCCTCTAATCGACTGCCTGTCAAACACTTAATACTTTCAAATACTTAATTTTGTTTCTAGAAATCAAAAGAAGGATACTTTCCTTAAACAAGGAACTTTACCATATTTCTAAAACATGTTTTTAAGGAGGAGAATTATCTCCTGTTTTCTACCTTCGCTAACCAGCCACATAGGAAACAACAGGACTTGATGATTTTTGGACCTAATGGCATTTCTAACGGAAAAGCAGACCCCATTAGTAACCCCCTCTCGGCACACACAAATAATTAGTAACCCACTCTCGGGAACTGGCGAGAACCTGCTGGATCCCACCTCTGGGTACAATTGATCTCTCGCCGGCACAGACAAGTTACCCTGGAGAAAATGGCCACATTGGAAGGTGTGCTGTATGGCATTAAGCCCCCTAAGGTCCCTCCCCACCCCAAACCAGCTCTTCCCAGACTCCCTCCTCAAAGGCTCATTCCGCACATGCAGAATAATGCACTTTCAAACTGCTTTCAGTGCTCTTTGAAGCTGTGCAGAATAGCAAAATCCACTTGCAAACAGTTGTGAAAGTGGTTTGAAAACGCATTATTTTGCGTGTGCGGAAGGGGCCAAAATCTCCAGCAATTTCTCAACTCAGAGTTGGCAACTATACCCACACAAGTATATCAGCCCCACAGAAGGTCACCAGGGGTGTTGATTGCATCACAGGAAAGCAGCCAGACGTGGGAAACGGCCCACGATGATCAGATCTGCAGCCGCCAGTTTCACATGCAAGCAGCCCCCTTGGTGTCGCATCTGAGCATGAACATCCCCTGCATGCCATCGCAATTCTGCAGCTGGGGAAGGGATGGAGCAGTTCAGGATGTCTCAGAGCTTCCATCCGTTCCAGCCGCCTCATCTTGGCCTCTCGGTCTCCATAGAGATTGGAAGCAGAAGCAGAGAGAGCTGACACAGACTGTGACTGAAGATTAACGGGGAAGATAAGATGGAAACCACCCACCCTCCCCAACTAAAGTAGGAAGCCAAAGTGGCTCGTCCCCCTCCTGAAATCCTCCTGAGGGAGTAGCAGTGGCGTAGTGGTTAAGAGCAGGTGGCAACCCTTGGGAATGCAGGGCCACAAAATGAGTGCCTCCACACATATTTAGTAAAATGGCGCTCTCTGGTTCTCAAGTGTGAAGCTGGACTGGCGAAGGAGACGCAATCAGGGGCCAGTTGGATGATGGCTAAGACAGGCTGACCAGACGTCCCGCTTTTGGCGGGACAGTCCCGCCTTCAAACAATTTGTCCCGCATCCCGTGGGTTATTTCAATTGTCCCGATTTTGGGGAGGCTGCCGCACTGCCTTCTGGGGTGCAAGGCAGTGCGGCAGCCTCCCAAAAATCAGGACAATTGAAATAACCTGCGGGACGCGGGACAAATTGTCCACGGGGGGAGCGGCCTGGGAGCTGAAGGCGCCTCTGTCACATGCCCTGTCACATGCGGGGGCGCGGGCGCTTACCCCCCCCCCCGTCCCGGTTCACAAAGGTGACCATCTGGTCACCTTAGGCTAAGATGGAGTTTAACAACAACAACCTTTATTTGGCATTTCAAAAATAGGTTCTAGAGCATTGCCAGACATTTTTGAAATACAAATCAAGAGTACATTCAAAGCGCAGACAGGAAGACTAGATAGCAGTATAAATTACTTAGAAAGTTCTGTCACTTGTAAAAGAAATTTTGCTACTTTTTCCAAGAGCACGACATCTGTGTTGTTTAACGGAAGCTCCACAACAGAGCAGTCAGAGTCACTTTCGGATTTGTCTAGGGCCAGACTGGGAGAGAAATTCCTAATGCCCACATATATCGGACAGTCAAGAATAATGTGAGCAAGAGTCTCCACTTGATTTTTACAGTGGGAATTGTAGTCCATGAACATCTGGAGCGCCATAGGTTGGCCACCCCTGAACCATCACAAAACTCACCAAGTTGATGTTAGGAGACAGCAAAAAGAATGCCACCTCCAGGCAACCTAGGGTCAGTTGTACACTACACTAAATCTCCACTCTTGAAAATCCCAACTGATGGGCCAGCGCATTAAAAAAGCAGCCAGACCTTCAAACATCTACCAAAACATAAATAATATTTCCCTGAGATGTTAAAACAATAATTCTCGCCTCGTGAGAAGATGCCCGGATGGGACTCTCGCTTTGAACACGATGTTATGTCATGATAACACCACATCCAAAGGTGAGAATCAGCCCAGGGCTGAGCTTTAGAAAGCCAAGTGCTTGATTTCTTTCTCTCTCTTTCTTGGTTTGTTTCCCGCACACGCCCTTTACCTGCAAATGATGATGAAGAACTTGACAAGCAGGAGGGCCCGGCTGAGCCCTGCCTCGGCCACGGCATCGTTTGAGATCTGGGCCACGCTGCACGTCAGCTGTTGGGTCAGCACCTGCAGGACATCTCGGGGCAGCAGGGGAATCTCGGAGACGGAGTCCTCTGGCCTGGGGGAAGGAAAAACCAGGCGGAGATGCAGATTATTTCCTGCCAACCGGAGCACAGGGCGGCTTCTCAGGTCAGAACAGGACAAGACTGAGAATCTCACCGGGCAACCCCCCAAGACTTGGCCTAGCTTTTGCTGAGATGGGGGCGCAGATCAAACGAGGAAAAAGGAAGAAACGATGAAAATGAACAGAACTTGGTTGCCAGTGTTGAAAAATACTAGAGTCAAGACAGTGTCTAACCAGCTCCACACATACATAGGATGACTATAGACAAAGGAAACAAAGGCCAGGATACTTCTATTCAGATGCTCCCACCTATTGACCTTGCTATCTCTATTGTTACTCCCAGGCTATAAACTTCATTGTTACTCATACTTCTATTCAGATGCCCTCACCTATTGACCTGGCTGTCTTCTTTGTTACTCACAGACAATGTTTCATCACCCACCCTGGACACTCCAACAGGTATATATACTCCACTTGCTTTCCCAACATCAGATCCTCTGAAGATGCCAGCCACAAATGCAGGTGAAACATCAGGAGAGAATGCTGCTAGAACACGGCTACACAGCCTGGAAACCACACAGCACCCCAGTGATTCCGGCCATGAAAGCCTTCGACAATACGAGGAAAAATGAGCTTCTCCTTGGAGCAAGGGGGAGAGGTAAATATATTTAATGAAAAGACGTGCCTTCCTGTCACAGAATCATAGAGTTGGAAGAGACGCCCCGGGCCATCCAGTCCAACCCCCTGCCATGCAGGAACATACCATCATAGCACTCCTGACAGATGTTCATGCAGCCTCTGTTTAAAAACCTCCAAAGAAGGAGACTCCACCACACTCCGAGGGAGTGCATTCCACTGTCTTTTGTGACGTTCTGGGCACTTCAGTTCAAGAGGTCACAGGGAGAGGCTCTCCTGACCCATCAAAGCATGAAGATCCCTATTTGCTACTGGGCCCAATTCGAGGTCTTGACGTTGACATTCAAAGCCCTAAACGTCTTGGGTTCCACCTACCTGAAGGAGCACCTGCATCCATATGAACCTGCAAGAGCAGAGGTGGGATCCAGCAGGTTCTCACAGGATCCCGAGAGTAGGTTACTAATTATTTGTGTGCGCCGAGAGGGGGTTACTAATGGGTGATTTTGCCCCGTGATTTTTGCCTTCGTTATGCCCCTCCTCTCAGCAGTAGCGCGCAGAACTGGAAGCAGTCTAGCAGGAGGTGCACCGGCATGCGTGGCAGCCTGCGCCTGTGTGCACTAGTTTCCTGCCCAAGGACTGGCGCAGCGGCTGCGTCCTTGCCACAGCCCCGCCCAGGAATGCCCCACCCTGCCCCCGGAATGCCCCGCCCAGCCCCATTGGCGCTACACCACAGTTTGAATCCCACCACCATGGGAACCTGTTACTAAAATTTTTGGATCCCACCACTGGGCATGAGCATTGAGGTCAAGGGGAGGGGGTCCCTGGTGGTCCCTTCCCCACTGAGGTGAGGGGAAGGGAGTATGTGGGAGGGCTTCCTCCACGGCCGGTCACAGACCATGGAACAGCCAGCCTGGTATCGTGCTTAAGGTGCACTCTAATCTGGAGAGCTGGGTTCGATTCCCCGCTGTGCCACTTGAGCTGTGGAGGCTTATCTGGGGAACCAGATTAGCTTGTGCACTCCAACTGGGTGACTTTGGGCCAGCTGGGTGACCTTGGGCTAGTCACAGTTCTTCGGAGCTCTCTCAGCCCCACCCACCTCACAGGGTGTTTGTTGGGCAGGGGGGAGAAGGAGACTGCAAGCCCCTTTGAGTCTCCTTAGAGGAGAGAAGGGGGGGGGGTATAAATCCAAACTCTTTCTCTTCTTCCCTGTGGAAATTCTCCAGGTGCCAACCCTTTATGGGTTTTAGTGTCTGCCGAAGACAGTCCATGAAATCATGAAATAATAACAAAAATTGTATATATGATGCACTGGCGTAATGCCCATTGGGCAAGGTGGGCAGCTGCCCAGGGCATCACCTTGTGGAGGGCATCAAAATGCTGGGTTCGTTTTTGGGTATTTTAGTGGTTTTCCATTTTTGGCCTGCAGTGGGTGCAGTTTTTAGGCTAGCAGCACCAAAATTTCAGCGTATCATCAGGAGACTGTCCTTATGCTACCCCCCAAGTTTGGTGAGGTTTGGTTCAGGGAGTCCAGAGTTATAGACTCCCAAAGGGGGTGCCCCTATCCCCCATTGTTTCCAATGGGAGCTAATAGGAGATGGGGGCTACAGTTTTGAGGGTCCATAACTTTGTCCCCCCTGAACCAAACTGCACCAAACTTGGGGGGAATCATTAGGGAAGTCTCCTGATGAGACCCTGAAAGTTTCGAGACTGTGCCTTCAAAAATGTGCCCCCCCCCAGCCTGCAACCCCCATTGACAGCAATGCAGAAAACTCAATGCAGAACAAAGATTCTTGGGCAAATTTCGGGATGTTCTTGCAGGGAGGGCATTCATGGACGTATCATCACCAAAATTTCAGGGTATCATCTGGAGACTGTCATGATGGCACCCCCACGGTTTGGTGCAGTTTGGTTCAGGGGGTCCAAAGTTATGGACCCTCAAAAGGGTAGCCCCCATCTCCTTAGCAAAGAATGTGGGATTGGGTACCCCCTTTGAGGGTCCATAACTTTGGACCCCTAAACAAAACTGCACCAAACTTTGGGGGTACCATAAGGACAGTTTCCAGATGATACCCTGAAATTTTGGTGCTGATATGTCTAAAAATGCACCCCCTGAAGGCACCAATGTCCTGGTGCAAAACAAATTTGATCGTGGTGGAGTGGCCGCCCATGGGGGGGCGGGCATCCAACTCAGGTTTTGCCCAGGGCTACAGTTTGCCCAGGGCTGCCTCATTACGCCCCTGATATGATGCACGTGCAAGTTTTATCGCTATGTTCCTCTTTGACGTCCTCACAAGAGAATTCTCTTGTAACTTTTATACAATCAACAGTCAAATAAAAAATCTTGCAGGAAATTGATAATGGATGCTTAGCTTATCTCCTTCGGGGATAGGGCGTTATATTAAATCCAATAAATAATAATAATAATAATAATAATAATAATAATAATAATAATAATAATAACCACCACCACCACCACCACCACCACCATCATCATCATCATCCCACTAGTAGTCGGTGCTCTAGGAGGAATCCCAAGAAATCTTGAAAAACATCTGGAAAGCCTAAACTTGGACAGAACATCAGTCCACCTGCTGCAGAAAGCAGCACTTCTAGGAACTGCACATATTCTACGCAAATACCTCTAATATCCTAGGTCCTTGGGAAGGACTCGATATTCAGAGATTAATTCCAGACACTTGTGCTGTGTTGTTATGTGTATAACAACAACAACAACAACAACAACATATTCCAAGATGGGTCCCACTCTCTGTCGGGCTGCAATGGTTCCGTCTTCATGGCTGTGATTGCAATTACATCAATTATTAGTTTCGGGACAGAGATCCCTAACAGGCCGTGGGCAAGGTCTGTACTACGTTGCTGAAGAGGTGGGAATTATCCCACGAAACAGAACACCGGGAAACCTGTCTTGCAAGGTATTTATTTGACTGTAAAAGTGTCAAGATAGTTTTCTTCAGTGAGGGCGTCAAAGGACTATCTGCACTCCATATTATGTACTGTCTTCTTTGAGAATGTTTGTGGATCTGCTTCACACGTTACCTCGTTTTCAGTGTACGAGGGTTGTTGGAGGCACTTAGAATTAAAACTTGCCTGTGCACTTTAAATATACCGTTTTTGTCATTATTTCACGACTTTGTAGCCTGGGTTTAGTTATTTGGTCCCATCCCTGCATTTCATTTGCTTCGCAAGCTCAACCTGCTTGTCTATTTGCCTCCTTGATCGTAACCGCACACAGCAATGACTGCACTATCAGGCTGAAGGAACTATTCATTTTGCTACAAGTGCTTCCAAAATGGAACTGTTAGAACAGTGGTGGCGAACCTATGGCACGGGTGCCAGAGGTGGCACTCAAAGCCCTCTCTGTGGGCACGCACAGAGTCCCCCCCCTCCACATCTAGGCTGGCCTGGACTGCTGGGCTCGATTATTAGCGTTAAACCTAAGACCTAGTTTTGGGGAAGCAGTGTAGGTAACCCTGTTAAGCGCTGTTAAACCCCACTGATTTTCATGTGAAGAACTAAAGCACGATCCTTTACCTGGGAGTAAGCTTGGTGGCTGGGAATGGGGCTTGCTTCTGAGTAAACCCTCCACAGGTCGTGATTCACCCATTGGAAGAGTTGCATGGTTGCTTCAAAGCAAAGCCACCAACTACCACCAAGCTTACTCCCGAGTAACGCATGCCTCGGAGCCAACTGTTTTTTCTAAACTAAAACCTCAGTATTTAGTTAAATTGCTGTGTTGGCACTTTGCAATAAATAAGTGGGTTTTGGGTTGCAGTTTGGGCACTCGGTCTCGAAAAGGTTTGCCATCACTGTGTTAGAAAGTGTTGGATGTGACTATGTCTAATGTACAAAGGAACTGAGAAGAAGACCCAGCAGGGGGCGGACAAGTGGTCAGCTAGAGGGGGCCGTAAAGCTAGTGACCCCTCCATCCTTTTGGGTCACCCCTTGGCTGTCCTTAGACTGAGACTCTCAGGTCAGAAGTTAGTTGCAGAGACTCTTCCTAGCTAGCAAGATGGCAGCCTGCTCTCTCTTTCCCTCTTTACTATCCCAAATGTGGTTGCTAATAAGCATTTACCTTTTACCCTTTTCATTATTGTATTAGCTGCTTCTCTGTGAAGTAAACTCCAACAGAAAGAACAACAGTAATCTTTTAAAACTAGTAGTTTCTGGTGGGTAGCTGGTCTAGCTTGCAGTAGAAGACCTAGATTTAAGTCCAGCATCTTAAAAGTGCTTTGGGATCTCTGATTCCCAAAACCTCATTCCCCCAAACTCTGGTCGGTCTCTGATGCTACTGGATTCAAATCGAGTTCCTACGCTGTCTGCGTTGATTGCAAACACAAGCTGGGTTGCGTTAACGAACCTGTGTGTCCACCAGATGCACACAACCAAACTTGGGCCCCTTCCGCACATGCAAAATAATGTGTTTTCAAACCACTTTCACAACGGTTTGCAAGCGGATTTTGCTATTCCGCACAGCTTCAAAGAGCACTGAAAGCAGTTTGAAAGTGCATTATTCTGCATGTGCGGAATGAGCCTTAGATAACTATTCAAAACACACTCTGTTTTTAAAAAGTCCCTCAAATCTTTGCATGAAGGAATCTTGCTTACAAGTGTGAGTTTATATAAATGGGGATAACAGAGAAAAAAGCCACCTGCAACTGGCACAAGGACAAAGCCAGACCTGTGACCCAAACCCTGAATGTCTTGTTCAGACTTCGGAAATCATAAGATATGGCCTTTGTAATCATAAGAGCTAGAAACTTGTCTGCTTTAAAGAGACACTCTGGGAGATGCCAGCTGTTCGAGACACTTCCACAGAACAAAGGTTTAGCCTTGCGACACATCTGGGCAGGGGCTTAACGAGGCAGCCCTGGGCAAACTGTAGCCCTGGGCAAAACCTGAGTTGGATGCCCCCCCCCCCCCATGGGCGGCCACTCCACCCCAACCAAATTTTTTTTGCACCAGGACATTGGTGGCTGCAGGCGGTGCCTTTTTAGACATATCAGCACCATAATTTCAGCATATCGTCAGGAGACTGTCCTTATGCTACTCCCCAAGTTTTGTGAGGTTTGGCTCAAGGAGTCCAAAGTTATGGACTCCCAAAGGGGGTGCCCCATCCCCCATTGTTTCAAATGGGAGCTAATAGGAGATGGGGGCTATAGTTTTGAGGGTCCATAACTTTGGCCCCCCTGAACCAAACTGCACCAAACCTGGGGGGTATCATCAGGGCAGTCTCATGATGAGACCCTGAAAGTTTTGAGACTGTGCCTTCAGAAATGTCCCCCCCCCCCTTTAGCCTGCAACCCCCATGGACAGCAATACAGAAAACTCAATGCAGAACAAAGATTCTTGGGCAAATTTCTGGGGTGTTCCTGCAGGGGGCGCATTTTTGGATGTATCGGCACCAAAATTTCAGGGTATCATCTGGAAACTGTCCTTATGGTACCCCCAAATTTTGGTTCAGTTTGGTTTAGAGGGTCCAAAGTTATGGACCCTCAAAGGGGGTGCCCCATCCCCCATTCTTTGCTAAGGAGATGGGGGCTACCCTTTGAGGGTCCATAACTTTGGACCCCCTGCACCAAACTGCACCAAACTTGAGGGGTGCCATCATCTCCAGATGATACCCTGAAATTTTGGTGCCGCTAGCCTAAAAACTCCGCCCCCTGCAGGCCAAGAATGGAAAACCACTAAAATACCCCAAAAACAAACCCAGCATTTTGGTGCCCCCCACAAGGTGATGCCCTGGGCAGCTGCCCACCTTGCCCAATGGGCATTACGCCAGTGCATCTGGGTCTTCTTCTGCTCCAACAATGGTGTTGGAAAGGAGAAGAGCCAACACAAAACTCAGAGCCTTCAAAAGCAGAAGACAGAGGGAGATTTCCTCTATAAAATGGGGTGCTGTGTGGTTTCCGGGCTGTCTGGCCGTGTTCTAGCAGCATTCTCTCCTGACGTTTCACCTGCATCTGTGGCTGGCCTCTTCAGAGGAATGTACACAAATCTGACTATAAAAATGTACACAAATCTGACTATAAGAACCACAACATCCAGAAACCAGAGGGGTGAACATTTTCAACTTCCGTTCTGGCACTCCACCTTAAAGTCACTATTCGCCCACAGAAGAATTTAAAAGGGAGAATGCAACGGGAAATTGAAGACTTCACATACATCGGGAAGTTTAGCATCATCTCTCGGCCACGTTTTGAACCTCACATTTCTAATCTCTATGGGTGCTAATATTTTGCATTTCCCACACCACACAGATGTAAATTACTACAGCTATACATTTGTGGTTTCCTGTTGTTTATTTGTATCTTCATTCTGAACTAGATTTTACGTCTGAACTATCTAACAACAGCCAGAAGTACCTAACACCCATGCTAAATGAACCGGTTACTCTTTGTTTATACCAGCCTCTTTCTCTAACACCTCCGTGCCTTTCTCTTGTGACTGTAAAAATACAGACTGGTTGTACACCTCAGTGGATTTGGGGCAATGAACTCTGACTCACAAAAGGGCATGCCAGGATAAATATTTATCACAGAACCTTTAAGGAGCTACTGGGACTCCGGCCTTGTTTTGCTTCTCGGGACAAATATGGCGACTGCAGGAAAAAAATTGCAGGTACTTTTATAGTCATAATGGCTTAAACCTTGCTCTTAAAAGAAAAAAAAGTTGTGCTTCTCATTCACGTGTGTGTGTGTGTGTAACCCCCATGCTCAGAATGGGTTGACCCGGAAAGGGGTGGAGACTCAAAGCTGCAGAGCTCATGTAGTTTGGAGGAGACAAGGCTACCAGACTCGGACCTTGGTTGTATAAGCCCTTAACACCTTGTTAAGGTAACTGCAATATTGTTGGGAACTACTGGGAAGGTAGTTGTTTATTTTTGCTATGTTGTAAATGTTGGAGTTTATTGTTTCAGGGTTTTTTGTGGTTGTACTGGGTGAGAGTTCTCCTGGAAACCTTCATCATGTCGAATCCCGTTCACCAAGCCCTTGGAGTCTTCAGGAGCCAACCCACTTGCAAAGAAGAATTGGACTTGACACTATCAGCAGACTGTAAATATAAGGACTTGAAAATGCAACCTGAACAGGACCTTGAAGTGTGATGTTAAATCCACCCCCCCCCCCCCCCCCCCCCCCCCCCCCCCCCCCCCCCCCCCCCCCCCCCCCCCCCCCCCCCACCCCCCCCCCCCCCCCACCCCCCCCCCCCCCCCCCCCCCCCCCCCCCCCCCCCCCCCCCCCCCCGCGCCCCCCCCCCTCCCCCCCCCCCCCCCCCCCCCCCCCCCCCCCCCCCCCCCCCCCCCCCCCCACCCCCCCCCACCCCCACCCCCCCCCCCCCCCCCCCTCACCCCCTCCCACCCCCCCCTCCCCCCAACCACCCCGCGCCCCCCCCCCCCCCCCCCCCACCCCCCCCCCCCCCCACCCCCCCCCCCCCCCACCCCCCCCCCCCCCCACCCCCCCCCCCCCCCACCCCCCCCCCCCCCCACCCCCCCCCCCCCCCACCCCCCCCCCCCCCCACCCCCCCCCCCCCCCACCCCCCCCCCCCCCCACCCCCCCCCCCCCCCACCCCCCCCCCCCCCCACCCCCCCCCCCCCCCACCCCCCCCCCCCCCCACCCCCCCCCCCCCCCACCCCCCCCCCCCCCCACCCCCCCCCCCCCCCACCCCCCCCCCCCCCCACCCCCCCCCCCCCCCACCCCCCCCCCCCCCCACCCCCCCCCCCCCCCACCCCCCCCCCCCCCCACCCCCCCCCCCCCCCACCCCCCCCCCCCCCCACCCCCCCCCCCCCCCACCCCCCCCCCCCCCCACCCCCCCCCCCCCCCACCCCCCCCCCCCCCCACCCCCCCCCCCCCCCACCCCCCCCCCCCCCCACCCCCCCCCCCCCCCACCCCCCCCCCCCCCCACCCCCCCCCCCCCCCACCCCCCCCCCCCCCCACCCCCCCCCCCCCCCACCCCCCCCCCCCCCCACCCCCCCCCCCCCCCACCCCCCCCCCCCCCCACCCCCCCCCCCCCCCACCCCCCCCCCCCCCCACCCCCCCCCCCCCCCACCCCCCCCCCCCCCCACCCCCCCCCCCCCCCACCCCCCCCCCCCCCCACCCCCCCCCCCCCCCACCCCCCCCCCCCCCCACCCCCCCCCCCCCCCACCCCCCCCCCCCCCCACCCCCCCCCCCCCCCACCCCCCCCCCCCCCCACCCCCCCCCCCCCCCACCCCCCCCCCCCCCCACCCCCCCCCCCCCCCACCCCCCCCCCCCCCCACCCCCCCCCCCCCCCACCCCCCCCCCCCCCCACCCCCCCCCCCCCCCACCCCCCCCCCCCCCCACCCCCCCCCCCCCCCACCCCCCCCCCCCCCCACCCCCCCCCCCCCCCACCCCCCCCCCCCCCCACCCCCCCCCCCCCCCACCCCCCCCCCCCCCCACCCCCCCCCCCCCCCACCCCCCCCCCCCCCCACCCCCCCCCCCCCCCACCCCCCCCCCCCCCCACCCCCCCCCCCCCCCACCCCCCCCCCCCCCCACCCCCCCCCCCCCCCACCCCCCCCCCCCCCCACCCCCCCCCCCCCCCACCCCCCCCCCCCCCCACCCCCCCCCCCCCCCACCCCCCCCCCCCCCCACCCCCCCCCCCCCCCACCCCCCCCCCCCCCCACCCCCCCCCCCCCCCACCCCCCCCCCCCCCCACCCCCCCCCCCCCCCACCCCCCCCCCCCCCCACCCCCCCCCCCCCCCACCCCCCCCCCCCCCCACCCCCCCCCCCCCCCACCCCCCCCCCCCCCCACCCCCCCCCCCCCCCACCCCCCCCCCCCCCCACCCCCCCCCCCCCCCACCCCCCCCCCCCCCCACCCCCCCCCCCCCCCACCCCCCCCCCCCCCCACCCCCCCCCCCCCCCACCCCCCCCCCCCCCCACCCCCCCCCCCCCCCACCCCCCCCCCCCCCCACCCCCCCCCCCCCCCACCCCCCCCCCCCCCCACCCCCCCCCCCCCCCACCCCCCCCCCCCCCCACCCCCCCCCCCCCCCACCCCCCCCCCCCCCCACCCCCCCCCCCCCCCACCCCCCCCCCCCCCCACCCCCCCCCCCCCCCACCCCCCCCCCCCCCCACCCCCCCCCCCCCCCACCCCCCCCCCCCCCCACCCCCCCCCCCCCCCACCCCCCCCCCCCCCCACCCCCCCCCCCCCCCACCCCCCCCCCCCCCCACCCCCCCCCCCCCCCACCCCCCCCCCCCCCCACCCCCCCCCCCCCCCACCCCCCCCCCCCCCCACCCCCCCCCCCCCCCACCCCCCCCCCCCCCCACCCCCCCCCCCCCCCACCCCCCCCCCCCCCCACCCCCCCCCCCCCCCACCCCCCCCCCCCCCCACCCCCCCCCCCCCCCACCCCCCCCCCCCCCCACCCCCCCCCCCCCCCACCCCCCCCCCCCCCCACCCCCCCCCCCCCCCACCCCCCCCCCCCCCCACCCCCCCCCCCCCCCACCCCCCCCCCCCCCCACCCCCCCCCCCCCCCACCCCCCCCCCCCCCCACCCCCCCCCCCCCCCACCCCCCCCCCCCCCCACCCCCCCCCCCCCCCACCCCCCCCCCCCCCCACCCCCCCCCCCCCCCACCCCCCCCCCCCCCCACCCCCCCCCCCCCCCACCCCCCCCCCCCCCCACCCCCCCCCCCCCCCACCCCCCCCCCCCCCCACCCCCCCCCCCCCCCACCCCCCCCCCCCCCCACCCCCCCCCCCCCCCACCCCCCCCCCCCCCCACCCCCCCCCCCCCCCACCCCCCCCCCCCCCCACCCCCCCCCCCCCCCACCCCCCCCCCCCCCCACCCCCCCCCCCCCCCACCCCCCCCCCCCCCCACCCCCCCCCCCCCCCACCCCCCCCCCCCCCCACCCCCCCCCCCCCCCACCCCCCCCCCCCCCCACCCCCCCCCCCCCCCACCCCCCCCCCCCCCCACCCCCCCCCCCCCCCACCCCCCCCCCCCCCCACCCCCCCCCCCCCCCACCCCCCCCCCCCCCCACCCCCCCCCCCCCCCACCCCCCCCCCCCCCCACCCCCCCCCCCCCCCACCCCCCCCCCCCCCCACCCCCCCCCCCCCCCACCCCCCCCCCCCCCCACCCCCCCCCCCCCCCACCCCCCCCCCCCCCCACCCCCCCCCCCCCCCACCCCCCCCCCCCCCCACCCCCCCCCCCCCCCACCCCCCCCCCCCCCCACCCCCCCCCCCCCCCACCCCCCCCCCCCCCCACCCCCCCCCCCCCCCACCCCCCCCCCCCCCCACCCCCCCCCCCCCCCACCCCCCCCCCCCCCCACCCCCCCCCCCCCCCACCCCCCCCCCCCCCCACCCCCCCCCCCCCCCACCCCCCCCCCCCCCCACCCCCCCCCCCCCCCACCCCCCCCCCCCCCCACCCCCCCCCCCCCCCACCCCCCCCCCCCCCCACCCCCCCCCCCCCCCACCCCCCCCCCCCCCCACCCCCCCCCCCCCCCACCCCCCCCCCCCCCCACCCCCCCCCCCCCCCACCCCCCCCCCCCCCCACCCCCCCCCCCCCCCACCCCCCCCCCCCCCCACCCCCCCCCCCCCCCACCCCCCCCCCCCCCCACCCCCCCCCCCCCCCACCCCCCCCCCCCCCCACCCCCCCCCCCCCCCACCCCCCCCCCCCCCCACCCCCCCCCCCCCCCACCCCCCCCCCCCCCCACCCCCCCCCCCCCCCACCCCCCCCCCCCCCCACCCCCCCCCCCCCCCACCCCCCCCCCCCCCCACCCCCCCCCCCCCCCACCCCCCCCCCCCCCCACCCCCCCCCCCCCCCACCCCCCCCCCCCCCCACCCCCCCCCCCCCCCACCCCCCCCCCCCCCCACCCCCCCCCCCCCCCACCCCCCCCCCCCCCCACCCCCCCCCCCCCCCACCCCCCCCCCCCCCCACCCCCCCCCCCCCCCACCCCCCCCCCCCCCCACCCCCCCCCCCCCCCACCCCCCCCCCCCCCCACCCCCCCCCCCCCCCACCCCCCCCCCCCCCCACCCCCCCCCCCCCCCACCCCCCCCCCCCCCCACCCCCCCCCCCCCCCACCCCCCCCCCCCCCCACCCCCCCCCCCCCCCACCCCCCCCCCCCCCCACCCCCCCCCCCCCCCACCCCCCCCCCCCCCCACCCCCCCCCCCCCCCACCCCCCCCCCCCCCCACCCCCCCCCCCCCCCACCCCCCCCCCCCCCCACCCCCCCCCCCCCCCACCCCCCCCCCCCCCCACCCCCCCCCCCCCCCACCCCCCCCCCCCCCCACCCCCCCCCCCCCCCACCCCCCCCCCCCCCCACCCCCCCCCCCCCCCACCCCCCCCCCCCCCCACCCCCCCCCCCCCCCACCCCCCCCCCCCCCCACCCCCCCCCCCCCCCACCCCCCCCCCCCCCCACCCCCCCCCCCCCCCACCCCCCCCCCCCCCCACCCCCCCCCCCCCCCACCCCCCCCCCCCCCCACCCCCCCCCCCCCCCACCCCCCCCCCCCCCCACCCCCCCCCCCCCCCACCCCCCCCCCCCCCCACCCCCCCCCCCCCCCACCCCCCCCCCCCCCCACCCCCCCCCCCCCCCACCCCCCCCCCCCCCCACCCCCCCCCCCCCCCACCCCCCCCCCCCCCCACCCCCCCCCCCCCCCACCCCCCCCCCCCCCCACCCCCCCCCCCCCCCACCCCCCCCCCCCCCCACCCCCCCCCCCCCCCACCCCCCCCCCCCCCCACCCCCCCCCCCCCCCACCCCCCCCCCCCCCCACCCCCCCCCCCCCCCACCCCCCCCCCCCCCCACCCCCCCCCCCCCCCACCCCCCCCCCCCCCCACCCCCCCCCCCCCCCACCCCCCCCCCCCCCCACCCCCCCCCCCCCCCACCCCCCCCCCCCCCCACCCCCCCCCCCCCCCACCCCCCCCCCCCCCCACCCCCCCCCCCCCCCACCCCCCCCCCCCCCCACCCCCCCCCCCCCCCACCCCCCCCCCCCCCCACCCCCCCCCCCCCCCACCCCCCCCCCCCCCCACCCCCCCCCCCCCCCACCCCCCCCCCCCCCCACCCCCCCCCCCCCCCACCCCCCCCCCCCCCCACCCCCCCCCCCCCCCACCCCCCCCCCCCCCCACCCCCCCCCCCCCCCACCCCCCCCCCCCCCCACCCCCCCCCCCCCCCACCCCAGCTGATGGGAATTGTAGGCCAATTGGCCATGCTGGCAGTGGCTGATGGGAATTGTAGGCCAATTGGCCATGCTGGCAGTGGCTGATGGGAATTGTAGGCCAATTGGCCATGCTGGCAGTGGCTGATGGGAATTGTAGTCCAATTGGCCATGCTGGCAGTGGCTGATGGGAATTGTAGTCCATGGACATCTGGAGAGCTGCAGGTTGCAGACCCCTCTAGCCCAGGGGTGGCGAACCTTTGGCACTCCAGATGTTATGGACTACAATTCCAAGCTGACAGGGGCTGATGGGAATTGTAGTCCATAACATCTGGAGTGCCAAAGGTTCACCACCACGGCTCTAGCCCATAATTCTCTATACGTTTTATAACTGAGAAAAACTTATTGCTATGTATATTACTTTTTTAAAAATCCAAAATAGGAGAATGTTCAAAGATGGAGGGATACTACATGGCCTGGGATTATTGGCCTTCACGACAAACATCTGGCAGCCTGGCATTTTCACCTCTGCTTGCTCCTTTCCTAAAAGTTTACGAGCCGGCGCCTCCAGTTTTCCACAGCCGTTTGCACAAGTGGTCCGACCGCATTTCTGGAATGAATCACTTGCGAATGACATTCATGTGCGATGCGGAGCGAGAGAGAGCGATTTCAAAAACCAAACGGGCATGTTCGGCATTTGAAGGACAAACACGGGAACCGCACAGGGAGATTTTTCGCTGTGACTTGGGAAAAACAACCGCTAAGAGCGGGCTCACCCTTTCCACCATGCTAATATCCCTCACGTGGGCATGTACACATTCAACCGGAGGGAAAGCTCATTGCGGCGCCCACAATTGTGCATGGCGCCTTTTGCTGCCAGTCTGGCAATTTCGGCAGTCGCCACCAGGTTCTCAGAAAAAAAGAGTTGGAAGGTTTTGGATTTATATCCCGCCTTTCTCTCCTGTAAGGAGACTCAAGGTGGCTGACAAGCTCCTTTCCCTTCCTCTCCCCACAACAGACACTTTGTGAGGCAGGTGGGGCTGAGAGCGTTCTGAGAGAACTGGGACTGGCCCAGGGTCACCCAGAAGGAATGTAGGAGTGCGGAAACAAAACCTGGTTCAAACCAGATAAGAGTCTGCCACTTATGTGGAGGAGTGGGGAATCAAACCCAGTTCTCCAGATTAAAGTCTACCTGCTCTTAACCACTACACTACGCAGTCTCTCACACCACTCTGGAAGAGCCATGATCTGAACACTTCACCTGTGCAAAGAGTCTTGGCTCTGTATTATCGAAGGCTTCCACAGCTGGAATCACTGGGGTGTTGTGAGTTTTCCAGGTTGTGCGGCCGTGAACCTCTGAAGATGCCAGCCACAGATGCAGGCGGAGCGTCAGGAGAAAAGGCTACTGGAACACGGCCATACAACCCGGAAAACCCACAATACCCCAGTCTGGGCCCTTTCCCAAGGTGCCCCTTTTGCCAAAGAATGAAAAAAGAAGAGATCACCAATCACCTTCACGATTCCCCGTGTGAAGGAATGTGCCTCTCCGGCAGTCATTTGCTCGCCACACATGTGGAGGAGTCTCTCCTTGAAGAAGAAGAAGAAGAAGAAGAAGAAGAAGAAGAAGAAGAAGAAGAGTTTGGATTTATATCCCCCTTCCTCTCCTGTGGGAGACTCAAAGGGGCTGACAATCTCCTTGCCCTTCCCCCCTCACAACAAACACCCTGTGAGGTGGGTGGGGCTGAGAGGGCTCCGAGAAGCTGTGACTAGCCCAAGGTCACCCAGCTGGTGTGGGTGGGAGTGCACAGGCTAAACTGAATTCCCCAGATAAACCTCCACAGCTCAGGTGGCGGAGCGGGGAATCAAACCCGGTTCCTCCAGATTAGATACACGAGCTCTTAACCTCCTATGCCACTGCTGCTCCTTACTTACAGCAGCGCAGCTCCCTACACGCCATCGGGGGCCTGGGAGTTCGGCCTGGGCAGGGAGCACCAACTTCCAGGCCTCTAGCGATGTGTAGGGAGCCAGGCTGCCGTAAATGGGGCTGGGCACTGGGGGGCACTGGGGGGCAGAAAATGGCCCCGGGCGCCATTTTCTGCCAGCATGCCCCTGTCTTGGAAAGATATGCAAAGCCTGAGGAAAGGGGCAACCTCTCTCCCCGCCCGCTATTGAAAGTGGAATGGAAGGAAACTGAAAGCACTTTCTGACCCCTTGCAGTGTTGAGTAAATGAGACTTTTTAGGGGTGAGCTTCCCTGATGGATCTTTGACTGAGTCCAGTCATGCATCCATGACCTGGCATATGTGGGGTGGATTGTGCCATCATGCCCAGGGACAACGCAATATCTGTAAAAAAATATGGACAAGTGTGCTGCTTCAGACATGGAGTCTTGTGAATTCTGCCGCCCTCTCCCATTAAGGTAAGAGTTCAACCAGAGGTGGGATCCAGCAGGTTCTCACAGGTTCCCGAGAGTAGGTTACTCATTATTTGTGTGTGCCGAGAGGGGGTTACTAATGGGTGATTTTGCCACATGATTTTTGCCTTAGTTACGCCCCTCCTCTCAGCAGTAGCGCGCAGAACTTGAAGCAGTCTAGCAGGAGGTGCACCGGTGTGCGTGGCAGCCTGCACCTGCGTGCATTCGTTTCCCCACCCAAGGACCAGCGCAGTGGCTGCGTCCTTGCCACAGCCCTTTCCCAGCAATGCCCTGCCCCCGGAATGCCTGGCCACGCCCCTGTCATGCCCCACCCAGCCCCATTGGCGCTACGCCAGTTTGAATCCTATCACCATGGGAACCTGTTACTAAAATTTTTGGATCCCACCACTGAGTTCAACTCTACCAGCTGGGCCAGCCCTGCAGGAGAAACATTTACCTCCTTGGATCCAGCGAGTGCACAGCGATGATCTTCTCAAAATTTGCGACAAATGTTTCCAGCCATTGCTGCAGGTACGCCAAGTCTTTCTGGAAAAGGAAGAAATGAGAAGACGGTCAGAACGCGAAATCTCACCCAGCAGCAAGCCAGCTCACCCATTAATTCATACAAGAAGGAGAGTTTGGATTTATACCGAAACTCCTTCCCTTCCTCTCCCCACAACAGACACCATGTGAGGCAGGTGGGGCTGAGAGAGTTCTGAAAGAACTGTGACTGGCCCAAGGTCACCCCGCAGACGTCATGCAGAGGAGTGCAGAATTGAGCCCAGTTCCCCAGATAAGAGTCCGCCGCTCATGTGAAGGAGTGGGGAATCGAACTCAGTTCTCCAGATCATAGTCCACCACTCTTGACCACTACACCATGCGGGCTCTCGGAAGCAACTTGACGTCACTGAACACACAAAAGGGACAACGAGCTGAACATGTGTCAGAAGCATGTTGGTGGGACATGGGTGCGCAAGTTTTATTTTAGAGGTCAGCTTGGATAACACTCGGCAGCCTTCCCCTCTCCCCTCCCCAAACCAGGACTCTTTGCTGGCTCCAGAGATGTTCTCAGACTCAAACACCCTCAACTCTGTGCAAATCCGCAAACAAATAATTGTTTCTTTTTTTGTTCCGTGTGTGTGTGTGTGTGTGTGTGTGTGTGTGTGTGTGTGTGTGTGTGAGAGAGAGAGAGAGAGAGAGAGAGAGAGAGAGAGAGAGAGAGAGAGAGAGAGAGACATGCCTGAAGAGTCAAATCAGGCATTTTCTGAATTTTCGGCATTCGAATTTTCAAATTCAATCATTTTCGAATTTTCGACATGCCGAGTTCAAGTTTCGTCACTACCAAGTTCCCTAGGGCTGTTGCCACTCTTTAAGAGTCTTCTCAGAAAGAGCCAGGATACAGGATTCTCGGCCTCCCCCTTCCCACCTGAGCCCCCTCCCCACAAACATTACTCTTAAATGTCAAGGGAATCTCCAAGCGTTACCAGGGAAGCATCAGAAGTGGAGGGGGAAATACCGGGCAGCCTGCTTCTTGGGAGGACAGAAGTACTTTCCTGCCTGTAACTCCTGGATGGCAGCCCAGATTTATTATTCAAAACATTTTTATCCTTCTCTGCACAAATGAGGCTGACAGATATCTGGCAGAGAGGTTTCAAACAGGAGGCGGGCCAAGGGCATTCTGTAATTCTGCTACGAGTGCTTCCACACAGAGACAATTCTGTGGGGCTCTCACGGGCACTGCAAAAGCAGCGGCAGACGTTCAAAGAAACAACAGCCATGTACAGTACCATTTCCCCCTATACTGTCTCCACCACAGGACTAATTTTTTTTAAAATCTAGAATCACAAGATCCCTATAACTGCACAACATTACAACAGACTTCCCTCTGTGATACACCTCTGAAGATGCCGGCCACAGATGCCGGCGAAACGTTAGGAACAAGATCCACCAGACCATGGCCACACAGCCCGGAAAACCCACCACAACCAGTTGAATCTGGCTGTGAAAGCCTTCGACCAAACAGTACAGCAGTCTATTGCAACAACAGCAACAACAATATATTAAGTTTCCAGCCTTCGTAGATGCAGAGTTATAAGGGGAAATGTGCAGCCTATATGTTTCCCCTTATAACTGCGCTATCATAAGGACTAGAGAAGGGGTCTGCAACCTGTGGCTCTCCAGATGTTCATGGACTACAAATCCCATCAGCCCAATTGGCCATGCTGGCAGGGGCTGATGGGAATTGTAATCCATGAACATCTGGAGAGCCACAGGTTGCAGACCCCTGGACTAGAGCATTACCTTTTTAAAAAGGAGAGCCAGAAGCAAGCACATTATTGCAACAGACTGTCATGCTGGTATAACATCATAGGGATGTCTCAATATCCCATTTTATTTTTTTACAAAGTTCTTGGGGTGAGAGAATGGTAGTTGTGGGAGTTGAGAAAAGGAAAACAACGTAGATGTGGCAGGGCTACAAAAAGGGACATTTCTCTAGCCATATGGTAATCAAAAGCACTTTGGCTGCAGTCCCCCCCCCCCCCCCCCCCCATGACTGTACTAAACTAGGTAAGGAAAAGGTCACAACAAAACAGGGGAACTCGGAAGCAGGACGAATGGAGGGCAACGCAACATGGATCCTCCAGAAAACAGCAGTGGCGTAAGGAAGCCAAGAAGGAGCTAAACATCTGTGTGGAAGCACACTGGATTATGTATCGGTTGTTGAAATATCCTCTCCCCCTTTTAAGTAAACAATTCTGGCCGGGCCCTCAGAGGGGATAACAGGGATGGCATCAACAGTCTGACTTTATAAAAGGCTGCTATGGGATGTTAAAAGGTCGGTCAAACTTCGAGCAATTAAGCAGGGTGGATAAAATTCAATAAAAGAATAAAAAATTGGATTTTAAAAATTTAAATGAGATTTTTTAATTAAAAGGCCTCTTGATGGAAAAAAACATTAAATAGTTTTCTATTTAGTCCAAAGTCTATTTAGTCCATAGTCTATTTAGTCCATTATAGTCCAAAGGTTATTCATCATGAAAAAAGAAGAAGAAGAAGAAGAAGAAGAAGAAGAAGAAGAAGAAGAAGAAGAGGAGGAGGAGGAGGAGGAGGAGGAGTTTGGATTTATATCCCCCCTTTCTCTCCTGCAGGAGACTCAAAGGGGCTTACAATCTCCTTGCCCTTCCCCCCTCACAACAAACACCCTGTGAGGTGAGTGGGGCTGAGAGAGCTCAGAAGAACTGTGACTAGCCCAAGGTCACCCAGCTGGTGTGTGTGGGAGTGCACAGGCTAATCTGAATTCCCCAGATAAGCCTCCACGGCTCAGGTGGCAGAGCTGGGAATCAAACCCGGTTCCTCCAGATCAGAGTGCACCTGCTCTTAGCCACTGCTCTTAGCCACTATGCCACTGCTGCTTAGCCACTACGCCACTTCTGTTCTTGAGAAATAAGGCAGCAGGTCATAAAAGAGACCAAGTCTGGGAATATTTTAATGAAGTCCCTCTACCTACATAGGGTCAAGCAGGCATGATTTCAAAAATGAAACCTTCATCTTGTTGAAAATATTAAGATTACACCAGCAAGAATGAGTCTTTCTTCAGAAAACCACAATGGAAATAAAGTCTTGCTGACAAGTGATTTAAATTGTGATTTAAGTCAATTTGATTTAAATCAAATCCACCCTGCAGCAAAGTGAGCAAGCAAGCACACTTTGATGCCTGGCAGAACTCTCCAAGACCAAGACCAAGACCAAGGGAAGCCTGCAACAACAGCAGAGGTGGGATCCAGCAGGTTCTCACAGGTTCCCGAGAGTAGGTGACTAATTATTTGTGTGTGCCGAGAGTGGGTTACTAACTGAAGAAGAAGAAGAAGAAGAGTTTGGATTTATATCCCCCCTTTCTCTCCTGCAGGAGACTCAAAGGGGCTTACAATCTCCTTGCCCTTCCCCTGTCACAACAAACACCCTGTGAGGTGGGTGGGGCTGAGAGAGCTCCGAAGAACTGTGACTAGCCCAAGGTCACCCAGCTGGCGTGTGTGGGAGTGTACAGGCTAATCTGAATTCCCCAGATAAGCCTCCACAGCTCAGTGATTTTGGTGATTTTGCCACGTGATTTTGCCACGTGATTTTTGCCTTAGTTACGCCCCTCTTCTCAGCAGTAGCGCGCAGAACTTGAAGCAGTCTAGCAGGAGGTGCACCGGCGTGTGTGGCAGCCTGCGCCTGCGTGCATTCGTTTCCCGCCCAAGGACCGGCGCAGCGGCTGCGTCCTTGCCACAACCCCGCCCAGGAATGCCCCGCCCCCGGAATGCCCGCCCACGCCCCCGTCGTGCCAAGCCCAGCCCCATTGGCGCTACGCCACAGTTTGAATCCCACCACCATGGGAACCTGTTACTAACATTTTTGGATCCCAACACTGAACAACAGTGTACTTTGCTTGCACAATTTGCAGAGCTTGGGTGGCCAGAAAGTATCTCGGGGGTCTCTTGACCAGTTTCTCACTAACTCCAAAGGGCTTGTTGGCGTCTGCGATTCTTTCTAGAATCCCCAAACAAGGAAGCTTCAATCCTGATCCAGAAGGCACTTCTGTTCTGGAGAAACACCCAGGAACAGGTATGTCTCATGTGCACTCTTGAATATCCGTCAAGAAACCACAGAGAACTGAGCTCAGAAGAAAACACCCGCCATGAAATTGCACGCAGACTGTGGGTTTTTTATTTATAGTAAAGAATGTCAAATCTTCCCTTCACATTTTCCCCTTTGTGAAAGCCCAGTTGGCAACATCCTTGAATAGCACAGGTCGAAGAAAGAAGAAGGTGGATTAGATGACACACCATCTCCCTCCCACTTCCATGATTCAGCTAAAACGATAAGGGAAGTCTGTCAAGCAAAAATCCCAACTCGTTTAACCCCAGCTACCAAGGACACAAGGCCAAGCCAAAAGGTGTGGCGTTATTTCTGAATGAATCACACACTGGGTAAACCTCGGGTATATGTTCCGCCCTACAGAATAATTAAGAACATAAGAACAAGCCAGCTGGATCAGACCAGAGTCCATCTAGTCCAGCACTCTGCAACTCGCAGTGGCCCACCAGGTGCCTTTGGGAGCTCACGTGCAGGAGGTGAAAGCAATGGCCTTAAGAACATAAGAAAGAGCCTTGCTGGATCAGACCAGAGTCCATCTAGTCCAGCACTCTGCTACTCGCAGTGGCCCACCAGGTGCCTTTGGGAGCTCACGTGCAGGAGGTGAAAGCAAGGGCCTTCTGCTGCTCCCGAGCACCTGGACTGTTAAGGCATTTGCAATCTGAGATCAAGGAGGATCAAGATTGGTAGCCACAGATCGACTTCTCCTCCATAAATCTGTCCAAGCCCCTTTTAAAGCTATCCAGGTGAGTGGCCATCACCACCTCCTGTGGCAGCATCTTCCAAACACCAATCGCACGTTGCGTGAAGAAGTGTTTCCTTTGATTAGTCCTAATTCTTCCCCCCCAGCATTTTCAATGGATGCCCCCTGGTATAATTACATACATTATACATAAACCTATAAATCCAAACCGGAAACCACCACCACCCCCCCCCCCCTATCAATATAGGATTTTGGGGGTGTTTTTAATCTGAAAAAAAGGCAATAAAAAGGAGCTAAAACATCAAATCCCACAAAATGCCTAACCCAGCCAGGCCGAGTCTGCAATTTGACACTGGGCTTGGCCTGGCTGGGCCAAGTGTTCACCTGTGCACCTGCCTCTGAGATACACCTGGAGTCCAAAGGCAGGTGCGTATTTTGGGTTCAGGTTTAATATTTTCAAAATTTCTGGGTCTATTAAACTTGAACCATAAAGATACTGGGGGGGGAAAGGTGGCCACCCTTAAGAAGAACTATCGGCTCATGTGGCAGACTATCACTAGTCATGGGAACTCTGTAGCAAGTTCAATAAACTATTACCTGTATTCAACAATACTGCCGCTAGGGACCAGATTATATGGAAACTTTATGTACTGGGATTGCTCCAAGAAACACCATTTCATACCTCAGAAATGTACAGATGAAATACAGACAGTCCACCCCACCCCCCCACCCCACATCGTGGGGGTTAGGAGCAGGGTGGTCACCCCATGTGCAACAAGGCATAACATTTGCAAAAGATCCCCCACAGCGGTGCTTCAGCCAAACTAACCCCACAGCGGGCCCCTCGCTGCCCTTGGGGGAGGGAAGAAGGTCAGGGAAAGAGCGCACCATTGGAAATCCCATATCACAGAATCATAGAGTTGGAAGAGACCCCCAAAGGCCACCCAGTCCAACCCTCTGCCATGCAGGAACACACACGGATGGCCACCCAGCCTCTCTTTAAAAATCTCCAGAGATGGAGACTCCACCGCACTCCGAGGTCGTGCATTCCACTGGCAGAGCTGGGAATCAAACCCGGTTCCTCCAGATCAGTGCTCTTAGCCACTATGCCCCTGCTGCTCCCTTGCACCATTGGGATTTTTTGCAGGGGTGGCAGCTGCAGGTGCAACTTTCCACCTGCAATCTCAAAAACTGGAATGTGAGAAGTTGTGATGTGGGAGGGAGGACTATATATTGCTAAATTTACAGTCTCGTTTTCAACAGATACCCCTAAATAGTTCACAGCAATACACAATGCCACACAGGAAAATATATATCCAAAAATTCATTGCCATGTGCAAGTATCCTAATTCCAGAAAGCAATACACAGGGGGGGAAAAGTTTACTTATGAAGGCATCTTGGCGTCTTGGAAGCTTCTGCCCTGAAAATCTGGCAAAGGGAGTTTGATCAGAGGCAGAGCTTCCATGAAGACATATGGGGACTTTTGCCCTGGATGCAGAGGTGGGATCCAGCAGGTTCTCACAGGTTCCCGAGAGTAGGTTACTCATTATTTATGTGTGCCGAGAGGGGGTTACTAATCGGTGGGTTTGCCACGTGATTTTTGCCTTAGTTACGCCCCTCCTCCACTCCTCAGCAGTAGCGCGCAGAACTTGAAGCAGTCTAGCAGGAGGTGCACTGGCATGCGTGGCAGCCTGCACCTGCGTGCATTCGTTTCCCGCCCAAGGACTGGTGCAGCGGCTGTGTCCTTGCCACAGCCCCACCCAGGAATGCCCGGCCATGCCCGCATTGTGCCCCGCCCAGCCCCATTGGCGCTACGCCACAATTTGAATCCCACCATCATGGGAACCTGTTACTAAAATGTTTGGATCCCACCACTGCCTGGGTGGGCCTCCATTCGGTCATGTGGAGGGCGGAAAATTGCCCCAACACCCCTCCTCCTTCCCCCCTTGGCCGGCCTGGCCCGGCCCTGCCAGGCTGCTCCTTCAAGAAGCGGTCTGGCGGGGCTGCCACAAGGAGCCCCTCGGCTCTGCCCCGCCAGGCTGCCCGGGACTGCTGCTGCCTAAGGTACGTGGGGTGTGGGAGGGAGGGAGGCACAGGGGCGGGGAGGTGTCCAGAGCAGGTGTTGCCCTGGGAGCCATTTTCCCTTGCTATGCCTCTGAGTTTGACTCTTGGAATGCTGCCCTCCCCCCAAAGGCTGAGGGCAGTGCAAAGCAAAATATATATCAATAACATAACACATAATAGCAGTATCAAACAGTATTTCAAGTAACAAATATTGATAATCAAACCACCATCGATATAACATCATGACATTACATAGCAACAATTTAATAACATCAGCACGACAAGCTAGTTCACAATCTAAATGGCAACCATAAACATAATGCCATAATATCATAATCACAAAAACCATGGGTAGAAGATCTTAGCAGCACCGTAACATTACGGTGTTGAAAGCTAAACCCCCGAAAATCTGGCAAAGAGAGCTCAGGCTCTCAAAAGGAGCAGCAGTGGCGTAGGAGGGTAAGAGCTCGTGTATCTAATCTGGAGGAACCGGGTTTGATTCCCAGCTCTGCCGCCTGAGCTGTGGAGGCTTATCTGGGGAATTCAGATTAGCCTGTGCACTCCCACACACGCCAGCTGGGTGACCTTGGGCTAGTCACAGCTTCTCGGAGCTCTCTCAGCCCCACCCACCTCACAGGGTGTTTGTTGTGAGGGGGGAAGGGCCAGGAGATTGTCAGCCCCTTTGAGACTCCTGCAGGAGAGAAAGGGGGGATATAAATCCAAACTCTTCTTCTTCTCTTCTTATGCCCCAAAAATCTGGGCATTAAAGCCGAGCTTGGACTTTTGAAAACTCCCAATTTTTGGCGAAGGGAATTAGGACTCTCAAATCCTGTGGCCTGAAAATATTGCAAAAGGAGCTCGGGAGTCTCGAAAGCGGATGCCCTGAAAATCTGGCAATGATGTCTCAGAGTCCCAAAAGTTATGCCCTGAAAACCTTGTTGGTGTCTAAGATCCTACGAGGCTCGAAGCCAGCTCTTCTACTGGAGGCCAACAAGGTGACCCTCCAAAACAGCCAGACTGAGGATTCAAGCCACAAGCGCTTCCGGTAGTAAATCCAGCCCGCATAGAGCAACCCTCTGGTCTGTGGAGCTGGACCAGGTGACCTTGGGGTTGTTTACAGACGGGCTGCCCTGCGAAATCAAGTCCCAATGCTAATCTCTGTTGGCAAACATTAGGGGATGGGTCTGGAACCCAGAACCACTCCCCCTCTGTTGACAGCTGACATTCAAACACGATAAGCCAAAAGATGACTCCTTTCTTCAAACTCCGTCGCCCCCCCAAAGATATACCGACTCGCTTGTTTGGAGAAAAATACGTGTGTGTGTGTGTGTGTGCGTGGTGTAGTGGTTAAGAGCAGGTGGATTCTAATCTGGAGAACCAGGTTTGATTCCCCACTCCTCCACCTGAGTGGCAGAGGCTTATCTGGTGAACCAGATGCGTTTCCGCACTCCTACGTTCCTGCTGGGTGACCTTGGGCTAGACGCAGTTCTCTCAGAACTCTCTCAGCCCCACCTGTCTCACAAGGTGTCTGTTGTGGAGAGAGGAAGGGAAAGGAGCTTGTAAGCCACCTTGAGTCTCCTTACAGGAGAGAAAGGTGGGGTATAAATCCAAACTCCTCTTCTTTTTTTGTGTGGCTGTACCATATTTTGAAGTTGGATTGTGAACAAATTTATTGATCAGCTTCCGCTCCCTGTTGTTGACTGCCAGGATCCAGGTTAACACACCTCAGAGCTTGGCCAGTCGGCAGGGGTCGCGGAAAACGCATTTTGCATCATCCAACGAGTTAGAGATTGAAAGGAGGAACCAGGCTCAGAGGCAGAGAACCCACTCTGAGATTCGAAGAAGAAGGGTCAGGGCCAGGGGCGTACCGCCCAGGGGGACATATGGGGTCAAATGCCACTAGGCTGCAGCCATTTAGTCACGTGGGGCGCGGACAATCTCCCCCCGCGTCCCTCCTCCTTCCCCTCAGGTCCATACACTGACTTCAAGACCTGGTGCAAAAAAGTTGTTTGGTCGTGGTGGGGGAGGGCGGCTGCCCATACAGGGGTGGTGTCGGAAAGATTTCGCACCGGGCTACATTTTCCCTCGACACACCTCTGGTCAGGGCAGAGGAGCAGCCTCAGGGGGGCAAAATGCCCCAGCCTTCTGCCCCCAGTTATTTTCTCCAGGGCAGAGGTCTGCAACCTGCGGCTCTCCAGATGCTCATGGACTACAGATCCCATCAGCCCCTGCTAGCATGGCCAATTGGCCGTGCTGGCAGGGGCTGATGGGATTTGCAGTCCATGACCATCTGGAGAGCCGCAGGTTGCAGACTCCTGCTCCAGGGGAACTGATCTCTAATCTGGAGGTGAACTGCAGTTCTTGGGAGTTCTTCACATCCCGCCAAAAAATTGGCAACCTTAGTCGATTCCCCACGTACCATCTGCTGCGCGCTACTCTCGCCAAGTAGCGCGGGGTCCCGCGGCACTCCCCACTACAGGGGCGGCGACAACGCAGCCATCCCGACGCTGCCGCTCTGGCGCCCCCTCAGCGCGCGTCATTCCTGGTGCTCCTCAAAACGGCGCCTTTTGATGACCTCGCGCAGAGCGCGGGGTCGTGGGGAAGCCTGGGAGTGCGCCAGAAATGACGTGCGCTGAGAGTAGCGCGCAGCAAGGGTGGTCGATGGTAAGTGGGGAAACGACCCTTGTCTCTAGCCACGCACCTGCACTAGCAGCCGAGGGATTTAGCAATTGTGCTAGCCACCCAGTCACGGGTGCAAAATATGGTCTCTCCAGCAAGGTCGAACGACACCTGTAGGAATGGCAAGTTTCCTTCCTCAGCTGGGGGAAAAAACAACCTGTCCCCCGTTGCCATCCACGGGGTGAAGGGGGAACACGCACAGCGTTCTTTCGGTAACAAAGCAAAGATAAACATCCCTCTCCAAAAAGAGACAGAGAAAGGAGTTTCTATTTTGTCCGCCCGTTTCCTTTTTCTGCAGCGCCTCGGCTCACCAAGTGCGCAGAGGCGCATCCAGGCGCGACCAGGCTGTGCCCAGACAGCAGCCACCCGAAAGGAACCCGGCGGATATTACCTGGCAGGGCAGGGCGAGAGACTTCGGCCAGCCACCTTGAGCCTCCATGGCCAGGGGACAGGAAAAGCTCTACAGAGACGTGGGGTCCATGTAGTCTGCACCAAGACGAGGAGGAGGAGGAGGAGAAAAGGCACCTCGCAGGATCCGGCCGCCCTGGCAGAGGAGGAGGGGGAAGGGGGGGATGCAGGAACCCGGAGAAAGCGGCCCAAACGAGAACGTGACTTTTCACAGAACGGGGCTGCTTGTGTAAAAGGAGAGCCAGGAAACGCTCAGTCACTATAACCGACAACACTTCCTTTCGCGCTGCAAGAGAAATACCGCAAGAACACACTGTCTCTACGAGGCCGTCGCAGCCGCTGCGGCCCCTGTGCCGAACACGACCGTGCAATCCACGGCAAGGGCGGCGCTCACAACTGCTGGGGTCCAAAATGAGACAGGAGCGTAGTGTAGTGGTTAGAGGGCCAGGCCAGGATTGGACTATTGGCATTTTGCAGTCCGCCCCAGCCCCAAGCAGCTGTTAGAGGTCGCAGAGGGCCACAGTGGAAAGCCTGCTTATTTTGGGACCCTGCTTCTTTCGGATGTCTCGTTCTGTGGCTGCGTGACTGAGTCACAGATCCGCAGAATACGCACAACACCCACACAACGTGTAATCCCAGACTTTTGAGTGCTTGGTGTTCTTGAAGATTGAGGGGACAGCTCTCTGTGCATGCTCAGTCACTGTTGCGTTATGTCCCAGCACTGATTAGACATAGACAAGCCTTTATTGGCATTCCAAAATACAATAAAACAATTGTCCATAAAAGACAGATAGATACAGCAGCCATTCAGAGTCTTATCAATAGTTTAGTCCAAATGGACTCATCAAAAGTGCCATTCCTATACACCTCTCCACAGACCTGATTGAAAACCCACCAACAGAGCCCAGGCATCACAACCGCATAAAGTATCAACACTCCACTATAAAACACAGAGTTTGTTAGAGTGGCACCTAACACAGAACAAGGGATGGGGGCGAGGAAATGGGCAAACAATTGATTTGACTCCCATAGGTTGTCACAGACTTCAGTTGTCACTCACTCCATCTAGCAATCAATAACAAAACTACGACATCCCTCAATGAATCACCCAGCACTGATTAGCTCACAGCATGACAGACAGTATGGCGTAGTGCATAGGTGTCAAACTCGAGGCCCATCATCCCCTGCCAACTGTAGTCCATAACATCTGGAGGGCCACGAGTTTGACACCTATGGCGTAGTGGTTAGAGAAGATCTGGGTTCGAAACCTGTTGCAGACGCAGAACGAGACCTGAGGAAGTGGTGGGAACCCACCCAGAGGCCCAAACTAGGCAGAAATCCCAACGTAGCATTCCCAGGGCAGGTGGATTGGGAAGTGGAAATGGCCTTGGAGCAAGCCACAGCAGTGGCGTAGCTACCACGGGAAGAGGGGGGGAATGCCCTGGGTGGGCAGCTGTTTGGTCAACCCTAACCCTAACCCTAACCCTAACCCTAACCCTAACCCTCTCCGAAGAACTGAGAAGAAGAATGTCAGCTACAGGCCCTGGCCCGCCTCTCTTAAACTGATGGCAGTTGTTGAGCTGATGCCAACCATCACTGCTGCTGAGCCAAGTTGCTGGGAGCTGCTGGGAGATCTCCAGCCGCCACCTACAGCAGTCATGGTTACGTATCAGCCCAATCTTCCATTCCGAAAAGAAAAACAACCCTGCGGTGCAGGACTTTTAGCAATGGGAGTGTTGTCGAGTAGCAACGTTGAGGGTTTTTTTTTCAGGGGAGGGGAGGAGAACCAAACGCAGGAAATGCAGCCTTGACATGTAACAGGAGATGACGATCCGCAACTCCTTGCCGGGCATTTGGCAATCCCTCTAGAGCTGCAATCTCCGCCCCCCCCCTCCCTAGATTGGGCAAGCGTGATCAAAGGAGAGGCTTACTAGACGAGGAGGAGGAGGAGGGGCCGGCCAGGTCTTGGCTTGCCGGCACCTTGCAGAAGGGAAGGAGAATCAGAGAGCAACCAATTTGGGGTCCTCACCTCCTTGGAGCGTGACAGCAAAGGCGGAGCTCGAGTTGCCACCTTACAGGTGCGGCCTGGGGTTCTCCGGGAATTAGAATGGCTCTCCAGACCATACAGGTCAGCCCCCCGGGAGAAGAAGAAGAAGAAGAAGAAGAAGAAGAAGAAGAAGAAGAAGAAGAAGAAGAAGAAGAAGAAGAAGAAGAAGAAGAAGAAGAAGAAGAAGAAGAAGAAGAAGAAGAAGAAGAAGAAGAAGAAGAAGAAGAAGAAGAAGAAGAAGAAGAAGAAGAAGAAGAAGAAGAAGAAGAAGTTAGAAGAAGAAGAAGTTAGAAGAAGAAGAAGAAGAAGAAGAAGAAGAAGTTAGAAGAAGAAGAAGGAGTTAGAAGAAGAAGAAGAAGAAGAAGAAGAAGAAGAAGGAAGAAGAAGAAGAAGAAGAAGAAGGAGTTAGAAGAAGAAGAAGGAAGAAGGAAGAAGAAGAAGGAAGAAGAAGAAGAAGAAGAAGAAGGAGTTAGAAGAAGAAGAAGAAGAAGAAGAAGAAGAAGAAGAAGAAGAAGTTAGAAGAAGAAGAAGTTAGAAGAAGAAGAAGGAGTTAGAAGAAGAAGAAGGAGTTAGAAGAAGAAGAAGAAGAAGAAGAAGAAGAAGAAGAAGAAGAAGTTAGAAGAAGTTAGAAGAAGAAGAAGTTAGAAGAAGAAGAAGAAGAAGAAGAAGTTAGAAGAAGAAGAAGGAGTTAGAAGAAGAAGAAGAAGAAGAAGAAGAAGAAGAAGAAGTTAGAAGAAGAAGAAGAAGAAGAAGAAGAAGAAGGAGTTAGAAGAAGAAGAAGGAAGAAGGAAGAAGAAGAAGGAAGAAGAAGAAGAAGAAGAAGAAGAAGAAGTTAGAAGAAGAAGAGTTTGGATTTATATCCCCCTTTCTCTCCTGTAGGAGACTCAAAGCGGCTGACAATCTCCTTGCCCTTCCCCCCTCACAACAAACACCCTGTGAGGTGGGTGGGGCTGAGAGAGCTCCGAGAAGCTGTGACTAGCCCAAGGTCACCCAGCTGGCGTGTGTGGGAGTGCCCAGGCTAATCTGAATTCCTCAGAGAAGCCTCCACAGCTCAGGCGGCAGAGCTGGGAATAAAACTCGGTTCCTCCAGATTAGATACACGAGCTCTTAACCTCCTACGCCACTGCTGCTCACTGGGTGTAGGAGGTTAAGGGCGGCTTTGGAGGGTGGGTCTGATGGCATGACACCCTGCTGGGGTTGCTTCCCAGTCCAAATCCTCTACAGACTCCGCCCCCAAAGTTCCGGCAACTTCCCAACCTGGAATTGGCAACAGTAGGTGCAGCCCCAGCCCCAGTTTCAACACACACTGCAAGAGTACAACCAAGTAAGAGACACCGCGCCTCTCTCGAACCTTTGAGGAAGACCTAAGCACAGGAAAAGAGAGTAGTTCCTTTGGCTTCTAGAACAAGCTGGAAGAAGGACTTCATCCTACATAGAATCATAGAGCTGGATGAGACCCCCAGTGGCCATCCAGTCCAACCCCCTGCCATGCAGGAACACACCATCAAAGCACTCCTGACAGATGGCCATCCAACCTTCTCTTTAAAAACCTCCAAAAGAAGGAGACGCCACCACACTCCAAGGCAGTGAATTCCACTGTCAAACAGCCCTGAAAGTTTGGAAGTTCTTCCTGATGTTTAGGTGGAATCTCTTTTCCTTCATCTTGAACCCACAGCTCCTGGTCCTAGTCTCTGAGGCAGCAGAAGACAAGCTTGCTCCCTCACCAACATGACATCCCTTCAAATATCTAAACATGGCTATCATGTCACCTCTTAACCTTCTCTTCACCAACCTAAACATCCCCAGCTCCCTGAGTCTCTCCTCGTAGGACTCCAGACCTTTGACCATTTTGGATGCCCTCCTCTGGACCCGTTCCAGCTTGTCAATATCCTTCTTGAATTGCGGTGCCCAGAACTGTATACATCAGACTTCCTATGCCAGAAACAAATCAACATCACTGAAAGACCTCGGCCTCTCTGCCCTGTTGGACCTCCGGAGGAATTGGGTGGCCACTGTGTGAGACAGGATGCTGGACTAGATGGACCCTCCCTGGTCTGGTCCAGACAGGTTCTTGTGATGTTCTTATGTGGGGAAGGCCTCTATGCCTTGTTGCTGGACCTCCAGAGGAACTAGCCAGGTACTCTATGAGACAGGATGCTGGACTAGATGGACTCTCTCTGTTCTGATCCAGCCGGGCTCTTCTGAGGTTCTTATTGTGAGAAGGCCTCAGCCACTATGCCCTGTTGTTTGACTTCCAGAGGAAATGGTTGGCCACCATGTGGGATGGGATGCTGGACTTGATGGACCCTCCCTGGTCTGACCCAGCTGAGCTTTTTGGATGTTCTATGAGGTTCGTAACACTATTCTAAACACACTTAGCCACAGACTTGCAAAAGGGTTAAAATCTGGAGCAGTGGCGTAGCGCCCACGGGGTGGGCAGAACCTCACAAAATCTGGTGCAGTGGTGTAGCGCCCACGGGGTGGGCAGAGCAGTGTTGGAGGCATGTCTGGGCCATGGCGGGGGGGGGTGTGTCGTGGCAGGGGCCGGCGACACCGCAGCAGAAGCGCAGGGCGCATGCACGGCCTGGGCACAGTTTCCCCTCGTTTTACCTCTGATCTGGAGAGAACCACAAAAAGAACGGGACGTTGGAAAGGAAGAATGGTGGTTCTTCTCTGGAGGTCCAGAAGAAGAAGGGAAAGTCCTCTCCGTTAGAAAACCAGGATCTGAGAGCTGCGTCTTGCACAAAAACACCCCAGTCACCACTTCCTCTGTTGCTCCAACTATCACCAAACACACAGACACACGCCCAAGAAATGTTCCTGCTTTTGGTGGTTGCATTACACCTCAGTGACAAGCTTACAAATACATCAAGTGGGTGGTAGCTCGAGGTGGCCCCACGGGGTGCTGTATAAAAAGACTCAACAATCACCTTCCCTTTGTGACTTTCATAGCTGTTTCCACTAGAACAGGGGTCTTCAAACTATGGCCCTCCAGATGTTCATGGACTACAGTTCCCATCAGCCCCTGCCAGCATGGCCAAGTGGTAGGGCTCATGGGAATTGTAGTCTATTAACATCTGGAGGGCCATAGCTTGAAGACCCCTGCACTAGAAGAAGATGAAGACGAAAGAGGAGGAGTCTGGATTTACACCCTGCTTTTGTCTCCCGCAAGGAGTCTCACAGTGACGTACAAACTCCGGTTCCCTTCCCTTCCCCACAACTGACCCCTTGCGAGGCAGGTGAGAGAGTTCGGGGGGAATCGACTCTGGCAGGGGGAAGGCGGGATATAAATCGAATACATCAAATAAAGTCAAAACAAACCCATGATTGCTACAGAGAATCGAAGACTCTTTGAAGCATAGGCCCCTCCCGCACACGCAAAATAATGCATTTTCAAACCACTTTCACAACTGTTTGCAAGTGGATGTTGCCATTCCGCACAGCTTCAAAGAGCATTGAGAGCAGTTTGAAAGTGCATTATTCTGCATGTGCGGAATGAGCCATAGTTTCTCCAAATAATGCCCCCAAAGAGACAACCCCCCCTAATGGTGTGGTATTTGGGGGAGTGTTGTTGAAGGCAAACAAGCATCGCGGTAAAGGGGGGATTGAAAACATTTTGCAAACCTTTTAGGTGGGTGTAAATGGGAAATTCTCACAATGGAGAGATGTAAGGAGTGGTGTCCCCCAAGGATCCGTTTTGGGACCAGTGCTCTTTAATCTATTCATAAATGACCTGGAAGTAGGGGTGGGTAGTGTGGTGGCCAAGTTTGCAGATGATACCAAATTATGTAGGGTGGTGAGAACCACAAAGGATTGCGAAGAGCTCCAAGCGGACCTTGATAAATTAGGTGAGTGGGCTCAGAAATGGCAAATGCAGTTCAATGTAGCAAAATGTAAAGTGATGCACATAGGGGCAAAAAATCCAAACTTCACATACACGCTACAGGGGTCAGTGCTATCAGTCACAGACCAGGAAAGGGATTTGGGCGTCTTAGTTGATAGTTCCATGGGCATGTCAACTCAATGCATGGCAGCTGTGAAAAAGGCAAACTCTATGCTGGGGATCATTAGGAAAGGAATTGAGAATAAAACTGCAAAGATTGTCATGCCCTTATATACAGCCGTGGTGCGACCACACTTGGAGTACTGTGTCCAGTTCTGGTCGCCACATCTCAAAAAGGATATCGAAGAGATAGAAAAAGTGCAGAGAAGGGCAACGAGGATGATTGAGGGACTGGAGCACCTTCCTTATGAGGAGAGGCTGCAGCGTTTGGGACTCTTTAGTTTGGAGAGGAGACGTCTGAGGGGGGATATGATTGAAGTCTATAAAATTATGCATGGGGTAGAAAATGTGGACAGAGAGAAATTTTTCTCTCTTTCTCACAATACTAGAACCAGGGGGCATCCATTGAAAATGCTGGGGGGAAGAATTAGGACTAATAAAAGGAAACACTTCTTCACACAATGTACGATTGGTGTTTTGAATATGCTGCCACAGGAGGTGGTGATGGCCACTCACCTGGATAGCTTTAAAGGGGGCTTGGACAGATTTATGGGGGAGAAGTCGATCTATGGCTCCCAATCTTGATCCTCCTTGATCTCAGATGGCAAATGCCTTAGCAGACCAGGTGCTCGGGAGCAGCAGCCGCAGAAGGCCCTTGCTTTCGCATCCTGCACGTGAGCTCCCAAAGGCACCTGGTGGGCCACTGCGAGTAGCAGAGAGCTGGACTAGATGGACTCTGGTCTGATCCAGCTGGCTTGTTCTTATGTTCTTAGGCGGCTTGTGCGGAAAGGGCCTTTGTTGTGCTCTGCTTTAAAGGCCACTGAGCTGGTATCAGATCACTATCTGCTGTGGCAGTGAGTTCCACACATTCATGCTGGTAGATCTCCTGCCCAGCGGGTCCTAGGTGGTTCCTCTTCTGCTTTCATACCACAGCGTGCTGAAGATTTACTCATTTCTCTTGGCAATTGGGGAAGGGCGACAATTCTGTAGTGACTCAACACTGGCTTTTTCAAAGCTGACTTCAATGGCGATTTGCACCCTTTTAGTGGCTAGTTTTAAATTTCTGGGCGTTATGATTAAAGAGGACTTGACCTGGGGCCTGTACAGACTGCCGCGGTGGTTAAGAAGGCCCAGCAAAGACTGTACTATCTGAGACTTTTAAGGAAACAACAACTGGATGGAAAACTCCTGGTGTCCTTTTGCCGCTGTGCTATAGAGAGTGTCTTCACCTACTGCATCTGTGTATGGTTCTCCAGTTGCCCAGTGGCAGATAGGAAGGCGCTCCTAAGGGTGATCACTACTGCACAGAGGATTATCGGCTGCCCTCTCCCCTCCTTGAAAGAACTCTATAACTCCGGAAGCCTAAAGAAAGCCCAAAATATTCTGAGGGACCCGTCTCATCCAGCACACTCTCTTTTTGAACTGTGACCATCTGGCAGACGATACAGGTCTATCAAAACTAGGACAAAGAGGCTTAGAGACAGCTTCTACTCTAGAGCTGTGGCGATGCTGAACTCCGCGGCTTCGTGTTGATGTGTTTGGGGCTGTGTAGGGATGGGGGGAGGGAGGGGAAAGTGAGGATGGGATTGAGTCTGAAATTGTGTGCATCGAGGAAAGCTGCTGTAAATTCCGTTGTGCGTGCAAAATGACAATAAATGCTTATGCTTTTAATGGTTTTAATCGGTCGCAAGCCACCTGCGAGGGTTCCAAAATGAGGGTGAGAAGATGCACAAATAACATTTCGGTGAGAAGATGCTGCCCCAGAGACAGGAGTGAATCACAGCAGATGGCCCTTGGGGATCTCTCCTTAACTCCACCGTCTTTCATCCCCCTTCTGCTTTTCAAATTCTCTGGATCCACAAGCTGGTACAAATAACGCAACTGGATCTCACCTATGTGCTCAAAAGAGCATGGAGGCATGCAGAATCCAGCCAGGGGTCTGCAACCTGTGGCTCTCCAGATGTTCATGGACTACAATTCCCATCAGCCACTGCCAGCATGGCCAATTGGCTATGCTGGCAGTAGCTGATGGGAATTGTAGTCCAATTGGCCATGCTGGCAGGGGCTGATGGGAATTGTAGGCCAATTGGCCATGCTGGCAGGGGCTGATGGGAATTGTAGGCCAATTGGCCATGCTGGCAGTGGCTGATGGGAATTGTAGGCCAATTGGCCATGCTGGCAGTGGCTGATGGGAATTGTAGTCCATGGACATCTGGAGAGCTGCAGGTTGCAGACCCCTCTAGCCCAGGGGTGGCGAACCTTTGGCACTCCAGATGTTATGGACTACAATTCCAAGCTGACAGGGGCTGATGGGAATTGTAGTCCATAACATCTGGAGTGCCAAAGGTCTCACCACGCTCTAGCCCATAATTCTCTATACGTTTTATAACTGAGAAAAAACTTATTGCTATGTATTACTTCTTTTTAAAAAATCCAAAATAGGAGAATGTTCAAAGAATGGAGGGATACTTCACATGGCCTGGGATTATTGGCCCTTCACGACAAACATCTGGCAGCCTGGCATTTTTTCACCTCTGCTTGCTCCTTTTCCTAAAAAAGTTTCCATTTACGAGCCGAGCGCCTCAGTTTCCACAGCCGTTTGCACAAGTGGTCCGACAAGATTTCTGAATGAATCACTCTAGAATGACATTCATGTGCTGGCGCGGAGCGAGAGAGAGCCGCATTTCAAAACCAAAGCGGGCATGTTCGCATTTTGAAGGGAACAAAGCTTACAGGAACCGCGACAGGAGATTTTTTCGCTGTGACTTTGGGGAAAAAACAACCGCCAAGAGCCGGGCTCACCCTTTCCACCATGCTAATATCCCTCACGGGCATGTACACATTCCAACTCAACCGGGAGGGAAAAGCTCATTCTGGCGCGCCACATTACCTGCATGGCGCCTTTGCTGCCAGTTCCTGGCAATTTCCTCGGCCCAGTGCGCCACCAGGTTCTCAGAAAAAAAAAAGAGTTGGAAGGTTTTGGATTTATATCCTCATGCTTTCTCTCCTGTAAGGAGACTCAAGGTGGCCCTGACAAGTCTTTTCCCTTCCTCTCCCCACAACAGACACTCCTTTGTGAGGCAGGTGGGGCTGAGAGCTGCTCTGAGAGAATCCTGGGACTGGCCCAGGGTCACCCAGAAGGGAATGTAGGAGGCGGAAACAAAACTCTGGTTCAAAACCAGATAAGAGTCTGCCAACTTATGTGGAGGAGTGGGGAGATCAAAACCCAGTTCTCCCAGATTAAAGTCTACTTCCGTTTTAACCACTACAAGCACTACGAAATCTCTCACACCAATTCTTCTGGAAGAGCCATGGATCCTGGAACACTTCACCTGTGCAAAAGAGTCTTGGCTCTGTATTATCGAAGGCTTCCACAGCTGGAATCACTGGGGTGTTGTGAGTTTTCCAGGTTAAAGCGGCCGCGTGACAGAACTCTTCTGAAGAAGATGCCAGCCACAGATGGCAGTATGAGCCGCCAGAGAGAAAAGGCTACTGGAACCGCGACGGGCCATACAACCCGAAAACCCATACAATACTCCCCAGTCTGGGCCCTTTCCCAAGGTGCCCCTTTTGCCAAAGAATGAAAAAAGAAGAGATCACCAATCACCTTCACGATTCCCCGTGTGAAGGAATGTGCCTCTCCGGCAGTCATTTGCTCGCCACACATGTGGAGGAGTCTCTCCTTGAAGAAGAAGAAGAAGAAGAAGAAGAAGAAGAAGAAGAAGAAGAAGAAGAAGAAGAAGAAGAAGAAGAAGAAGAAGAAGAAGAAGAAGAAGAAGAAGAAGAAGAAGAAGAAGAGGAGGAGGAGGAGGAGGAGGAGGAGGAGGAGGAGGAGGAGGAGTTTGGATTGATATCCCCCCTTTCTCTCCTGCAGGAGACTCAACGGGGCTCTCAATCTTCTTGCCCTGTGAGGGAGGTGGGGCTGAGAGAGCTCCGAGAAGCTGTGACTAGCCCAAGGTCACCCAGCTGGCGCGGTGTGGGAAGTTGCAGCTGGTGGCTAATCTGAATTCCCCAGATAAGCCTCCACAGCTCAGGCGGCAGAACTGGGAATCAAACCCGGTTCCTCCAGATTAGATACACGAGCTCTTAACCTCCTATGCCACTGCTGCTCCTTGAACACAAGACCAACTAAGTTTTGTGACCAGCTGGGTTTTGTGAGCATTAAAAAAATTCAGATCTTCTTGGGGTCTATTCACATAGGTTAGTCCATAGGTGTCAAACTCATGGCCCTCCAGATGTTATGGACTACAGTTCCCATCATCCTCTGCCAGCAATGTGATGGCAGGGGATTATGGGAATTGTAGCCCATAACATCTGGAGGGGCGCGAGTTTGACACCTATGGATTAGTCCATCCCTTTTTCCTTCCGTGTGATCCCAGTGAAATCACAGCCTGATTTGAACATAATAATGGCAACACCAGAAGCACTTCCTTGTGGGACTTTGCACACACTCTGAAGCACCTCGACGCGTCTTTCACATGAAAACAGTTTCCAAATTTACTCAAAGTGCCCGCTCACCACAGAGATGCGTTCCTTCAAAAGGAGGGAGGCATCGAGGTGACCAGAGAGCTCCTTTGCTTTTCTTCCTAGCTCTGAGCAACACCGGAGACAGGCCAACGCTTTTAGCACCGGAATGCGTGGTGGAACATTTTTTTTGCATGAACAGGGATCTTCCACTTGCCCATCCTGGGATATTTGGACTGTGCGAAAATGGCCAAAGAGACATACTGCCTCTAGTCCTGGAGGGAGCAGATATCCATCATGATGGATGGTCACTGATAGTCCCGTCTCTTGTGAAATTTCCCCACTTCCCTTTTATAGCCCTCCTAGCTGGTGACCATCACCACAGCCTGTGGCAATGAGTTCCACAAGTTAACAACGCGCTGTGTGAAGAACTTGTAGTCCTGTGGTGGCGAACCTTTGGCACTCCGGATGTTATGGACTACAATTCCCATCAGCCCCTGCTTATGCTGGCAGGGGCTGATGGGAATTGTAGTCCATAACATCCGGAGTGCCAAAGGTTCGCCACCACTGTTCTAGTCCATTCCCGCCAGTCCCTCTGCAGAGGTACCATTCAGCCCCAGGTTTTAAAAACCTCACGGAGATCAAGGTGCCTCCGACAACCTAACCCCCTTATGAGGGCAGGGGAGGTAAGGACAACGCGAACAGTTCTGTGCCCACCGCCCCCCGAGAGCCTCATCAGGGAAGACGGAGACACCTCAACAATATCTCGGCACATTCAGAACATTGGCGATCGCGCTGGTGCTTTCCTCTCGGCGAGCTACAGCCCCGCCCATGAAATTATAACTATCATTCGCCCAGAGGGGCCCATTTCCCCGGAGTGAAATGCAGCGTACGGAGGATGGGCTCTTGGGAACCACCTTCCCTGCTCAAGCTTCCTCCCCCCCCTGGCACGCCTCTGAGGCGCCTCTGTAGCCAAAGCGGGCAACGTTAGTCGAGTCCGTTGCTATGCGCACAGAAGGTCTTGAGTTCGAATCTCTGGGCTGTCCACTTCGAGGGGTCTAAGGGCCTGGGGCCTAGGAGCAGCAGTGGCGCAGTGGCTAAGAGCAGGTGCACTCTGATCTGGAGGAACCGGGTTTGATTCCCAGCTCTGCCGCCTGAGCTGTGGAGGCTTCTCTGGGGAATTCAAGATTAGCCTGTAGCACTCCCCACACACGCCAGCTGGGATTACCTTTGGGCTAGAATCATGCTCGAGACTCTCTCAGTCCCTGCACCCACCTCACAGGGTGTTTGTTGTGAGGGGGGAAGGGCAAGGAGCTTGTGAGCCCCTTTTGAGTCTCCTGCAGGAGAGAAAGGGGGGATAGAAATCCAAACTCCTCCTCCTCCTCCTCCTCTTCTTCTTCTTCTTCTTGGAGACCCCGGAAGGACCACCACCCATCGAAGGACATAGGAAAGTTTGCCAAAACACAGGGAAGCTTGCAGGGGGCACCACTCCAGGCTGGAAACGGGAGAATTATTGGCTCAGCGGACTGCCGACTCCACCAATTTGGTGACCCCACAACAGGAGCGCTGACAGCTGGGCTACTGGAAATTCCAAATCAAAAAATCTCCGTTGATTTAAGACAGAGCTCACCGGAGCTTCTCAGCCCTGCAGTCCATTCTCCCCATTTTCACAAAAGCCCCCCCAAATCGAAGAAGAAGAAGAAGAAGAAGAAGAAGAAGAAGAAGAAGAAGAAGAAGAAGAAGAAGAAGAAGAAGAAGAAGAAGAAGAAGAAGAAGAAGAAGAAGAAGAAGAAGAAGAGGAGGGGGAGGAGGGGGAGGAGTTTGGATTTCTATCCCCCCTTTCTCTCCTGCAGGAGATTCAAAGGGGCTGACAATCTCCTTGCCCTTCCCCCTCACAACAAACACCCCATGAGGTAGATGGGGCTGAGAGCCCGCAGAAGCTGTGACTCAGCCCAGGTCGCCCTAGCCATGGCAGTGTGGGAGTGCACAGGCTAATCTGAATTCCCCAGATAAGCCTCCACAGCTCAGGCAGTGGAGCTGGGAATCAAACCCGGTTTCTCCTGACAGCCCTTGCTGTCAGGAAGTTCTTCCTGATGTTTAGGTGGTATTTTTTTTCCTGCACCTTGAACCTATTACTCAAAATTCTAGGAGATCTCCAGGTACCCCCTGGAGGCTGGCAACCCTAAACTCAGCAATAGCCTGTTTACCTGTCCACCAAACACAACCCATCACCGGGGGGGGGGGGGGAGAGAAGCGGCAGTCCCAGCTGCCAGGCAGACATGCAGTGCCCAGTTCCTTCCTGCTCACCTGGCACCTTTCTCCGTGCGTCTCCTGCCACATTCTCAGGGAGCCAGAAGACCCCGGCAGGCAACCGAGCCCGGACGGCTGCCTCATGCTCCCCGAGTGCCAGGCGTCCAGGCGGCCCAGCGCCATGCTCTCACGGCTGCCACTTCTCCAGAACGCCACCGCCGGATCCGTTCATCCCTTCCTCCGAGGAGCAGGGGAGTGGCTGGGAGCGCTCGGCCGCCGTCACAGAGACAAGTTCGGGCACCGCCACATGGCCGGGCCCCAATTACACCTGTGGGATTGCCGGAGAGTTGCTGAACCGGAGCGCTACACGCCTTGGCGCTCAGCCCTCGGGACTGCAGGTGCACCAGGAAGGGAGAGAGAAAGGCCTCCGTCCGCTCTGGGGCCAGTCTTCCCGCTCTGGCGTGTCCGTCTGGGTATGGATGGAAGGGGAAAGGCAGATGGTGGCTCTCCAGACACGCACCTGCGAGGTTTCTGCTTTGATGGGGCGCCCTGCTGCTCCCCGCAAACAGTTCCCTTTCCAAACCCGGCTGGGGAACCGGCCGGCTCAGCCGGTTTAGCAGCTTCGAGGCTGGGCAGATTATTTCACGGGTGGATGTTTCATTTCTGCAGAGTCAAGACGCACACGGGGGGGGGGGGGGGGAGGGCTACGTTCTGAAAGAGGAAAGCAAAACCAAACTGCACCCAAGTCCGGTTAAAGTCTACCTTGCTCCCACCCCGGGCCCCGGTCTGCCCTCCTCTTTCCTCAGGCTCCAGAGCCAAGCCAGTTATTCCTGCAAACCCACTGGGGACCCAGAAATCACTGACAAAAAAACAGCATCCCAGAGAGCTCAGTTTCCAGACACTTTCAGGTTTCTGGTCCTCAAGAAGTCTGGCATGAAAACAAAAACTTTAAGTTTCATTTAGGATTCCTATAATCGCAGTCCATTGCTGATTAGATGTCTGGGGCTGTTGAGAGGAGGAGGAGGAGGAGGTAGAGTTTGGATTTATAAACCCCCCCTTTCTCTCCTGTAAGGAGATTCAAAGGGCCTTTCCCTTCCTCTCCCCACAACAGACACCTTGTGAGGTAGGTGGGGCCGAGAGAGTTCTGAGAGAACGGACACTGAGCCAAGAGCCCAGCAGAAATGTAGGAGTGCGGAAACACGTCTGGTTCACCGGATAAGCCTCTGCCCCTCAGATGGAGGAGTGGGGGAATCAATCTAATCCGGTTGTCCAGATTAGAATCCACCTGCTCTTAACCACTACACCATGCTGCAGGTTGGATTGATATCCCACTTTTCTCTCCTTTAAGGAGTCTCAAAGCGGCTGACAAACTCCCAGCAGGCTTCCCCAGATAACAGTCCGCCCCTCAAGTGGAGGAGCGGGGAACCGAACCCTGGTTTTCAGATTGTTGTCAGCTACTCTTAACCACTACATCAAATGAGAAGGCTAGGTGCCCAGACACACTCTATAAACCAATCACTGCTATAAACAAAAAAAAGTTATAGGGGGTGCCTAATTGCACTCTAACAAAAAAACTTTATAGAGTTTGACTACACAGCTTACTCAACACTTTTCTCCATAGCAATGTGGCTACATGTACTAAAACTGCTTTTGAAGTTACAACAGACCTAGATTATTTTGTCATTGTTCCTTATCATGTTCTCTGCAGTACGTTGTGAGTATAACTTCCTTGTACTGATCCCTAGTTTTGTAACCCGCCAGAGCCCTTTGGGGATGGGGCAGGATATAAAACTAATAAAATAAATGAGGGAGAAAATGCTACTGGAAAACGGCCATACAATCCAGAAAACCCACAACACGCTAGTGATTCCGGCTGTGAAAGCCTTCGACAATACAAAATAAAAGAATAAATAAATATTAGCCTAGAACATAGGTGTCAAACTTGCGGCCCTCCAGATGTTATGGACTACAGTTCCCATCATCCCCAGCCATCACATTGCTGGCAGTGGATGATGGGAACTGTAGTCCATAACATCTGGAGAAGAGGTGGGATCCAGCAGGTTCTCACCAGTTCCCGAGAGTGGGTTGCTAATTATTTGTGTGTGCCGAGAGGGGGTTACTAATTGGGTCTGCTTTTCCGCCAGAAATTCCATTAGGTCCAAAAAATCATAAAGTCCTGCTTTGCTTCCCTACATGTGGCTGGTTAGCTTAAGGTAGAAAACGGGATAATTCTCCCTGTCGGGCTGTTTTAAAAACATGTTTTAGAAATAGGGTGAAGTTCCTGGTTTAAGGAAAGCATCCTTCTTTTGATTTCTAGAAACAAAATTAAGTATTTGAAAGTATTAAGTGTTTGACAGGCAGTCAATTAGAGGAGAAGTAGTTGTTTCTGTTGGCAGTAGACGATAGGACTTGTTATAATGCGTTTAAATTATGGACAGAAAGATACCAGCTGGAAATTAGGAACTTTATGTGCAGTAAAATTTTCTTTACAGTAACAGAGAATTATTATTAACTTGCCTCATACTAGAATGCCCGGCCATGCGTCACCGTCGTGCTCAAACTTCAGCCCCATTATTGGCCCTTCTACATACACTGTTTTGAATCCCGCCACCATGGGAACCTGTTACTAAAATTTTGGGATCCCACCACTGATCTGGAGGGCCGAAAGTTTGACACCCATGGCCTAGAAGCTAGCGATCCTTATAACCACAGGGTAATAATAAGAAAATCCTAAGGGTCTGAATCCAGGGGTGGCCAACCTATGGTGTGCCAGATGTTCATGGACTACAATCCCCATCAGCCCCTGCCAGCATGGCCAACTGGCCATGCTGGCAGGGGCTGATGGGAATTGTAGTCCATAAACATCTGGAGCACCATAGGTTGGCCACCCCTACCTTAATTCATTTCTGCAATGCGCCCCAAAATACGCGAAATAATTTCCAAAGTTTTAGATCTTCCACCAGTAGCCCTGCCTTCCTTTTGCAAGAGTGATTCCTTCTATCCCCGAAGCGCAACTGAAGAGACAAGCAAGAGCACCACGTCGCCCTGCCATGAGCCGAAGACCGGGCCGCCGTGTCTCTTTCTTGGCAGGGAGGACGAAGAGAAAAAGCTGTTCTCCCCTCTCAGGAGGAAAGTCTGGGAACCAGCAGGTGGTACGAGGAGAACAGTCGACGGCAAGAAGGAAATCAATTTCCTGGCCAGGCCGAGAACAAAACGCTCAGGAGGAGGGCTCACGCTGACAGTGGCAATTTGGAGAAGTGGCTCCTTCTCAAAGGGCAGGCGGCTGCGTTCGCCCGAACAACGGAGCAAGATGAGCAGAAAAAGGAGAGCCAGGTTGCCAAACCCTTCTCCAACTGAGTCCCTGCTCTCAAGGACTCTTAACCACGATACCCCGCAAGCTGAAATAGACGCTTCCACACCAGAAATCAGAGTTGTTGGTGTGCTTCTTTTTAATTCAAAGGAGTTTTCGTAATATCCTTGTTCCAAAAGGATACAAGTACCCTTGCAAGCAGTGATGGTGAACCTATGGCATGGGTGCCAGAGGTGGCACTCCGAGCCCTCTCTGTGGGCACTCGCAAACAGAGTGCCCCTCCACACACACATCTAGGCTGGCCTGGGCCGCTGGGCTCGATTATTAGCATTAAACCTAAGACCTAGCTCTGGGGAAGCAGTGTAGGTAACCCTGTTAAACCTCACTGATTTTCATGCGAAGAACTAAAACACAATCCTTTACCTGGGAGTAAGCTCAGTTGCTGGCGATGGGGCTTGCTTCTGAGTAAACCCTCCTAGGTTGTGATTCACCTGTTGGAAGAGTTGCATGGTTGCTTCAAAGCAAAACCACCGACTACCACCAAGCTTACTCCCGAGTAACACACGCCTTGGAGCCAACTGTTTTTTCTAAACTAAAACCTCAGTATTCAGGTTAAATTGCCGGGTTGGCACTTTGTGATAAATAGGTGGGTTTTGGGTTGCAATTTGGGCACTCGGTCTCGAAAAGGTTCGCCATCACTGCTTGCAAGGGATCTCAACAACAGGGAAACATTGATGCTGCCTTCTCCTTGGGGGTCTCCTTGTCCTGCATTTCCCAAGGGGGCCAGAAAGCAAAACATAAAATTAGCTAGCTATGAAGTTCAGAAGCAGGGATTCTCCAATGTGTGTGGGAAGCGGCGGGTGAGCTTCTGCCCTCTGCTGGACAGAATCCGACTTGCACCCCAGGGAATCAAGGAAAAAAGAGAACTAGAATTTAATCTGTTTATTTGATTTACAGCCCACTTTTCTGCCTGATGGAGGCCCCAGGTGGTGCACAGCATTCCTTTCTCCTCCCTTGTATCCCTGCAACAACCTTTCAAGGTAGGTCAGATCGAGAGTATGCAACTGGCCCAGTGGTGGGATCCAAAAATTTTAGTAACAGGTTCCCATGGTGGTGGGATTCAAACTGTGGCGTAGCCAACGTAAGGGCTGGGCTGAGGGCACCTGACGAGTGGCGGGGCAGGAGCATTCTGGAAGTGGGGGCGGGGCATTGCTGGGCAAAGCTGTGGCAAGGACAGCCATGCACGCCAGTCGCGGTCCTTAGGCGGAGAAAGCGAATGCACTTGGCACCAGGCTGCCACGCACGCCGCGGTGCACCTCCTGCCAGACTGCTTCAAGTTCTCAGCTAACTGCTGAGGAGGGCGTGTACCAAGGCCAAAATCACGTGGCAAAATCACCAATTAGTAACCCCCTCTCGGCACACACAAATAGTTAGTAACCTACTCTCGGGAACCTGTGAGAACCTGCTGGATCCCACCTCTGGCCCAAGGGCACCCAGCATGCTTCCATGGCAGTGAGGATTGGGACCCGGTCTCCACATTTTGGTTCCAGTTTGTCAATATCCTTGTCAATGTCCTTCTTAAATTGCAGTGATGCAAGATTCAAGCCGGGGATGTGAATGTCACAGTTAGCCGCAGAACTGACTTTTTGGAAAGACTGTCATATGACGGGTCTTGATTTCCAAGCCAGTTCGGTCCCCTTCTGTTTAAGAGTCAGTGCTGCCTAGTGGTTAGAGTGTCGGACCAGGAGACCCAGATTCAAGTCCCCCATTCCCTCATGAAAGCTCCCTGGGTGATTTTGGGCCAGTCGCACACGTCAGCTTAGTCTGGCCTACCTTGCAGGGTTGAACAGAATGGAGGAGAGAAGAATGACGTAAGCCACCTTCACTTTGAGAGGCAGTGCAGTGTAGTGGCTAGGGTGTGAGAGGTCCGGGTTCAAATTGCCTGCTCTGTGATGAAAACTTGCCTGGCGACCTTGAGCTAGTCGCCCACTCTCAGACTGGCCCACCTCAAAAGGTTGTTGTGAGGATAAAATGAAAGAATAGCACAATGTCAGCCAGGCTGGGTCCCCCATTGAGGAGAAAGAAAAAGGTTTAACTGAAATAATAAGTAAAAACATGAACAGTCACTTGGAAGAGACGATGCATAGTCAGGAAGGGTGCTATTTATACCCACTTTAATGTCCTTTTTTTGTCATCCAATCACAGTTGAGTTATGGTGACCCTGTAGGGCACAGGTGTCAAACTCGCGCCCCTCCAGATGTTGTGGACTACAGTTCCCATCACCCCCTGCCAGCATCATGCTGGCAGGGGATGATAAGGGAACCAGTCCATAACATCTGGAAGACTGCGAGTTTGACACCTATGCTGTAAGGCAGTGATGGCGAACCTTTTCGAGACCGAGTGCCCAAATTGAAACCCCAAACCCACTTATTTATCGCAAAGTGCCAACACAGCAATTTAACCTGAATACTGAGCTTTTAGTTTAGAAAAAAAAACTGTTGTTGGCTCCAAAGGCAGCGTTACTCGGGGTAAAGATCTGGTGGAAGCTGGAACCATGCAACACTTTGAATGGGTCATGCGCAGTGGCCCAGCCCAGCCTAGATGTGTGTGGGGTGTGTGTGTGTGATTTTCCGCCCCCCCCCCCATGACGAACTCTGTGAGCGTGCCCACAGAGAGGGCTCTGAGTGCCACCTCTAAGAACATAAGAACAAGCCAGCTGGATCGGACCAGAGTCCATCTCGTCCAGCACTCTGCTACTCGCAGTGGCCCACCAGGTTCCTTTGGGAGCTCACGTGCAGGAGGTGAAAGCAATGGCCTTCTGCTGCTGCTGCTCCTCCTGAGCACCTGGACTGTTAAGGCATTTGCAACCTCAGATCAAGGAGGATCAAGATTGGTAGCCATAGATCGACTTCTCCTCCATAAATCTGTCCAAGCCCCTCTTAAAGCTATCCAGGTAAGTGGCCATCACCACCTCCTGTGGCAGCACATTCCAAACACCAATCACACGTTGTGAGAAGAAGTGTTTCCTCTTATTAGTCCTAATTCTTCCCCCCAGCATTTTCAATGAGTGCCCCCTGGTTCTAGTATTTCAAGGCAAGCCACATTGCCTGCCTCCATGTCACGACCCTGGTACTCCTTGGAGGCTGCCCATCCAAATACTGGTCAGGGTGGAGGCTGAGAGTAAGTGTGCTCCAAGATCCTAGGCAAGGAATGACATTCATGGCCTCTGGAAACCTCTTTGCCCGGTTTCGCATACGGCTTCACAACACAGATTCCGGAGGCGAGCCAAGAGCTCCTTTCCCGGGCACCAGCAGCCGCCGCCGTCAAATCCCGCTGGGCAGCCCGCCCCAAGCTGCCGCTTTGCCAGAAAAGGCTTGTAAAAATCAAAGCGCCAATCCATGACTGCCCGCCACCCTCGGTCAATATTGACTCTCGGATGGAGGCCCCCAGAGTTGCCCGGCACCCGGCGTGGGCGGGCGCCAGATCATGGGGAGGAGGCAGAGAGAGGCGCGTGAGAAAGGGGGCTCTCCTGTTTGCCTGGCTGTGCGGCAGCTGGTTGGGTTGCCAAAGGAACGGGGATCGGCCCGTGAGACGCTCCTTTCTACCTGAGCTGACTCGAGTTCGGACTGCCAGACTGTGATAAGTATGTTGGGCAATTCCAGCACTGTTCGGAGGTTTCAGAACAAAGCTCAGCTGCCTGCCTGGCAGACAACTATTTTGTCTGGGCACTCAGAATTCCCACTGAGAGATTTAGGCACTAGGTGGTCTTTCAAACAAAAATCAGGTGAAGAAACCACAATAGAAGACTTCCGATCTAAACTGTAGAAGGAGGAGAAGAGTGTGGATTTATATCCCGTGTTTCTGTCCTGTAAGGAGTCTCAAAACAGCTTACAAACTCCTGTCCCTTCCTCTGCCCACAACAGACACTGTGTGGAGCAGGTGAGGCTGAGAGAGTTCGCAGAAAACTGGGATTGGCCCAAGGTCACCCAGCAGGCTTCATGTGGAGGAGCGGGGAAACAAACCTGGTTCGCCGGGTAAGAGTCAGTTGCGCATGTGGAGGAGTGAGGAATTAAACCTTATTTACCAGATAAGAGTCTGGTAAATCTCTTAACCACTCCACCATGCTGGCTCTAAATTCTCCATCTCGCCTGCTATAATAGTCAACCCAGTCAATTGGTTTGTGGAACTCCCTGCCACCAGATTTGGCAACAGCTGCTGGCTTCAGTGGATCCAAAAGGGGCCTGGGCAAATTTATGGAAGGCTTGAATCGTAATGAAAGGCCAAGAACCAGTTAAAGAACTGGCACCTGTGGTATTAAACAAAGTTTAATAATAATAATAATAATAATAATAATAATAATAATAATAATAATAATAATAATAATAATAAAAATAATAATAATAAAAATAATAATAATAAATATGACCTCACGATTGTGGGAAAAAAGAAAGTGTGGATAGTTGATGTTGCAATTCCTGGTGACAGCAGAATTGATGAGAAGCAACTGGAAAAACTTACACAATACGAGGATTTAAGGATTGAACTACAAAGACTCTGGCACAAACCAGTAAAAGTGGTCCCAGTGGTGATCGGCACACTGGGTGCAGTGCCTAAAGACCTAGGAGGGCACTTAAAAACAATTGGTGCTGACAAAATCACCATACGTCAGCTGCAAAAGGCCACCCTACTCGGCTCTGCACGCATTATTCGTCGATACATCACACAGTCCTAGATGCTTGGGAAGTGTCCGACGTGTAATGTAATACAAAATCCAGCATATTGATCTTGTTTGCTGTGTATGACTGTTTTTGTATCAATAATAATAATAATAATAATAATAATAATAATAATAATAATAATAATAATAATAATAATAATAATAATAATAATAATAATAATACTTGAAACATCTTCGAATTGACAAAATCAACATCTATCAAATTCAGAAGGCAGCCCTGCTGGGATCCGCATGAATACTACGCCGCTACATTACAACTTCCTAGGCCTCTGGGTGAGGCTCGAATTGTAATGAAGGCCAACAACCAGCTAAAGATCTGGCAGCTGTGAAAGCTACCACCACCACCACCACCACCACCACAACAACAACAGCAACAACAACAAACCATCTTCTAGGCCACCTTGAGTCCCAGCTGGGGAGAGAAGTGATTTAGAAATAAATGCATGCCTGCATTTCAACCTGGTCGAGAAAAAGATGCAGCTGGCTTTTAATAGCAAATCTTACGGAAGGTTAACGGTGGGTCAATTAGCTTGTGCTGCAGAGAGGGAGTTAAAGAATATGCTGAAAAATAACCAGGCTGGGAGAGTCATTCTCCCTTCTCCTACCGGCGCTTTGACCAGAAACACTAGGCGAGCCAGCCTGTGGCTTTCCCAGTTTGTCGCGATCGTTCTTGCTAACGGCGCTTCCCCAGGGAAACCCAGAGCTTCCTGTCCACCAAGAGCAAGTGAGACAACAGAATGGGAATCTTTGCAAGACGTGACACGGAGGTTGGGAGAGAGATGCTGCCCGAAGCTACATTACAAGAGCCCTGCTGGGTCAGACTGCAGAGAGTCCAGCATCCCGTCTCACACGGGGGTCAGCCATTTACTCTGGACGACCAACAAGAGGGCACAGAGGCCGAGGTCTTCCCCTGATAAGAACCTCAGAAGAGCCCTGCAGGATAGGATCGCATTATGAGGGAAGCCAGCTTGGAAACGAGAAGAAACACCATAAAAGAGATTTCAGACACAACAGAGGAAAAGTGCTTTGGAAATGTTTCCAAGACCAAAGGGCAGTAAAACAATGCAGAATTCCGTGGAAGAAACGTTTTATTTCCAGGTTGTAAACACTGCAAATGGCACGTGTGGAAAACCCAGTGGTGGGATCCAAACATTTTAGTAACAGGTTCCCATGGTGGTGGGATTCAAACTGTGGCGTAGCGCCAATGGGGGCTGGTAGCGAGGAGACGCGATGTAGAGGCGTGGCGAGGCATTCTGAGGGAGTGGGGCATTCCTGGGGGCGGGGCTGTGGCAGGGCCTTGGCAGCCACTGCACGCCCGGTCCACTTGAAGCAGATACCTTGCCCAGGCGCAGGCTGCCACGCACGCCGGTGCCCCTCCTGCTAGACTGCTTCAAGTTCTGCGCTACTGCTGAGAGGAGGGGCGTAACTAAGGCAAAAATCACGTGGCAAAATCACCAATTAGTAACCCCCTCTCGGCACACACAAATAGTTAGTAACCTACTCTCGGGAACCTGTGAGAACCTGCTGGATCCCACCTCTGTGTGTGGGGGGGAACAGAGCCGCTTCCACCCCCCTCTTTCCTGCCTCAGCTTCTCTGCTGCCCTAGCAGATTCTTCCGGTTGTTGGCACAGAACCCACGACCTCCGGGCCCTGCCAGACTGCGCAACCCCACTGGCACCCGGAACGCTGCACAAAAACCCTTCACCGCTCCCGCCTGCGGCTTGCCAGTCAAGGGCCAATTTATGGCCTCTCCTCCGCCTCTCTAATTCTGGGGTGGAAAAGTTCAACTGGATCAAACTGACAAACTGCGGTGGGAGTGGGAAGCAAACCCTGTTTCCTGGCTGACTCACTGGCTCGCTCGCTCGCTCGCCAGGAACGGACCTGTTTGCTCAGAGATTCCAGGGAAGCCCAACCCTCCGCCCTGAGAGAGGCCGGCCTTTCGTTTTTCTGGCATATTCCTTGTTCCTCCTCTGGAGTGATAATCAAGATGCCCACCTCCTGGCCCGCAAAACTGGCACATTTCGACCCTGGCCTGCACTGGAAGGGCATTGAAACATTTAGGGAGAGAAGAGCTTGGATTTCTATCACCTTTTTCTCTCCTGTAAGGAGACTCAAAGGGGCTGACAATCTCCTTTCCCTTCCCCCCTCCCCACAACAACCACCCTGTGAGGTAGGTGGGGCCAGGGGTGTAACAAGGCAAACTGGAGCCCTGGGCAAAACCTGAGTTGGATGCCCCCCCCCCCATGGGCGGCCACCCCACCACGACCCGAATTTTTTTTTGCACCAGGTCATTGATGCCTGCAGGGGGTGTATTTTTAGACATATCACCACCAAAATTTCAGTGTATCAACAGGAGACCGTCCTTATGCTACCCCCCAGGTTTGGTGCATTTTGGTTCAGGGGGGCCAAAGTTATGAACCCTCAAAGGTGTAGCCCCCATCTCCTATTAGCTCCCATTGGAAACAATGGGGGATGGGGCACCCCCCTTTGGGAGTCCATAACTTTGGACTCCCTGAACCAAACTGCACCAAACTTGGGGGGTAGCATTAGAGGAACGGTCTCCTGACATGACTCCCCGCTGAAATTTTAATGCCTATGCTACTAAAGAAGAAGTGCGCCCTCTGCAGACCAAAAAGGGAAAACCACTAAAAATACCCCAAAACAAACCCTGCATTTTTGGTGCCCCCCACAAGGTGATGCCCTGGGCAGCTGCCCACCTTGCCCAATGGGCATTACGCGGCTGAGAGAAACTGGGTGTTCTTTTCGGGGGGCAGGGAAGGGAAAGGAGATTGTAAGCCCCTTTGAGTGTCATTACAGGAGAGAAAGGGAGGATATAAATCCAAACTCTTCTTCTTCTTCTCCTCAAGGATCTCCATCTCTCTCGGATCCTCACAGCAAGAAGAGATGAGAGGGTGATCGCGAATCTCACTACAGTCGAGAGGGTGAAAGATGAGACCGCTCCTTGACCGTATGTCCCTTGCAGCAGCTTGCACAAAATGCAGGAGGAATTAACTCCCTGTCCTGTGTTTGCAGACCTTCCCCTCTCCACATTTTTCCCCCCACGGAACCCCGACAACGCCTGGTGACATGTATCTTAAACACACAGCCTCACATTGCAAAGAGCAGATTGCTTGAGAAGTCAAACACGGCTAAGCCAGCCTGCCAGACATCAACACTTGACTCACGGGAGACAGATACGGCCGTTTGCACCTTGCTGTGCCGAACCGCAGATCTTTGGCTTACGAGAAGTTAAAGGCATGGAAAGGCACCCTGAATCACCAAGACCAGGAGTGTCTGTGTGCACCCTGTGTCATTCAGGAAACAAGTTAACACAAAAGCTGTGGTTTGATTCCCTCCCTTTATGATGCAGGTTACAAGATCACATCCACAAGACGCTGCCTTCTACCCTGCTTCCCCGAATATAAGACATCCCCTGAAAATAAGATGCAGTAGAGGTTTTGCTGAAGTGCGAAATATAAGGCATCCCCCAAAAGTAAGACGTATCAAAGTTTTTGTTTGGGAGCATGCCCGACGAACAGAACACAGAAAAATAAGACATCCCCTGAAAATAAGACATAGCGCATCTTTGGGAGCAAAAATTAATATAAGACACTGTCTTATTTTCAGGGAAACACGGTACTGAGCTAGACCAGGGGTCTGCAACCTGCGGCTCTCCAGATGTTCATGGACTACAAATCCCATCAGCCCCTGTAGCCCATGAACATCTGGAGAGCTGCAGGTTGCAGACCCCTGAGCTAAACCATTGGTTCACCACAGTCAGAATCAGCTACGAAGAAGAAGAAGAAGAAGAAGAAGAAGAAGAAGAAGAAGAAGAAGAAGAAGAAGAAGAAGAAGAAGAAGAAGAAGAAGAAGAAGAGGAGGAGGAGGAGGAGGAGGAGGAGGAGGAGTTTGGATTTATATGCCCCCTTTCTCTCCCGCAGGAGACTCAAAGGGGTTTACAATCTCCTTGCCCTTCCCCCCTCACAACAAACACCTTGTGAGGTAGGTGGGGCTGAGAGAGCTCCGAGAAGCTGTGACTAGCCCAAGGTCACCCAGCTGGGGTGTGTGGGAGTGCACAGGCTAATCTGAATTCCCCAAACTTCACCAAACCTGGGTGGTATAATTAGGAAAGTCTCCTAAAGATACCCTAAAAGTTTGGTGCTGCTAGCTTAACAATTGCACCCCTGACAGCAGGCACCCTCCAAATTTCCCCAGATTCTCCTTTTAAATCCACCCCCTTCGGCATGGATTTAAAGGGACAATCTGAGGTTCTCAGTTTAGAAGAAGAAGAGTTTGGATTTATATCCTCCCTTTCTCTCCTGCAGGAGACTCAAAGGGGCTGACAATCTCCTTGCCCTTCCCCCCTCACAACAAACACCCTGAGAGGTGGGTGGGGCTGAGAGAGCTCCGAGAAGCTGTGACTAGCCCAAGGTCACCCAGCTGGCGTGTGTGGGAGTGGACAGGCTAATCTGAATTCCCCAGAGAAGCCTCCACAGCTCAGGCGGCAGAGCTGGGAATCAAACCCGGTTCCTCCAGATTAGATACACGAGCTCTTAACCTCCTATGCCACGGCTGCTCCTCAGGCTGGCAGCTGCTCTCCAGGGTCTCAAGAAGAGGGATTTCACATCCCTCCCCGCCCGATCCTTTTAGCCAGAGATGCCAGGAATTGAACCCAAGACCGTCTGCATGCCAAGCGGAAGCTCTTCCATGGAACCACAGTATTTTCCTCATCACTGAGAGACCCCCCCTGTCAACAGTCCAGATCAAGATGTTTTGCTGCTCGAGTTTAGTTAGGGCCCAGTTAGTGGCTACACCGGCTCAGGGAAGAAATTCCCTGCCTCGGAGTGTGGTGGAGCCTCCTTCTTTGGAGGTTTTTAAAGACAGGCTGGATGGCCATCTGCCAGGAGTGCTTTGATTGTGTGTTCCTACATTGCAAGGGGTTGGACTGGATGGCCTTTGGGGTCTCTTCCGACTCTATGATTCTGTGACAGTCATCTGCTGCAGTTGGATTCAAATCCAGCGGCACCTTAGAGACGAACAAGAGAGCCGGCGCGGTGTAGTGGTTAGGAGCAGGTGGATTATAATCTGGAGGACCGGGTTTGATTCCCTGAGTGGCAGAGGCTTATCTGGTGAACCAGATGTGTTTCCGTACTCCTGCATTCCCTTTGGGTGACCTGGGGCCAGTCACAGTTCTTTGGAGCTCTCTCCGCCCGACCTGCCTCATGAGGTGTCTGTTGTGGGGAGAGGAAGGGAAAGGAGCTCGTAGGCCACCTGGAGTGTCCTGACAGGAGAAAAAGGTGGGGTGTGAATCCAAACTCCTCTACTTCTTCTGGGAATAAGCTTTCAGGAGTCAAAACTCCCTTCATCAGATATCAAGTCGTCTGGTGTGTGACTGAAGGGCTGGTAGCAGGCCAAGAGGAGGCTGGATTCCTACAGCACACTGGCAACGCTGACATCGTGCCAACTCAAATGGTTGCTTGGGTAACTTGGCTGGAGAACCGGCCCTGCTTTACTCCCACAAGGCCGTGCTCGACCCAACACTGCCAAACGGGCCCGGGGTAGAAGAGTTTTTGGAGAGTTTTGGATTTATATCCCCCCCTTTCTCTCCTGCAGGAGACTCAAAGGGGCTGACAATCTCCTTGCCCTTCCCCCGTCCTCACAACAAACACCCTGTGAGGTAGGAGGGGCTGAGAGAGCTCCGAGAAGCTGTGACTAGCCCAAGGTCACCCAGCTGGCGTGTGTGGGAGTGCACAGGCTAATCTGAATTCCCCAGATAAGCCTCCACAGCTCAGGTGGCAGAGAAGGAATCAAACCCGGTTCCTCCAGATTAGATACACGAGCTCTTAACCTCCTACGCCACTGCTGCACTCTGTCAACAAGAAAATGTTGACAGAGAGAAATTTTTCTCTCTTTCTCACAATACTAGAACCAGGGGGCATTCATTGAAAATGCTGGGGGGAAGAATTAGGACTAATAAAAGGAAACACTTCTTCACGCAACGTGTGGTGGGTGTTTGGAATATGCTGCCACAGGAGGTGGTGATGGCCACTAACCTGGATAGCTTTAAAAAGGGCTTGGACAGATTTATCAAGGAGAAGTCGATCTATGGCTACCAATCTTGATCCTCCTTGATCTCTGATTGCAAATGCCTTAGCAGACCAGGTGCTCAGGAGCAGCAGCAGCAGCAGAAGGCCATTGCTTTCACCTCCTGCACGTGAGCTCCCAAAGGCACCTGGGGGGCCACTGCGAGTAGCAGAGTGCTGGACTAGATGGACTCTGGTCTGATCCAGCTGGCTTGTTCTTATGTTCTTATGTTCACAGTCACTGGCCCAGTGTTTAGTTAACAGAGATGGAGAAGTGAAGCCAGCGTTGGCAGACCCTGGCCAAGAAACCTTTTCCTCCAAACCTTTTCCTTTGAGGTACTTTTGCCCAAGGAGAACCTAAATGCTTATAACAGTGCCCAGGAAGATCCGTCGAGCCATCTGCTCCAGGGAAACTCTTGCTTTCTCTCCCTGCAAGGTAGGTTATGTTGAGTGTGTATGACTGGCCCAAGATCACCCAGCGAGCTTCCATGGCGGGGAAAGGGGAGGGATTCGAATCCAGTTCTTTCAGATCTTATGCTGACACTCTACACTGCACTGGCTCTCACTGTTGAGCTTCAACCCTGCCAGGGGCCTGTGGGTGCCCACTCTCCTTGTCGTGGAACCCTTTCCAAAATCTGGCCCGTGAGCAAAAAACCCTCGGCCGGTTCAGGACCACGAGGCCGGCGAGATCCCTGCAGCTTGCATCTCAGCGGCTCCGTTTCCCATAAAAGGTCAAGCTTCCAGCTCCGCATACCTGAGCCAACAGCGACTGCAAACAATAATTCCGTTTATAACCTTGGAGAGACACAGACTTTGGAGGCAAACAGACCTCGGGAGGCAGCCAGGACACCGGCCCACCTGACCCTGAAGACGGAGACTGATAGGCACAGGGCAAGGCCCTGTCCACAGAGCAAAAGTTCTGACCGGTTACAAAACTAACCATCCAAAAGCTTCTTCCGTGTTCAGAGATTTGTTGTTTTCATTCAATTCTGCGCAGAAGAGGGAACTCTCCTCTGTTAGCAACAGGGAGGAGGTTCAAGGGGCCGTTGCTTGCGTAACATAATTTATACCCTCTTACAAACATCCCTCCTCGTCTTCCGACCATTGGTTTGAGTCAAGAAGACAGATCATCTCATCCCACCTTTTACCACACCCTGCCCATTCCCATATTTGGTGAAACTTCAGTCAAAAACACCTTGCGTAAAAGGCTTCTATAACAACTACTGGTTTCTATTTTACCTTTACCTGTATTTGTGAGCTTCTGCTAATTCCTTATCTCCTTGGTGGGGCCCTGTTTTCCCAAACCACCTGAAAAACTCAGGCCCCTTCCGCACACGCAAAATAATGCGTTTTCAAACCACTTTCACAACTGTTTGCAAGTGGATTTTGCTATTCCGCACAGCTTCAAAGAGCACTGAAAGCAGTTTCAAAGTGCATTATTCTGCAAGTGCGGAATGAGCCTCAGTGTCAGGCTGTCCCATGAGTTTCGTTTCTTCCAACTAAAGTAAGCTTCTGAAGTGCTTGGTGCCCAGGGAATCACTCTCATATAACTTGTAGGATTAAATACAATGGCTTAAAACATCATAAACTATATGTCCATGTCAAGGTGGATCCAGCCGCACAAACGGTTCCTTCCGAGCTCAAAAGTGGGGAAAGCACACAAGAGGGACTGCCAGGTGATTTAGGGGTTGGGAGTCCTTTTCGGTGAGGACAGGTTGGAGAGCCTGGGACTTTTCAGTTTAGAAAAGAGACGACTATGGGTGGCGGGGTGGGGGGAGGCAAGAAGAAGAAGAAGAAGAAGAAGAAGAAGAAGAAGAAGAAGAAGAAGAAGAAGAAGAAGAAGAAGAAGAAGAAGAAAGAAGAAGAAAGAAGAAAGAAGAAGAAGAAGAAGTTGGATTTATATCCCCCATTTCTCTCCTGTAAGTAGACCCAAAGGGGCTTACAAACTCTTCTCCCTCCCCCCCTCCCCCACACAACAAACATCCTGTGTGGTAGGTGGGGCTGAGAGAGCTCAGAAGAACTGTGACTATCTCCAGATCACCCAGCTGGCAGGTGTCTGAGTGCACAAGCTAATCTGGTTCCCCAGATAAGCCTCCACAGCTCAAGCGGCAGAGCAGGGAATCAAACCCAGTTCTCCAGATTAGAGTGCACCTGCTCTTAACCACTCCACCATGCCGGTTGATAGGTAAAGGTAGTCCGCTGTGCAAGCATTGGGTTATTTGTGACCCCATTGTTTACTAGGCAGACTTTGGTTACGGGACGGTTTGTCATTGCCTTCCCCAGTCATCTGTTCTTTACTTAGGGGTCAAGGGATCGAGTGCACCTGCACGCTCCCTCCAGACCCCGATTCAAGTCACTTGCCTGCTTCCTAATACTTTAGTCAAATATGGATTTTCCATGCTTCCTGGGTTTCCTTCACCAGCCACCTCTGTTGTCTCAGCAGCTTTCAAAATTCCCAAAGAGAGACCGCAATAGAAGCACCTAAGCCAGGTAAAAATGTCTCCCATGTATGCATTATCCAGTCCTTCAAAAACCCCTTGATTAAAAAAAAACAGGAGCAGCAGTGGCGTAGGAGGTTAAGAGCTCATGTATCTAATCTGGAGGAACCGGGTTTGATTCCCCGCTCTGCCGCCTGAGCTGTGGAGGCTTCTCTGGGGAATTCAGATTAGCCTGGGCACTCCCACACACGCCAGCTGGGTGACCTTGGGCTAGTCACAGCTTCTCGGAGCTCTCTCAGCCCCACCCACCTCACAGGGTGTTTGTTGTGAGGACGGGGGAAGGGCAAGGAGATTGTCAGCCCCTTTGAGTCTCCTGCAGGAGAGAAAGGGGGGATATAAATGCAAACCCTTCTTCTTCTTCTCTATGGCCATTTCTATGCACAGCAGGAAATGGGGGAACAATTCCAGAAATTGGGGTTTTTTAAGGGGGGGGGGGGTTGAAGATAAAGGAATGAACAGGAAGGAAATTTTACTCCAACACACAACACGAGCCAGCAAGTGTCTGAAAGTGTTGAGCAGTGCAGATTGCCAAATGCAACATTTTAGAGCAGCGTGCAGGCGCGGTAAAAAAGGAAAGTCTTTTATTAGACTACCAGGACATCCGTTTTAGATCTGTCATCTACAAAACAATAAACACTGCCGTAGAAAGAACGGGCATCCCGCAAGTGTTTGCGACTGGCGAAAATGTCATTCTGACATTCAGGAAGCAGAACGTTTTTCTGGGCCGTGTTCAAAACCCTGCGTTGGAAGTTGGAAAATCCTTAGACGTCCACCATAGGGTTTAGGTTGCCAACTCCAGGTTGGGAAATTCCTGGAGATTTTGGGGTGGAGTCAAGGAGGGTGGCGTTTGGGGAGGGGAGGGGAAGGGACTTCAATTGTGTATGATGTCAGCTCACATCAACTCTGAGGGACGGGCATTTTGGACCCAGCAAGTTTCCTTGCCAGAGTGGCAATTTGGAACTGGGTATTCCAAATCTTAGTTGGACACTTTAATTGCTAGACTGCACTGGATCTTCCTTGGGATCCCACCAGTGGGAACCATCCAGTGGTGGGATCCAAAATTTTTAGTAACAGGTTCCCATGGTGGTGGGATTCAAACAGTGGCGTAGCGCCAATGGGGCTGGGCTGGGCACGACGGGGGCATGGCCGGGCATTCTGGGGGCTGGGCATTAATAATTTCTCTGTTACTGTAAAAAAACTCTTACTGTAAAAAAAAGTTCCTAATTTCCAGCTGGTATCTTTCTGTCCATAATTCAAACTCATCATAGCAAGTCCTATCGTCTGCGGCCAACAGAAACAACTACTTCTCCTCTAATTGACTGCCTGTCAAATACTTAATACTTTCAAATATTTAATTTTGTTTCTAGAAATCAAAAGAAGGATACTTTCCTTAAACAAGGAACTTTACCATATTTCTAAAAGATGTTTTTAAAACAGCCCAACAACAGGGAGAATTATCCCGTTTTCTACCTTCGCTAACCAGCCACATAGGAAACAACAGGGCTTTATGATTTTTGGACCTAATGGAATTTCTAACAGAAAAGCAGACCCAATTAGTAACCCCCTCTCGGCACAAACAAATAATTAGTAACCCACTCTCGGGAACTGGTGAGAACCTGCTGGATCCCACCTCTGCTCCAGATGTTATGGACTACAGTTCCCATCATCCCCTGCCAGAATCATGCTGGATCCCACCTCTGGAACCATCCCAGCCTGAGGCTGGTGAGCTTTATCCGCTTCTCCAAAAGGACACTGGAAGTTAACGGTGCACAGATTCAACATGAGCATCAACATGGAAAATAATATTTTAGCAGGATGCCGTTATCGGGACCAGCGACTGTGCTATCGAGTCAACACAGAACAGTTAAGGAAATGAACAGAGGAGGGAAGGGAACTGAGGAGTTTGACTTTGTACAAGGAGAAATTTTGCAATCAGCTTTTCGTAGGGTTAGGATTTTTAGACGTTGCAGTCTTACAGATGCCAACCTCCAAATGGAACCTGGGGATTTGTCAAGAAGGATATTGACAAGCTGGAACGGGTCCAGAGGAGGGCGACCAAAATGGTCAAAGGTCTGGAATCCATGCCCCTACGAGGAGAGACTTAGGGAGCTGGGGATGTTTAGTCTGGTGAAGAGAAGGTTAAGAGGTGGCATGATAATTCTGTTTAGGTTTTTGAAGGGATGTCATGTTGGTGAGGGAGCAAGCTCGTTTTCTGTTGTTCCAGAGACCAGGACCAGGAGTCATGGGTTCAAGGTGCAGGAAAAGAGATTCCACCCAAAACATTAGGAAGAACTTCCTGACCGTCAGGGCTACCCAAATCTCTGGGAGTGTCTCAACCTGGAGGTGACAACCCTATACCCATCACCGCCCTATTGGTGGCCCAGTGGGACTGGCAACCCCTTCGAAGCCTGCTTTGAAAGAAAACTGTAGAAGAACATTCCTCGTCCGAAGGCTGACAATCCTCTTTCACAGCTATGTTGATCACAAAGAAGAAGAAGAGTTTGGATTTATATCCCCCTTTTCTCTCCTGCAGGAGACTCAAAGGGGCTGACAATCTCCTTGCCCTTCCCCCCTCACAACAAACACCCTGTGAGGTGGGTGGGGCTGAGAGAGCTCCGAGAAGCTGTGACTAGCCCAAGGTCACCCAGCTGGCGTGTGTGGGAGTGCCCAGGCTAATCTGAATTCCCCAGAGAAGCCTCCACAGCTCAGGCAGCAGACCTGGGAATCAAACCCGGTTCCTCCAGATTAGATACACGAGCTCTTAACCTCCTACGCCCCAAGAATCCAACAGGTTAACTTCCACTTTAAAGAGGACAAAAAAACTTTTTCAAAAGCTGCAGTAGTTATCACCGCTTGGAACAAAGTCCCCGTAATTGGAAGGGTTTCTATAAATGTGAACAATTTGCCGCTCTGTGGCGCTTAATGCAGAACGCCCCAGGATCTGCGCACAGTTACACCATTTAAAAAAGGAAATGAACATAGCAATAAAGACGCAGAAACTATTTAAAAAAGAAAAAGCCCAGCTTTGGCTAGGAAATGGCGCCGATGAGAAAGCCAGCCCCAAATACCCTGGCCCTCTTCACTTTAAGAACATAAGAACTAGCCTGCTGGATCAGACCAGAGTCCATCTAGTCCAGCACTCTGCAACTCGCAGTGGCCCACCAGGTGCCTTTGGGAGCTCACAGGCAGGATGTGAAAGCAATGGCCTTCTGCTGCTGCTGCTCCTGAGTACCTGGTCTGCTAAGGCATTTAAGAACATAAGAACTAGCCTGCTGGATCAGACCAGAGTCCATCTAGTCCAGCACTCTGCTACTCGCAGTGGCCCACCAGGTGCCTTTGGGAGCTCACATGCAGGATGTGAAAGCAATGGCCTTCTGCGGCTGTTGCTCCCGAGCACCTGGACTGTTAAGGCATTTGCAATCTCAGATCAAAGAGGATCAAAACACTTTAAGAAATATACTACAGTGTTCGAATAAGAAATCTCACAGTTGGCACCATCATCTGATGTATCAGTTGACGAGTCTACAAATCGTCACCCCAATCTGGAATGGAGAAACGGTAACCCAGTTTCCCGATTCCGTGACTGGGGGGGGGGGGGGGGGGGGGAAGGGCAGGTGGTCACTCAATCCCAACAGACCTCCCACACAAGAGCCGAGATCCTGTTTTCTATCTGAGCCTCCTCCTATTGCTATGAGTAACCCCTGTGAATTGCACAATGGGAAAAAACAGATAAAAGGAAATGGAATTTTCATTTCCTGAATTATCAAAACAGGCCCGTTCTCACATTTTTCAGCCTTCAACAGGCTGCAACATTAAAATGGTTTTGCAAACTAGAACTCTGTCACACAGATGCTGCTCTTGTTTATACCTCTGTTTGTTTGTTTTTAAAGAAAAAGTTCACTGGAAATTGGCAACTCTGGCTGCGGTATTCATTTCTTGCACTCAAGAGGATCTGAGAGGCCTGGGACAATGGGGTTTTGTTCACTGGTCCCATGAGTGGGTCGGTACTTTTCAGGTCTCTTTTTGGAACAGCGTTCTTTGCGCGGCATTAACCAGCGAGCAGATATAACCAGCCTGTCGATTTTGTCCTGATACAACTGATTCACTTTCTCATATTCTGCTTCACTGTTCAAAATACAACGTCAGAACTGATTTGAGAACTGTATTACCAACAGGATTTATGCTCCTTTCTGATAAGATAAAAATGGCTAAGCTTCTACATAACTCTAATGTTGAAATCTCTGAAGCTGTTGCTATATTTTTACTCTGTGTACTGCAAGTTGTGCAATAATGATCTTCTTACTGTATTTGGAATTCTTGACACACACCAGTTTTATGCCTGATAAAGGTTTTGGATTTGGTATAACCAGCATATGACGGCCGCAAACTCTGAAATTAGATGAGTGCAACAGTCCAAAACGCTGCAGAATCTAAAAGCAGTTTGCAAGTTTCAGAGTGATGAAGGAAAGGAGAGAGGGGCGGCAGACACCTGCCGTACAGATTGTCTCCTGGTACTTGCGGTCAAAATCTTCCAGGTAAAATGGTAGGTTTGAAACCAGCAACTTCTCCCTTCCCCACCCCCCAAATACATACTTTGTACCCTGCCTTGCAGTCCTCATATGCAGCTGCTTCTTTCTTGCAAACTGCAGGCTGGCAACCCAAGAGTCACCCCATTCCAGTGGCGTAATGAGGAGGAAATGGGGGGGGGGGTTCTAGAGCTCCGGGCGCTAGTTCCTGGGGCCATGTGGGGGGGCACATGGCAGGGTCACCCCCCTGCAACTGCACCCTGCCCCTGAACTCCCCGTGGGGGGGAAAAATCCTGGATCATTGCATCAATGCAGAACCTTCTTTCCCAAACAGAGTGCGGTTTGGGAAGGGAACCAGTTCGGCCCAGTGACTAAGCGTCAGACGTGGATCAGAGATACCCCTCCACCATAACCTTCCAAGCACTGGACTGCCTCACAAGGTTGTTGTGCAGAAAAATTGGCAGGGGGTACCCTGCATGATGCGTGGAGCTCCTTCGAGGGTGGGGAAGTTATCATAAAAACGAACTCTGGGTGTTTAATTTATTTTATTTTATTAATTAAATTTATAGGCCGCCTCATCCCCAAAGGGCTCGAGGCGGCTCACAATATGGCTGTTCTCCAAGACAGCAGACCAATACAACATAAAACTTAGATCCATTAAAACTTAAACAGCAATTAATAACATTACATAAATTAAAACAACAAAAGTTGTTTAAAAACAGGCGCCCAATCTAAAGGCACCCGATCTAAAGTTGTTTAAAAACAGGCGCCCAATCTAATTGAATCATTTTACAATTTTAACTGTTATTTTTGATTGCTCAAATGTTTTGATTTTTTGAAAACATTTGCCACCTTGTGGACTCTGTTTGGGCAGAAAGGCAGCCCAAACATATTTAAAACAATAACAACAACAGAAGTCATAATATGATGGTTTATTAACTCCACTACCTTTATCTTGATCTATTTAGGATTTATGCACGCCTGAGTTAGAAGTTTTCTTGAGCAGGAATTGGAAATGAAGAACCATCTGCCTGGGTTTTGTTTGAATGCTCTGGTGTTCATTTAAAAAGCAGCTGTAATGAATCAGATCAGTGGTCCATCTAGATCAGGAGTCTGAAACCTGTGGCTCTCCAGATGTTCATGGACTACAATTCCCATCAGCCCCTGCCAGCATGGCCAATTGGCCATGCTGGCAGGGGCTGATGGGAATTGTAGTCCATGAACATCTGGGAGACGCAGGTTGCAGACCCCTGGTCTAGACTACCCATCCTGCTTTCCCACAAGCAGGGTTAAACCACAATAGCCCAACCCTGGCGGCCCCATTGTGCTTCTGTAGTTAACAGACTCATCTCGACAAATCTATCCGATCCCCTTCTACATCTGTCTAAGTCAGTGGCCATCTATAGATCCTGTAGCAGTGAGTTCCACGGGTCAACAACCCCCCGTAATGCAAAGCAGTCCTTTCCTAGTGCTCTTATTGAGCCATTCAAGAGATTTTTTGATGCTACCTCTCCTGAGTCCTGCAGGAGGCGGCTTAGGCCTAAAATAATAACCCCGCAATATAAAAACAAACCAGCCATTAAAGCAAGCCAAGGGGTGTACTCAAAACACCATAAAACTATCCATAAAACAGGACCACAGACTGTAAAAACAGCTGCAAAGATAAAACTGCTAATTAACAATGGGGGGTGGGGGTAGGGTAGAGAAATATTTTGGTCTAGTTCTCCGAAGATAGTAAGGGCTTGTGTTTGCTGCCGGCTGGGGGCAAAGGAGAAGAGACGAACAACTTGCTATTTTGTTTGTGGTCAGTGGTGGGATCCAAAAATTTTAGTAACAGGTTCTCATGGTGGGATTCAAACTGTGGCGTGGCCACCGTGGGGCTGGGCCGGGGAGACTGTGAGGCGTGGCCAGACATTCCTGGGGCGGGGGTGCCAGAGGCGGGGCTGTGGCAAGGGCAGCAGCCGCTGCATGATCACTTAGGCTGAAGCGAATGCACTTGGCAGGCGGAGGCACCTTACGCCGCGCCGATTGCACTGCCTCCTGCTAGACTGCTTCAAGTTCTGCGCGCTACTGTTGAGAGGAGGGGCGTAACTAAGGCAAAAATCACGTAGCAAAATCACCAATTAGTAACCCCCTCTCGGCACACACAAATAATTAGTAACCTACTCTCGGGAAACTGTGAGAACCTGCTGGATCCCACCTCTGGTTGTGGTGGGTTTTCTGGGTTGTGTGGCCGTGGTCACCAGCCCGGAAAACCCACCACAACCAGTTGAATCCGGCTGTGAAAGCCTTCGACAATAACTTGCTATTTCCTTGCAGTGAAGCCAAAAAAAGGGGAGGGGGGAATCCGGCTTCTCTCCAAGTAAACTCGGGTACAGATTGCAGAAGTTTGTTTGCTGCTAGATTAGCCAGGATTGTGCTGGAGACAAACGACGTGCCGACTGGCCAAAGTGACCCGTGGTCCCAGCCTGGCTCTAAGAGCAACGCGAGGGCAGCGTTTGGCTTGGACTTGGCTATTGCCCCTCCAGGGCTGCCGTATGATCTCCAGCGGCTATCACATTTTCTCAAAAGCCCTCGAAGAAAAAAAAAATGCAACCTTGGCAGTCTCTGGGCGGAAATGTTAGCAGGAAGTTGGCCTCACCTGGGGAACATACAATACAACCCTCCTGGACTTGCCTCACATTTTATTATTTATTTTATTGAATTTGTATGCCGCCCTTCCCGTTGCAGGCTCAGGGCCGCTTCCAACATAATAAAATAATTGAAGAAGAAGAAGAAGAAGAAGAAGAAGAAGAAGAAGAAGAAGAAGAAGAAGAAGAAGAAGAAGAAGAAGAAGAAGAAGAAGAGGAGGAGGAGGAGGAGGAGGAGGAGTAGTTTGGATTTATATCCCCCCTTTCTCTCCTGTAAGGAGACTCAAAGGGGCTTACAATCTCCTTGCCCTTCCTCCCTCACAACAAACACCCTGGGAGGTAGGTGGGGCTGAGAGAGCTCCGAGAAGCTGTGACTAGCCCAAGGTCACCCGGCTGGCGTGTGTGGGAGTGTACAGGCTAATCTGAATTCCCCAGATCAGCCTCCACAGCTCAGGCGGCAGAGCTGGGAATCAAACCCGGTTCCTCCAGGTTAGATACTCGAGCTCTTAACCTCCTACGCCACTGCTGCTCCATAAACCATAAATTAACAGACCATAGAATCATAGAGCTGGAAGAGACCCCAAAGGCCATCAAGTCCAACCCCCTGCCCTGCAGGAAGACACAGTCAAAGCACTCCCGACAGCCGTGGACCCCTCCATCGGTGGCCGGTGGTGGGGCTACTGAGATCCCCCCAAGGCGCACTGCACATGGTGGCTGTTGTGAGAAAACGGGAAAGAGGAGAACGATATCCTAAAAGAATCTTTGAATCCCTACTTTGGATCCCCTGAATGGCACCGTCATCATTATACAAACGCAAAGCTTTCCTAGCACAAACAGTCTAGAAGGGTTCGGGCAATAACACTGAAAATCCTAGGCAAACACAGCTTTCAAATTAAAGGATTTGGGATGGCGGGCGTGCCTGCTGCCCAAACAGGGAAATGGAGCAGAAGGCAGACAAGACGCCAAACAACCTCAGGGCTGTGCAGGTCCAGGCCAAGAACTACCGGCGAGGAAAACCGCCAAAGGCTTTTGTTTCTCGGGGCCTCGCCCTGAGACAACTAACCGCGCCCCAGATTCGATAGGCTTTAAAGGGGCTGACTTGAAGGTCTACTCTAAAGCCAGGAGACTTCGTCATCACCTGGAAGACAACCTCAGAAGTTCCAGGAGCTCCGGAGCCCTGGCGCTGACTTCTAAAGGTGATTTGCAGGCAACAGAGCTTCGCCTGGATCAGCCATTCTCAACCAGGGTTCCCTGGTACCCTGGGGTGCCGTGAGCATGTCCCAGGGGTACCACGGCAACACTACCCCCCTCATTTTTGTGGTGTCTCCCACCGGCGCCAGCAAGGACATGGAGCTGGTCCATGGCCACAAGGTCAGCAGCCACCACCACCCCCAGTGCTACCCTTCACCCTGGGAGGGGAAGGTGGAGGGTGACGGCAGGGGTACCATGAGATATGAAGAGTGAAGTCAAGGGTGCCCTGACTTCGAAAAGGTTGGGAAACACTGGCCTGGAGGTTCCTGCTTCCCCATCCCTCCACCTGAGCAGCGGATTCTTAACTGGTGAATTGGGTTTGTGTCTCCGCTCCTCCTCATGAAGCCTGTTGGGTGACCTTGGGCCAGTCACAGTTCTCTCAGAACTCTCTCGGCCCCACTCACCTCACAAAGTGTCCGTTGTGGGGAGAGGAAGGGAAGAGGAGTTTGGAAGCCACCTGGAGACTCCTTACAGGAGAGAAAAGCAAAGTATAAATCCAAACTCTTCTTCTTTTGACCTGGATAGCTTGATCTCATCAGATCTCATAAGAACATAAGAACTAGCCTGCTGGATCAGACCAGAGTCCATCTAGTCCAGCTCTCTGCTACTCGCAGTGGCCCACCAGGTGCCTTTGGGAGCTCACATGCAGGAGGTGAAAGCAATGGCTTTCTGCTGCTGCTGCTGCTCCCGAGCACCTGGACTGTTAAGGCATTTGCAATCTCAGATCAAGGAGGATCAAGATTGGTAGCCATAGATCGACTTCTCCTCCATAAATCTGTCCAAGCCCCTTTTAAAGCTATCCAGGTGAGTGGCCATCACCACCTCCTGTGGCAGCATATTCCAAACACCCATCACACGTTGCGTGAGGAAGCGTTTCCTTTTATTAGTCCTAATTCTTCCCCCCAGCATTTTCAATGAATGCCCCCTGGTTCTAGTATTGTGAGAAAGAGAGAAAAGTTTCTCTCTGTCCACATTTTCTACCCCATGCATAATTTTATAGACTTCAATCCTATCCCCCCTCAGACGTCTCCTCTCCAAACTAAAGAGCCCCAAACGCTGCAGCCTCTCCTCATAAGGAAGGTGCTCCAATCCCTCAATCATCCTCATTGCCCTTCTCTGCACTTTTTCTATCTCCTCAATATCCTTTTTGAGATGCGGCGACCAGTGGAAGCTAAGCAGGGCGGGCCTTGGTTAATAACTAGATTGGAGACCACCAAGGAATACCAGGGTTCCTACGCAGAGGAAGGCAGAGGCATATCAAGGGGAAAACAGAGCCTGGGGCAAAATCTGGATTTTTCCACCCCGCCCCCTGGCGCCCAAGTCTACCACCTGAAGCCAGCGATGGCGCCCAGATCTACCGCCTGGAGCTGGCGAGCGTGGCATCGGCCCAGCACCCCCCCATGTGATTAGATGGCATGTGACCAGGGACATGTGATACCCTATGTCCCTCTGGCAGATACGCCCCTGAAGGAAGGCAATGGCGTAACGGAGCAGCAGTGGCGTAGGAGGTTAAGAGCTCGTGTATCTAATCTGGAGGAACCGGGTTTGATTCCCAGCTCTGCCGCCTGAGCTGTGGAGGCTTATCTGGGGAATTCAGATTAGCCTGTGCACTCCCACACACGCCAGCTGGGTGCCCTTGGGCTAGTCACAGCTTCTCGGAGCTCTCTCAGCCCCACCCACCTCACAGGGTGTTTGTTGTGAGGGGGGAAGGGCAAGGAGATTGTCAGCCCCTTTGAGTCTCCTGCAGGAGAGAAAGGAGGGATATAAATCCAAACTCTTCTTCTTCTTCTTCAGTGGCAAACCACCTCTCCCAAATTTTGGCTCAAAAACTCTATAGTGTTGCCATAAGTCAGCTGTGAACTTGACAGCACTTTACACCCACCCACCCCCACACACACACCCAAACACACACAGAGTAATATATTGTACAGCTAATGAGAATCAATAACGGCAGCAACTTGGATCCAGGGTTGCAGAGGTGGTTTCTAGTGGGCTGGACAACGGTCTCAGCACAGCGACAACAGAGGGGGAAACTCATCACATTCTCTGCCTGAGGAGTCTAGAAGGAATTGCTGCCGTCTGACAGATGGCGGAGCTGACTCAGCCGTGCATTTTTTAGCAGCTGATGCGCTAAGCCCTGTTTTCACACTCGATCGGCCAATTTCAAACCCGCCTGCTAACAGTGACAACGAGCCACGGGGAAACGGTTCGGAGCACGTGACTCGGCGCGGATGGGTTCTCTGACCTGGCTGTTTTTCTGGAGGTCGGCTGGTCCCGCGCGCTTCACAAGCATCCCCTCGCCACAGGGGCCCGTCGGCGAAGCATGCCAGGAATATCTTTTCAGCATCCTCACTGGAGATTCGCTGGGAGGAGGGTACCCAAAGCCAGCTCAGACAGGACAAAGGTCAGGTGTGTTTGTGGTGAGGTGGATGCGATGAACTGTACAGCTCAGGCTAACCTGCCCGTGTCAGATTTGGGGAGCTCAGCAGGATCAGCCATGGTTAGGACTTCAATGGGAAGCTTCTCCGTTCAAAGGAGAGCCATAATGCTTGCCAGGTTTAATGTTATGCCTTCTGCCTTGTTGCATGGCAGATTTAATAAGCAAGAAAAGGCTAAAAGATTGTGCCCGTGTAACGACGGCTCAGTTGAATCTCTGGCCCACCAATTACTACACTGTCTCAGATTCAAGGAACTCAGATCCAAGTATGTGAATCTTACTCCTTTACATTTACCCCATCTCCCCGATTTAATTAGATTACACTGCTTGTTGGACAACCCTGATCCTTCTCTCTGTATGATAGTGGCAGACTTTCTCCTGGAAATTACCAAACGCCAGTAGATTTCCTTTGACCTAACATTTAGTTCCTGTATTGTATATGCTTTTTAATCCGTTTTTTATTATTGTTGTACTGTTGTCTATGCCAATAAAGGCTTGCTTAAGACTTCAATGGGAGACCGTCAAGGAAGTCCAGGGTTGCTACTCAAGAGATAGGCCATGGCAAACCACCTCTGTTTGTCTTTTCCTTGAGATGGGTGGTCTAGGCCTGCCTAATCTCATCAGTTCTTGGAAGCTAAGTTTGGTCAGCTCTGGTTAGGACTTAGATGGGAGAAGTACGATTCCCGGTGGTGTGTGTGTTTGGGGGTGGGCGCGGGCAGAGCCGTATCTAGGGAAAATGGAGTTCAGGGGCAAAATCTGAAACACCCCCCCCCCCGGTGCCCAGGTCTACCACCCGGAACCGGCAAGGCGCCCAAGTCTACCACTCAGAGCCAGCGAGTGCAGTCCGTCCCCCCATATGATTAGATGGCGTGCGCCCGGGGACATGTGATACCCCATGTTCCTCTGGCAAATACGCCCCTGCTGGAGGATATTCCGGAGCCCTGTCTTAGCTTTTTTCCCTCCTCCGATAGATATGTAAATTTTTATTTACACCTACACAAAACTCCGCTTTTATCAGCACAAGTCACGGGATGATCCCCACGCAAAAATCAGCATTCTTTAAATTTGCACCAAGTCAGTGAGGAAGAAGAAGAGTTTGGATTTATATCCCCCCTTTCTCTCCTGCAGGAGACTCAAAGGGGCTGACAATCTCCTTGCCCTTCCCCGATCACAACAAACACCCTGTGAGGTAGGTGGGGTTCAGAGAGCTCCGGGTAAGCTGTGACTAGCCCAACGTCACCCAGCTGGCGTGTGTGGGAGTGCCCAGGCTAATCTGAATTCCCCAGATAAGCCTCCACAACTCAAGCGGCAGAGCTGGGAATCAAACCCGTTCCCTCCAGATCAGAGTGCACCTGCTCTTAGCCACTGCTCTTAGCCACTACGCCACTGCTGCAGGAGGTGAACAAGTCACGGGCTGGTACCAATTCAGAGGACTGGTGGAAATTCTGGACTCCTCTAAACACAAGAATTAAAACCAAACTCTCTGCACGTAGGAAGCCAGATTGTCGAGGGAAGGGGTTCAGGCCGCGCCTTTTTTCCAGCATCTGAATCTTCTGAGTGGGAGATTTTTTTACTTGCACAGAAGATTGTTCCACTGTACGACCCCTCCCGCTGCAGCGGGAAAAGGGTTCAGAGAAAGGTTTGCCATCTCTTCTGCCGTTTGGGCAAACTGTGTGTAGAGCAGTGGTGGCGAACCTTTGGCACTCCAGATTTTGTGAACTACAATTCCCATCAGCCCCTGCCAGCATGGCCAATTGGCAGGGGCTGATGGGAATTGTAGTCCATAACATCTGGAGTGCCAAAGGTTCGCCACCACGGAGCTAGGGTCTCTCTAGAGCAGGGGTCTGCAACCTGCGGCTCTCCAGATGTTCATGGACTACATTTCCCATCAGCCAATTGGCCATGCTGGCAGGGGCTGATGGGAATTGTAGTCCACAACATCTGGAGTGCCAAAGGTTCACCAACATGGAGCTAGGGTCTCTCTAGAGCAGGGGTCTGCAACCTGCGGCTCTCCAGATGTTCATGGACTACATTTCCCATCAGCCAATTGGCCATGCTGGCAGGGGCTGACGGGAATTGTAGTCCACAACATATGGAGTGCCAAAGGTTCACCACCACTGAGCTAGGGTCTCTCTAGAGCAGGGGTCTGGAACCTGCGGCTCTCCAGATGTTCATGGACTACATTTCCCATCAGCCATTTGGCCATGCTGGCAGGGGCTGATGGGAATTGTAGTCCACAACATCTGGAGTGCCAAAGGTTCGCCACCATGGGTGTAGAGTATACACAGGCCTGGCAATAATCTGGACAAGTCCGAGCAACCCGGCAGCTAGAACCAGCCGCTGAGCTAATCTTTACGGAGGGCAGGCTGACTTCCTAGCCGGTAGAGATGTTAATAATTCTTTGAAGGAAGAGGCCATCCGTGACCACCCACAGAGGATCGCAGAGGGGGAGTCGTGGCAGTGAAAATCCAGGGAGGAGCACAGAAGAAGGGCAAGTGCGGGCATTCCGTTTGCAATACGAGAGCTTTTTGTAATCACCAACAGAATTGAGAAACATCAATAAGGGCTCTAACACTTTGCACTGAAATACATTTTGTGCCACCGGACTTTTACCACACCATTTTTAAACACATCTGGGAAGAAAGAAGGCAGAAGCATCTATTGTCTCTGCTTCTGCGATGGGACGCTGGAAGGCAGGGGGGAAGCAGGCAGAGAATCCAGGGAGTCCCCAAAAGGAAACACTTCTTCATGCAACGTGTGATTGGTGTTTGGAATATGCTGCCACAGGAGGTGCTGATAGCCACTAACCTGGATAGCTTTCAAAGGGGCTTGGACAGATTTATGGAGGAGAAGTTGATTTATGGCTCCCAATCTTGATCCTCTTTGATCTGAGATTGCAAATGCCTTAACAGACCAGGTGCTCAGGAGCAACAGCCGCAGAAGGCCATTGCTTTCACTTCCTGCATGGGAGCTCCCAAAGGCACCTGGTGGGCCACTGCGAGTAGCAGAGAGCTGGACTAGATGGACTCTGGTCTGATCCAGCTGGCTTGTTCTTATGTTCTTATGTTTAACTTTTCCAGTCTATGGGCACCTTTGGAATTCTGGCACAAAATGACTGCCGCGGGAGGCGAGAGCGACCACAAAATGGCTGCAACAGGAGGCGGAGCCAAATTGGAGATGCTAAAGCGCAGGATTGAAGGGGGACAATTAAAAAAGACGCCGGGCAAAAGGCGTGAGAGAGAATAAACCGAACACTGTCATGGCAGCTGTCACTGTTATTTTAATCTGCATAGTTGACTGAACCCTGAGGGACCAATCAGAAGCCTTGCTGGACAAAGGATCCTCACAATCCCGCCCACTTTCTAAAAATATTTGGCAGGACCCTGGAAAGGTGTTGTTGGGGACCACGGTGCCCACGGGCACCATGTTGGGGATCGCTGGTCACTGTACAGTGTTTTCACAAATGAAAATATTGGTATTAATAGTTGTAGTAGATACTTGGTAGGACTTTTAATTCAAAGTAGCTGGACCAACATTCCCAGACTTTGTATTAATTCCTTAACCAATTTTTTTCCATATTTTTTTTAAAAATCTCCCCCAAATCAGGGAATATGGCCTAGAAATGGGTTGAGTAACAGGTTCACTACGAGAGAAACCAGGCTGAACTCTTGAACCAGATGTTGAAGGAATACATCCTATGAGTCACATCACCAGCAATTAGACACTTTACTCTGATAAATAGTCCCTGTTGTGCCTATTATATCCTAAACATATTTTTTTTGCTGAATAAGGAACAGTTTAAGATCTCTAGAGAGAGCTGGTATAAACTTTAATCCCCTACCCCATTACGGTGGCCAAACAGGGCCCTTTGGCTCCGTGCTGTGTTCGTTCCTGAGACTCTGCATATTACATTTATTAATCAGTATCAAATATTTATAGACGAATATTGCAGGTTTAGTTTACTGCATCGATTGAATTAGGTTTTCCTGCCGTAAAGGGGGATCTGACACTTAATGCCGTAGACCCATGTTGGAATATAACCAGAGTTTAGGTTATATCAATGCCTGTGCACATAGGGTGTAGCTAGGTGCATTATCACAAGATGGAGCTCAGAATATAGAAGAAGAAGAAGAAGAAGAAGAAGAAGAGTTTGGATTTATATCCCCCCTTTCTCTCCTGCAGGAGACTCAAAGGGGCTGACAATCTCCTTGCCCTTCCCCCCTCACAACAAGCACTTTGTGAAGTGCAGATTTGGGACTGAGTGAGCTCAAGGAAGCTGTGACCAGCCCAAAGGTCACCCACTTGGCCCCAGAGTAGGTGGGAGTACACGAGGCTACTAACCTGAATTCCCCAGATGACAAGCCCTCCACAGCTCAGGCGGCAGAGCTGGGAATCAAACCCAGTTCCTCCAGATTAGATGTGCAGGCTCTTAACCACCTACGCCACTGCTGCTCCATTACTATAACCCAGCCGCAGAAGGCCATTGCTTTCACATCCTGCATGTGAGCTCCCAAAGGCACCTGGTGGGCCACTGCGAGTAGCAGAATGCTGGACTAGATGGACTTTGGTCTGATCCAGCTGGCTTGTTCTTATGTTCTTATGTTCTTATGATCAAGATTAGTAGCCATAGATCGACTTCTCCTCCATAAATCTGTCCAAGCCCCTTTTCAAGCTATCCAGGTGAGTGGCCATCACCACCTCCTGTGGCAGCATCTTCCAAACACCCATCACACCAATCACCAGGTTTTTGAGACCCTGGTTGTTACAGCAGGCAAATTCCACCTTCCTCTCCCAAAACCTGGTCACCTGGTAAGGCGTGCACACGCTCACGTAATGTGTAGAGCTCACAGAAATGTATGCAATACTCCAAAGCCAATATATCCACTTTTCCTTCCAATTATACCAGGCACTCCAATGACATTGTTAACAAACAGGAAGTGTTAACAGAGAGACCAAAACAAATAACACAGAGGACTAGGAAGTCCCTCTGACGAACTTCGCACTTCTGCAATTGGGAGCTCCAACCAAACGGCCTTAGAATTCCCTTGCAAGCTTGACGATATTTCACCAGGCCTTAATCAAATCCCCGTTCTTATATTTTGTTACTAAGATATTATCAGGGAGCCCTGACATCAAGTGGGGTCTGGATTTTGTTTTAGAGTGCTTATTATTCTTTCATTTTCTGGCTGTCTCCATGCTTAAGAACATAAGAACAAGCCTGCTGGATCAGACCAGAGTCCATCTAGTCCAGCTCTCTGCTACTCGCAGTGGCCCACCAGGTGCCTTTGGGAGCTCACGTGCAGGAGGTGAAAGCAATGGCCTTCTGCTGCTGCTGCTCCCGAGCACCTGGTCTGCTAAGGCATTTGCAACCTCAGATCAAGGAGGATCAAGATGGGTAGCCATAGATCGACTTCTCCTCCATAAATCTGTCCAAGCCCTTTTTAAAGCTATCCAGGTGAGTGGCCATCCTGCTTGCACCTTTTGTGTTGGCTAACATATTCCAGAACACCAAATCACACGTTGCCATGAAGAAGTGTTTCCCTTTTTAGTAGTCCTAATTCTTCCCCAGCATTTTTTTCAATGGATGCCCCCTGGTTCCCCTAGTATTGTTGAAAGAGAGAAAGAAATGTCTCTCTGTCCAACATTTTCTACCCAGCCAGCAAAAGCGATTTTATAGACTTACAATCCCTATCCCCATAGACGTCTCCTCTCCAAACTAAAGAGTCCCAAACGCTGCAGTCTCTCCTCATAAGGAAGGTGCTCCAGTCCCTCAATCATCCTCGTTGCCCTTCTCTGCACTTTTTCTATCTCTTCACTATGCAGCTTGCACTATGTAGTGATTTAGGTTACGCTTGAGTGCCGGTTTGCCCTCTTATCAGTTCATATGACCTTGAGGAGTAACGGGCTGGTACATTCCTGCTCTGTAGAACTCTGCTTTGGTATTTGGGAAGGAGGGAAGAGGGAGGGGCGGAATTATATGCATAAAATGGGTTTGTGGGAAGCCAGACCTTAGAACTGGCTTTCGCTCTCTTGGGCCGTGCTGTCGTCTGTCAATAAAAGCTTCTGATTTGGAAATCACCAAGCTTGTTATTGGGAACAGATCCAGGGCTTGACAAATATTTATCAACCCATCCTTCGCTGGGTTCATATTCTTGGGCGCCATTTTTTAAATACTGTTTTTATTGCATCGAAGGTTGGAGACCGCTCTGAGCCCTGGACAACAGGGGAGAGCAGTCTAGAAGCTCGATGGACGTCAACATCGGTGCCAGAAGTTTAACACGATTTCCATATTCTTGCCTGCTGCTGTTGCAAACTGTCCCAGTATTTTTGTAAAAGTGAGCCTTGGGTAGAAGCATCATATACATACCGTGTTTCCCCGAAAATAAGACAGTGTCTTATATTAATTTTTGCTTCCAAATATGCACTATGTCTTATTTTCAGGGGATGTCTTATTTTGCTGTGTTCTGTTCGTCGGGCATGCTTCCAAACAAAAACTTTGCTATGTCTTACTTTCAGGGGATGCCTTATATTTAGCACTTCAGCAAGACCTATACTACGTCTTATTTTCAGGGGATGTCTTATTTTCGGGGAAACAGGGTATGCATCTGCCTTTATTGGCATCAAAAAATATCAACCGCTATAATAATTAAAAGGAGACACTGTTGATTAACATTAACAAACAGTAGAAAACAGAGTAGAAAGCCAATTTAGACAATGCATGTATTATTTATTTTATCACTGCCTGCCTATCCCACTGTTTACCACATTTTCCCTCTCTGTACGCATGTATGTTCACCTACAAACCAATGCACTTCATGCATCTGACAAAGTGGGCCTATGCCAAAATAAATCTGTCTGTCTTGCAGGCGCCAAAAAACTTGAGTTTTATTTTACCAGGGTGGTTTAACAATGCCCAGGAATCAATGGGAAAGATGAAGTTATGCACCCATCCCAAAAGGCAGATATAAAAGTCTATCCAAACATCATTGTCTGTACGTCCCTTCTCAACTTCCTCTTATTACCATATTTACCCAAAAGGCGATGTTAAGACAACTCCCTTAAAAAATAATGCACCCAGAAACAAACAAAACATGTTAGGGTGTTGTGGGTTTTCTGGGTTGTATGGCCGTGTTCCAGTAGCATTTTCTCCTGACGTTCCAGTAGCATTTTCACCTGCATCTGCAGGTGAAACATCAGGAGAAAATGCTACTGGAACATGGCCACACAATCCAGAAAACCCACAACGCCTAGTGATTCCGGATGGAAGCCTTTGACAATACAAGAAAATGTTACTGGATGTAACTCCAACTTGTAAATTACACCTGTAAATAACATATCTATGATTAAAAAATGGTCTTACAGGTGTATCTATTTTGTTGGTTTAACACCAATTTATCTAGCAGAATAACATAAAAGGGATTCTTATCGATATGTTTCAAATTTGTCCTTTCCCCTTTAATGCTCCAGGGCTGTTCAACCTGCAGGGACCGTCCTGGAAAAGAGGTAGCTTGTAACCAGGCAGATCCGAGGAACGGTATTCTAGAGCAGAGGTTCCTAACTAGGGGTGCTTGTACCCCCAGGAGTACGCGCCAGAGCTTTTGGAGGGTGTGTAAAAAAAATTACACAATGGGTTTGCTAATATGGGGGCATAGTTTTAGGAAAATGGGTTGCTAAGGGGTTCATGTTTGAAAAGAGATTGGGACCACTGCCCTAGAAACTGCCCCTGTCTCTGTTTACTGCCTTCAAACTTCTCCAGGCTGGGTGTTTGAGGCAAAAATCAAACCCAGCGTGCGAGGAAGCAGCCCTCACAGAGCAGGGAGAACAAAGCCGCGTAAAACACTCAATGCAAACAGAAAGTGGACCCAGGAAGCTAAGGGGGTGGGGAAAAGAGGAATCCGGCTCCCAAGCCAGCCGTGCCCCTGAAGTCCACTCCAAGAGGCAGGCAGGCAGCCCGACTGGTTTGCAAAACACAAAGAGCGAGTCCCGGGCTCAGTCCCAGGGTTGGGGGGGGGGGGGCAACCTGAAGGTCATCAAGCCCAGCCTCCTGGCCCAAGCCATGCACACACCACACAGGAAGCCGGGGTTCCTTAATGCAGGCTGTCTCTCTGGCGGAAAGGCGAGCTCTCCTTGCCCACTGGAAAGCCATCATTTATTTATTCAAAAACTGATCCGGCGGCCTGCTCCCGAGCTCGACCAACCCACCTGAGGCAGCTCTGACCTTCCCCAGGAAGACGGAGGCCCAGAACGAGCACTAAGTCAACCAAAACAAGCACTGAGTCAACCAGAACAAGCAATAAGTCAACCAATAAAACTTTACTCAATTCAAGAGGGTTTCAACCTACAGCTCTGTCTACGCACCTGCCCTTTTTGGGTGGCGAACTTCCACATTCAGACAGGTTTCTTTTTCTCTCTCCCCCCCACCCCACGCTCCAGTATGGGTCCACCATAGCTCCATTTCCAACAAAACCTCCCCCATTAAAACAAAGTAGCAGTTCAAAGTGACCAGCCCACCTAGGAGAGTGATGGCGAAACTTTTCGAGACCGAGTGCCCAAATTGCAACCCAAAACCCGCTTATTTATCGCAAAGTGCCAACACGGCAATTTAACCTAAATACTGAGCTTTTCATTCAGAAAAAACGGTTGGCTCCGAGGCACGCGTTACTCGGGAGTAAGCTTGGTGGTAGTCGATGGCTTTGCTTTGAAGCAACCATGCAACTCTTCCAATGGGTGAATCACGACCCGTGGAGGGTTTACTCAGAAGCAAGCCCCATTCCTACCAACCGAGCTTACTTCCAGGTAAAGAATTGCGCTTTAGTTCTTCGCATGAAAATCAGTGGGGTTTAACAGCACTTAACAGGGTTACCTGCACTACTTCCTCAAAACTGGGTCTTAAGTTTAATGCTAATAATCGAGCCCAGCGGCCCAGGCCAGCCTAGATGTGTTGGGGGGGGGGGGGAACACACTCTGTTTGTGCATGCCTACAGAGAGGGCTCTGAGTGCCACCTCTGGCACCTGTGCCATAGGTTCGCCATCACTGACCTAGGACATCTCCCACCCCCCAGAAATAGGTAGCGGACACAAAAGATGGAGAGAGAAAAATAGGGATTTCAGGTGTTCGCATAAGATGCAGGATAAATCCGTGAAACCGGGAGAGAAATGCAAAAGAAGGCGCTGCCAAAAATATGGGCCCGGGGCAGGGGGAAAGGGGAGAAAGAGGTGAGCCAGGTGGCCTGCATTGGGGGTTGCCAATTTCTAGGTGACACCTGGAAATCTTCTGGAATTACATCACCAGACCATGGTGATCTGCTCGCCTGCAGGAAGGGGCTGCCCCAAAGGTGGATTCTTTGGCAGGAGCAGCAGTGGTGTAGGAGGTTAAGAGCTCCTGTATCTAATCTGGAGGAACTGGGTTTGATTCCCAGCTCTGCTGCCTGAGCTGGGGAGGCTTCTCTGGGGAATTCAGATTAGCTTGGGCACTCCCACACTCGCCAGCTGGGTCACCTTGGGCTAGTCACAGCTTCTCGGAGCTCTCTCAGCCCCACCTACCTCACAGGGTGTTTGTTGTGAGGGGGGGAAGGGCAAGGAGATTGTCAGCCCCTTTGAGTCTCCTGCAGGAGAGAAAGGGGGGATATAAATCCAAACTCTTCTTCTTCTTCTTCTATGTATAATCCAAGCAGGTCCCTCTCTAGATTCTGCTCCCCAAATCTCCAGGAATCTTCCAGCCTGGAGTTGGCAGCCCCCACGGCAAGGGGTGGAAACTAGAGGTAGAAAGTTCCAGGACTTCTCTGGGAGGGCCAGGGATATATAAGACGTCCCCAGGGCACTGTTGGGAAGTGGAGAAAAGAAAGGGGGAATATGGGGGCGCCCCAGGGGGATTAGGGTGTGGGTGGAGGGATCTCCCCCAGGATGCCACAGGAAGTGACCTGGGGGGGAAGTAACAGGGACCCACCTGAGCGAGGACGATCTCAACGCACCCAGCAAAGCAACCCCTGGGGCAGGACAGCCCTGTCTGCAATAAAACCACGTCCCTTTCCAAAAGAGGCCTCTGCCCAGAGAGGCACTGCTGTGAAGGACAGTGTGGTGTAGTAGTTAGTCACTTGGCCTGCGGGGGGGGGGACCTAGTTTTACACCCCCACTCTGCCACAAAACTTGCAAGGTAAACCAAGTCTCACACTCAAGAAAGGCAGGCTAGAAATACAGCCAATAAAAGAAACACTCACACGACCCAGCCTACCTCGTAGGGGTGTTGTGGGACAGAAAATATAAAACAGAGAATAAAGCCTAGGTCAGTTCGTGCTCCTTGGGAGAAGGGCAGGGGTGAAGTCGGCAAGAGGGGCCCAGGGATGTCTCCAGGGGGGACCGGCCTCATAAACTGGGGGTACACAAGCCCCCTGGGTGGGGGAAAGGAGGCCCCCAACATCTCCGGGACCTCCAGCAAGCAGAAAGTGGAGCAACCATATTCCTGTGATCCAGTCTGGAGAGCTGGCCCGAGGGGGGGGGTGTGCGTGAAAAGGAAAAGAGCCAAGAAAGAGAGAACCGGGGACCCCCCCAGGGCCACATTTGAAGGCGCAGGTGGGGGGTAGGGGGTGGGCTGGACCGGTCCTAGTGGAACCTGTGCAGGGATTGCCTCCCTCCCCCTCCCCCTCCCCCTCCCCCTCCCAAACAATGAAGTCCGGTTTGCAAAGAAATGGGCAGGTGTGAGTATGTGGGAAACCGGCAGGTGGGGCGGGGGGGGGGGAGAGAACTGGCAGGTGTGCGTGAGGAAACTTGCAGAAAGGGGGTGGGGGGAGAAACCGGTAGGTGGGAGGGGGGCAACTGGTTGGGTGGGGGAACGGGCGGGGGTGGGGGAACGGACAGGTTTGCATGGGGAAAACTGGATGGGTGGGGAAATGGACAGGTAGGTAGGTGGGTGAGTGGGAGACCGGGCGGGTTTTTTTTTGGGGGGGGGGGCACCTGGCAAGCAAGGTGTGGGTGTCAGAATGAACGGGGGGGGGGCGAGGTGGCAGGTGTGCAGGAGGAAAGCGGCAGGCGGGTGGGGTCACGAGCGGGTGGGTGGGGCAGAAGCCAAGCAGGTGCCCCGTCGTTTGGGGGCGCCCAGCCGCCCGGAAGGAGGAAAGCCAACGCTGGGCGGGGGTCAAGCCAGAGCCCCCCCCGCGCCCCCCCCCCCCGGGAAGGAGGGCTGCCGGCCGGCCGGGCTTACCTTGGCGAAGTAGAGCATCCAGAGCTCGTAGAGCCGCTCCTTGGAGGCCATGGCGGCGGCGGCGGCGGGGGGGGGGGGTCTTCAGCGGGGGGCGCCCGGCTCCATCCCCGGGGGGCGGCGGGGGGTCCGGGGGCGCGCGGGTGCCGCGGCTGGGCCGCCTCCCTCCGCCACGCCGGGCGCCGCTCGCTCCTTCTGCCCCTCCGGCCGCGGCTCCTCCTCCGCCTCCCGCACCTGATTCGCCGCCCCGGAGGAGGAGGAGGAGGAGGGAGGAGGCCGGCAGGTGGGGCGGGGAGGGGGAGCCGCCCAGCCGGCGCCGCCCGCCCCGGCGAGATTACTCTCGAGGAGTCCCGTCCGTCCCCGCCGCCGTCTGGCCCCGCCAGCGCCTCCCGCCCCGCAGGCGTCGCCAGGCGGTCGCGCGGGTGGATGGGACTCCTCGAGAGCAATCCCGGGGCGCGCGCGCTCTGCTAGGGATCTGGGGCCACTTGGGTGCCTGGTTCGGGAGGAAGCGCCTGGGCGAGAAGGGGAAAGAAGAGAGCTCGGCCCTTGGGAGGTCTACTCGGGAGGAAGCACCCCCCGCTGAGGTCTGTGGGCGATCTGGGGATCCTTCTTTGCAACGGGCCAAGATCCCCAGTAAGTCTGGGTCGCTGCCTTCCTTCCTTCCTTCCCTCCCTCCCAAGCCCTTGTCCTTCTATAGCTTACTCGCGAGTAGCAGGACAGGAGTGGGGGAGGTTGCCCACTCCAGAGGTGAGTCATTCAGAAAGAGCACAAGTTGTAGAATCAAAGAGACCTGATTCTCTCGTGGGTGAATATGCATCAGAACTAACCCTATTATTATTATTATCATTATTATCATTATTATCATTATCATCATCATTATCATCATTAATAATAATAATAATAATAAACCATATTATTATTAAATGTTGTTTACTCTTCAGCTGGTTGTTGGTCTTTTGTTTCAATTCAAGCCTCACCCAGATATCTGAAAAGAGAACTGAAGCCGAGCATAGACGTTAGTTCCCACAATGGGTTAAAACTATTACATAGCAGGAAACTGCTTACAACGGAGAGTATGAACTAACCACAGGCCTTCAAGTATCTTGCTGAGCCGTTTTGCTAAGAGTTCAACCTTATTACTTGGCAGGAAAACCCTCTTGGGTAATTTTGTATTGCATCGTTGGCACAGAGCCAGGAGAGAGGGACCCTTCTTGACCTCCTCTTTGAGCAAGCCGTACCACAAGGCGGGTGGCCACCACAGGCAAGGCACGTCTACAAGCAGTTATTGATTTTTGGCCATTTGCAGGTTGGCCCCGAAGAAGGCCCTGCTCCAATGAGAGAAGCTGTTGCGGTTGAGCAGAGGTGAACCGGGGGGGAAATGGCACCTGAGGCAACACCTGCTCAGGGTACCCCTCCCACCCCCACCTCCATTTACCTTAGGTGGTGGTGGTCCCGAGCAGCCTGGTGGGGCTGGGCCTGGCAGGGCAGGGCCGGGCCGGGCCGAGGGGCACCCGGCAGGCCCGCAGGAGGTTCCGGGCCCGGCTGCTCCAGCTGTGGGCCCGCTGGGCACCCCCCATGTTCCTCTGGCAGATACGCCACTGCGGTTGAGCAACGTTTACTCAGAACGTTTCGCTTTAAAAGGGGCTTGGACAGATTGATGGAGGAGAAGTCGATCTATGGCTACCAATCTTGATCCTCTTTGATCTCAGATTGCAAATGCCTTAGCAGACCAGGTGCTCGGGAGTAGCAGCAGCAGACGGCCATTGCTTTCACCTCCTGCCTGTGAGCTCCCAAAGGCACCTGGTGGGCCACTGCGAGTAGCAGAGAGCTGGACTAGATGGACTCTGGTCTGATCCAGCTGGCTTGTTCTTATGTTCCTATGTTCTTAAGTCAGTCTTAGCGAGCTGAATGGGAAACATTGGCAATTTCCACACAAGTCGCTGAAAACGTGGGCAAAAACACGTACAAAACATTTTTAGCCCTCCCCGTTAGTCCGCCATTTGGAGTCGCCATTTGGAGATTCTCCCATTTTGTTTTAATGTCTCCACAGATTTGTAGCTTCGATGCTTCAAAACCTCAGGCTGCAGATCTTTATGGGTTGTGTCGCTGTAAGTTTGAAGATATCACCCTCCCCCCTCTTTTTTTTGTAAAGGATGGAAGTAAACAGGCAAGACGATGGACAGAGCTCAGAAAACGGCGTTGCAGAGGAAGTCCGGCTGCTGCAGAGCACTATAGGGAAAGATTTTAAAGACCTCTGCGCAGCAAGCGAGAACTTTGTCACAGAAAGAATGGCTAAAATAGAGGATGCAAATGAAACTTTTTGAGGCTGGAAATAAAATGTTTTGGACGAAAAATGTTTTGGACTAATACTAATACTAATACAAATGTTTTTGGACTAATACTGCAAATAAAATGTTTTGGACTAATACTCCCACACACGCCAGCTGGGTGACCTTGGGCTAGTCACAGCTTCTCGGAGCTCTCTCAGCCCCACCCACCTCACAGGGTGTTTGTTGTGAGGGGGGAAGGGCAAGGAGATTGTCAGCCCCTTTGAGTCTCCTGCAGGAGAGAAAGGGAGGATAGAAATCCAAACTCTTCTTCTTCTTCTAAAAAACTATGCAGAACTCTTCAGAGGAAACACTTTATTCTTTATTTATTGAGTAGACCAGAGTAAGATTCTTAGGATTGCTTAGGATTGCTCTGTTACTCTGTTGCAGGAACAATGGAGTCTTGTAGCGCTTCAAAGACAAAACAACATTTTTTATTCCACCAGACATTTCCCCAGAGCGGAGCTTGCTTCTGTTGATCCAATTCCCTGCAAAGGCTTTCTGGAGGCTATTAATTAATTAATGGGCTATCAACGTACCGCGATACTCCCTTGTATTTCTAAAGGTGCAGAGAAACCTACAAGGAAAGCAGAAAAACAGGAAGAAGAGGAACTTATAGGAGGTCAAACTTGTCCATCAGCTTCCCTAAGAACCTCACTTCCTCATGCTATTAGAATCCATAAATCTACTTTCATTCACATTTTTTGCAGCTAGTGAAAACCAGCAAGGATCTTCAGTGGCTGAAGGGCAGTTCCACGATTTGGGCATTACTGGCGGGTTTCATTTACAGCACAGAGGCCCCTTCAGCACATGCAGAATAATGCAAGTTTCAATCCACTTTCACAATTGTTTGCAAGTAGATTTTGCTATTCCGCATAGTAAAACCCAGCTTCAAAGTGCATTGAAAGTGGATTAGAAGTGCATTATTCTGCATGTGTGGCAGGCCAGACAGAAGGGGTGATCTTATCAAGATGAGCGCAAGTAGGTTTGTACCTATGAAAGTCTTACACTACAGAGGTGGGATCCAGCAGGTTCTCACAGGTTCCCGAGAGTAGGTTACTAATTATTTGTGTGTGCTGAGAGGGGGTTACTAATGGGTGATTTTGCCACGTGATTTTTGCCTTAGTTACGTCCCTCCTCTCAGCAGTAGCGCGCAGAACTTGAAGCAGTCTAGCAGGAGGTGCACTGGCGTGCGTGGCAGCCTGCGCCTGCGTGCGTGGATTTCCTGCTCAAAGGACCCGAGGCATGGCTGGCTGTGTCCTTGCCACAGCCCCGCCCAGGAATGCCCCGCCCCCGGAATGCCCGGCCACGCCCCCAGAATGCCCCGCCCAGCCCCATTGGCGCTATGCCACAGTTTGAATCCCACCACCATGGGAACCTGTTACTAAAATTTTTGGATCCCACCACTGCTTACACAGTGGGGAGAAAATGACTAAACTGAGGGAAAGGCTGCCTCCCAGCACCCTGCACCCTATTTCACCCACCTCCTTGTCACAGATGCCCACCCAGGAACTCTGGATCACCCCACAACCGACAGCCCCACCCCTGAACGTCCCACAAGGAGCAGGGAGCCCCAGGAATCCAGCAGCAGGAAGGAACAGCACAGAAATGGCTGGCGAGCCTGGGCATCAAGAGACAGTCTCAATAGTTCCAGGGAACAAGGTGGAGGCAACACAGCCCTAGCCAAGCTGCAATCAGCAGTCCTCAGCAGCCTTAGAGAGTGGGGCAGGGCTGGCACAGCCCCAGTCATGCTGCAATCAAGGAGGAGGGCCAGGAAGGCTAAAGAGCCAATCTCAGGCTAGCAGGACAAGACAGACAGCTTGCCAGCCACTAGGAGGTTGGAGCAGGGAGCTCCCAGGAGGGAGGGAAATTCCTGAGAGGGATAAAAGAGATGCAGAGAAAGAAGGAGGAGGTTGGTGTGGTGTAGGGACTTGAGTTTACAGGAGTACTGTTAAGCACGTTGATTATGAACTGAAGCTGACGTGTCCTGTTTGTTCCAAAAGGACGACAGAGCTCCTAAAAGGTCAAGATGGCCTACCCTGCAGGGGTAGCCGGCAGGGGGGCTCACACTATCATATTTTGGACACATTATGGGGGAAAAAAGTCACTGGAAATGACAATAATGCTAGGAAAGGTTGAAGGCAGCAGGGAAAGAGGAAGGGAAAAGAGTTTGTAGGCCCCCTTGAGTCTCTTTATAGGGGAGAAAGGTGGGATATAAATCCAAACTCTGCTTCTCCTCCTCCTCCTGCAGTGAAAGAAGCAAGATCACTTGCAGAAACTCCGCACACACAGGCACAAGTTATCTTTTTCAGGGAGCTGTCACTCTGCCACTCCGGCGTCTTTGTTATAAGGCAACGATTCCTGTTGGCAAGGGCACATTTTCATATTCATACGTGTCTCATCTTTCAGACTCTCTCTGAACGAACCTCTGAGCGGCTGAGTAATTTATTCCAGGGCAAAGCCTTCATCTCTGTCCTTCATCCTTTTCCACACAACCCAACGAGCGGAGTCTTTTGTCCGATACCTCATTACGCCGGTTCTCGCAGCTGACATCTCCGCTTCCGTCTGTTTGCTTTGATGTCTCCTTCCTACAATGGCTGCTTAAATAATTTAAAATGCAAACATCTGGATGAAAGCGGCCAACAACATCAGGGCTTGGCTTGTACAACTTTCTTTTGTGGCGCTGAAACAGAAAAAGGGAACAGAATCAAAATCTGAGGCACGTGAAGTGCTTGAATTACAGGTTCGGCGAAAGAGTGGATTTAACCGCAGCTCAGGTTTCGTGGACCATCTATGGTGTGTGGGGTATTAAAACTCAATTTTGGCTCTTCAGAAGCCGAATCATAAAGCTTGTGTGTATCACTAAACATTAGAGAGGTCTACTCCATGCAAAACATGCCTTTTCACCTGTCAGGACATTTTACACCCTGGCAATTGATGATAATTTTTAAAACAATGGGCATAAGAATGTTTATTGATCCCTTGGTTGTTTTTCTAATCTGTTTTTCTAATCTAATGTTGTTTTTCTAATCTAATCTGGAGGAACCGGGTTTGATTCCCCGCTCTGCCACTTGAGCTGTGGAGGCTTATCTGGGGAATTCAGATTAGCCTGTGCACTCCCACACAGGCCAGCTGGGTGACCTTGGGCTAGTCACAGCTTCTCGGAGCTCTCGGAGCCCCACCTACCTCACAGGGTGTTTGTTGTGAGGGGGGAAGGGCAAGGAGATTGTCAGCCCCTTTGAGTCTACTGCAGGAGAGAAAGGGGGGATATAAATCCAAACTCCTCCTCCTCCTCCTCCTCCTCCTCTTCTTCTTCTTCTTCTTCTTCTTCTTCTTCTTCTTCTTCTTCTTCTTCTTCTTCTTCTTCTTCTTCTTCTTCTTCTTCTTCTTCTTCTTCTTCTTCTTCTTCTTCTTCTTCTTCTTCTTCTTCTTCTTCTTCTTCTTCTTTTTTAAAAAAGAAAACAAATCCAAAGTGGCACAGAGCTGATTTCTGAACATCTGAGGGCAGCAAGAAAATCACTGGCACAGAAAACAAAAATATTTGCTGTCAATTCAACTGTGGTTGAAGAGGTTGAAGCCCTTTCTAAATTTACTGAAATAAGCTCATTGTGTTAAGTTTGCAATCAAATTAGAATATTTCAGAGTGTTAAAAAGGTGCTGATTCTTGCCAAAGTTCATTCAGGAGGTGACAGTTTTAGATTATCTTTAGTTAGTTACGAGTATCAATCTGATGTTTACAATTTTAACTGTCCTGCTGTGGAATGCAGAATGTAAGATCAGGAACAATCTTAAGCAGATCTAAAGGGAGTTTTAAGACTGCAACTTTTTACAGATTTTACAAACGTGCTTTTACAATGTTTTATTTATACTGCAAGTTGTCTTGAATTCTAATAATGGTGACTAACAAATGTGTTGAATAAATAAATAAATGCTCAGCTTCTAAGTCCATTAAAATCAATTGGCTTAGCAGGTGGCAACTCTATTTAAGATGGCATTGAGTGCTTAATTTTTCCTAGACAGAGTCCCTAGTTTTTCTTTCGATTTTTATTGCCTTTTCGTTGGGCAGTGGAACTCCTTCCTTTCTTCATAATTATTCCCTCTCTGACATTTCCAAATTTATTATGACACGAGCTTTTTAGGGCTTTGAATGCTCCGCCAGACTCTGAAAAACTGAACTCAGTCTATTCCAAAGAGGAAGGAAACACCCTGTTCCTTAGCTAGCACGCATGCGATGGGGAGAATGTGAATCCAAAAAACAGACACAAAACAAAAAACACTTTATTCAGCCCTTTATTCTGTTAGCATGCTGATGAGTACTGTCATGTCATGCGCCCTGAAAACATTGAGACAGCGCCATGTGCGCTCCACTGTGCAATGAAAATGCATGCAAGCATTTTGAAGTTGCACTGTACAGCCTAGGAAGAAGAAGAAGAAGAAGAAGAAGAAGAAGAAGAGGAGGAGGAGGAGGAGGAGGAGGAGGAGGAGGAGGAGGAGGGTGGGTGGGTGTTGTTGTTGTTGTTGTTGTTGTTGTTTGGATTTATAACCGGCCTTTCTCTCCTGTAAGGAATCTCAAGGTGGCTTGCAAACTCTTTCCCTTCCTCTTCTCACAATAGACCCCTTATGAGGCAGGTGGGGCTGAGAGAGTTGTAAAACCAATTTTGTAAAATTGTTACTTAACATAAATGTTAAAAATGTTAAAAATGGTGTTAGATATTACTAGAATCTAATGTACAAATTATACTATGTTGTTTATTTATTTGTAAAAAGACCTGTGCATGGCAAACGATTGAATAATTTTTCCTGAAAGAATTGCTTCTCCTGAGGAAGACTACAGTGAAAACGTACTTATAAACGCGCGAGTCGTTTGGGAAGTACTTTCTATATGGAATATAATTATCCTAAAGATATTTTAAAAATGAACTATTTTTGTTCAGTAGATATTGGAGATATGGATTATATATCTCAAAAATGAACTTTTATTGTTGAAAAAACTGGATGTACAATCATTGGATTCAGTAACTGGACAATTATAATATATATAAATACATTTATTGAATATATTGATCCTCCGTCTTCAGTGTGTGACGCGCTGTTTTGTTCCTTTGTCATATACGTTACACACAATTTGGCTTGTCACCACCAGTTAAGACTTCACCGCTCAGGTGGAGGAGTGGGGAATCAAACCCGGTTCTCCAGATTAGAGTTTACCTGCTCTCAACCACGACACCACACTGGCTTTCACAACGACCCTGGTTCACATTCTTCACGCTACCATGGAAGCTTGCTGAGAGGACCTTGAGAACAGTCACATCCTCTTAGCCTAACTTGTGATGATGAAATGGAGGGGGAGAAAAGTGATGTAAACCGGTTTTTTGGGGAGAAAGGTGAGTTCTAAATGATGAAAATAAATAAAAATAGGTAACTGGTTCTGGTGGGTTTTCCGGGATGTGTGGCCGTGGTCTGGTAGATCTTGTTCCTAATGTTTCACCTGCATCTGTGGCTGGAATCTTCAGAGATGTATCACAGAGAGAAGTCTGTTACACTCTGCGTCCAGTGAGAAGGACGCCTCACCCCAGAGATCTGTTCTCATGCCCCACAGTTATTGATGCTGTCCTTCTCACTGGACACAGTGTGTAACAGACTTCTCTCTGTGATACACCTCTGAAGATGCCAGCCACACAGTCCGGAAAGCCCACAACAACCAGTTGAGTCCGGCTGTGAAAGCCTTCAACAATACAAAAAGAAGTAAGCCGGCCTCACAAGATTGTCGTGAGGATAAAATGGAAGAAAAAGCAGACATGTTGCCATGAACCCTTTGTAATGCAATGAATAATTTCTGACCACATGGGCATAGTAAGGACAACTGTGTGCAGATAGTACAGATATAAAAGTAAAGGTGCAAACACCCTGTGCAAACACCGGGTCGTTGCTGGCCCATGGGGTGAAATCACATCACAACATTTAGTATGCAGACTATATTTATGGGATGGTTTGCCATTGCCTTCTGCGGTCGTCTACACTCTACCCCCAGCAAGTTGGGTACTCATTTTCCAGACCTGGGAAAGGATGGAAAGCTGAATAATCCTTGAGCTGTGTATTGTTGAAGGCTTTCATGGCCGTAATTACTAAGGTGTTGTGGGTTTTCTGGGTTGTATGGCTGTGTTCCAGTAGCATCTGCTGAAGATGCCAGCCACAGATGCGGGTGAAACGTCAGGAGAAAATGCTACTAGAACATGGCCATACACCCCGGAAATACACCCCGGTTAAGAGCTCGTCTATCTAATCTGGAGGAACCGGGTTTGATTCCCTGCTCTGCTGCCTGAGCTGTGGAGGAGGCTTATCACAGAATTCAGATTAGCCTAATACTCCCACATGGCCTTTCTGGGTGACCTCCCAGGCCTAGTCCACAGTTCTTCTAGGCTCTCTTGGCCCCACCCACCTCACAGGGTGTTTGTTGTGAGGGGGGGAAGGGCAAGGAGATTGTCAGCCCCTTTGAGTCTCCTACAAGGAGAGAAAGGGGGGATATAAATCCAAACTCTTCTTCTTCTTCATCCCTGAGCTGGCTATATGAAACAACTTCCGTCAGGATCGAACTCAGGTTGTGAGCAGAGCTTTGACTGCAATACTGCAGCTGACCCACGGGGCAGTACTACGAGTATAGCAAGAGATTATTTTCCAGAAACAAAGATTTTCATTTTTATCCATCCAATTAGGGGCATTATTATTCTCATGGGGGTGCCCCCCCGGGGGTCCCCCCCCCCCCAAGCCACTCTGGCCTCATGGTTAAAGTGTCAGAACTGAGAATTCCAGGTTCGAGACTCCGCTCAGCCATAGAACCTTGCTGGGTGATCCACCTCACAGGGTTCTTGTGAAGATGAAATGGACGAGAGGAGAACGATGTATGCCAGCAATGTCCAATTCTGGCCCTCCAGATGTTCATGGACCATGATTCCCATCAGCCACTAGCAGGGGGTGATGGGAATTGTAGTCCATTAACATCTGGAGGGCCAGAGTTGGGCACCCCTGATGCAAGCCGCTTTGAAAGGAGTGGAATAAATGAAATAAAAAACAGTAAATAATTAAAGAATAGTGAAATAACTGGGGTTTTAGTCGTTAAGGTGCCCCTGGACTTTGCTTTGATTTTGCTCACACAGGTACCTTTTCCGGCCGCAGCAAGAATCAGCCGGAAAAGCACTCTGTGCGCGCTCAGAGGTGCTTCTGCTCAGAGTCATGGCAGACAGTCAACCTCGCTACTTCGGCTCCGCCTCCTGGGCGATCGATACACTCGGCGCTCTGCTCGTCGCCCAGTGACCGAGTCTCTCGGCTCTCCGGCGCGGGGGCTGCTGCGGCTGCGTGGAGATTACGCGCTTGCGCAGTGCGCGCGCTAAGATGGCCGCGCCGGGCGGGCTGCAGGAGGAGGCGCTGAGGCGGAAGGAGCGGCTGAAGGCCCTGCGGGAGCGCACCGGCACCGCCGCCAGGCAGGTGGGTCGGTCGGTCGGTCGGGCTCTGGAGGCGGGGCGGCGGGGGCTGCGGCAGGGCAGGGCAGGACGCCCCCCACCCCCGGTCAGGCCTGCTTCCCTTCCGCCCCTCTCTTTCCCGCCATCGCTCTGGCTGGCCTGCTCTGCAGGGCGCGTCTCGCCTAGCCTTCTGCCTCCAAAGGCGGCCAGCCAGAGGCTGGTGGCCAGAAGGCCCCGCAGAGGGTAGACTGCGCTGATGCATGGAGGCTCTCAGACCAGTGCCTGTCTGTTCTTAGTAGAGGGTGGACAGCTTTGATGCTTGGAGGCTCTGTGGTCAGTGTCTCCTCTGTTGCATGTCCTTAGCTGAGAGTAGACTGCGCTGATGCATGGAGGCTCTGTGGTCAGTGTCTCCTCTGTTGCATGTCCTTAGCTGAGAGTAGACTGCACAGATGCATGGAGGCTCTGTGGTCAGTGTCTCCTCTGTTGCATGTCCTTAGCTGAGAGTAGACTGCACAGATGCATGGAGGCTCTGTGGTCAGTGTCTCCTCTGTTGCATGTCCTTAGCTGAGAGTAGACTGCACAGATGCATGGAGGCTCTGTGGTCAGTGTCTCCTCTGTTGCATGTCCTTAGCTGAGAGTAGACTGCACAGATGCATGGAGGCTCTGTGGTCAGTGTCTCCTCTGTTGCATGTCCTTAGCTGAGAGTAGACTGCACAGATGCATGGAGGCTCTGTGGTCAGTGTCTCCTCTGTTGCATGTCCTTAGCTGAGAGTAGACTGCACAGATGCTTGGAGGCTCTGAAGTCAGTGTCCCCTGTGTTGCATCCCTTAGCTGGGGAGTAAGACTGCGCTGATGCTGGGAGGCTCTGTGGTCCAGTGTCTCCCTCCTGTTGCATGTCCTTAGCTAGAGAGTAGACTGCACAGATGCATGGAGGCTCTGTGGTCAGTGTATCTCCTCTATTTGCATGTCCTTAGCTGAGGGGGAAGTAGACTATAGCTGATGCATGGAGGCTCTGTGGAGGTCAGTGTCTCCCTCTATTTGCATGTGTCCCTTAGCTGGGAAGTGGGCTGCACACAGATGCATGGAGGCTCTGTGGTCAGTGTCTCCTCTGTTGCATATCCTTAGCTGAGAGTAGACTGCACAGATGCATGGAGGCTCTGTGGGGTGGTGTCTCCTCTGTTGCATGTCCTTAGCTGAGAGTGGGCTACTGCACAGATGCCATGGAGACTCTGTGGTCAGTGTCTCCTCTGTTGCATCATCCTTAGCTGAGAGTGGGCTGCACAGATGCATGGAGGCTCTGTGAGGTCAGTGTCTCCTCTGTTGCATGTCCTTAGCTGAGAGTAGACTGCACCAGATGCATGGAGGCTCTGTGGTCAGTGTCTCCCTCTGTTGCATGTCCGCAGCAGCTGAGAGTGGGCTGCGCTGATGCATGGAGGCTCTGTGGTCCTAGGTGTCTGTTGCTCTGTTCCTTAGCAGAGGGTGGACAGCTTTGATGCTTGGAGGCTCTGTGGGTGGTATCTCCTCTGTTGCATCTCCCAGCTGAGAGTGGGCTAAGCTGAGTGCATGGAGGCTCTGTGGTCAGTGTCTCCTCTCTTGCATGTCCTTAGCCAGAGTAGACCTGCACCTGTGAGATGCATGGAGGCTCTGTGGTCAGTCATCTCCCTCCTATTTACATGTCCTTAGCTGAGAGTAGACTGCACAGATTAAAAGCTGGGAGGCTCTGTGGTCAGTGTCTCCTCTGTTGCATGTCCTGTAGCTGAGAGTGAACTGCACAGGTCATGCATGGAGGCTCTATGGTCAGTGTCTCCCTCTATTTGCATAGTCATTAGCTGAGGGCATTTGCGGTCCTTCATGGAGGCTCTGTAGGGTCGAGAATGTCTCCTCTGTTGCATGTCCTTAGCTGAGAGTAGACTGCACAGATGCATGGAGGCTCTGTGGTCAGTGTCTCCCTCTGTTGCATGTCCCTTAGCTAGGAGAGTGGAGCTGCACTGGGTGCATGGAGGCTCTGTGGTCAGTGTCTCCTCTGCTTGCATGTCCTTAGCTGAGAGTAAGACTAAGCTGATGCCATGGAGGCTCTGTGGTCAGTGTCTGTCTGTTGTTCTTAGCAGAGGGCGTTTAACTTTGATGCTTGGGAGGCTCTGCGTTAAGTGTCTCCTCTGTTGCATGTCCTTAGCTGAGGAGTAGACTGCACTGATGCATGGAGGCTCTGTGGTCAGTGTCTCCCTCCCTTAAGCTGCATGTCCTTAGCTGAGGAGTAGACTGTACAGATGCATGGAGGCTCTTGTGGTCAGTGTCTCCTCCTTGTTGCATGTCCTTAGCTGGAGAGTATCTGCACAGATGGGAGGTTTCAGTGGTCAGTGTCTCCTCTGTTGCATGTCCTTAGCTGAGAGTAGACTGCACAGATGCATGGAGGCTCTGTGGTCAGTGTCTGCTCTGTTGCATGTCCTTGGGCTGAGAGTAGACTAAGGCTGATGCATGGGAGGCTCTGTGGTCAGTGAGTGTCTGTTCTTAGTAGAGGGTGGACAGCTTTGATGCTTGGAGGCTCTGTGGTCAGTGTCTCCTCTGTTGCATGTCCTTAGCTGAGAGTAGACTGCGCTGATGCATGGAGGCTCTGTGGTCAGTGTCTGTCTGTTCTTATGGAGGGGTGTGAGGACAGCTTTGATGCATGGAGGCTCTGTGGTCAGTGTCTCCTCTGTTGCATGTCCTTAGCTGAGAGTAGACTGCGCTGATGCATGGAGGCTCTGTGGTCAGTGTCTGTCTGTTCTTAGCAGAGGGTGGACAGCTTTGATGCTTGGAGGCTCTGTGGTCAGTGTCTCCTCTGTTGCATGTCCTTAGCTGAGAGTAGACTGCACAGATGCATGGAGGCTCTATTGGTCAGGTGTTCCCCCTCTGTTGCATGTCCTTAGCTGAGAGTAGGACTGCACAGATGCATGGAGGCTCTGTGGTGGTGTCTCCCTCTGTTGCATGTCCCTTAGCTGGGAGAGTAGACTGCTCAGATGCATGGAGGCTCTGTGTGGTCAGTGTCTCCTCTGTTGCATGTCCTTAGCTGAGAGTAGACTACACAGATGCATGGAGGCTCTGTGGTCAGTGTCTCCTCTGTTGCATGTCCTTAGCTGAGAGTAGACTGCGCTGATGCATGGAGGCTCTGTGGTCAGTGTCTCCTCTGTTGCATGTCCTTAGCTGAGAGTAGACTGCGCTGATGCATGGAGGCTCTGTGGTCAGTGTCTGTCTGTTCTTAGCAGAGGGTGGACAGCTTTGATGCTTGGAGGCTCTGTGGTCAGTGTCTCCTCTGTTGCATGTCCTTAGCTGAGAGTAGACTGCGCTGATGCATGGAGGCTCTGTGGTCAGTGTCTCCTCTGTTGCATGTCCTTAGCTGAGAGTAGACTGCACAGATGCATGGAGGCTCTGTGGTCAGTGTCTCCTCTGTTGCATGTCCTTAGCTGAGAGTAGACTGCACAGATGCATGGAGGCTCTGTGGTCAGTGTCTCCTCTGTTGCATGTCCTTAGCTGAGGGTAGACTGCACAGATGCATGGAGGCTCTGTGGTCAGTGTCTCCCTCCTGTTGCATGTCCTTAGCTGAGAGTAGACTGCACAGATGCATGGAGAGCTCTGTGGTCAGTGTCTCCTCTGTTGCACATGTCCTTAGCTGAAGAGTAGACTGCACAGATGCATGGAGAGCCTCTGTGGTCAGTGTGTCTCCCTCTGTTGCATGTCCTTAGCTGAGAGTAGGACTGCACAGGATGCATGGAGGCTCTGTGGTCAGTGTCTCCTCTGTTGCATGTCCTTAGCTGAGGGAGTAGACTGCACAGATGCATGGAGAGCTCTAGTATGGCTCAGTGTGTGTCTCCCTCTGCTGCATGTCCTTAGCTGAGAGTAGACTGTGCACAGATGCATGGGAGGCTCTGTGGTCAGTGTCTCTCCCTCTGTTGCATGTCCCTTAGCTGAGAGTGGAGCTAAACAGCTGAGTGCATGCTGAGAGCTCTCTTATCAGTGTCTGTCTGTTCTTAGCCAGAGGGTGAGACAGCTTTGATGCTTGGAGGCTCTGTGGTCAGATGTCTCCCTCTGTTGCATGTCCCTTAGCTGAGAGTAGACTGCTGCTGATGCATGGAGAGGCTCTGTGAAGGGTCAGTGTGTCTCCTCTTGTTGCATGTCCTTAGCTGAGAGTAGACTGCGCTGATGCATGGAGGCTCTCTTATCAGTGTCTGTCTGTTCTTAGCAGAGGGTGGACAGCTTTGATGCTTGGAGGCTCTGTGGTCAGTGTCTCCTCTGTTGCATGTCCTTAGCTGAGAGTAGACTGCGCTGATGCATGGAGGCTCTGTGGTCAGTGTCTCCTCTGTTGCATGTCCTTAGCTGAGAGTAGACTGCGCTGATGCATGGAGGCTCTCTTATCAGTGTCTGTCTGTTCTTAGCAGAGGGTGGACAGCTTTGATGCTTGGAGGCTCTGTGGTCAGTGTCTCCTCTGTTGCATGTCCTTAGCTGAGAGTATGGGAGCTAGCTGTGATGCATGGAGGCTCTGTAGGTCAGTATCTCCTCTGTTGCATGTCCCTTAGCTGGAGAGTGGAGACTGCACAGATGCATGTGGAAGGAGGCTCTGGTGGTCAGTGTCTCCTCTGTTGCATGTCCTTAGCTGAGAGTAGACTGCACAGATGCATGGAGGCTCTCGTGGTCAGGTGTCTCCTCTGTTGCATGTCCCTTAGCTGGAGAGGTAGACTGCACAGATGCATGGAGGCTCTGTGGCTTCAGTGTCTCCTCGCATGTTGCATGTCCCTTAGCTGAGGGGAGTAGACTGCTACCAGATGCATGGAGGCTCTGTGGTCAGTGTCTCCTCTGTGTTGCATGTGTCCTTAGCTGAGAGTAGACTGCACAGATGCATGTGGAGGCTCTGTGGTCCAGTGTCTCCTCTGTTGCATGTGTCCTTAGCTGGAGAGTAAGACTGCGCTGATGCATGGAGGCTCCTTGTGAGGTCAGTGTCTCTCCTCTGTTGCATGTCCCTTAGCTGAGAGAGGTAGACTAGCACATGAATGCATGGAGGCTCTGTGGTCAGTGTCTCCTCTGTTGCATGTCCTTAGCTGAGAGTAGACTGCGCTGATGCATGGAGGCTCTGTGGTCAGTGTCTCCTCTGTTGCATGTCCTTAGCTGAGAGTAGACTGCACAGATGCATGGAGGCTCTGTGGTCAGTGTCTCCTCTGTTGCATGTCCTTAGCTTGGAGAGGTAGACTGCACAGATGCATGGAGAGCTCTGTGGTCAGTGTCTCCTGCTGTTGCATGTCCTTAGCTGAGAGTAGACTGCACAGGATGCATGTGGAGGAGGGCTCTGTGGTCAGTGTCTCTCCTCTGTTGCATGTCCTTAGCTGAGAGTAGGACTGCACAGATTAAAGCATGGAGAGCTCTGTGGTCAGTGTCTCCTCTGTTGCATGTGTCCTTAGCTGAGGAGTAGACTGCACAGATGCATGGAGGCTCTGTGGTCAGTGTCTCCTCTGTTGCATGTCCAGCTTAGCTGAGAGTAGACTGCACTGCAGATGCATGGAGGCTCTGTGGTCAGTGTCTCTCCCTCTGTTGCATGTGTCCCCTTAGCTGAGTAGACTGCACAGATGCATGTATGGAGAGCTCTGTGGCTCAGTGTCTCCCTCTGTTGCATGTCCTTAGCTGAAGTGAGACTGCACGAGATGCATGGAGAGGCTCTTGTGGTCAGTGTCTCCCTCTGTTGCATGTCCTTAGCTGAGAGTAGACTGCACAGATGCATGGAGGCTCTGTGGTCAGTGTCTCCTCTGTTGCATGTCCTTAGCTGAGAGTAGACTGCACAGATGCATGGAGGCTCTGTGGTCAGTGTCTCCTCTGTTGCATGTCCTTAGCTGAGAGTAGACTGCACAGATGCATGGAGGCTCTGTGGTCAGTGTCTCCTCTGTTGCATGTCCTTAGCTGAGAGTAGACTGCGCTGATGCATGGAGGCTCTCTGGTCAGCGTCTCCTCCTTTGTTTGCTCTCAGCCCTGAGTAGAATGCGCAGATGCACGGAGGGTCTCTGTTAGCAGATGCGTTTTAAGGAGCCCTGTGACACACAGTGGTAAGCTGCAGAATTGCAGCCAAAGATCTGCGTTCGATCCCAACGGAAGTCGGGCTCAGGTGGTTGGCTCGAGCCTTCTTTCTTTTCCAAGTTGGTAAAATGACCACCCATCTTACCAGGGACAAAGTGTGGATGGCTGGGGAAGGCAATGGCAAACCACCCCTAGGAAACGTGATGTGACGTCACACCATGGCGCGTGGATGACCCTTTGCTTGCCCACCTCTTTAGCTGTAATAGTGCGACACAGCATTCTGGTTTGGGGCAGTCAGTACATCTCTGCATACCATTTCTTTGGGGACAAAACACAGAGGTGGGCTTTGTGTTCTCTTCGTGAGCTGTGGAGGCTTACCTGGTGAACCAGATTAGCTTGTGCACTCCAACACATGCCAGCTGGGTGACCTTGGGCTAGTCACAGTTCTTTGGAGCTCTCTCAGCCCCACCTACCTCACAGGGAGAGGTGTTGGGGGGGAAGGGAAAGGAGATTGTAAGCCCCTTGGAGTCTCCTTACAGGAGAGAAAGTGGGGATTTAAACCCAACTCCTCTTATTCCTTAGGCCTGCTCTTAACAAAGCCATTATATGGTGGGAGGGTCTGGGAGTCATACATGCGCGATTCTTAATGAGAGCCCTTTTCATCTTCAACCCGTTTAGAATATCTCTTCTGGCCTCCTTTTCATCCATTCATGGTTTTCTTCTTCTCCATATCAACAGACCAGTGAAGTAGGTTAGACTGAGAGATTGACTGGTGACCCAGTGGAGGTGGGACTGAGAGAGTTCTCAGAGAACTGTGACTATCCCAGGGTCACCCAGGAATGTAGGAGTGTGGAAGCAAATCTGGTTCACCAGTTAAGTGTTTGCTGCTCATGCGGAGGAATGAGGAATCAAACCCAGTTCTCCAGATTAGAGTCCACTTGCTCTTAGCCAGTACACCACTTTGGCTTTCAATGACACTTAAGGCATCTGACTGTCTCCCTTCCTCTCCCCACAACAGACATTTTGTGAGGCAGGTGGGGCTGAGAGAGTTTGGGGAGAACTGTAACTAGCTCAAGGTCACCCAGCAGGATTGCAGGAGTGTGGAAACACATCTGGTTCACCAGATAAGCCTTTGCCACTCATGTGGAAGATTAGTGGGGAATCAAATCCAGTTCTCCAGATTAAAGTTCACGTGCTCTTAACCACTATAACCACACTGGGATGGTACAAAGGAAAGAAAGTAGAGGCCAGATGGTATCACGTCTGTTTCAACCATGCCCCTGGTAGAACACCGGTGTATTGCCGGCTGTGTGCAACTGCTGTTCTAATTGGACAGAGCGTTCCATTGAAAATTTCATTGAAAATGCTGGGGGGAAGAATTAAGACTAATAAAAGGAAACACTTCTTCACGCATCGTGTGATTGGTGTTTGGAATATGCTGCCACAGAAGTGGTGATGGCCACTAACCTGGATAGCTTTAAAAAGGGCTTGGACAGATTGATGGAGGAGAAGTCGATCTATGGCTCCCAATCTTGATCCTCCTTGATGTGAGATTGCAAATGCCTTAGCAGACCAGGTGCTCAGGAGCAGCAGCAGCAGAAGGCCATTGCTTTCACACCCTGCACGTGAGCTCCCAAAGGCACCTGGTGGGCCACTGCGAGTAGCAGAGTACTGGACTAGATGGACTCTGGTCTGATCCAGCAGGCTAGTTCTTATGTTCTTATGTTCCAACAGACTGGGCCAGAGCCAAAAAAGCCCTGGCTGTGGTTGGGGCTAGGCAAACTTCTTCTAGGCCAGGGACCACCAGTAAGTTACCATTCGCAGATCTGAGCACTCTTTGAGGAACATACCAAGAGAGACAGTCCTGTGGGTATGCAGGTCCCAGACTGTTTATGACTTTGTGCAATAGTGCAACAACATTGAATCTAATCCAGTGCTCCATTTGGAGCCAGTGTAGCTGGTAGAGCACGGATTATGTGTGCCCACCGTGGGATCCCTGTAAGGACCTTTGCTGCTGCATTCTAGCTCAGATGGCAATTCTGGAACAAGGCCAAGGATAGCCCTGGGCAGAGTGAATTCAGGATCTAATCTGGAAGTGACAGCTGCACGGATCACCGTGGCCAGATCAGGTGCCAGCTGCTTTGCCTGGCGTAGATGGAAAAATATGGTGTGAGCCATTTGTGCTACCTGGGCCTCCATTATTAAGCAGCAATAGTGGTTCCCAAGTTAACTTAATAACGAATAACAGCAGGTGCTCAGGAGCAGCAGCAGCAGAAGGCCCTTGCTTTCACATCCTGCACGTGAGCTCCCAAAGGCACCTGGTGGGCCACTGCGAGTAGCAGAGTGCTGGACTAGATGGACTCTGGTCTGATCCAGCAGGCTAGTTCTTATGTTCTTATGAATTAAAGCCAAACATAGCTTGGGTGTTGTGGGTTTTTCGGGTTGTATGACCGTGTTCCAGTAGCATTGTCTCCTGATGTTTCACCTGCATCTGTGGCTGGCATCTTCAGAGGATCTGATGGTAGCAAAGCAAGTGGAGTATATATACCGTACATTTTTCCTGTATAGTCTTGTACTCTGACTCCGAGAAGCGGATATCCACTAGGACCAAGAGTGATGGGTTCAAGGTGAAGGAAAAGAGATTCCACTTAAACAGCAGGAAAAACTTTCTGACAGTAAGGACTGTTTGGCAGTGGAATGCACTACCTTGGAGTGTGGTGGAGTCTCCTTCTTTGGAGGTTTTTAAAGAGAGGCTGGATGGCCATCTGTTGGGAGTGCTTTGATTGTGTGTTCCTGCAGTGCAGGAGGTTGGACTGGACGGCCCTTGGGGTCTCTTCCAACTCTATGATTTTATGATCTTCTGCACTCCAGTGCAGCTGTACTGAGAACATGGGGAAGCGGGAACAGGCAGGCCTGGATCCAGTTCTGCACCTAAGTGCAGCCATATCGAGCAGCAAAGGAAGAGGGAATAGGTAGGGTTCCAACTCTATGATTCTTCCGTGAAGAGTCACAAGGCGGCTTACAAACGCCTTTCCTTCCTCTCACCACAATAGACACTTTGTGAGGCAAGTGAGGCTGAGGCCGTTTCCACATGGGCAAAAAAAGCTGGTAAAACGACAGTAAAAAGAAGGAGGAGTTTGGATTTATATCCCCCCTTTCTCTCCTGCAGGAGACTCAAAAGGGCTGACAATCTCCTTGCCCTTCCCCCCTCACAACAAACACCCTGTGAGGTGGGTGGGGCTGAGAGAGCTCCGAGAAGCTGTGACTAGCCCAAGGTCACCCAGCTGGTGTGTGTGGGAGTGCACAGGCTAATCTGAATTCCCCAGATAAGCCTCCACAGTTCAGGCGGCAGAGCTGGGAATCAAACCCGGTTCCTCCAGATTAGATACATGAGCTCTTAACCTCCGACGCCACTGCTGCTCCCTCAGTGTTATGGGTGGAGACTTTGCATGGATGACACTGCAGAAACGACGCTGCCGCAATGCAGTGACGCTCCAGCAGCCCCACAACAGTGTAATCGAACATCGCTAAACTAGCGAGTCTTTTCAACAACGATGCTTTGGAGCCGGTGTCGTGCGAAGCGCCTGCCAGGAATCGGTGCCGCGGAGCCCGCCCCCACAATCCTGGAGCTGAACACCCATAATGTCTACCCTGGGGAAAAAAGAATGCTGTTTGCTTAGCGTAGCCATGCAAAGTGCCACTGTTCAGCTGATGCGCTACGGAGCGGCCAGCCATGCGAATGCTCCGTTGCTGCAGCGTTTCCAATAACACCAACAACACAACGCTGTAATTGGCTGTGCAGAAACGGCCGGAGAGAGTTCTAAAAGAACTGTGACTAGCCCAAGGTCACCAGCAGGCTTCATGTGTAGGAGTTGGGAATCAAACCTGGAGGAGAAGGCTGCCGGCATATGTAATACTTGCTGAAAGCCTCTGCCAGCGTGAGCAAATTCATTCGGTGATATCTGGGCGGCCTATCTTTGATCGTTCCTAGCTACAGACGCCTTAGGAGTCGTCCTACGCTTGATTTTTCACTTGCCTGCCCTATCGCTGTCCTCCCGAGCAGAGGTTTCCATCTGTAAAAGCTTTTTTTCCCTTTTGGTTTTTTAATTAAAAAGGGAAGATGATAGCGGGAGGTTTGCCGTCTCTCTTCGCCACCAGTGCCCCCGATAAGCCGTGCTTCCATGAATTATCCATAGTCAGAATAAAGTGATCTGTCTGGCGAGATAAACCGCCTTCCCCTCCGCTCATGCTTTATTAATAGTTTGGCTAATAAAGTTTTCTGACGGCTCCGGGAAGCGGATTGCTTCAGGCAAGGGCTGGTTTCTCTCCCCCTTTGCCTTCGGAGAATCCCGATAACATTTTGGAAGGGGTGTGTGTGTGTTTTTAGAAGCTGAAAAATTCTAAAAGGCACCGTGCGGGTTCAGCGTGGGGCACAGTTCCACTGATACTGTTGGGACTGGCACGTATCCTCCCTGGGTCTTTGGGGTGGGTTAAAAAAATGGTCGTTCCCCCCTCCCTCCAACACCTGGTTCTATATATATATTTATTTATATTTTGTATTTCAGTTTATATGCTGCCCTCCCCCGTAGGGCTCAGAGCGGCAAACAACAAAACAATAAAAACAAAAAAACCATAACAATCATACAATAAAATCAACCCACAGTTGAAGTGAAGACCCACCCCCTTCCGTACCCACAGGAGGCCAAGAGGGTAATTTTTTATTGCACTTTTTTGATTGCTTTGTGAATGGCTGGAGGGGCTCGCCTGCTTTACTTTGCTTTGGGGAGGTGCCGTCCACGTCAGAACTTTTCCAACTGTTTCTGTTGCATATTTACCTTTCCTGGCAATCCAGAGGATATGGTTGAATTTTCTTCCCTCCCCGTTCTCTTTCTCTCTTTCTTTCTGTCCTCCCTCCCTCCCTCCCTCCCTCCCTCCCTCCCTCCCTCCGTTCTTTCTTTCTTTCTTTCTTTCTTTCTTTCTTTCTTTCTTTCTTTCTTTCTTTCTTTCTTTCTTTCTTTCTTTCTTTCTTTCTTTCTTTCTTTCTTTCTTTCTTTCTTTCTTTCTTTCTTTCTTTCTTTCTTTCTTTCTTTCTTTCTTTCTTTCTTTCTTTCTTTCTTTTCATGCTCTTGGAATGCCAGCAAAGGGTCTCAAAGGCAGCGGAATTCTTTGGCTCCGTGCGGAGAATATGACAGCTTTGAAAATGAGCAGTCATCTTTTTAAACCTGCTGGCGCCGGTCAGTTTCACAGTGTAAATAATGAAGTGGAGGAGGATTACTTGGGGATAGCGAATGCCAAGCGAGGTGGCAGGACGGTGAGAGGACTTTGTAAACACGTTTTGCAAGAACATGGAGAACAGTGTGTTTAGAGCTGCATTCCTTCCGTGCACAGCGCAGCTCTTTCTTTGTTTCAGAGGCCCTAAACTTTCCACTCACAGCTGTTTCCATCTCTGTCTGCCCACCTTGTAATAATTATTTATAATTGTCAAACAAGAAACAGAAACCAGGATTGGTTAGCTTACAATGGGATGTATAAGTCATCAAGGTGTACATGTTATCTTCCATTCCACCCCCGCCCCCCACAAAATGTGCAGGATTGAGTCACCCCAAGATGGGCCACCATACTCATCCTACTTTGTGTGTGTGTGGGATTCCTTGATGTGCGCCTAAAGTATCAGGAGGGACTCCTCAATTGTATGGCATGCCCTTTGGCTGTGTTAGTGTGCGTGGTGTCTGCCGACACCTTTCCTGGAACCCACCCAGTCCTTTTTGGAAAGTTGATTCCGATTGGCCTGATTGGAGATCTCATGGACTGTGCAGATTCAAATAAAATTAGGGTGTTGTGGGTTTTCTGGGTTGTATGGTCGTGTTCCAGTATCATTTTCTCCTGACGTTTTGCCCCCATCTGTGGCTGGCATCTTCGGAGGATCTCCTCTGAAGATGCCAGCCACAGATGCAGGCGAAGTGTCAGGACAAAATGCTACTGGAACATGGCCATACAACCCAGAAAACCCACAACACCCTGGTGACTCTGGCCGTGAAAGCCTTCGACAATACATCAAATAATATTATTTTAACGCCAGCCGTCTTCGTGGTACTGGATTTGATCTCTCTTTTTTCCAGATGTACTTTTTAGAAATAGTTACACTTGTCCCCTACACCTGGACTTCCTTGGTGTGTGTGTGTGTGTGGGGGGGAGGGAGGTGCTCTGCCTCCTGGGGTGGCCATTTTGTGGTTACATCTGCCACGTTGTTTTGATTTTAACTGGAAATTTTGTTAACTATTACCGGAAGCCTCCTAGAATCATGAGCAAAGGCAAGCTATAAATGTTTTAATAAATAAATAAAGTTGGCAACGGGCTCAGGTGGGTTTTCCAGGCTGTGCGGCTGTGGTCTGGTAGTTTTTTTCTCCTAAAGCTCCTACCAGACCACGGCCACACAGCTCAGAAAATCTATAACAGTCAGTTGATTCTGGCTGTGAAAACCTTCAACGATATAAATTTTACAGCTCTTGCCACTCGGTGCCAAGAGTCAGTCTGGTCTTTACGATGAAGTGCTAATTTGCAGGGAGTGAGTTTGTGGTTTTTCCCAGGATGCAAACAGCTGGAACGGGGAGTCCCTCGGGGAAGCAGGATCTCTAGAGCAGGGATCTGCAACCTGTGGCTCTCCAGATGTTCTTGGACTGCAATTCCCATCAATTGGCCATTCTGGCAGGGGCTGATGGGAATTGCAGTCCATGAACATCTGGAGAGCCACAGGTTGCAGACCTGTGCTCTAGAGGATTGGGTTCAAAGGCGTTACTGTTCTTATATAGCAGTGGTGGCGAACCTATGGCACGGGTGCCAGCGGTGGCACTCAGAGCCCTCTCTGTGGGTACGTGCAAACAGAGCGGCCCCCCCCCCCCACATCTAGGCTGGCCTGGGCCACTGGGCTCGATTATTAGCATTAAACCTAAGACCTAGTTTTGGGGAAGCAGTGTAGGTAACCCTTTTAAGCGCTGTTAAACCCAATTGATTTTCATGCGAAGAACTAAAGCACAATCCTTTACCTGGGAGTAAGCTCGGTTTCTGGCAACGGGGCTTGCTTCTGAGTAAACCTTCCTAGGATTGTGATTCACCTGTTGGAAGAGTTGCAGGTTGCTTCAAAGCCAAGCCACTGACTACCATCAAGCTTACTCCTGAGTAACACACGCCTCGGAGCTAACCATTTTTTCTAAACTAAAACCTCAGCATTCAGGTTAAATTGCCGGGTTGGCACTTTGCGATAAATATGTGGGTTTTGGGTTGCAGTTTGGGCACTCGGTCTCAAAAAGGTTTGCCATCACTGTTATTTAGAGTTTTAGTTGTTGTACATTGTGCATATGGGTATATTTTAATTGTTAGGGTTCTGTATTGTAATGGACTTTGGCTGTAAAGAAAAAAGTGTATGGTAAGTCTTTGGCTTTCTTTAAACACTGGCTGGTCTATAGGTCCTCCAGCCTTGGTTCCCTTCTTGGTCACCTATGGGGTGACACGTATCCTTTGTTGCAGAATGGTCCTCTTCTCCTGGTGGGGCACAGAAGCTTCCGTGTCACCCCATTTGCTGTCAGGTGACCCCCCCCTCGCTATCTTGCCGGCATCCTTTTACGGTCAGGTGGCTCTTCCAGAATTCCTTCGATGACCTTCACATGTTGGCAGCATCGCAAGAGTTAGTCAGCTGACTGACCAGCCCATGTTTTTAGTTTCTTGTTTCTAAGCTTATCAGCCAAAAGATAACAGTGGAGACAGGTTCCGCTTGCTCCCTTTCTGAACAAGCCTTTTCAAGGATATTCCTTTAAATTTTTTAAGCCTTTTCAAGGATCTTCCTTTAATTTTTTTAAAAAAGTAAACTTTATTTAACAAAAAGACACAAAAAGAAAAAAACACGAACATTACAGACTAAACAGTTACCGAACAGCATACATTGAATAAATCACAATTACAATTAACTCATTTGGGTTAAGAAACATATAGAAAGATAGCACTTCCATTAAAAAAAGATTCCAACGATTTTGATCATTTTAATTATCACTTCCTGCTCACCTTAAAATACATCGGGTTTTCTCATTCCTCATCTAAATCCAAAATATTTCTTAATTTTTAAAAAGTTTATAAGCTTTAATAAGAGAAAAAAACCACGCAAATCTTATTATATTAACCATGTAGCACTTAAATTAAATGCTGCTATAATTTATAATGCTTTTACATTCCTTCCTCTTACCCACAAACTTTAAAAGAGGATGCTAGTCATCCACAAAGAATGTAATACTTTTGTTCTTAATTAAGGAAGATAGTTTATCATTCGCTGCGTATTCCAGTAAGGTATTCAGCCAGTCTTCAATTAATGGCACCGTTTCAGACTACCAGTTCTTAGCAATCAGCACTCTCGCGACTGTGATCATGTACAATAACAATTTTTTACTATTTCATAGTGTTGCTTATCTTTTTACACATAGTATTTAATAGACGTCTTTACTGAGACCTAAATTGATGTTTCAAGGATCTTCCAGTTACGACAGCGCAAAGTGAAATGTGTCTGATGCTTTGTAATATCTCTTTTTTTATGAAGGGGAAAGCCAAAATCCCGACAGGGCTAACTTGGTCTGTGTTGCTGGAGTTTGTCGAAGGCTGCACATCTTTCCAACAGATCCCTTTTTGTTTCATGTACGAAGAGTGGGCAGAGAGAGGGAAAACTAGGTTAATGATCTGCTCCGGAAATGCACAGTTAGATCTGTCTTGCGGCCAAGTGGGAATGCTTAATTAGTACGTGCGAAGCATGTGATTTGCATCTGAAAACGGGGCTGCTTGAAATTAGCCGGTTATACATGTATGCACATCGTTTTATATAAATAGCTGCTGCTTTATTGTCGTGAAGAATCGTTGCACTTGCTGCTTTGTTGTGCAAAGAAGACAGCCCCCCCCCCCCCGAAGAGCTTGTGGATTTGGTGTGGTGGTTATAGTATTAGATTAGATACAGTGGTGGCAAACCTTTGGCACTCCAGATGTTATGGACTACAGTTCCCATCAGCCCCCTCCAGCATGGCCAATTGGCCATGCTGGCAGGGGCTGATGGGAACTGTAGTCCATAACATCTGGAGTGCCAAAGGTTCGCCACCACGGGATTAAGACCTGAGACGCCGAGGTTCGAATGCCGCAGGAGCCACTGCCAGGTAGTATAGACCCCAACCTGAAATCTCTTGACCCTAAATGGCTACCGTGTCACTAGGTTGTTCAGAAAAGGCTGACGCTTGTTGTTGTGGCTGGAAGATGCTCCCAGACTCCATTGCTCTTATGTCCTGTGGACTTTCTAAAAACACTTGGTGGGTGCCAGGATAGATGGTTGCAAGGGTTTTGGGACCCATGTTCAATGGTGGGGTTTGGAAATCCTCAGTAGAAGAAGAAGAGTTTGGATTTATATCCCCCCTTTCTCTCCTGTAGGAGACTCAAAGGGGCTGACAATCTCCTTGCCCTTCCCCCCTCACAACAAACACCCTGTGAGGTAGGTGGGGCTGAGAGAGCTCCGAAGGTTGTGACCTTCTGTGGGGTCCACTTGGCTGGGCGTGTGTGGGAGTGCACGGGCTAGATCTGAATTCCCCAGATAAAGCCTCCACAGCAGCTCAAGCAGCCAGAGCTGGGGAATCAAAATATGTCCAGTTCCTCTCCAGATCGGAGGTGCACCTGCTCTGTGCCACAGAGCCACTCATGCCACTGCGTGGGGGAGTCCTCCTAATAGTCTGATCCAGTAGGCGGTGGGAATCCCCTCCCTCCCTGCCCACCTAGAGAGAAGAGTTTGGATTTATATCCCCACCTTTCTCTCCTGTAAAAAAAAAGAATCCAAGGTGGCCTATTGCTGCTCTCCATACCCCACAACACACACCTTGCGAGGCAGGTGGGGCTGAGAGAGTTCTGAGAGAACTGTGACTAGCCCAAGGTCACCCAGCAGGAATGCAGGAGTGCAGAAACACGTCTGGTTGACCAGATAAGCCTCCGTCACTCATGTGGAGGATTAGTGGGGAATCAAACACAGTTCTCCAGATTAAAGTTCACCTGCTCTTAACCACGACACCGCTCTGGCTCTCACTATACCTACACACACACATACAGACATATTTTGGTTCAGAATGTGCCCACTGTGTGAAGAAGTGAAGTCAATTTGCAAATCATCCCGCCCCCTCTTTTGAATGTGCCATAGAAGTTGGGAGAGTCTGTGCCGGGCCTTTTGCATGAACTGAGGGACCCTCTCCTGCCTTCAAATATTTTCCTGTAAGCGGAAGAATCATTCTCAGTATACTGCGTATCTAGATGCAAGCGGTAGGCTGCAAGATTTGTGGATGCTTGTAAGTGGAAACTTTTGAAAGGACTCGATAGAAACATTCTCTCTCTCTCACAATACTAGAACCAGGGGGCATTCATTGAAAATGCTGGGGGGAAGAATTAGGACTAATAAAAGGAAACACTTCTTCACGCAACGTGTGATTGGTGTTTGGAATATGCTGCCACAGGAGGTGGTGATGGCCACTAACCTGGGTAGCTTCAGGGGCTTGGACAGATTTATGGAGGAGAATTCGATCTATGGCTCCCCAATCACCAGTCCTCCTTGATCTCAGATTGCAAATGCTGTAGCAGACCAAGATGCTCAAGACTGCTTGGCTTGGCAGCAGCAGAAGGCCATTTACTTTCACATCCACCTGCATTATTGAGCTCTCAGAGGCACCTGGTGGGCGGAGTATGATAGTACTGGACTAAAATGAATACAGGTCTGTGCTTGCAGGTCTGATGATCTAGCAGGCTATGTTCTTATTCCTAGACTTACTACAAGACCCTTTCCTTGAATTTTGGAAATCCCCCAGATAATATTGGAAGTGAGGCAGGATGATTTGCAGGTGTGGCTTCCTTTTGCAGGATGTAATTAGGGGAGGTGCTGGGCCACTCAGAGCAACCTGTGGTGTAGTCCAGTACACTACCCCTGCTGGCTGGCTGATGCATGGGTGCAACAGGCAGTCGATTGAAGGAATTGAGAATGTTCAGAAGAGGAGTCCCTCCCTGGTCTGATCCAGCAGGGCTCTTCTTGTATTCTTATCAGGGGAAGGGCTCAGCCTCTATGCCCTGTTGGTGGGCCTCCAGAGGACCTGGTTGGCCATTGTGTGAGACAGGATGCTGGATGAGATGGATCCTCCCTGGTCTGATCCAGCAGGGCTCTTCGGAGGTTCTTATCAGGGGAAGGTTTTGGCCTCTGTGCCTTCTTGTTGGACCTCCCAAGGACCTGGTTGGCCAGTGTGTGAGATGGAAGGCTGCTCCAGAAGGACCCTCACTGGCCTGATCTAGCAGGGTTCAGAGGTTCTTATCCCGGGAAACCCTCTCTGCCCTATTGTTGGACCTCCAGAGGACCTGATTGGCCACTGTGTGAGACTGGATGCTGGACTAGATGAACCCTCCCTGGTCTGACCCAGCAGGGCTCTTCGGAGGTTCTTATCATGGGGAGGGGAAGGCCTCAGCCTCTCTGCCCTGTTGTTGGACCTCCAGAGGAACTGGATGGCCCCTGCGTGAGACAGGATGCTGGACTAGATGGACCCTCCCTAGTCTGATCCAGCCGGGCTCTTCGGAGGTTCTTATCAGGGGGAGGGGGAGGCCTCTGTGCCTTCTTGTTGGACCTCCCAAGGACCTGGTTGGCCACTGTGTGAGATGGAAGGCTGGTCCAGAAGGACCCTCACTAGTCTGATCCAGTAGGGCTCTTCTGAGGTTCTTATCCCGGGAAACCCTCTGTGTCCTGTTGTTGGCCTGCAAAGGAACAGGTTGGAAACAGGATACTGGATTGGATGGACCACTAATCAGACCCAGCAGGACTCTTCTTCTGCTTTTGTGACAGGCTTCAGTTGAATAATAGAGAGAAGTTCTTGACTGGGATGGTAGTTTGGCAGTCGACCTGGGAGAAGAGGGATGGGGTGTCCCAACAAGGGGCGCTGCCAAACCACCTTCCCAGTCAAGGATTTGGATTCCCTGCTTTTGAGAAGGATGCTGTTCGAGGTGCCCTTCAAAACCCCTTCCGACTGTGATGTTGGAGAAGCCAGGAGATGTTTGTGCTCCAGGAATGCTTGTCTACCATTACTGATCTCATTGCCATCAAGAATCTAATGACCTCCATGTTCCGTGGAGTTCTCTTGGAAGATTATTGGCTAAGGTGATGACCTGACTCGGTAACCTTCTCTCTCTGGCACACTTTGCCTGTGGAAGAGGTGCTTATGTGTCTCCGAGGCTTGAATTTTATCTTTTAAACTTGAGTCAGCCTCGTCACTTCTAGGGTATTGTGGGTTTTCCGGGTTGTTATGGCCATGTCCCAGTAGCATTTTCTCAAAGATGCCAGCCACAGATGCAAGCGAAATGTCAGGATAAAATGCTACCGGAACATGACCAGACAACCCGGAAAACCCACAACACCCTAGCAATTCTGGCCGTAAAAGCCTTCGGCAATACTTGTCACTTCTGTTGGGACCCCTGTGACTGTTGAGTGCTTTAATATGATTTTCTCATTTGCTTTTGAGAATTGCCTCATTTGGGTCGGACCTGCCCTCCCCATCTCTTTCCTACGGAAATTGGGAGTCCCTTGTCCCCAATAATTTCTGTGTTCGCTGGGTAGAAATCAAAAGCAACCAGGAGTTTCTCCGCTGCTGTTTTGTGTTTTACTGGAAGGCATTTGATTTTAGGGGTTTTTCTCGTTTCCCTCCTCCCTCCGGGCCCGTTTGTCTTTCCCGTGTGAAGCTGTAATATTCAGGCTGTGGTTGTAGCCATTTCCATAGCAACTCCCTGTAACCGAACAAGGATTATGACTTCAGTAAGAAGCAAACGGCAGCCTCAAAAGCATGATCTCGGGCGAGCTCGCTCTTGGAAGCCGACCGGGAAGATAAGCACGTTTCCCCCATGGAGAGCGGAATTTCTACCAGATCTATAAATCCTGTTAGCCCTTCCAGCAAGACCGGAATAATATATATAGATACCCGAGCACTAAAACTGATGTGTTGTAGGGATCGGGAAGAAGAAGAAAAAATCCAAACCATAAGTACAGTAGTGGGTAGAGGAAGTGAGTTCCCTACTTCTGTACTGAACAAGTTCAATGACCCTCAGTGTGTACCTGATGTTTTGCGGCCCTCCAGGTCTGTGTTATGGACTGGAACTTTTATGTCGTCCCATGCCCCAGCATGATGCTGGCAGGGGATGAGTAGGAACTATGATCCCACAACATCTGGAAGGCTGTGAGTTTGACACCAATGTATAGAGCCGTGGTGGTGAACCTTTGGCACTCCAGATGTTATGGATTACAATTCCCATCAGCCCCTGCCAGCATGGCCAATTGGCCATGCTGGCGGGACTGGATGGGACCTAGTAGGACGGCCACCTTTGGGTTGGGCAATACCTGGAGATCTGGAAGAGGGAGCCTGCAGAGGGCGGGGCTTGGGGTTTGTCCCATGCCAGGGACCCTCCAAAGCAGCCATTTTGTCCAGAGGAAGTGATCTCCGTCACCTGAAGGGCAGTCAAAAGCCTAGGACATAGGTGTCAAACTTGCGGCCCTCCAGATGTTATGGACTACAGTTCCCATCATCCCCTGCCAGCATCGTGCTAACGGGATGATGGGAACTGTAGTCTATAACATCTGGAGGGCCGCAAGTTTGACACCTGTGGCCTAGGAGATCTTCACCCATCCTAAACCACAGGGCTGTTGTGCTGTCACCTCTTCGTAGGTTCACTCTGGGGCTGGACTCAGTGGATAGCCCCGGCCACAGAGGTGGGGGGGGAATGGCGCCCGGGACGAAAACCTGCTCCGGGTGCCCCACCCACTTACCTGGCTGGGGCACTGCCGGGCACCCTTGGCCCCGACCCGCCAGGTGCTCCTTCAGCCGGCAAAGACTCTGCCGGCCAAAGGAGCAGCCTCGCGGGGCGGGGCAGGGCTGAGGGGAGGGGTGTGAGGGGCAATTCTCCACCCACCACATGACCAGCTGGTGTGCGCCCGGGGACATGTGACACCCCCACATGTCCCCATGAGCGCTCCGCCTCTACATTCAGGTTTCCCAACTGCGGCTCACCTGTTTTCTGCACAACAGAGACGGTGTCGGCTTCTGGTTCCAAGTCTGTCTGGAAAGGCCTGCAGGTTGGAACTCCTTCACCATCCCTTGGTAAACCGTCCAACTTCGAAACGGTGTAGTCTAGGAGAGGAGAAAATCTTCAAGAGAAATGTGGATTTCTTTCACTGTAAGTAGTGAAGGCAAAAAATTCCGTAAGGCACGGAAAACCCAAGAGCGGCCTCCAGAATAGTCCTTGCATGAGAAAGAACGACGGTCCCAGATTCAGGAACGCCGTCGGGAGAGGATGGAACCCCCGCTTTGGGACGAGAGCAGGTTAGGTGTTGCGTGGCACGTAAGAGGAAGGGTCTCTGCCCCAAGACCTTTACAGTTGCTGCTGGATGGATCTGGAATGGGAGGAACCTAAAAGGCTGCACAGCCCTGAAGGTGCGTGGAAGTAGCAGGCGAGGCCTTGATCACTAGGCCAGGTGCGCCAGATGTTCATGGACCTATGGTGCTCCAGATGTTCATGGACTACAATCAGCCCCTGCCAGCGTGGCCAACTGGAGCGCCATAGGTTGGCCACCCTCGCTCTAGGCCCTTGGTGGCAAACCTTTGGCACTCCAGATGTTATGGACTACAATTCCCATCAGCCCCTACCAGCATGGCCAATTGGGACCTATGGGAATTGTAGTCCATAACATCTGGAGTGCCAAAGGTTCGCCATCACTGCTCTAGGCGGTAGCAAAATGGCTCAGCATCCCATGGATAAGGGCACGTACACAATGGGGCCATTGATGCGAGATGGTCGGTATATGGGGGAAATGCATTGTTCATTTACAGTACAGGTGTCAAACTCGCGGCCCTCCAGATGTTATGGACAACAGTTCCCATCATCCCCTGCCAGCATTTCCAACTGTAGTCCATAACATCTGGAGGGCCGCGAGTTTGACACCTGTGATTTACAGGATCTTTCTTCCATCCTCCCCCCTTCCCCCATCTCCATCTGACCATCACAACAACCATGGCGAGGAACGGGCCAAAGAGGGTGCAACGAAGGCTGCCAGCGCAAGTGGGAAGATTGGGGGGGGGAGCCCACCCAGGTGGGCAAAGCAGAGGAGGAAGGATCTTCCTTCCAAAATACTCACAGTTGTGAGTTCCTCCGCCGTGCCTTTTCCTCGGCTGCCTTCTGCACGAGTCAACCTCCTCTTGTTTGACCCAAGAGATCACCTCTGCCCTTGCAGCTGGCGGTTCTGTGGTGGGAAGAGGGAAAGGAGACCTTTTCCATGTGCTCAAAAGTCACTGGCGCATTTGTGCACGACCCTCTAGGCTGAAGCAGGCTGAAGCAGGAGCAGCAGTGGCGTAGTAGCTAAGAGCAGTGACTAAGAGCAGGTGCACTCTGATCTGGAGGAACCGGGTTTGATTCCCAGCTCTGCCGCCTGAGCTGTGGAGGCTTATCTGGGGGATTCAGATTAGCCTGGGCACTCCCACACACGCCAGCTGGGTGACCTTGGGCTAGTCACAGCTTCTCGGAGCTCTCTCAGCCCCACCTACCTCACAGGGTGTTTGTTGTGAGGGGGGAAGGGCAAGGAAATTGTCAGCCCCTTTGAGTCTCCTTACAAAAGAGAAAGGGGGGATAGAAATCCAAACTCTTCTTCTTCTTCTACCAGTGTTATAACACAATAATTGGGGTTGGGATCTGCCCACCCCCACCCCCACCACACACACACACAGTTGTTTCTAAAGCAGCAATTCTTCCACTTTTTTCAATTCCCTCTTGCCCTCCCTCGGTGGCTTGTTCCAGCTGGCCGGCCTCCCATGCAAAGAAGCCGCACAGCTCAGCTTTTCTGCAGTCTAGCTCAAATGCTGCGTGAACAAACAACTCCAGCAGAGAACGTGTCGGTCTTGCCAGCAGCACGGTTAAAAGTCACTCTCCCTGGCTTCCTGGTGAGGTTTGCTGATTTCAGTTTGGCTTACCTGTTCCAGGACGAACTGGGGGGTCTTGGGCTCCCCCCGAGTCTGTCTGAACCAGACCACAAGGTGGGTCTCCTCCTTCTGTACAGGACAAACTTTCCAGTTTAGAGACAGCAAAATCTGGTTGGGAGAATAAGGTAGTTACACCGAGCCCAAATCTGTGTGGCATTTTATGTCAGAGACAGCCACGGTGGTGAAGTGGTTAAGAATATCAGACTCGTATCTCAGGGACTTGGGTTCGAATCCCCCTTTATGCCACAAAAACTCACAACCTCACAGCCTAACCCACCTCACAGGATCGTTGTGTGGAGGAATTATGCAAGCTGCTTTGGGTCCCCATTAGGGGAGTACAGAAAATCATTTGGGGGATCGGCCTGAACCCGCCTTTGCTGAGGGGACTTCCTCTCCTCTGTTATGAACTACGGGAGTGTCACAGAATCATAGAGTTGGAAGAGACCCCCAGTGCTCGGGAGCAACAGCCGCAGAAGGCCATTGCTTTCACCTCCTGCTTGTGAGCTCCGAAAGGCACCTGGTGGGCCACTGCGAGTAGCAGAGAGCTGGACTAGATGGATTCTGGTCTGATCCAGCTGGCTTGTTCTTATGTTCTTATGTTCTTAACTTTGGAGAATGCCCTTCCCACTGTACTTGATTGCCGGTGGGCCCAAAACACATCCACATGACACCCATACAAGAGTTTGCCCCAGTGTCTTCCAAGGGGGTCTTAAGAATGTTCATGCCAGAAAGCAAAGAACGACTCTGGGATGGAGGGGGCAGACTACGGTTTCCAGAATTATTGGGGAGGCCTGTTCAGGTTTGTGCTGAGGCTGGAGGAGGACCTCAGTGGTGTGTGTGTGAGTGGAGGGGGAGGGGAGGGAAGCCACAACCTGACCCTGGTGATTCTCCAGTAGCATCCCCCCCACCCTTTGAATGTGGGCCTCTTGGCCACTCCTGAATCTCTCGCTGTCTCCTCTCGCCCTCTAGTGGAGGACAAGGTGAAGGACCAGCTGGAAGCGGCCAAGCCCGAACCCATCATCGAAGAAGTGGTACGTTGGAGGCCCTTTTAGTGGAATTCTCTTTGCCAGGAAGCTGGTTTGGCTGTTCCTGATGAGACGTCACCATATCTCTGTGTGTTTCCCTCTTTCTTCCCCCTCTAGGATCTGGCGAACTTGGCGCCCAGGAAGCCCGACTGGTGAGTGGCCACACTGCAGTGGTGTTTTTCTAGGGAGGAGGCGGAAAGGGCCAGAAGTTTAAAGCTCCTGCATGCTACTTTGATGGACAGCTGGTCTTGGAAGAGCTGCTAGGAAATGCCGAATTGGTGACCTGTTGCGTTATCAGGATGGCTGGCTCCAAGTGGGCAGGGCCTGAGCGTTATTTATTCAGCTGGCTCATCCAGTGATGGAAGGTTGTTTAAAACTGCAATCCTTCCAGGCCAGTTCTATGCTCTTGAGCCCTTCTGGAAACAGAATGGGCCGTCCGTCTAAAACAGTGGTCCCCAACCTTTTTTCATTCATGTCCCCCTTTGCAACCCATTTCCCTAAAATTGTACTCCCATATTAGCAAACTCATTATGTTTTTCCCCCCGCATACGTTCAAACGCTCTGGTGCGTATCCCTGAGCGTACATCAGACCTGGGCATTATACGGCCCGCGGGCCACATCCGGCCCGCCGGATGACCCTGACTGGCCCCCCTGCCGTGCTGGGGAGCGAGGCGTCTTTGAAAGCCCCGCAGAAGCCGGTTGCCTTGGCTGCCGGCTTCTGCGGGGCTTTCAAAAGCGTCTCGCCCCCCTGCCTTTTGGCCCGGCCCTCCATGATATTTTCTGTTTCTTATGCGGCCCCATGGAGAAAATAATTGCCCACCCCTGGCGTACATGGACTCCAGATTGGGAACCACTGGTCTAAAATATTGTTCTTCCTGGAGGGTTTTGCCTTTTGTCCAGTTCCCTATACTTTATGCCAGGAGATTTTACACCCCTGGCTTCCATAAGGGCACACCACCCCTCTCCAAATTGCTCCTGTATCAGTGATGGCGAACCTTTTTGAGACTGAGTGCCCAAATTGCAATCCAAAACCCACTTATATATCGCAAAGCGCCAACACGGCAATTTAACCTGAATACTGAGGTTTTAGTTTAGAAAAAACGGTTGGCTCCGAGGCGTGCGTTACTCGGGAGTAAGCTTGGTGGTAGTTGGTGTCTCTGCTTTGAAGCAACCATGCAACTCTTCAAACGGGTGAATCACGACCCTAGGAGGGTTTACTCAGAAGCAAGTCCCATTGCCAGCAACCAAGCTTACTCCCAGGTAAAGGATCGCGCTTTAGTTCTTCGCATGAAAATCAGTGGGGTTTAACAGTGCTTAACAGAGTTACCGACACTTCTTCCCCAAAACTAGGTCTTAGGTTTAATGCTAATAATCGAGCCCAGCGGCAAAGGCCAGCCTAGATGTGTGTGTGTGTGGGGGGGGGGTGACTCTGTTTGCACGTGCCCACAAAGAGGGCTGAGTGCCACCTCTGGCACCCGTGCCATAAGTTCGCCACCACTGTCCTATATCAACTGTGCACAGGGCAGCTGTTGTGCCGAGCCCTCGACTCAAATAAATTTGCTGTCCCAAGACTTGCTCTCTGCATCTGCAAAGGGCTGTTTGCTTTGCCTCTCTGCTCTTGCCAGCCTCGTTGGCTTGTGTTTGTGGGTGGGCTTCGTGTCAGTGTCCTTCTCTTGCCCCTTAGGGATTTGAAGCGAGACGTTGCCAAGAAACTGGAGAAGCTCGAGAAGCGAACGCAGAGGGCCATAGCAGAGCTAATAAGTGAGTGAATGTCTCCAGGGAGAGGAATTCGTGGGGTGTGAGCGGAGCAGAGGTTTCAGCTGGGTTGGGGGGCCTCCGCTGCAGCAAATGCTGCCCATCTACCAGCTCCCCTCCCATTTGAGTTTGATATTTATTCAGCTGTCCGCTTTTCCATGCCCCTGCCTCAACTCACAGCAGTGGCGTAGGAGGTGAAGAGCTCATGTATCTAATCTGGAGGAACCGGGTTTGATTCCCTGCTCTGCTGCCTGAACTGTGGAGACTTACCTGGGGAATTCAGATTAGCCTGTGCACTCCCACACACCCCAGCTGGGTGACATTGGGCTAGTCACAGCTTCTTGGAGCTCTCTCAGCCCCACCTACCTCACAGGGTGTGTGTTGTGAGGGGGGAAGGGCAAGGAGATTGTAAGCCCCTTTGAGTCTCCTGCAGGAGAGAAAGGGGGGATATAAATCCAAACTCCTCCTCTTCCTCTTCCTCTTCCTCTTCTTCTTCTTCTTCTTCTTCTTCTTCTTCTTCTTCTTCTTCTTCTTCTTCTTCTTCCTCTTCCTCTTCCTCTTCCTCCTCCTCCTCCTCCTCCTCCTCCTCCTCCTCCTCCTCCTCCTCCCTGCATCGACCTGTCCCCTGCGCCCCCTTCCAGGAGCCAGATTTCTCTCAGTGGCCCTTTCTGCACAAACCTTGCAAAATGCTTTGAGGCAGGAAATACGACGCTCCCTCCATGGAATTCCACGTTGTTTTTTCCCCCCTTCAGTTCCCAATATGTTTTATTTCCTGCCTCAAAACATTTCAAGTGGATCCCCTTTTAAAGCAGTTATTTAGTCTGAAATGTTTCCAGGACGTCTTCCCTCGCTGTGCCGTCTTGTGTACTACACTTCCCAGGAGACCTTGTGAGCCCCACTCCCTGCAGGAATTGGGGCTTGCAAGGCCTCCTGGGAAATGTAGTTCCCACCAGGCTGCTTTTAAAGGCTGCTTTTAAACTAAGGGAAGTAGGGAGGAGCGGGGGAAAGGAAGATGGGTGGGAGTCACGGGGGCGCAGGGGGGTGGGGCCGGATGCCGTTTTGCCCTGGGTGCCTTTCCCTCCCCCCCCCCCCCATGCCTCTTCTCAGACAAAATACACCCCCGGACATCCAGTGCTAGAAAATTACATTTGCAATCTGCTTGTTAAGAAGTCTCCACCGGGTCACTGAAGGACACAGAAGATGGACCCGCCCAGCCTGTCCCAGGGAGAGCGCTCGCCTGAGGCACCACCCAGGCCTTCAGCCCCTCGTCTTCCGGCGTATAATTCCACAGCTTGAGCTCGCTGGGAATTTTCCCATCCAGAGATGGCAGCCCTCGGGTGACCCCTTGCTGGGGGGTTGCCACATACTGGAAAGGGGAGATTCCACCCATGACCACAGGTGAAAATGAACAGCTGGCAAGTAATGGGGGGAGGCTACTGTCTTTCTCAAGGGGAACGTTCCCAGGAGAAGCTGGACTGTGAAACCCCAAACCACCCCTCAGCCGTTGGCAGCCTGGCATTTCCACAGAGCAGGGAAACGTTCGGTTCACAGTTGAAACGTTGATGGAGCAAGTAAGGAAGTATCTGTCTTGTGGGCTGTTCATATCTGCATAACGGCCTTCCAACGAGCAGCTCTCTGTCTCTGTCTCTGACTCACTCACTCACTCGCTCACTCGCACACTCGCACACTCACTCACTCACTCACTCACTCGCACACACTCTTTAAAATCATTTGTAAACATGACTAGTTGTGTGATATTTTAGCAGAGCAAAGCAAAGCAACCCCGGTTCCCACCTTTGGACACATGAAATGGTACTTCTAAGCATGGGCAGAGGGATTTTCCCGGGTCAGATCCATGGCCTGAGGATTTGGAGGAAGGGCTTCTTGCAGACAAAATGCAGGAATTTGAGCTGGAATGAGCCCCTGCCCGACTCCATGTAAAAAGTAAAGCTTTCGGCAGGCTATTTAGGGTGAGATATTTGGGTGAGGGAGAATTCACACTCGCGTGTGCTCAGGATATACTGATAGGTGGCATCTCACCATCCTCCTGGGAACATGGAGGTGGGGAAAATATGTAGTTCTCCCTTCTTCGTTTAATCTTCACAGCAACCTTGTGAGGTAGGCCAGACAGTAAGGCGGTTCCTGGCAGACTTGGTGGCAGGGTGGAGACACACACTGAGGGGTTTTCCTGGTCCAAAACTATCCCAACTGTCGGGGCATGTTGGCAGGAAAACAGTTTGCCTCACCCGGTCAGGGATCCGTGCTTCTATAACGTCACGCAGTGTGTGAAACCGAACTGTTCAGAGTGGCGGTTTTATAAGGGAGCAGCGATGTGGTAAAACGGTTTTGCCCTGACCTGGATCGGCCAGGCTGTCTGGACCCCGTCAGATCTCGTCTTCTAAGGAAGGTCGGCCCTGGTTAGTACGTGGGTGGAGAATCACCAAGGAAGCCTGGGGTCGCTTTACAGAGCGAGGGTGAGGCGAACCAGGTCTGAACAGCTCCTCTCTTGACCTGTCTTGACGGCCCAGGCTAACCTGATTTCATCAGAGCTCAGAAACTAACCAGAGTTAGCCCTGGTTTGTACTTGGATGGGAGACCACCGAGGGAGTCATAAGAACATAAGAACAAGCCAGCTGGATCAGACCAGAGTCCATCTAGTCCAGCACTCTGCTACTCGCAGTGGCCCACCAGGTGCCTTTGGGAGCTCACGTGCAGGAGGTGAAAGCAATGGCCTTCTGCTGCTGCTGCTCCCGAGCACCTGGTCTGCTAAGGCATTTGCAACCTCAGATCAAGGAGGATCAAGATGGGTAGCCATAGATCGACTTCTCCTCCATAAATCTGTCCAAGCCCCTTTTTAAAGCTATCCAGGTGAGTGGCCATCACCACCTTTTGTGGCAGCATATTCCAAACACCAATCACACGTTGCATGAAGAAGTGTTTCCTTTTATTAGTCCTAATTCTTCCCCCCAGCATTTTCAATGGATGCCCCCTGGTTCTAGTATTGTGAGAAAGAGAGAAAAATGTCTCTCTGTCAACATTTTCTACCCCATGCATGATTTTATAGACTTCAATCCTATCCCCCATAGACGTCTCCTCTCCAAACTAAAGAGTCCCAAATGCTGCAGCCTCTCCTCATAAGGAAGGTGCTCCAATCCTTCAATCAGGGCTGCTCTGCTGAGGCAGGCGATGGCAAACCACCTCTGAGTGTCTCTTGCTCTGAAAACCCTACGGAGGCACCATAATTTGCCTGCGACTTGGCGGCCCTTTCCACCCCCACGTCTCCTTATTCTGTTCTTAAACATTTACTTTTTAAATTTAAGTGTCAATGTGAACGCTTCGATGCCTGATGTCCCCCACCCTAGTTAGGCGGAAAGACAATGAATCAATTTAATTAACAGCCTAGACAAAAGTTAACTAAAGCTTTATTGAGGTCAAACACTTAACGGCATGGGGAGGAAGGAGACACCCCAGCTCCTTGCTGGGTCTCAGAATCCTGGCATGCCCTTCCCGTGAACACAACGGCCGGCAGTTCCAACTGAACGCACCCTTCATGGGAGGGCCTCGGAGTTAACGTCCTCACTGCTTCAGTTTGCCAGAAATTCATGGTTCGGCTTTCCCAAGTGAGTCATGCAGCCTGGCCGGAGTCCTGTAATCTTGGTACCGTTGACCCATTTGACCACAAAGCAGGGGTGTTTTGCACGCTTGTCGTGAAGACGTTTTACCACGCCCTGGAAGAGAGGCACGGGGCACAGTGAGCAAGAACCAGGGGGTGGTGTAGCACAATCAGAAGACGATAAACCATGGGTTTCCAACTATGGTGCTTCAGATGTTCATGGACTACAATTCCCATCAGCCTCTGCTGGCATGGCCAAATGAAGAAAACTTGTACCTACAGGCTAACAATGAAGACTTCAAAAAATTAGTTCTCCCACGGGAGTAGCAATTTACTTTTAAGTAACCCAAATAAATTTATAATTTTACAAACAGTAACCAAATGTTTTGGAAAATTGTTTTCATTCTTCCATTGGAGTAATATATATAAACAAAAGATAGAACGGCACGGCAAAGTAATCTCAATGTAAATATAACAGCTAGCCAGATTCTAGATAATTAACCAATTGGCCTCGTTAAACTTCACGACTGTTAAAGGCAGGTCAGGGTTTTTCAAATACAATAATGGTTACAATCAGTGAGGACAACGCTCTGCAATTGGTTTGTTCTTATGCCTCTCGAAATGTCCTTGAATTGGCCATGCCAGCAGGGGCTGATGGGTCTTGTAGTCCACGAACATCTGAAGTGCTAGAGTTGGACACCTCTGCTCTAAACCAACTGGGCAGTGTGTGTGCCACAGACAGAAATGCATCTGACCGTGATGTGCCTATGAAAATGCCAGCCATGGATGGGGTAAAATGTTAGGAGCAAAAACTACCAGACTACAGCCACCCAGCCCAGAAAACCCACCCCAGCCAGTGAGTATTAAGTTGCACCCTATGAATTAATATCCCCCCAAATGTCTGATCTTTGATAGCCTCGCTCAAGTCTTGGAAACCAAAAGCAATGAGTTCCTCAACTTGACTCAATCCACAATCATTTCCGCACAGACCATTTGAAACATTTCACAAACATTTTTAAAAGAACCATTTTGGCTTTTTGTTTTGTTTTTGGTCTGCGTAGTGCAGAAAAATTAAGCATTTCAGGCAAAAACCATTTTTCTGCTACTCTCCAGGCCACCAACCACTGGCTGAGCATTTCCTGTGGACGTCTCCTCAGCTGGCGTCGTGGCTGGCTACCATTTCTATTTTTTTCCTTTTTCCATTTTATTAGTTTTGTATATCACCCTTCCCCTAAGGGCTCAGGATGGTGAACAACAATTTTTAAAATACATAAAAACACAATTTAATTTAATTTAAATTCAGGGATTAAAGTACATGAATGGACTCAGTTTTGCCTGCTGATTATGGGAACATATTATCTTCTATTTTTTTTTAAAAATATGTCTTGATAGGAAATGTACAAGCATCACCAACAATGACAGAGATACTTATTGGATCACACAGCTGCTTAAAAGGATTTCCCAGCAAAAGGGCAAGCGAATCAGAAGTCTAACTGATGAAGTAGTAAAGCCGTAAAACGCGGCATTGTCTGCAATCCCCATCTAAATATCAATATCATTACAATTTTTGGCTATGCGCTTGTCAGCACAGAGAACGTCCTATTGTTGGACGTTGCCCATATGTCTCTTTTGTTTGTCTGTTTAGGCGTGATATCTGCAGTTTATTGTCATCTCTGTTTCAGCGAACGAGGAAATAAGTCTGAGCATCTGTACACTTTAATTGCACCACAAAGAAACGTTGTGGTCACTCAGTGGTCAATGTCCCTTGTAGCTCGGGTGTTAACAGGTTTGGGTTTATTCGTTCACACAGCGGCCCACCAGTTCCTCTGGAGGTCCAACAACTGGGCATAGAGGCTGAGGCCTTTCACTTATGTTGCTTCCTGTCACTGGGATTCAGAGGTAGACTGCCTCTGAGCATGAAGTTTCCTTTTAGTCACCATGGGCAGTAGCTACTGACCAATTTGTTCTTCATGAATTTGTCTAATCCACTGGTAAATCTATGTATGCCGTTGGCAAACGAACCCATCTCAATTCTGCTTCACTTGTACCCCACTTTTCTTTGTAATGGAGACCCAAAGCGGTTCACAGCATTCTCGGCTCCTCAGTTTTGCTTGCACGCTTCCATGGCAGAGCAGGGATTCGAAGCTGGGCCTCCCTGACTAAGGTTCAGTGGTGAACCCTAGGTTCAGTGGTGGCAAACCTTTGGCACTCCAGATGTTACGGACTACAATTCCCATCAGCCCCTGCCAGCATGGTCAATTGGCCATGCTGGCAGGGGCTGATGGGAGTTGTAGTCCGTAACATCTGGAGTGCCAAAGGTTCGCCACCACAGCCCTAGTTGGACACTTTCACCACGTCTCCACACAGTTCGCAACATTCTCACATCTTTTTGGAAAACACTCTGCACTTACCCCAGGATGCTGTTGATCAGGTTGCTCAGTTAAAGCCTGGGCCACTTCTGGGGCCAACATTGCCCGGCCAGCAGTCCCAGAAAACATGGCCACCAGCAGTGCGAAGCTGACCAGCAGTAGCCACACACAGCGCATTTCTCCTGGAGCTTGAGTCTTAGCTGCCGCGTCCCCTTGTGAGTCAAGAAAGGACTTTGGCGCTCGTTCTTTATCTGGTTGGTGGGAAGGGCTGTGTCAGGAACACGTGGCCCTCTTAGGATAAACAGGAAAGCCCTGGATGTGGAAATCTCCGTTTTGGGGCGTTTCTCTACCACCCAGTTGCCTCACCGGCTGAACATCTCAGCATTTACTCAATATCTCCGCCCATTAATCAGTTCATTTATACTTGCAAAGCCACAGGCTGGCAGCGCTTAGAAGGGGATGCTGTGGTCACAAACAGTCAGCATGGATTTCTGAAGAACAAGTCATGCCAGACTAATCTCATTTCTTTTTTTTTAAGGGTGACAAACTTAGTAGATGAAGGGAAGGCTGTGGACGTAGCATCCCTTGATTTTAGTAAAGCTTTTGACGAGGTGTCCCATAATATTCTTTCAAGTCAGCTAGTGAACTTGACAATGCTACTATTAGATGGATTTCTAATTGGTTGACTGACCGAACTCAAAGGGTTAATTAATGGCTCATCTTCATCCTGGAGAGAAGTGACTAGCGGGGTGCCACAGGGTTCTATCTTGGGCCCAGTGCTATTCAATATTTTTATCAATGACTTGGATGATGGAATAGAGGGCATGCTAATTCAGTTTGCAGGTGACACCAAATTAGGAGGGGTAGCTGATGCCCTAGAGGACAGGGTCAGAATTCAAAATGATCTGGGCAGATAAGAGAACTGGGCCCAAACTAACAAAATGAATTTCAACAGAGATAAATGTAAGATACTACACTCAGGCAGACAAAATGAAATGCACAGATGTAGGATGGGGGACACCTGGTTTGACAACACTACATGTGAAAGGGATCTGGGAGTCTTAGTAGATCATAAACTGAACATGAGTCAGCAGTGTGATGCGGCAGCCAAGAGAGCCAATGCGATTCTGGTCTATCAATAGGAGTATAGTGCAGTGATGGCGAACCTATGGCACGGGTGCCAGAGGTGGCACTCAGAGCCCTCTCTGTGGGCACGCGCACCCAGAGTTCATCATGTGGGGGGGGGGCAGAAAATCACCCCCCCACCCCCATCTAGGCTGTCCTGGGCACGATCCTTTACATGGGAGTAAGCTCGGTTGCTGGCAGTGGGGCTTGCTTTTGAGTAAACCCTCCTAGGGTCGTGATTCACCCATTCGAAGTGTGGCACGGTTGCTTCACCAAGCTTACTCCTGAGTAATGGGCAACTCAAAGGCAACCGTATTGTCTAAACTAAAACCTCAGTATTCAGATTAAATTGCCGTGTTGGCACTTTGCAATAAATAAGTGAGTTTGGGGCTGCAATTTGGGCACTCGGTCTCGAAAAGGTTCGCCATCACTGATATAGTGTCTAGGTTGAGGAATGCAATTGTACCTCTCTATTCTGCATTGGTTAGACCTCACCTGGAATATTGTGGGACATCACAGTTGTGGGACATGGCAGGGTTTTTTTTAATTAAAGTTTTATTGAAATTAAAATAGTACAATAACCATTATTTCTCAACATACAAATAACACATACGATCTCAACAAAACACCCGGGTAAATAAAGGTAAGAACAGTAATATCTCCCACAAAGAGATATCTAAAAGGCATATTACATTAACAATGTTTTTCCAAGTGTTTTAAAATTTATCCGGGGTTTTCTTTAATTTACATATTAACTTGGTTGTTGTGTGGTTTCTGGGCTGTATGGCCGTGTTCTAGTAGCATTTTCTCCTGACGTTTCGTCTGCATCTATGGCTGTGGCCAGCCACAGATGCAGTTGAAACGGCAGGAGAAAATGCTACTAGAACACGGCCGTATAGCCCAGAAACCACACAACACCTTAGTGATTCCCAACACTCCAGTGATTGACGAAGGCTGTGAAAGCCTTTGACATGTTAACTTGTCTGCTTGCATAACTTTATACATGGCAGTTTCTAAGCCGCGTCTCCATTTCCCTCCTAGGAGAGAGGCTCCGGGGCCAGGAAGAGAACTTGGCGTCGGCCATCGACTCAGCAAAGCCAGACGAAAGCGATTCGGACTGAGGCTGCCCGTCGAGGGCTCTTGGGGCCCCCGCTTCCCTTTGGTTCAAGGCGGGTCTTGACGCAGATGACTTGCGAAGGGGCTGTTTCCGTTCTCTGCGAGACTGGCGAGCAATTCAGACATGTCTGGTGGAAGACCACGGGGGCTCTGGGATTTTGGGATCAGGCACCTGTGAGTGTTAAAAACAGGTGCACGGAGGAGGCAGGAACACCATCTTGTGGGTCTGATCTGTGGCGAGAAATGTCAACGGAGGACACAAGGAATAAAGGGGGGAAAACATTTGTTTTCAGAGTAGTGAGAGTTTCATTCTCTGCGCTCATTCAGATTCAGAGACCTCTATTAGGCATACCCAACATGGGGACAAAAGGAAAAAGGAAAGAGTAAATCCAATAAGGAACAGTGAAAACAGCGTGAACGGAAGCCAACTGAACCTAGTCCAAAGTGTGCAGCAAAAATGTGGCTCCGATTTCCGTTATTTTGGCCTCCGAATTGTTGAGCTGAAGAATCATCTTTGTGTTGGTAGAAAGACCCGAGAACCCAGCCGATGTTAAGGCAGAGATGTCGGGCCTAAAGCTGTCATACTTGGGGCAGGAGAGCAAGATGTGTTCAGGGGAATCAGTATTGGAAAGGCAGAAAGAACAGCGTCGATCTTGCCGAGGAATGTCTAAGATCCGACCTTGAAATAAAGGCGACGGAAAGGAATGACATCTCGCTCTTGAAAGTGCCCCTCTAAGTTTATGGTTTGGGAGTTGGTTCAGATTGCAAAATGCAGCAAAATGATGTAGCAAAATGCAAAATGAAGCACATGGGGGCAAAAAATCCAAACTTCACATACAAGCTACAAGGGTCAGTGCTATCAGTCACAGACCAGGAAAGGGATTTGGGCGTCTTAGTTGATAGTTCCATGGGAATGTCAACTCAATGCATGGCAGCTGTGAAAAAGGCAAACTCTATGCTGGGGATCATTAGGAAAGGAATTGATAATAAAACGGCAAAGGTTGTCATGCCCTTATATAAAGCCGTGGTGCGACCGCACTTGGAGTACTGTGTCCAGTTCTGGTCGCCGCATCTCAAAAAGGTTATTGAGGAGATAGAAAAAGTGCAGAGAAGGGCAACGGGGATTATTGAGGGACTGGAGCACCTTCCTTATGAGGAGAGGCTGCGGTGTTTGGGACTCTTTAGTTTGGAGAGGAGACGTCTGAGGGGGGATATGATTGAAATCTATAAAATGATGCATGGGGTAGAAAATGTTGACAGAGAGAAATTTTTCTCTCTTTCTCACAATACTAGAACCAGGGGGCATCCATTGAAAATGCTGGGGGGAAGAATTAGAACTAATAAAAGGAAACACTTTTTCACGGAACGTGTGATTGGTGTTTGGAATATGCTGCCACAGGAGGTGGTGATGGCCACTCACCTGGATAGCTTTAAAAGGGGCTTGGACAGATTTATGGAGGAGAAGTCAATCTATGGCTCCCAATCTTGATCCTCCTTGATCTGAGATTGCAAATGCCTTAACAGACCAGGTCATCGGAAGCAAAAAAAAACGCCGCAGAAAGGCCGTGCTTTCACATCCTGCAGGTGAGCTCCCAAAGGCACCTGGTGGGCCACTGCGAGTAGCAGAGAGCTGGACTAGATGGACTCTGGTCTGATCCAGCTGGCTTGTTCTTATGTTCTTATGTTCTTATAGTGGGCAACACAGAGCTTTCAGGGAGTGATCCCAAAGAGTGGACAAGAACTCTGTGCCTTGCTCTGAGCTCATTCCAGGACATCCCAAAGAAACAGGCGCAAAATAGCCAGAGAACCAAAAGGCAAAAGCAGACTTGTGCATCGATGAGGCAGAGGGCTCGATCCAGAAGATCCCTTCTACTAGCATTGTAGCTTTCTGCCCATGCAAAGAGCCTTCCAGCATTTTCCCCAAACCAAGGCTGTTTATGCTGCAGCAGGGCTGTGCTGTTTGTGAAACAGGATCTGGGCATCTGTCCCATAACCACTGAAACCACCCAGTAGATATTGCATCTCTAAGGGATGGCATACAAGCAACCACCGTTAACAGTAAAATAAATATTCTGTTCTCAGCAGAAGGACTTGGGAGGGCTTCAGCTTCACTTAGAATGGCATTGTGGGTGTTTTTAAGAAGAAGAAGAGGTTGGATTTATACCCCACTCCTTTCTCTCCTGGAAGGAGACTCAAGGTGGCTTACAAGCTCCTTTCTCTTCCTCTCCCCACAACAGGCACCTGGTGTGGTAAGTGGGTCCGAGAGAGTTCAGAGAGAACTGTGACTAGCCCAAGGTCACCCAGCAGGAATGTAGGAGTGCGGAAACACATCTGGTTCACCAGATAAGCCTCTGCCACTCAGGTGGAGGAGTGGAGAATCCTACCCAGTTCTCCAGATTAGAATCCACCTGCTGGGTTCGAGCAAAATGAAGCTACGTTCGGCTCTTCTCAGACTGATCCCGTGCAGCTGAGCCTTTAAAGAAAGAGGGTGTGATGGTATACGCCGCTCTCTGAGGCTCTTGTGAGCACTGCCCAAGGTTCTACACACAGATGGCTGTCTGCTGCTAAATAGCTGTAAGGACGAACTTTTTCTGAGGCACGTGGATTCTCAGAATGCTCTGAAGACCTCTAATCCTGCAAGTGCCGACTCCAATGTTAGTGGAAGATTTCCTAAGAGAAGTACGGGGCGCTCACAACTGTGGGCTCATTTCAGTGGCTCGACTTTTTCGTGTTCTCCCCCCTGCCTTTACCCTGCCCATCTGATTTATTTTATACCACCTCTTAACCTTCTCTTCACCAAACTAAACATCCCCAGCTCCCTAAGTCTCTCCTCATAGGGCAGTGGTGGCGAACCTATGGCACGGGTGCCAGAGGTGGCACTCAGAGCCCTCTCTGTGGGCACGCGCAAACAGAGTCACCACCCCCCCCCACATCTAGGCTGGGCTCGATTAAGACCTAGTTTTGGGGAAGCAGTATAGGTAACCCTGTTAAGTGCTGTTAAACCCCACTGATTTTCATGCGAAGAACTAAAGCACGATCCTTTACCTGGGAGTAAGCTCAGTTGCTGGCAATAGAGTTTGCTTCTGAGTAAACCTTACCCTCCTAGGGTCGTGATTCACCCGTTGGAAGAGTTGCACGGTTGCTTCAAAGCAAAGCCACCGACTACCACCAAGCTTACTCCTGAGTAACGCACGCCTCAGAGCCAACCATTTTTTCTAAATGAAAACTTCAATATTCAGGTTAAATTGCCATGTTGGCACTTTGTGATAAATAAGTGGGTTTTGGGTTGCAATTTGGGCACTCGGTCTCAAAAAGGTTCGCCATCACTGTCATAGGGGAATGGGGTCTGCAACCTGCGGCTCTCCAGATGTTCATGGACTACAAATCCCATCAGCCCCTGCCAGCATGGCCAATTGGCCATGCTGGCAGAGGCTGATGGGATTTGTATGCTGGCAGATGCTGATGGGATTTGTAGTCCATAAACATCTGGGGAGCCGCAGGTTGCAGACCCTGTGTAGGGCATGGATTCCAGACCTTTGACCATTTTGGCTGCTCTCCTCTGGACCCGTTCCGGGTCCAGGTGTGTGTGTTGCTACAAACTACCTCTCTTGGGTTGTAGCCTGCGAGGCTGACGCCTGGCTCTCCCCGTCCCTCTTGCCTTCAGGTCTTCAGCAAAATGGTGCCTCCCCTTCCTCCGTAGCCATCTCTCCGTTTTGAAGAGATCTCCCCCTTTTTTAAAAATAAAAAAATATTCTGAAAGTTGATCACACCACCTCTTGTACTTCCTTTGCTTGACCTTCGAAACCTTCTGGCCTTTTCAGAATACGAATGGCGGGAATGTAAAGTGGAAAGAAACATAATCCACACATGTCTGTGTATAACCCACGCTGATGATATCCTTTTATGGGTGTCTGAATACAAAATTATTCTAAACCACAATCTTTTTTTGCTTTATTTTGAATTTAGTGGCTAAGAGCAATGGCTAAGAGCAGGTGCACTGATCTGGAGGAACCGGGTTTGATTCTCCGCTCTGCCGCCTGAGCTGTGGAGGCTTATCTGGGGAATTCAGATTAGCCTGTGCACTCCCACACACGCCAGCTGGGTGACCTTGGGCTAGTCACAGCTTTCTGGAGCTCTCTCAGCCCCACCTACCTCACAGGGTGTTTGTTGTGAGGGGGGAAGGGCAAGGAGATTGAAACCCCCCTTGAGTCTCCTACAGGAGAGAAAGGGGGGATATAAATCCAAACTCTTCTTCTTCTTCTTCTTCTTATACCCCAGCGATCCGGGCTCGGGGCAGTGAACAACAATACCATCACATAAATATACATATAATCTATAAAGCCACTCAACACTCCACACATCTCTATTTAAATCATCTTGGCGATATAAATTATTTGGGCTTCTCTGTAATGTAAGTAAAAGAGGGACTCTCCACAAGGGACCTCCTAAATATGAAAATATAGTCATACAGTTGCATAAATTATATGAACTAAATAATGCATATCCAAGTACAAAACACGATATTAAACACTCATCGTTTATGAGTCCCCCAGACTCAAAACCTTCAACTTCTTCAGACTTGATGACTTTTCTCACAATCCTCAGTGCCCTGCTGTTGGACCTCCAGAGGAATTGGTTGGACCTCTGTGTGAGACGGGATTCTGGGCTAGGTGGGCCCTCCCTGGTCTGATCTGAGGTTAAATCTCAGAATCTAAGCTCAGACAGCCCTGTGTAGTCCTTGGATATAAGCAAAGGAGAAGAAGTTTGGATTTATACCCCAGTTTCTGTCCTGTAAGGAGACTCAAAGGGGCTTACAATCTCCTTGCCCTTCCTCTCCCTACCACACACACCTTGTGAGGTAAGTGGGGTTGCGAGAGTTTGGAGAGAACTGTGACTAGCCCAAGGTCACCCAGCAGGCTTCATGTGCAGGAGGGAGGAAACAAATCCAGCACTCCCGATTAGAGTCTGCCGCCCATGTGGAGGAGTAGGGAATCAAACTCAGGATTAGAGCCCACCCGTCCTGAACCACCGCGCCACACTTGGACTCTGGAAGGTTCATTCCCTGAAAACCATTTTGTCCTCAAGTTACGACCAGGCTTGAATCGAGCTCTTTGGCTGCAGACCAGAACAGCTTCCCCTCTGAAAAACCGGTGGTTTTGCAAGTATAAATGAATTGTGTGTGGAGATTGTGGGTTAATGCTGAGATGTTCAGCCGGTGAGGCAAGTGGGTGGTAGCAAAAGGCCCCCAAACGCAGATTTCCACATCCCGTTCCTGTTCATCCTAAGAGGGCTACATATTCTTGAGACAGTCCTTCCCACCAAGCAGATAAAGAACAGGCACCAAAGACCCCTCGTGGCTCACAAGGGGACTCGGCAGCGAAGACTCGAGCTCCTGGAGAAATGCGCTGTGTGTGGCTACTGCTGGTCAGCTTCGCTCTGCTGGTGGCCACCTTGTTTGGGACTGCTGGCCGGGCATCGTTGGCCCCAGAAGTGGCCCAGGCTTTAACTGAGCCACCCGATCAAGAGCATCCCGGGGTAAGTGCAGAGTGTTTTCCCAAAGGATGTGAGAATGTTGCGAACTGTGTAGAGAAGTGGTTAAAAGTCTCATACTAGGGTCTGTGAGGCCCAGGTTCGAATTCCTCCTCGGTCACGGAAGCACGCAGGCAAAATTGAGGTGCGGAGAATGATGTGAGCTGCTTGAGAGCAGCAACGGCATAGTGGTTAAAAGCAGGGGTACTCCAATCTGGAGGAACCGGGTTTGATTCCCCGCTGTTCCACTTGAGCTGTGGAGGCTTATCTGGTGAACCAGATAAGCTTGTGCACTCCAACACACGCCAGCTGGGTGACCTTGGGCTAGTCACAGTTCTTCAGAACTCTTTCAGCCCCACCTACCTCACAGGGTGTTTGTGGGGGGGGGGAGGGAAAGGAGTTTGTAAGCCCCTTTGGGTCTCCTTACAGTAGAAAAAGGGGGGATATAAATCAAACTCTTCTTCTCTTCTTTTGGGTCTCCATTAGGAAGAAACGTGGGGTATAAGTGAAGCAAGATTGAGATGTGATTGCCAAAGGCATAGATAGATTTACAAAGGGATTAGAAAAATCCATGAAGAACAGGTTGGGTCAGTAGCTAACGGCCATGGTGACTGAAAGGAAGCTCCATGCTCAGGGGCAGTCTACCTCTGAATCCCAGTGCCGGGAAGCAACATCATTGAAAGGCCTCGGCCTCTATGCCCAGTTGTTGGACCTCCAGAGGCTGCTGTGTGAATGAATAAACCCAAACCTGTTACACCCCAGCTACAGAGGACATTGGCGTTTCCCCACTTACCTTTGCTGTGCGCTACTCTCAGCGCGCGGCATCTCTGGCGCGCGCCCGGGTGTCCCCCCGACCCTGCGCTCTGCGCGGGGTCATCAAAAGGCACTGTTTCGAGTAGCGCCAGGGATGCCGCACACTGAGGGGGCGCGAGAGCAGCAGCGTCCGGGTGGCTGCGTTGTCGCCGCCCCTGTAGTGGGGAGTGCCGGGGGACCCCGCGCTACTTGAGGAGAGTAGCGCGGGGCTTCAGGTAAGTGGGGAAAGGGCCATTGACCGCTGAGTAACTATAACGTTTCCTTATGGTGCAATTAAAGTGTACAGACTTATTTCCTAGTTTACTGAAACAGAGATGACAATAAACTGCAGATGTCACGCCTAAGCAGACGAACAAAAGAGACGTGTGGGCAAAGTCCAACAATACGGCGTTCTCTGTTGCTGGCAAGCGCCCAGCCAAGAGTTGTAATGATATTGATATTTAGATGGGGGTTGCAGACAATGCCGGGCTTTGTGGCTTTACTGCTTCATCTGATTCGCTTGTCCTTTCGCTGGGGAATCCTTTTAAGAATCGGTGTGGTCCAATAAGTATCTCTGTCATTATTGGTGATGCTTGTTACACGTGGGTAAAGCTTCAAGATTACCGTGCTCGGCCTGAGATCTATTTCCGAGTTCGACCCGAGTCCTCCGCACAGACGTAGCGTCGGACTCGTGTCTGACTCGACTCACCTCCCTCTCGCCATTGAATTTCTCGACTCTACTGGGGAGTTGAGTCGACTGGCGGACTCGGGTTGCACTCGAGCCGGGTTTATCGGAGTGCGGAATCTCCACACTCGACTCCGCCATGTAGCCAATCACAATTGGGCATTTTACGCGCAGAAGGGGAGACTCGTATGCCAAAAGCTTTGGGCATGCGCAGAACGGGGGACACAGCAACCAATCGGAACGCAGCACAGGGAGGTGGTCCCGCCCTCTGAGCTCGGCTCCGGAGACACGAAGCCGGCTAAGCAAAGTGGAGGAATTCGGAGGACTTGAAATAAGGTAAGACTCACGACACGAAGTCAAACTCTGAGTCGACTCACAGTCCTGAAGGTCTGGCCGTCTTGATAGGAAATTTACAAGCATCACAAACGATGACAAACACTTACCCACTTGGATCAGGCAGGTGCTTAAAAGGTATAAAATAAAAACACAAACACAATAAATAAAGGACTAGAAACTTGACTTCCTAAAACCAAAGATTCTCAGGATACTAAACTGGACAGCCCAGGTCTCCCTGACTGTTGCTTACCACGGAGGTCTATACAAAATCCTGCGGCAAAACACAGGGAGTTTCTGGGTCTGTTTTCTCATGTACACAATTACATGTACAAATGGTTTTAAAATGTCGGGGTGGGGGGTTGTGTTTTGAGGTTGCCTGTTGGAAGGGAGTTATACAAGCTTTTGTGGCTTTCCCCCCCCCATTTTTTAAAATTTTCTGTGAGGTATCTGCGAAGCCAGGGAGACTCTATATGACAGTGATGGCGAACCTTTTCGAGACCGGGTGCCCAAATTGCAACCCCAAACCCACTTATTTATCGCAAAGTGCCAACACGGCAATTTAACCTGAATGCTGAGGTTTTAGTTTAGAAAAACGGTTGGCTCCGAGGCATGCGTTACTTGGGAGTAAGCTTGGTGGTAAAAGGTGGCTTTGCTTTGAAGCAACCGTGCAACTCTTCCAACGGGTGAATCACGACACCAGGAGGGTTAACTCAGAAGCAAGCCCCATTGCCAGCAACCGAGCTTACTCCCAGGAAAAGGATCTTCGCATGAAAATCAGTGGGGTTTAACAGCACTTAGCAGGGTTACCTACACTGCTTCCCCAAAACTAGGTCTTAGGTTTAATGCTAATAATTGAGCCCAGCAGCCCAGGTCAGCCTAGATGTGTGTGTGTGTGTGGGGGGGGGCAACTCTGTTTGCACGTGCCCACCGAGAGGGCTCTGAGTGCCACCTCTGGCACCCGTGCCATAGGTTCGCCATCACTGCTATATGAGAATCGACAAACATGTGCAGATTCCGAGTCTCTGTGGCTTCAAAAATATCTCACAGAATTTTTTTTTAAAAGGAAGATGACATGTTCCCATAATCAGCAGGCAAAACTGAGTCCCTTCACGTACTTCAATCCCTGAAATGGTGGCCAGCCACGACGCCAGCCGAGGAAACGTCCAAGGGAGACGCTCAGCAAATGCCCGGTGGTCTGGAGAGAGGCAGAAAATGGTGGAACAATGAACCGTTCCCCCCTGAAATGCTTAATTTTTCTGCACTATGCAGATGATAAACAAAACAAAAGAAAAAGCCAAAACGGTTCTTTTAAAAACGTCTGTGAAATGGTTTAAATGGTCCGTGCGGAAAAGAGCGTGGATTGACTCAGTCGAGGAACTCATCGCTTTCAGTTTCCGAGGCTTGAGCAAGGCTGTCAAAGATCAGACATTTTGGAGCACATTAATTCATCAATGATAGCACTTAATACACACTGGCTTTGGTGGGTTTTCTGGACCGTGTGGCCGTGGCCTTGTAGTTTTTGCTCCTAACATTTTGCCCCATCTATGGCTGGCATCTTCAGAGGCACATCACAGTCCAATGCGTTTCTCTCTGTGGCACACACACGGCCCAGTTGGTTTAGAGCAGGGGTGTCAAAATCGCGGCCCTCCAGATGTTCATGAACTACAATTCCCATCATCCCCTGCCAGGATGACGAGTTTGACACCTGTGGTTTAGAGTCTTCTGATTGCAACAGCGCTATCCCACCCGCTGGCTCTTGCCCACTGTGCCCCCGAATCTCTCTTCCAGGTTGTGGTGAAACGTCTTCGTGGCAAGCGTGCAACACACCCCTGCATTGTGGTCGCGTGGGTCAACGGTAAAAAGATTATATGGTTGCGGCGAGGCTGCTTGGGTCCCTTGAGAGTTGGCAAATAGGAGCAGTGGGCACGTCAACTCCGAGGCCCTCCCACGAAGCAAGCGTTCAGTTGGAGATGCCGGCCGTTGCGTTCGTGGGAAGGGCATGCCGGGGTTCTGAGACCCAGCAAGGAGCTTGGGTTTCTCCTTCCTCCCCACGCAGTTAAGTGTTTTGCCTCAATAAAACTTTAGCAAACTTTTGTCTAGGTTATTAATTACATTGATTCGTTGCCTTTCCGCCTAAGTAGGGTCCCCAAGGTGGGGAACGTCAGACATTAAAGCATTAACGTAACATTTAAATTGAAAAGGTAAGAACATAAGAACAAGCCAGTTGGATCAGACCAGAGTCCATCTAGTCCAGCACTCTGCTCCTCGCAGTGGCCCACCAGGTGCCTTTGGGAGCTCCCATGCAGGATGTGAAAGCAATGGCCTTCTGCGGCTGTTGCTCCCGAGCACCTGGTTTGTTGCCATAGGCACGGTAATCCTTCAGATCAAAGAGGATCAAGATTGGTAGCCATAAATCGACTTCTCCTACATCAATCTGTCCAAGCCCCTTTGAAAGCTATCCAGGTTAGTGGCCATCAGCACCTCCTGTGGCAGCATATTCCAGACACTAATCACACGTTGCGTGAAGAAGTGTTTCCTTTTATTAGTCCTAATTCTTCCCCCCAGCATTTTCAATGGATGCCCCCTGGTTCTAGTATAGTGAGAAAGAGAGAAAAATTTCTCTCTGTCAACATTTTCTACCCCATGCATAATTTTATAGACTTCAATCATATCCCCCCTCAGCCGCCTCCTCTCCAAACGAAAGAGTCCCAAACGCTGCAGCCTCTCAAAGGTAAACATTTAAGAATAGAATAAGGAGACGTGGGGGTGGAAAGGGCCACCAGGTCGCAGGCAAATTATGGTGGCTCCGTAGGGTTTTCAAGGCAGGAGACAATCAGAGGTGGTTTGCCATCACCGGCTTCTGCATAGCCACTCTGATCCCCCTTTGTGGTCTCCCGTCCAAAGTCTAACCTGGGCTAACTCTGGTTAGTTTATTATAAGATCTGACAAAATGAGGTTAGCCTGGGCCATCTAGGTCAAGAGAGGAGCTGTTCAGACCTGGTTCGCCTCAAATCCATTTTAACACATCACTATTCCCTTATAAAACCGCCACCCTGAACAGTTCGGTTTCACACGCTGTGTGGTGTTATAGAAGCACGAATCCCTGACAGCATAAAGGCAAACTGTTTCTCAGCCAACATGCCCTGATTGTTGGGATAGTTTTGGATCAGAGTGTCTCCACTCTGCCCCAAGTCTTCCTAGAACCGCCTTTCTGTCTGGCCTACCTCATAAGGTTGCTGTGAAGATAAAATGAAGGGAGAAATACATATGTTTCCCCACCTCCATGTTCCGAGGAGGAGGAGATGCCCACCATCAGCATATCCTGAGCATGCAAGCGTGTGAATTCTCTCTCACCCAAATATCTCACGCTAAATAGCCTGCCAAATGCTTCATTTTTTTACGTTGAGCAGCGCAGTGGCTCATTCCAGCTCAAATTCCTGTGTTTTGTCTGCTAGAAGAGTTTTGGATTTACGTCTCCCCTTTCTCTCCTGTAAGGAGACTCAAGGTGGCTTACAAGCTCCTTTCCCTTCCTCTCCCCACGACAGACGCCTTTTGAGGTAGGTGGGGCTGAGAGAGTCCTGAGAGAACTGTGACTAGCCCAAGGTCACCCAGCAGGAATTTAGGAGTGCAGAGACACATCTGGTTCACCAGATAAGCCTCTGCTACTCAGGTGGAGGAGTGGGGAATCAAACCCGGTTCTCCAGATTAGAATTCACCTGCTCTTAACCACTACACCACATGTGTCCAAAGGTGAGAACTGTGGTTGCTTTGCTTTGCCCTGCTAAAATATCACACAACTAGCCATGTTTATAAATTATTTTAAAATATGTGTGTGTGTTTAAGAACATAAGAACATAAGAACAAGCCAGCTGGGTCCATCTAGTCCAGCTCTCTGCTACTCGCAGTGGCCCACCAGGTGCCTTTGGGAGCTCACCTGCAGGATGTGAACGCAATGGCCTTCTGCTGCTGCTGCTGCTCCTGAGCACCTGGTCTGCTAAGACATTTGCAATCTGAGATCAAGGAGGATCAAGATTGGGAGCCATAGATCGACTTCTCCTCCATAAATCTGTCCAAGCCCCTTTGAAAGCTATCCAGGTGAGTGGCCATCACCACCTCCTGCAGCAGCATATTCCAAACACTAACCACACGTTGCGTGAAGAAGTGTTTCCTTTTATTAGTCCTAATTCTTCCCCCCAGCATTTTCAATGGATGCCCCCTGGTTCTAGTATTGTGAGATTGCTTGTTGGAAGGGCGGTGTGCCCACAAGACAGATCCTTCCTCACTTACCCCAGCAACGTTTCAACGGTGAACCGAACGTTTCCCTGCCCTGTGGAAATGCCAGGCTGCCAACGGCTGAGGAGTGGTTTGGGGTTTCGCAGCCCAGCTCCTCCTGGGAACATCCCCCTTGAGAAAGACAGTAGCCCCCCCCCCCCATTGCTTGCCAGCTGTCCGTTCTCATCCGTAAGGGTGTCTGGTGTCTCCCCTTTCCAGTACGTGGCAACCCCACAGCAAGAGGAGACCTGAACGATGGCATCTCTGGGTTGAAAAATTTCTAGAGATTTGGAGATGGAGACCAGAAAGTCTGGCGTTTGGGGGAGGCGGAGGGGGAGATGCTCAGCTGGGGTGTGAGGCTGTATAGTCCACTCTCCAATGTTGCTGTCACATCCAGTGAAGAAGAAGAAGAAGAAGAAGAGGAGTAGTAGTTTGGATTTATATCCCCCCTTTCTCTCCTGCAGGAGACTCAAAGGGGCTGACAATCTCCTTGCCCTTCCCCCCTCACAACAAACACCCTGTGAGGTAGGTGGGGCTGAGAGAGCTCCCAGAAGCTGTGACTAGCCCAAGGTCACCCAGCTGGTGTGTGTGGGAGTGGACAGGCTAATCTGAAATCCCCCAGAGAAGCCTCCACAGCTCAGGTGGCAGAGCTGGGAATCAAACCTGGTTCCTCCAGATTTGATACACGAGCTCTTAACCTCCTACGCCACTGCTGCTCACAGTGAAGGGCGTAATTAGGGTGGAGCAATCTAGAGCTTGTGCGCAGGGCACTACTTGAGGGGGGTGCCGGGCAGTCTAGAGCAGGGGTAGGGAACCTGCGGCTCTCCAGATGTTCAGGAACTACAATTCCCATCAGCCTCCCCCCCCACCCCCCCCCCCCCCCACCCCCCCCCCCCCCCACCCCCCCCCCCCCCCACCCCCCCCCCCCCCCACCCCCCCCCCCCCCCACCCCCCCCCCCCCCCACCCCCCCCCCCCCCCACCCCCCCCCCCCCCCACCCCCCCCCCCCCCCACCCCCCCCCCCCCCCACCCCCCCCCCCCCCCACCCCCCCCCCCCCCCACCCCCCCCCCCCCCCACCCCCCCCCCCCCCCACCCCCCCCCCCCCCCACCCCCCCCCCCCCCCACCCCCCCCCCCCCCCACCCCCCCCCCCCCCCACCCCCCCCCCCCCCCACCCCCCCCCCCCCCCACCCCCCCCCCCCCCCACCCCCCCCCCCCCCCACCCCCCCCCCCCCCCACCCCCCCCCCCCCCCACCCCCCCCCCCCCCCACCCCCCCCCCCCCCCACCCCCCCCCCCCCCCACCCCCCCCCCCCCCCACCCCCCCCCCCCCCCACCCCCCCCCCCCCCCACCCCCCCCCCCCCCCACCCCCCCCCCCCCCCACCCCCCCCCCCCCCCACCCCCCCCCCCCCCCACCCCCCCCCCCCCCCACCCCCCCCCCCCCCCACCCCCCCCCCCCCCCACCCCCCCCCCCCCCCACCCCCCCCCCCCCCCACCCCCCCCCCCCCCCACCCCCCCCCCCCCCCACCCCCCCCCCCCCCCACCCCCCCCCCCCCCCACCCCCCCCCCCCCCCACCCCCCCCCCCCCCCACCCCCCCCCCCCCCCACCCCCCCCCCCCCCCACCCCCCCCCCCCCCCACCCCCCCCCCCCCCCACCCCCCCCCCCCCCCACCCCCCCCCCCCCCCACCCCCCCCCCCCCCCACCCCCCCCCCCCCCCACCCCCCCCCCCCCCCACCCCCCCCCCCCCCCACCCCCCCCCCCCCCCACCCCCCCCCCCCCCCACCCCCCCCCCCCCCCACCCCCCCCCCCCCCCACCCCCCCCCCCCCCCACCCCCCCCCCCCCCCACCCCCCCCCCCCCCCACCCCCCCCCCCCCCCACCCCCCCCCCCCCCCACCCCCCCCCCCCCCCACCCCCCCCCCCCCCCACCCCCCCCCCCCCCCACCCCCCCCCCCCCCCACCCCCCCCCCCCCCCACCCCCCCCCCCCCCCACCCCCCCCCCCCCCCACCCCCCCCCCCCCCCACCCCCCCCCCCCCCCACCCCCCCCCCCCCCCACCCCCCCCCCCCCCCACCCCCCCCCCCCCCCACCCCCCCCCCCCCCCACCCCCCCCCCCCCCCACCCCCCCCCCCCCCCACCCCCCCCCCCCCCCACCCCCCCCCCCCCCCACCCCCCCCCCCCCCCACCCCCCCCCCCCCCCACCCCCCCCCCCCCCCACCCCCCCCCCCCCCCACCCCCCCCCCCCCCCACCCCCCCCCCCCCCCACCCCCCCCCCCCCCCACCCCCCCCCCCCCCCACCCCCCCCCCCCCCCACCCCCCCCCCCCCCCACCCCCCCCCCCCCCCACCCCCCCCCCCCCCCACCCCCCCCCCCCCCCACCCCCCCCCCCCCCCACCCCCCCCCCCCCCCACCCCCCCCCCCCCCCACCCCCCCCCCCCCCCACCCCCCCCCCCCCCCACCCCCCCCCCCCCCCACCCCCCCCCCCCCCCACCCCCCCCCCCCCCCACCCCCCCCCCCCCCCACCCCCCCCCCCCCCCACCCCCCCCCCCCCCCACCCCCCCCCCCCCCCACCCCCCCCCCCCCCCACCCCCCCCCCCCCCCACCCCCCCCCCCCCCCACCCCCCCCCCCCCCCACCCCCCCCCCCCCCCACCCCCCCCCCCCCCCACCCCCCCCCCCCCCCACCCCCCCCCCCCCCCACCCCCCCCCCCCCCCACCCCCCCCCCCCCCCACCCCCCCCCCCCCCCACCCCCCCCCCCCCCCACCCCCCCCCCCCCCCACCCCCCCCCCCCCCCACCCCCCCCCCCCCCCACCCCCCCCCCCCCCCACCCCCCCCCCCCCCCACCCCCCCCCCCCCCCACCCCCCCCCCCCCCCACCCCCCCCCCCCCCCACCCCCCCCCCCCCCCACCCCCCCCCCCCCCCACCCCCCCCCCCCCCCACCCCCCCCCCCCCCCACCCCCCCCCCCCCCCACCCCCCCCCCCCCCCACCCCCCCCCCCCCCCACCCCCCCCCCCCCCCACCCCCCCCCCCCCCCACCCCCCCCCCCCCCCACCCCCCCCCCCCCCCACCCCCCCCCCCCCCCACCCCCCCCCCCCCCCACCCCCCCCCCCCCCCACCCCCCCCCCCCCCCACCCCCCCCCCCCCCCACCCCCCCCCCCCCCCACCCCCCCCCCCCCCCACCCCCCCCCCCCCCCACCCCCCCCCCCCCCCACCCCCCCCCCCCCCCACCCCCCCCCCCCCCCACCCCCCCCCCCCCCCACCCCCCCCCCCCCCCACCCCCCCCCCCCCCCACCCCCCCCCCCCCCCACCCCCCCCCCCCCCCACCCCCCCCCCCCCCCACCCCCCCCCCCCCCCACCCCCCCCCCCCCCCACCCCCCCCCCCCCCCACCCCCCCCCCCCCCCACCCCCCCCCCCCCCCACCCCCCCCCCCCCCCACCCCCCCCCCCCCCCACCCCCCCCCCCCCCCACCCCCCCCCCCCCCCACCCCCCCCCCCCCCCACCCCCCCCCCCCCCCACCCCCCCCCCCCCCCACCCCCCCCCCCCCCCACCCCCCCCCCCCCCCACCCCCCCCCCCCCCCACCCCCCCCCCCCCCCACCCCCCCCCCCCCCCACCCCCCCCCCCCCCCACCCCCCCCCCCCCCCACCCCCCCCCCCCCCCACCCCCCCCCCCCCCCACCCCCCCCCCCCCCCACCCCCCCCCCCCCCCACCCCCCCCCCCCCCCACCCCCCCCCCCCCCCACCCCCCCCCCCCCCCACCCCCCCCCCCCCCCACCCCCCCCCCCCCCCACCCCCCCCCCCCCCCACCCCCCCCCCCCCCCACCCCCCCCCCCCCCCACCCCCCCCCCCCCCCACCCCCCCCCCCCCCCACCCCCCCCCCCCCCCACCCCCCCCCCCCCCCACCCCCCCCCCCCCCCACCCCCCCCCCCCCCCACCCCCCCCCCCCCCCACCCCCCCCCCCCCCCACCCCCCCCCCCCCCCACCCCCCCCCCCCCCCACCCCCCCCCCCCCCCACCCCCCCCCCCCCCCACCCCCCCCCCCCCCCACCCCCCCCCCCCCCCACCCCCCCCCCCCCCCACCCCCCCCCCCCCCCACCCCCCCCCCCCCCCACCCCCCCCCCCCCCCACCCCCCCCCCCCCCCACCCCCCCCCCCCCCCACCCCCCCCCCCCCCCACCCCCCCCCCCCCCCACCCCCCCCCCCCCCCACCCCCCCCCCCCCCCACCCCCCCCCCCCCCCACCCCCCCCCCCCCCCACCCCCCCCCCCCCCCACCCCCCCCCCCCCCCACCCCCCCCCCCCCCCACCCCCCCCCCCCCCCACCCCCCCCCCCCCCCACCCCCCCCCCCCCCCACCCCCCCCCCCCCCCACCCCCCCCCCCCCCCACCCCCCCCCCCCCCCACCCCCCCCCCCCCCCACCCCCCCCCCCCCCCACCCCCCCCCCCCCCCACCCCCCCCCCCCCCCACCCCCCCCCCCCCCCACCCCCCCCCCCCCCCACCCCCCCCCCCCCCCACCCCCCCCCCCCCCCACCCCCCCCCCCCCCCACCCCCCCCCCCCCCCACCCCCCCCCCCCCCCACCCCCCCCCCCCCCCACCCCCCCCCCCCCCCACCCCCCCCCCCCCCCACCCCCCCCCCCCCCCACCCCCCCCCCCCCCCACCCCCCCCCCCCCCCACCCCCCCCCCCCCCCACCCCCCCCCCCCCCCACCCCCCCCCCCCCCCACCCCCCCCCCCCCCCACCCCCCCCCCCCCCCACCCCCCCCCCCCCCCACCCCCCCCCCCCCCCACCCCCCCCCCCCCCCACCCCCCCCCCCCCCCACCCCCCCCCCCCCCCACCCCCCCCCCCCCCCACCCCCCCCCCCCCCCACCCCCCCCCCCCCCCACCCCCCCCCCCCCCCACCCCCCCCCCCCCCCACCCCCCCCCCCCCCCACCCCCCCCCCCCCCCACCCCCCCCCCCCCCCACCCCCCCCCCCCCCCACCCCCCCCCCCCCCCACCCCCCCCCCCCCCCACCCCCCCCCCCCCCCACCCCCCCCCCCCCCCACCCCCCCCCCCCCCCACCCCCCCCCCCCCCCACCCCCCCCCCCCCCCACCCCCCCCCCCCCCCACCCCCCCCCCCCCCCACCCCCCCCCCCCCCCACCCCCCCCCCCCCCCACCCCCCCCCCCCCCCACCCCCCCCCCCCCCCACCCCCCCCCCCCCCCACCCCCCCCCCCCCCCACCCCCCCCCCCCCCCACCCCCCCCCCCCCCCACCCCCCCCCCCCCCCACCCCCCCCCCCCCCCACCCCCCCCCCCCCCCACCCCCCCCCCCCCCCACCCCCCCCCCCCCCCACCCCCCCCCCCCCCCACCCCCCCCCCCCCCCACCCCCCCCCCCCCCCACCCCCCCCCCCCCCCACCCCCCCCCCCCCCCACCCCCCCCCCCCCCCACCCCCCCCCCCCCCCACCCCCCCCCCCCCCCACCCCCCCCCCCCCCCACCCCCCCCCCCCCCCACCCCCCCCCCCCCCCACCCCCCCCCCCCCCCACCCCCCCCCCCCCCCACCCCCCCCCCCCCCCACCCCCCCCCCCCCCCACCCCCCCCCCCCCCCACCCCCCCCCCCCCCCACCCCCCCCCCCCCCCACCCCCCCCCCCCCCCACCCCCCCCCCCCCCCACCCCCCCCCCCCCCCACCCCCCCCCCCCCCCACCCCCCCCCCCCCCCACCCCCCCCCCCCCCCACCCCCCCCCCCCCCCACCCCCCCCCCCCCCCACCCCCCCCCCCCCCCACCCCCCCCCCCCCCCACCCCCCCCCCCCCCCACCCCCCCCCCCCCCCACCCCCCCCCCCCCCCACCCCCCCCCCCCCCCACCCCCCCCCCCCCCCACCCCCCCCCCCCCCCACCCCCCCCCCCCCCCACCCCCCCCCCCCCCCACCCCCCCCCCCCCCCACCCCCCCCCCCCCCCACCCCCCCCCCCCCCCACCCCCCCCCCCCCCCACCCCCCCCCCCCCCCACCCCCCCCCCCCCCCACCCCCCCCCCCCCCCACCCCCCCCCCCCCCCACCCCCCCCCCCCCCCACCCCCCCCCCCCCCCACCCCCCCCCCCCCCCACCCCCCCCCCCCCCCACCCCCCCCCCCCCCCACCCCCCCCCCCCCCCACCCCCCCCCCCCCCCACCCCCCCCCCCCCCCACCCCCCCCCCCCCCCACCCCCCCCCCCCCCCACCCCCCCCCCCCCCCACCCCCCCCCCCCCCCACCCCCCCCCCCCCCCACCCCCCCCCCCCCCCACCCCCCCCCCCCCCCACCCCCCCCCCCCCCCACCCCCCCCCCCCCCCACCCCCCCCCCCCCCCACCCCCCCCCCCCCCCACCCCCCCCCCCCCCCACCCCCCCCCCCCCCCACCCCCCCCCCCCCCCACCCCCCCCCCCCCCCACCCCCCCCCCCCCCCACCCCCCCCCCCCCCCACCCCCCCCCCCCCCCACCCCCCCCCCCCCCCACCCCCCCCCCCCCCCACCCCCCCCCCCCCCCACCCCCCCCCCCCCCCACCCCCCCCCCCCCCCACCCCCCCCCCCCCCCACCCCCCCCCCCCCCCACCCCCCCCCCCCCCCACCCCCCCCCCCCCCCACCCCCCCCCCCCCCCACCCCCCCCCCCCCCCACCCCCCCCCCCCCCCACCCCCCCCCCCCCCCACCCCCCCCCCCCCCCACCCCCCCCCCCCCCCACCCCCCCCCCCCCCCACCCCCCCCCCCCCCCACCCCCCCCCCCCCCCACCCCCCCCCCCCCCCACCCCCCCCCCCCCCCACCCCCCCCCCCCCCCACCCCCCCCCCCCCCCACCCCCCCCCCCCCCCACCCCCCCCCCCCCCCACCCCCCCCCCCCCCCACCCCCCCCCCCCCCCACCCCCCCCCCCCCCCACCCCCCCCCCCCCCCACCCCCCCCCCCCCCCACCCCCCCCCCCCCCCACCCCCCCCCCCCCCCACCCCCCCCCCCCCCCACCCCCCCCCCCCCCCACCCCCCCCCCCCCCCACCCCCCCCCCCCCCCACCCCCCCCCCCCCCCACCCCCCCCCCCCCCCACCCCCCCCCCCCCCCACCCCCCCCCCCCCCCACCCCCCCCCCCCCCCACCCCCCCCCCCCCCCACCCCCCCCCCCCCCCACCCCCCCCCCCCCCCACCCCCCCCCCCCCCCACCCCCCCCCCCCCCCACCCCCCCCCCCCCCCACCCCCCCCCCCCCCCACCCCCCCCCCCCCCCACCCCCCCCCCCCCCCACCCCCCCCCCCCCCCACCCCCCCCCCCCCCCACCCCCCCCCCCCCCCACCCCCCCCCCCCCCCACCCCCCCCCCCCCCCACCCCCCCCCCCCCCCACCCCCCCCCCCCCCCACCCCCCCCCCCCCCCACCCCCCCCCCCCCCCACCCCCCCCCCCCCCCACCCCCCCCCCCCCCCACCCCCCCCCCCCCCCACCCCCCCCCCCCCCCACCCCCCCCCCCCCCCACCCCCCCCCCCCCCCACCCCCCCCCCCCCCCACCCCCCCCCCCCCCCACCCCCCCCCCCCCCCACCCCCCCCCCCCCCCACCCCCCCCCCCCCCCACCCCCCCCCCCCCCCACCCCCCCCCCCCCCCACCCCCCCCCCCCCCCACCCCCCCCCCCCCCCACCCCCCCCCCCCCCCACCCCCCCCCCCCCCCACCCCCCCCCCCCCCCACCCCCCCCCCCCCCCACCCCCCCCCCCCCCCACCCCCCCCCCCCCCCACCCCCCCCCCCCCCCACCCCCCCCCCCCCCCACCCCCCCCCCCCCCCACCCCCCCCCCCCCCCACCCCCCCCCCCCCCCACCCCCCCCCCCCCCCACCCCCCCCCCCCCCCACCCCCCCCCCCCCCCACCCCCCCCCCCCCCCACCCCCCCCCCCCCCCACCCCCCCCCCCCCCCACCCCCCCCCCCCCCCACCCCCCCCCCCCCCCACCCCCCCCCCCCCCCACCCCCCCCCCCCCCCACCCCCCCCCCCCCCCACCCCCCCCCCCCCCCACCCCCCCCCCCCCCCACCCCCCCCCCCCCCCACCCCCCCCCCCCCCCACCCCCCCCCCCCCCCACCCCCCCCCCCCCCCACCCCCCCCCCCCCCCACCCCCCCCCCCCCCCACCCCCCCCCCCCCCCACCCCCCCCCCCCCCCACCCCCCCCCCCCCCCACCCCCCCCCCCCCCCACCCCCCCCCCCCCCCACCCCCCCCCCCCCCCACCCCCCCCCCCCCCCACCCCCCCCCCCCCCCACCCCCCCCCCCCCCCACCCCCCCCCCCCCCCACCCCCCCCCCCCCCCACCCCCCCCCCCCCCCACCCCCCCCCCCCCCCACCCCCCCCCCCCCCCACCCCCCCCCCCCCCCACCCCCCCCCCCCCCCACCCCCCCCCCCCCCCACCCCCCCCCCCCCCCACCCCCCCCCCCCCCCACCCCCCCCCCCCCCCACCCCCCCCCCCCCCCACCCCCCCCCCCCCCCACCCCCCCCCCCCCCCACCCCCCCCCCCCCCCACCCCCCCCCCCCCCCACCCCCCCCCCCCCCCACCCCCCCCCCCCCCCACCCCCCCCCCCCCCCACCCCCCCCCCCCCCCACCCCCCCCCCCCCCCACCCCCCCCCCCCCCCACCCCCCCCCCCCCCCACCCCCCCCCCCCCCCACCCCCCCCCCCCCCCACCCCCCCCCCCCCCCACCCCCCCCCCCCCCCACCCCCCCCCCCCCCCACCCCCCCCCCCCCCCACCCCCCCCCCCCCCCACCCCCCCCCCCCCCCACCCCCCCCCCCCCCCACCCCCCCCCCCCCCCACCCCCCCCCCCCCCCACCCCCCCCCCCCCCCACCCCCCCCCCCCCCCACCCCCCCCCCCCCCCACCCCCCCCCCCCCCCACCCCCCCCCCCCCCCACCCCCCCCCCCCCCCACCCCCCCCCCCCCCCACCCCCCCCCCCCCCCACCCCCCCCCCCCCCCACCCCCCCCCCCCCCCACCCCCCCCCCCCCCCACCCCCCCCCCCCCCCACCCCCCCCCCCCCCCACCCCCCCCCCCCCCCACCCCCCCCCCCCCCCACCCCCCCCCCCCCCCACCCCCCCCCCCCCCCACCCCCCCCCCCCCCCACCCCCCCCCCCCCCCACCCCCCCCCCCCCCCACCCCCCCCCCCCCCCACCCCCCCCCCCCCCCACCCCCCCCCCCCCCCACCCCCCCCCCCCCCCACCCCCCCCCCCCCCCACCCCCCCCCCCCCCCACCCCCCCCCCCCCCCACCCCCCCCCCCCCCCACCCCCCCCCCCCCCCACCCCCCCCCCCCCCCACCCCCCCCCCCCCCCACCCCCCCCCCCCCCCACCCCCCCCCCCCCCCACCCCCCCCCCCCCCCACCCCCCCCCCCCCCCACCCCCCCCCCCCCCCACCCCCCCCCCCCCCCACCCCCCCCCCCCCCCACCCCCCCCCCCCCCCACCCCCCCCCCCCCCCACCCCCCCCCCCCCCCACCCCCCCCCCCCCCCACCCCCCCCCCCCCCCACCCCCCCCCCCCCCCACCCCCCCCCCCCCCCACCCCCCCCCCCCCCCACCCCCCCCCCCCCCCACCCCCCCCCCCCCCCACCCCCCCCCCCCCCCACCCCCCCCCCCCCCCACCCCCCCCCCCCCCCACCCCCCCCCCCCCCCACCCCCCCCCCCCCCCACCCCCCCCCCCCCCCACCCCCCCCCCCCCCCACCCCCCCCCCCCCCCACCCCCCCCCCCCCCCACCCCCCCCCCCCCCCACCCCCCCCCCCCCCCACCCCCCCCCCCCCCCACCCCCCCCCCCCCCCACCCCCCCCCCCCCCCACCCCCCCCCCCCCCCACCCCCCCCCCCCCCCACCCCCCCCCCCCCCCACCCCCCCCCCCCCCCACCCCCCCCCCCCCCCACCCCCCCCCCCCCCCACCCCCCCCCCCCCCCACCCCCCCCCCCCCCCACCCCCCCCCCCCCCCACCCCCCCCCCCCCCCACCCCCCCCCCCCCCCACCCCCCCCCCCCCCCACCCCCCCCCCCCCCCACCCCCCCCCCCCCCCACCCCCCCCCCCCCCCACCCCCCCCCCCCCCCACCCCCCCCCCCCCCCACCCCCCCCCCCCCCCACCCCCCCCCCCCCCCACCCCCCCCCCCCCCCACCCCCCCCCCCCCCCACCCCCCCCCCCCCCCACCCCCCCCCCCCCCCACCCCCCCCCCCCCCCACCCCCCCCCCCCCCCACCCCCCCCCCCCCCCACCCCCCCCCCCCCCCACCCCCCCCCCCCCCCACCCCCCCCCCCCCCCACCCCCCCCCCCCCCCACCCCCCCCCCCCCCCACCCCCCCCCCCCCCCACCCCCCCCCCCCCCCACCCCCCCCCCCCCCCACCCCCCCCCCCCCCCACCCCCCCCCCCCCCCACCCCCCCCCCCCCCCACCCCCCCCCCCCCCCACCCCCCCCCCCCCCCACCCCCCCCCCCCCCCACCCCCCCCCCCCCCCACCCCCCCCCCCCCCCACCCCCCCCCCCCCCCACCCCCCCCCCCCCCCACCCCCCCCCCCCCCCACCCCCCCCCCCCCCCACCCCCCCCCCCCCCCACCCCCCCCCCCCCCCACCCCCCCCCCCCCCCACCCCCCCCCCCCCCCACCCCCCCCCCCCCCCACCCCCCCCCCCCCCCACCCCCCCCCCCCCCCACCCCCCCCCCCCCCCACCCCCCCCCCCCCCCACCCCCCCCCCCCCCCACCCCCCCCCCCCCCCACCCCCCCCCCCCCCCACCCCCCCCCCCCCCCACCCCCCCCCCCCCCCACCCCCCCCCCCCCCCACCCCCCCCCCCCCCCACCCCCCCCCCCCCCCACCCCCCCCCCCCCCCACCCCCCCCCCCCCCCACCCCCCCCCCCCCCCACCCCCCCCCCCCCCCACCCCCCCCCCCCCCCACCCCCCCCCCCCCCCACCCCCCCCCCCCCCCACCCCCCCCCCCCCCCACCCCCCCCCCCCCCCACCCCCCCCCCCCCCCACCCCCCCCCCCCCCCACCCCCCCCCCCCCCCACCCCCCCCCCCCCCCACCCCCCCCCCCCCCCACCCCCCCCCCCCCCCACCCCCCCCCCCCCCCACCCCCCCCCCCCCCCACCCCCCCCCCCCCCCACCCCCCCCCCCCCCCACCCCCCCCCCCCCCCACCCCCCCCCCCCCCCACCCCCCCCCCCCCCCACCCCCCCCCCCCCCCACCCCCCCCCCCCCCCACCCCCCCCCCCCCCCACCCCCCCCCCCCCCCACCCCCCCCCCCCCCCACCCCCCCCCCCCCCCACCCCCCCCCCCCCCCACCCCCCCCCCCCCCCACCCCCCCCCCCCCCCACCCCCCCCCCCCCCCACCCCCCCCCCCCCCCACCCCCCCCCCCCCCCACCCCCCCCCCCCCCCACCCCCCCCCCCCCCCACCCCCCCCCCCCCCCACCCCCCCCCCCCCCCACCCCCCCCCCCCCCCACCCCCCCCCCCCCCCACCCCCCCCCCCCCCCACCCCCCCCCCCCCCCACCCCCCCCCCCCCCCACCCCCCCCCCCCCCCACCCCCCCCCCCCCCCACCCCCCCCCCCCCCCACCCCCCCCCCCCCCCACCCCCCCCCCCCCCCACCCCCCCCCCCCCCCACCCCCCCCCCCCCCCACCCCCCCCCCCCCCCACCCCCCCCCCCCCCCACCCCCCCCCCCCCCCACCCCCCCCCCCCCCCACCCCCCCCCCCCCCCACCCCCCCCCCCCCCCACCCCCCCCCCCCCCCACCCCCCCCCCCCCCCACCCCCCCCCCCCCCCACCCCCCCCCCCCCCCACCCCCCCCCCCCCCCACCCCCCCCCCCCCCCACCCCCCCCCCCCCCCACCCCCCCCCCCCCCCACCCCCCCCCCCCCCCACCCCCCCCCCCCCCCACCCCCCCCCCCCCCCACCCCCCCCCCCCCCCACCCCCCCCCCCCCCCACCCCCCCCCCCCCCCACCCCCCCCCCCCCCCACCCCCCCCCCCCCCCACCCCCCCCCCCCCCCACCCCCCCCCCCCCCCACCCCCCCCCCCCCCCACCCCCCCCCCCCCCCACCCCCCCCCCCCCCCACCCCCCCCCCCCCCCACCCCCCCCCCCCCCCACCCCCCCCCCCCCCCACCCCCCCCCCCCCCCACCCCCCCCCCCCCCCACCCCCCCCCCCCCCCACCCCCCCCCCCCCCCACCCCCCCCCCCCCCCACCCCCCCCCCCCCCCACCCCCCCCCCCCCCCACCCCCCCCCCCCCCCACCCCCCCCCCCCCCCACCCCCCCCCCCCCCCACCCCCCCCCCCCCCCACCCCCCCCCCCCCCCACCCCCCCCCCCCCCCACCCCCCCCCCCCCCCACCCCCCCCCCCCCCCACCCCCCCCCCCCCCCACCCCCCCCCCCCCCCACCCCCCCCCCCCCCCACCCCCCCCCCCCCCCACCCCCCCCCCCCCCCACCCCCCCCCCCCCCCACCCCCCCCCCCCCCCACCCCCCCCCCCCCCCACCCCCCCCCCCCCCCACCCCCCCCCCCCCCCACCCCCCCCCCCCCCCACCCCCCCCCCCCCCCACCCCCCCCCCCCCCCACCCCCCCCCCCCCCCACCCCCCCCCCCCCCCACCCCCCCCCCCCCCCACCCCCCCCCCCCCCCACCCCCCCCCCCCCCCACCCCCCCCCCCCCCCACCCCCCCCCCCCCCCACCCCCCCCCCCCCCCACCCCCCCCCCCCCCCACCCCCCCCCCCCCCCACCCCCCCCCCCCCCCACCCCCCCCCCCCCCCACCCCCCCCCCCCCCCACCCCCCCCCCCCCCCACCCCCCCCCCCCCCCACCCCCCCCCCCCCCCACCCCCCCCCCCCCCCACCCCCCCCCCCCCCCACCCCCCCCCCCCCCCACCCCCCCCCCCCCCCACCCCCCCCCCCCCCCACCCCCCCCCCCCCCCACCCCCCCCCCCCCCCACCCCCCCCCCCCCCCACCCCCCCCCCCCCCCACCCCCCCCCCCCCCCACCCCCCCCCCCCCCCACCCCCCCCCCCCCCCACCCCCCCCCCCCCCCACCCCCCCCCCCCCCCACCCCCCCCCCCCCCCACCCCCCCCCCCCCCCACCCCCCCCCCCCCCCACCCCCCCCCCCCCCCACCCCCCCCCCCCCCCACCCCCCCCCCCCCCCACCCCCCCCCCCCCCCACCCCCCCCCCCCCCCACCCCCCCCCCCCCCCACCCCCCCCCCCCCCCACCCCCCCCCCCCCCCACCCCCCCCCCCCCCCACCCCCCCCCCCCCCCACCCCCCCCCCCCCCCACCCCCCCCCCCCCCCACCCCCCCCCCCCCCCACCCCCCCCCCCCCCCACCCCCCCCCCCCCCCACCCCCCCCCCCCCCCACCCCCCCCCCCCCCCACCCCCCCCCCCCCCCACCCCCCCCCCCCCCCACCCCCCCCCCCCCCCACCCCCCCCCCCCCCCACCCCCCCCCCCCCCCACCCCCCCCCCCCCCCACCCCCCCCCCCCCCCACCCCCCCCCCCCCCCACCCCCCCCCCCCCCCACCCCCCCCCCCCCCCACCCCCCCCCCCCCCCACCCCCCCCCCCCCCCACCCCCCCCCCCCCCCACCCCCCCCCCCCCCCACCCCCCCCCCCCCCCACCCCCCCCCCCCCCCACCCCCCCCCCCCCCCACCCCCCCCCCCCCCCACCCCCCCCCCCCCCCACCCCCCCCCCCCCCCACCCCCCCCCCCCCCCACCCCCCCCCCCCCCCACCCCCCCCCCCCCCCACCCCCCCCCCCCCCCACCCCCCCCCCCCCCCACCCCCCCCCCCCCCCACCCCCCCCCCCCCCCACCCCCCCCCCCCCCCACCCCCCCCCCCCCCCACCCCCCCCCCCCCCCACCCCCCCCCCCCCCCACCCCCCCCCCCCCCCACCCCCCCCCCCCCCCACCCCCCCCCCCCCCCACCCCCCCCCCCCCCCACCCCCCCCCCCCCCCACCCCCCCCCCCCCCCACCCCCCCCCCCCCCCACCCCCCCCCCCCCCCACCCCCCCCCCCCCCCACCCCCCCCCCCCCCCACCCCCCCCCCCCCCCACCCCCCCCCCCCCCCACCCCCCCCCCCCCCCACCCCCCCCCCCCCCCACCCCCCCCCCCCCCCACCCCCCCCCCCCCCCACCCCCCCCCCCCCCCACCCCCCCCCCCCCCCACCCCCCCCCCCCCCCACCCCCCCCCCCCCCCACCCCCCCCCCCCCCCACCCCCCCCCCCCCCCACCCCCCCCCCCCCCCACCCCCCCCCCCCCCCACCCCCCCCCCCCCCCACCCCCCCCCCCCCCCACCCCCCCCCCCCCCCACCCCCCCCCCCCCCCACCCCCCCCCCCCCCCACCCCCCCCCCCCCCCACCCCCCCCCCCCCCCACCCCCCCCCCCCCCCACCCCCCCCCCCCCCCACCCCCCCCCCCCCCCACCCCCCCCCCCCCCCACCCCCCCCCCCCCCCACCCCCCCCCCCCCCCACCCCCCCCCCCCCCCACCCCCCCCCCCCCCCACCCCCCCCCCCCCCCACCCCCCCCCCCCCCCACCCCCCCCCCCCCCCACCCCCCCCCCCCCCCACCCCCCCCCCCCCCCACCCCCCCCCCCCCCCACCCCCCCCCCCCCCCACCCCCCCCCCCCCCCACCCCCCCCCCCCCCCACCCCCCCCCCCCCCCACCCCCCCCCCCCCCCACCCCCCCCCCCCCCCACCCCCCCCCCCCCCCACCCCCCCCCCCCCCCACCCCCCCCCCCCCCCACCCCCCCCCCCCCCCACCCCCCCCCCCCCCCACCCCCCCCCCCCCCCACCCCCCCCCCCCCCCACCCCCCCCCCCCCCCACCCCCCCCCCCCCCCACCCCCCCCCCCCCCCACCCCCCCCCCCCCCCACCCCCCCCCCCCCCCACCCCCCCCCCCCCCCACCCCCCCCCCCCCCCACCCCCCCCCCCCCCCACCCCCCCCCCCCCCCACCCCCCCCCCCCCCCACCCCCCCCCCCCCCCACCCCCCCCCCCCCCCACCCCCCCCCCCCCCCACCCCCCCCCCCCCCCACCCCCCCCCCCCCCCACCCCCCCCCCCCCCCACCCCCCCCCCCCCCCACCCCCCCCCCCCCCCACCCCCCCCCCCCCCCACCCCCCCCCCCCCCCACCCCCCCCCCCCCCCACCCCCCCCCCCCCCCACCCCCCCCCCCCCCCACCCCCCCCCCCCCCCACCCCCCCCCCCCCCCACCCCCCCCCCCCCCCACCCCCCCCCCCCCCCACCCCCCCCCCCCCCCACCCCCCCCCCCCCCCACCCCCCCCCCCCCCCACCCCCCCCCCCCCCCACCCCCCCCCCCCCCCACCCCCCCCCCCCCCCACCCCCCCCCCCCCCCACCCCCCCCCCCCCCCACCCCCCCCCCCCCCCACCCCCCCCCCCCCCCACCCCCCCCCCCCCCCACCCCCCCCCCCCCCCACCCCCCCCCCCCCCCACCCCCCCCCCCCCCCACCCCCCCCCCCCCCCACCCCCCCCCCCCCCCACCCCCCCCCCCCCCCACCCCCCCCCCCCCCCACCCCCCCCCCCCCCCACCCCCCCCCCCCCCCACCCCCCCCCCCCCCCACCCCCCCCCCCCCCCACCCCCCCCCCCCCCCACCCCCCCCCCCCCCCACCCCCCCCCCCCCCCACCCCCCCCCCCCCCCACCCCCCCCCCCCCCCACCCCCCCCCCCCCCCACCCCCCCCCCCCCCCACCCCCCCCCCCCCCCACCCCCCCCCCCCCCCACCCCCCCCCCCCCCCACCCCCCCCCCCCCCCACCCCCCCCCCCCCCCACCCCCCCCCCCCCCCACCCCCCCCCCCCCCCACCCCCCCCCCCCCCCACCCCCCCCCCCCCCCACCCCCCCCCCCCCCCACCCCCCCCCCCCCCCACCCCCCCCCCCCCCCACCCCCCCCCCCCCCCACCCCCCCCCCCCCCCACCCCCCCCCCCCCCCACCCCCCCCCCCCCCCACCCCCCCCCCCCCCCACCCCCCCCCCCCCCCACCCCCCCCCCCCCCCACCCCCCCCCCCCCCCACCCCCCCCCCCCCCCACCCCCCCCCCCCCCCACCCCCCCCCCCCCCCACCCCCCCCCCCCCCCACCCCCCCCCCCCCCCACCCCCCCCCCCCCCCACCCCCCCCCCCCCCCACCCCCCCCCCCCCCCACCCCCCCCCCCCCCCACCCCCCCCCCCCCCCACCCCCCCCCCCCCCCACCCCCCCCCCCCCCCACCCCCCCCCCCCCCCACCCCCCCCCCCCCCCACCCCCCCCCCCCCCCACCCCCCCCCCCCCCCACCCCCCCCCCCCCCCACCCCCCCCCCCCCCCACCCCCCCCCCCCCCCACCCCCCCCCCCCCCCACCCCCCCCCCCCCCCACCCCCCCCCCCCCCCACCCCCCCCCCCCCCCACCCCCCCCCCCCCCCACCCCCCCCCCCCCCCACCCCCCCCCCCCCCCACCCCCCCCCCCCCCCACCCCCCCCCCCCCCCACCCCCCCCCCCCCCCACCCCCCCCCCCCCCCACCCCCCCCCCCCCCCACCCCCCCCCCCCCCCACCCCCCCCCCCCCCCACCCCCCCCCCCCCCCACCCCCCCCCCCCCCCACCCCCCCCCCCCCCCACCCCCCCCCCCCCCCACCCCCCCCCCCCCCCACCCCCCCCCCCCCCCACCCCCCCCCCCCCCCACCCCCCCCCCCCCCCACCCCCCCCCCCCCCCACCCCCCCCCCCCCCCACCCCCCCCCCCCCCCACCCCCCCCCCCCCCCACCCCCCCCCCCCCCCACCCCCCCCCCCCCCCACCCCCCCCCCCCCCCACCCCCCCCCCCCCCCACCCCCCCCCCCCCCCACCCCCCCCCCCCCCCACCCCCCCCCCCCCCCACCCCCCCCCCCCCCCACCCCCCCCCCCCCCCACCCCCCCCCCCCCCCACCCCCCCCCCCCCCCACCCCCCCCCCCCCCCACCCCCCCCCCCCCCCACCCCCCCCCCCCCCCACCCCCCCCCCCCCCCACCCCCCCCCCCCCCCACCCCCCCCCCCCCCCACCCCCCCCCCCCCCCACCCCCCCCCCCCCCCACCCCCCCCCCCCCCCACCCCCCCCCCCCCCCACCCCCCCCCCCCCCCACCCCCCCCCCCCCCCACCCCCCCCCCCCCCCACCCCCCCCCCCCCCCACCCCCCCCCCCCCCCACCCCCCCCCCCCCCCACCCCCCCCCCCCCCCACCCCCCCCCCCCCCCACCCCCCCCCCCCCCCACCCCCCCCCCCCCCCACCCCCCCCCCCCCCCACCCCCCCCCCCCCCCACCCCCCCCCCCCCCCACCCCCCCCCCCCCCCACCCCCCCCCCCCCCCACCCCCCCCCCCCCCCACCCCCCCCCCCCCCCACCCCCCCCCCCCCCCACCCCCCCCCCCCCCCACCCCCCCCCCCCCCCACCCCCCCCCCCCCCCACCCCCCCCCCCCCCCACCCCCCCCCCCCCCCACCCCCCCCCCCCCCCACCCCCCCCCCCCCCCACCCCCCCCCCCCCCCACCCCCCCCCCCCCCCACCCCCCCCCCCCCCCACCCCCCCCCCCCCCCACCCCCCCCCCCCCCCACCCCCCCCCCCCCCCACCCCCCCCCCCCCCCACCCCCCCCCCCCCCCACCCCCCCCCCCCCCCACCCCCCCCCCCCCCCACCCCCCCCCCCCCCCACCCCCCCCCCCCCCCACCCCCCCCCCCCCCCACCCCCCCCCCCCCCCACCCCCCCCCCCCCCCACCCCCCCCCCCCCCCACCCCCCCCCCCCCCCACCCCCCCCCCCCCCCACCCCCCCCCCCCCCCACCCCCCCCCCCCCCCACCCCCCCCCCCCCCCACCCCCCCCCCCCCCCACCCCCCCCCCCCCCCACCCCCCCCCCCCCCCACCCCCCCCCCCCCCCACCCCCCCCCCCCCCCACCCCCCCCCCCCCCCACCCCCCCCCCCCCCCACCCCCCCCCCCCCCCACCCCCCCCCCCCCCCACCCCCCCCCCCCCCCACCCCCCCCCCCCCCCACCCCCCCCCCCCCCCACCCCCCCCCCCCCCCACCCCCCCCCCCCCCCACCCCCCCCCCCCCCCACCCCCCCCCCCCCCCACCCCCCCCCCCCCCCACCCCCCCCCCCCCCCACCCCCCCCCCCCCCCACCCCCCCCCCCCCCCACCCCCCCCCCCCCCCACCCCCCCCCCCCCCCACCCCCCCCCCCCCCCACCCCCCCCCCCCCCCACCCCCCCCCCCCCCCACCCCCCCCCCCCCCCACCCCCCCCCCCCCCCACCCCCCCCCCCCCCCACCCCCCCCCCCCCCCACCCCCCCCCCCCCCCACCCCCCCCCCCCCCCACCCCCCCCCCCCCCCACCCCCCCCCCCCCCCACCCCCCCCCCCCCCCACCCCCCCCCCCCCCCACCCCCCCCCCCCCCCACCCCCCCCCCCCCCCACCCCCCCCCCCCCCCACCCCCCCCCCCCCCCACCCCCCCCCCCCCCCACCCCCCCCCCCCCCCACCCCCCCCCCCCCCCACCCCCCCCCCCCCCCACCCCCCCCCCCCCCCACCCCCCCCCCCCCCCACCCCCCCCCCCCCCCACCCCCCCCCCCCCCCACCCCCCCCCCCCCCCACCCCCCCCCCCCCCCACCCCCCCCCCCCCCCACCCCCCCCCCCCCCCACCCCCCCCCCCCCCCACCCCCCCCCCCCCCCACCCCCCCCCCCCCCCACCCCCCCCCCCCCCCACCCCCCCCCCCCCCCACCCCCCCCCCCCCCCACCCCCCCCCCCCCCCACCCCCCCCCCCCCCCACCCCCCCCCCCCCCCACCCCCCCCCCCCCCCACCCCCCCCCCCCCCCACCCCCCCCCCCCCCCACCCCCCCCCCCCCCCACCCCCCCCCCCCCCCACCCCCCCCCCCCCCCACCCCCCCCCCCCCCCACCCCCCCCCCCCCCCACCCCCCCCCCCCCCCACCCCCCCCCCCCCCCACCCCCCCCCCCCCCCACCCCCCCCCCCCCCCACCCCCCCCCCCCCCCACCCCCCCCCCCCCCCACCCCCCCCCCCCCCCACCCCCCCCCCCCCCCACCCCCCCCCCCCCCCACCCCCCCCCCCCCCCACCCCCCCCCCCCCCCACCCCCCCCCCCCCCCACCCCCCCCCCCCCCCACCCCCCCCCCCCCCCACCCCCCCCCCCCCCCACCCCCCCCCCCCCCCACCCCCCCCCCCCCCCACCCCCCCCCCCCCCCACCCCCCCCCCCCCCCACCCCCCCCCCCCCCCACCCCCCCCCCCCCCCACCCCCCCCCCCCCCCACCCCCCCCCCCCCCCACCCCCCCCCCCCCCCACCCCCCCCCCCCCCCACCCCCCCCCCCCCCCACCCCCCCCCCCCCCCACCCCCCCCCCCCCCCACCCCCCCCCCCCCCCACCCCCCCCCCCCCCCACCCCCCCCCCCCCCCACCCCCCCCCCCCCCCACCCCCCCCCCCCCCCACCCCCCCCCCCCCCCACCCCCCCCCCCCCCCACCCCCCCCCCCCCCCACCCCCCCCCCCCCCCACCCCCCCCCCCCCCCACCCCCCCCCCCCCCCACCCCCCCCCCCCCCCACCCCCCCCCCCCCCCACCCCCCCCCCCCCCCACCCCCCCCCCCCCCCACCCCCCCCCCCCCCCACCCCCCCCCCCCCCCACCCCCCCCCCCCCCCACCCCCCCCCCCCCCCACCCCCCCCCCCCCCCACCCCCCCCCCCCCCCACCCCCCCCCCCCCCCACCCCCCCCCCCCCCCACCCCCCCCCCCCCCCACCCCCCCCCCCCCCCACCCCCCCCCCCCCCCACCCCCCCCCCCCCCCACCCCCCCCCCCCCCCACCCCCCCCCCCCCCCACCCCCCCCCCCCCCCACCCCCCCCCCCCCCCACCCCCCCCCCCCCCCACCCCCCCCCCCCCCCACCCCCCCCCCCCCCCACCCCCCCCCCCCCCCACCCCCCCCCCCCCCCACCCCCCCCCCCCCCCACCCCCCCCCCCCCCCACCCCCCCCCCCCCCCACCCCCCCCCCCCCCCACCCCCCCCCCCCCCCACCCCCCCCCCCCCCCACCCCCCCCCCCCCCCACCCCCCCCCCCCCCCACCCCCCCCCCCCCCCACCCCCCCCCCCCCCCACCCCCCCCCCCCCCCACCCCCCCCCCCCCCCACCCCCCCCCCCCCCCACCCCCCCCCCCCCCCACCCCCCCCCCCCCCCACCCCCCCCCCCCCCCACCCCCCCCCCCCCCCACCCCCCCCCCCCCCCACCCCCCCCCCCCCCCACCCCCCCCCCCCCCCACCCCCCCCCCCCCCCACCCCCCCCCCCCCCCACCCCCCCCCCCCCCCACCCCCCCCCCCCCCCACCCCCCCCCCCCCCCACCCCCCCCCCCCCCCACCCCCCCCCCCCCCCACCCCCCCCCCCCCCCACCCCCCCCCCCCCCCACCCCCCCCCCCCCCCACCCCCCCCCCCCCCCACCCCCCCCCCCCCCCACCCCCCCCCCCCCCCACCCCCCCCCCCCCCCACCCCCCCCCCCCCCCACCCCCCCCCCCCCCCACCCCCCCCCCCCCCCACCCCCCCCCCCCCCCACCCCCCCCCCCCCCCACCCCCCCCCCCCCCCACCCCCCCCCCCCCCCACCCCCCCCCCCCCCCACCCCCCCCCCCCCCCACCCCCCCCCCCCCCCACCCCCCCCCCCCCCCACCCCCCCCCCCCCCCACCCCCCCCCCCCCCCACCCCCCCCCCCCCCCACCCCCCCCCCCCCCCACCCCCCCCCCCCCCCACCCCCCCCCCCCCCCACCCCCCCCCCCCCCCACCCCCCCCCCCCCCCACCCCCCCCCCCCCCCACCCCCCCCCCCCCCCACCCCCCCCCCCCCCCACCCACTTCCCCCCCCACCCCTCCCTACCCTCCCCCCCCCCACCCCACCCCCCCCCCCCCCCCCCCTCCCCCCCCCCCCCCCCCCCCCCCCCCCCCCCCCCCCCCCCCCCCACCCCCCACCCCCTCAGCCGTCTCCTCTCCAAACTAAAGAGTCCCAAATGCTGCAGCCTCTCCTCATAAGGAAGATGCTCCAATCCCTGGTTACTCCTGGTCCTAGACTCTGGAGCCGCAGAAAACAAGCTTGCTCCTTCTTTGACATGACATCCCTTCAAATATCTAAACATGGCTATCGTGTCACCTCCTAACCTTCTCTTCACCAAACTAAACATCCCCAACTCCCTAAGTTTCTCCTCGTAGGGCAGGGATTCCAGACTTCTGATCATTTTGGTCACCCTCCTCTGGACATGTCCCAGCTTGTCAATATCCTTCTTGAATTGTGGCGCCCAGAACTGTACACAACATTCCAGGTGAGGTCTAACCAATGCAGAATAAAGAAGTGAAATTACATCCCTCGATCTAGACACTATGCTCCTATTGATACAGCCCAAAATTGCATTGGCGATTCTGTGAGCAGCATCTGGGTTTTATCCTGCCCTTAACCCATGTTTATCGGCCCATACGGAAACGGCCTTTATTTCTCCTAAGGTCCAGCAACATCTTGCAATTCTTTTTTTTTTCTTTCTTTTTTAAAAATGCTTTATTTTTTAAAATGCTTTAACATCTTGCAATTCTTGGTAGTCTCAACAAACCACTGTTTGTCCGGTGAAAATGCAATAAAAACTAACAAAAAGGTCTAGATGTTAAATCCAAATGCTGTAAGGAAAATATCCCCCACTGTGCCTGCAACGGCAGAAACTAGCTGTTCCGTCATTTTTGCTCATAACCAGGAGTGTCAAAATATGAACGCAGAAGTCGAATCATGTCACTTTTCAACGGCACGCATTTAACTGCATTATTCCTCTTACACGTTTCTTTCTCGAAGCCATCAGTAGATGGAGCCAGGGGAGAGACACCTAAGAGAACTGTTCGAAGCACATCATGCTCAAACTGTTCATTTCAAAACATTTCATGCTAATGGAGCCCGCAGCTGTAATGTGCCGCTCTAGATTGTGAGATCTTTTCCGGCTGTTTGTAAAACAGGTTGTGATTATTTCTGTAGCGCTGAAGAGGCGGGAATAGGACAACAGAGAGAGAGAGAGAGAGAGAGAGAGAGAGAGAGAGAGAGAGAGAGAGAGAGAGAGAATGTTGAAGAAAACTTTGGCTGATTCTGCGCAAGCAACAAGGGTTGATGGAACCCGCTTCTATTACCTGCAGGGGCCAGGTGGGATTGCTGGGATCCTTGAGGGAGGAGGCAGCACAACATGCAAAAGAAATGCAGTTTTTCTGGGCAAACTGCACATCTGAGAATCCCCCACCTGAGAATCTGGAGACCAGCTGTAATTTCACGAGACCTGCAAGCCCCACAGAGCAGGTGGATTCTAATCTGGAGAACCGGGTTCAATTCCCTTCCCCTCCACCTGAATGGCGAACTCTTATCTGGCGAACTGAATTGGTGTCCTCCCTCCTGCACATGAAGCCTATTGGGGTGACCTTGGGCCAGTCACGGTTCTGTCCAGACTCTCTCAGCCCCACCCGCCTCACAAAGTGTCTGTTGTGGGGAGAGGAAGGGAATAAGTTTGTAAACTGCTTTTAAACTCCTTACAGTTGAGAAAAGGGTATAAATCCAAACTCTTCTTCTCTCCTTCACATGGAGCATTGCAAGCAGCGGATACTAGTTCACGGCATTCTGTCCTGGGCCTATGGCTGAGCTGCTATAGCTGGGAAGGTGTTTCTCTCTTGCAGCCGAAATGGCAAATCTTTTCCCATCGCATTTCCCAGCCGTGAGGCGTGACAGGACGGTCCATCTCCAGCACAGAATACAAAATGGGGACATGCCAATTGCTGCTATTTCCAGTGCGGGCCTGCAAGAAAGAGAAAAGCAACGGATAGTTTTACGGCCGAAAAGTTCAATTCCTGCCGTGCAGCGTCGGTATCGTGTTGTCAGCGAGGCTTTAAGATCATAAGAAGAAGAAGAGTTTGGATTTATATCCCCCCTTTCTCTCCTGCAGGAGACTCAAAGGGGCTAACAATCTCCTTGCCCTTCCCCCCTCACAACAAACACCCTGTGAGGCGGGTGGGGCTGAGAGAGCTCCGAGAAGCTGTGACTAGCCCAAGGTCACCCAGCTGGCGTGTGTGGGAGTGCCCAGGCTAATCTGAATTCCCCAGAGAAGCCTCCACAGCTCAGGCGGCAGAGCAGAGAATCAAACCCGGTTCCTCTAGATTAGATACAGATTAGATACAGATACAGATTAGATACAGATTAGATACAGATTGATATTCCCTCTTTCTCTCAAAGGGGCTTACAATCTCCTTGCCCTTACCCCCTCACAACAAACACCCTGTGAGGTAGGTGGGGCTGAGAGAGCTCCAAGAAGCTGTGACTAGCCCAAGGTCACCCAGCTGGCGTGTGTGGGAGTGCACAGGCTAATCTGAATTCCCCAGATAAGCCTCCACAGCTCAGGCGGCAGAGCTGGGAATCAAACCCGGTTCCTCCAGATTAGATACACGAGCTGTTAACCTCCTACGCCACTGCTGCTCATAAGAATGAGCCAGCTGGATCAGACCAGAGTCCATCTAGTCCAGCACTCTGCTCCTCGCAGTGGCCCACCAGGTGCCTTTGGGAGCTCACGTGGTGTTGTTCAACTTGGCAATCGGCAGCCCTTCCGGAGGTAACGTCCCGCGCTTCAGTCCATCGCAGCTGGGGCTGTCTCCTCCCCCCTCCGGATCAGAATCCTGCACCAAAGTCATTCAACCGCTGTGATGAATATGTAAGAAAATACTGCACTGCACCGTCGGATCTTCGCTAGCATTTGTCTTGTTTCCAGCGGTTTGGGCATCTCTTAAATTAGGCCTGAGGACTCAGCTTTTGTCTGCACTGCTTGGTATGCAAAGGCGTAGACTTCTTTGGTGCAAGCAGGCTTTGTGGATTTTTATTGATTAATAACTCAGAAATCTTTTTGGAGAGACTGGTCAGCCACGGTGGCTGTCTGTTTGGTGATCTTTCCGGCTGGCTCAGCCTCCTGTATGCACCCTTTTGTGGCTGTGCCCATCACCCTGTGCCAAAACTCCAAAGAGGATCGCGGGCTTAAAAAGGTTTGGGACCCCTGATGTACACCAACATCCTGCCCAGTCATTTGGCGATAAGTAAAGCCTGCTTGTACAGAAGAAGTATACCTTTGAAGGCCCAGGTGAGCACAAATGACTTTAGCTGATGTCTGGTGCTAAGTGAATAACTCAAGGAAGAAATTCTGGAGTTTGAGAGATGTTAGAATTTGTCCAATCGTCATTTGACACAAAGAAGAATAAGAATAAGAATAAGAATAAGAATAAGAATAAGAATAAGAATAAGAATAAGAATAAGAATAAGAATAAGAATAAGAATAAGAATAAGAACAAGAGGAGGAGGAGGAGGAGGGTTTGGATTTATATCCCCCTTTCTCTCCTGTAGGAGACTCAAAGGGACTTACAATCTCCTTGTCCCCCCCAACCAACACCCTGTGAGGTGGGTGGGGCTGAGAGAGCTCCAAACAGCTGTGACTAGCCCAAGGTCACCCAGCTGGCATGTGCTGGAGCGCACAAGCTAATCTGGTTCCCCAGATAAGCCTCCACAGCTCAAGTGGCAGAGCGGGGAGTCAAACCCTGTTCTCCAGATTAGAGTGCAACTGCTGTTAACCACAACACCATGCTGGCTCTCACAACAAAATTTCGTAATCTGTACATGTCATGGAAAGTAAGAATGTTTGTGTGATTTCGTCCTAATTTTGCTTCATTTATTTTGCCATTTTGGCTGCTTGGGGTCACCCCTTCTTTTTTTTGGGGGGGGAGGGAAAAGTTGCAATGCCATTGGATAACATTTTTATTAGTACTTGAAAAAGAACCAAATTGAGAAAACTACATTTTCCACAAGGACTCCAGTTTCATCTGCCCCAAGTAAAAGCGTTAAAAAATAATTTTCTACTACTTGTTTTTTACCAGCTTAGGTAAAATTGGATATTTAGAGATACTACCAATAAAAATCACAATTGTCTATATTAGATTCTTGTTGTAACAATCCCTAATTTTCAAAACACTATTCATCTATTTTTTTTCCTGTTTGAATCAAATAATCTATCAAGGGTTTCCAATTGTCCAAAAACTATAGAAGAAGAAGAAGAAGAAGAGTTTGGATTTATATCCCCCCTTTCTCTCCTGTAGGAGACTCAAAGGGGCTGACAAACTCCTTGCCCTTCCCCTCTCACAACAAACACCCTGTGAGGTAGGTGGGGCTGAGAGAGCTCCGAGAAGCTGTGACTAGCCCAAGGTCACCCAGCTGGCGTGTGTGGGAGTGAACAAGCAAATCTGGTTCCCCAGAGAAGCCTCCACAGCTCAGGCGGCAGACCGGAGAATCAAACCCGGTTCCTCCAGATTAGATACATGAGCTCTTTACCTCCTACGCCACTACTGCTCCTATACTAAATTCTTTTCTTTAAGTAGCACAGTTGATTTGGCCACTAATTCTTTTTCTCCTAGTTACAGAGTGTTGGGAAGTTACTGTTTACAATGTTCACATAGCCTCAGGCATGCACACCGCTTTGGGAACATGGGGTTTATTATTGTATGGGCAGCGCGTGTTCCCATTCAGAGTGGAAGAGTGACAGTTTCCCATTAAGAAGTCAAATGATCGTCTCAACACCTTGCAGGCTGGCTGCAGAGAGTGCTGGGGGTACATTTCCTTCTTTGGCCACAAACCTCTCTGAACGTTTTCTGAACAACAAAAAAGAAACCAACAAGAAAACCTTGCTGGAGAGTCACGAAGAATGAGAAACTGGCTGGGATAGAAAATTATGCACAAGGTGGAGAAAGATGTGTTTGTGTGTGTGTGTGTGTGTGAGAGAGAGAGAGGGGGGCCCCTTCCACATATGCAGAATAATGCACTTTCAATCCACTTTGCAACAGGATTTTACTGCGCGGAATAACAAAATCCACTTTCAAACAATTGTGAAAGTGGATTGAAAGTGCATTATTCTGCATGTGCGGGAGACAGAGAGGTCGAATCCCCACTTGAAATTTGCACGCAGATCCAAACCTGTTCGTTGTGAAACCGTGTCCTCTTCATCGGAGTTTCTCCCTCCCCACCGCAGCAAGCACACAGCAGACACACCCGGTTGCAGAACTCTTAGCAATCCCCACTACCAGGCGAGCTCGCTTCGCCGGTCTACCCTGATTGGCTGGCGTGCCTTGATGGGGTGGGACCTTTCCCCACTGCGGAAACGTACATTGTAGGGGCGTGATCAAAAAAACCAGCGTGTAAAAGTTTAACGTTTAACTGTTTAACTGTGCAAACAGTTAATCGTTACCTGTGTAAACCATTAACGATTCAAAGTTACACGTTTGACTGTTTAACGTTTGCATCCCCTTCTGCTGGCCGATTTCCGCAAAAGCGGAAACGAAACCAAGGAAAGGCTGAGTGTGCATCGCAGTGCTGATTGGTTGGCCGAATTCCGCGCCACACTCCAGGGTGGGAAACGGGTCAGGGTTTCAACCCTCATCCCTCCCCTCGGATCAGCCCTGAACAGTGTCGATGGGGTCTGTGCCACTTGCAACCAGGTCCTGCCGGAACGCGGATTAACGGGGAGAACGAGCGCCAGAAACGGAATCTGCCACGCAAGCCATGGGGAGGTCGTCCCTCAAACCTGGTTAGTTTGTGTTCCGAAACCTGGCTAAGACGGTAGTGGGGATTCGACCAGAGAGAGAACTTTCCCTGAAGTGGGTTTTCTGGGCTGTGTGGCTGTGGTCTGGTAGTTTGTTTCACCTGCATCTATAGCTGACATCTGTAGAGGCATATTCAAAAACTAGCAGCAGCGCCCAATTGGGGGGAGATGCAATAGGCCTCAGCAAAGGATGGGAGGGGGGGGGGAAAGCATCTTCCCCCTCAATGGGCTTAACTGAGGCCAAAGCGCCCCCCCCTCCGCTCCTGGCATGATGCTTTGCGCCTTCCTGGGCTTGCGGGGGGTGGGAGAAATGGGAAAGGCATGGCTCAACATGGGGGGAGGTATGGAAAAATAAGGAACATTTTGGGAGAAGTGGAGTTTGGATTTATACCTCACCTTTCTCACCTGTAAGGAGACTCAAGGCAGCTGACAAGCTCCTTTCCCTTCCTCTCCCCACAACAGACACCTGGTGAGGTCGGTAGGAGAGTTCCAAAGAGCTTGTAACTCACTAGCCCAAGGTCACTCAGCAGGCGTCATGCGTAGGAGCAGGGAAAGAAATCCAGTTCACCAGATAAGAGTCTGCCGCTTCTTCCTAAGCCTCCCAGAATGAAAAAGAAACCCGTCTTTGAATTATTAATAACTGCAAGTGTCATTAAAGGCATGAATTGGGGAGAAATTCATTATTAGCAGGCAGGCATGAGTAGGTGGGGTTTTTTGGGGGGGTGGGGAGGCTGGAAGCGGGGTGGAAACCGGCAAGAGAATCTGCAGCATATCAGACGAAGACTGGCAGGCGTTGGTGAAGAACACTTCAAAAACCTCTGTTGTGCTGCAATTGAACAGAAAGCTTCTTAAAGAGGCCTTTCCAGCGGCGTCTGCCTCCGCGAACGCATGCATAATTTCGCAAAGGAGAACTGGTGAATATTAACTCCCTCCGTGTTGATTTCTTTCATGTCGTGGGGGTTGTTGCAAGACCGAGGGGGGAAATGCTGGAGAAACTCTTTTACGTTTTGTCAAGGATATAAAGCTTTACATGTTTCCTGTGTTCCTCAGATTGTTTGATGAGGCTGTCGAGAAAGGCGTCGTGCCGCATTCGGTCCTGGACTACGTTTCGGCTGCTAAATGAAGCCAACCCTCCTATTGGGGTGGAGAACAGATGCTCCGCTACAATTGAACAGCCTCTAAAAGCGCAGAGCATCTTGGCTATGGTGAAATTCAATTGCTATGTAAAGCCCGTGGAGGAACCCCAGTATATATGTAGAGAAGAGCAGTCCATTGTGATAGAAATGGACACCCCCTGCCCTCAGCACTCACAGGAAGAGGAAATCTGGTCCTACTACTTACCATAGAGCCAGTGTCTGGGAGCAGCTTTCAGAATCCTCCACCACTTGGCCTGGCATGGATCTCTTTCCAGATGGGGCTGCCCCAGAGGTGGGATCCAGCAGGTTCTCACAGGCCCTTTCCCCACTCACTGTTTGCTGCGTGCTACTCTTGCTGAGTAGCGCGGGGTCCAACTGCACTCCCCACTACTGGGGCGGCTACAACGCAGCCGCCCTGACTCTGCTGCTCTTGCGCCCCCTCAGCGCGGGTCATTCTGGCACTGCTCAAAACGGCGCCTTTTCATGACCCCGTGCAGGGTGCTGGGCAGTGGGGAAGCCCGGGGAACATGACCCTCACGCTAAAAAGATCCTGGACCAGATGAAACGGACGTCATTTTAAAAGTGGGGAAACGGCCACAGGTTCCCAAGAGTAGGTTACTAATTATTTGTGTGTGCTGAGAGGGGGTTACTAATTGGTGATTTTGCCACGGGATTTTTGCCTGAGTTACGCCCCTCCTCTCAGCAGTAGCACGCAGAACTGGAAGCAGTCTAGCAGGAGGTGCACCGGCGTGCGTCCTTGCCACAGCCCCGCCCAGGAATGCCCCGCCCCATCATGCCCCGCCCTGCCCCCATCATGCCCTGCCCAGCCCCATTGGTGCTACGCCACAGTTTAAATCTCACCACCAGGGGAACCTGTTACTAAAATTTTTGGATCCCACCACTGGGCTGCCCACAAGCCCGTGCAGGTAACATTTCCCAATGAGGTTGTGTAACCTCAGCTTGTGGGTTCTGTGGGGCAGTACTTGGAATGAGTTGCAACAACAATTTTTAAACAACAAAATGGTTTACTTTTCTTTACAATTAACACTTTTAAAACATCAACATTTAACGTTACAATTCAAGGTCCTGTTCAGGTTGCATTTCAAGTCCTTCTATTTACAGTCTACTGATATTGCCAAGTCCAAATCTTCTTTGCAAGTTGGCTGGCTCCTGAAGACTCCAAGGGCTTGATGAACAGGTTGCAACATGATGAAGGTCTCCAGGAGAACTCTCACCCATTACAACCACAAAAGAAACCCTTAACAAGGTGTTAAGGGCTTATAGAAATCAAGGTCCGAGTCTGGTAGCCTTGTTCTTCTGCAAAAGAGCTCTTTCAGCCTCTCTGCTGCTCCGAGTCTCCACCCCTTACTGGGTCAACCCATTCTGGGCCAACCCATTCTGGGCATGGGGGTTACAGTTGCTTGCCAGTCAGTGCAGATAGCCTTTTCTTGATGGGGCTGCCCACCAGCCAGTGCAAATAACATTTCTCATTGGGGCTGTCTGACAGCCAGTGCAGGTAACTTTTCCCGGCAGGGCTGTCCACTAGCCAATGCAGGCAGTGGGCACCATTGGTGTCATAATCAAAGGGGATTGAGACCTCTGGCTGAAAAAGCAAACTGTCTCTGCATAATGCGACCCCTTCTCAGAGGTGGGATCCAGCAGGTTCTCACCAGTTCCCGAGAGTGGGTTACTAATTATTTGTGTGTGCCGAGAGGGGGTTACTAATTGGGTCCGCTTTTCCATCTCCGCGCCCTCGCCTCCCTGAGAGGCATCCTGCCTTTGAACGTGAAGGTCCCATATAGCAATCGCGACTAATAATGTAACTCCCTGAGCTGGGTTAATCCCTTTCAGGTACAGCAATTCATGGATTCTCAGCCTTTCGTGCCTTTTATTTCCCCAGTCTCTATCAAAGAACCTGTGTGTTTCACCAGTGCTGTGTTCCGATTTGTGAGTTGGGGCATTTTCTATAATGTGATGATGATTTAGAAATGACCTGGTGCAAAAAAAAATGTTGGGGTCATGGTGGGGTGGCTGCCCATGGAGGGGGCATCCGACTCAGGTTTTGCCCAGGGCTCAGGTTTGCCTAGGTACGCCTCTGCCCCCTTTGCTGAGGGGGGGCTGGCGAGGGAACCTGTTACTAAAATTTTTGGATCCCACCACTGCCCCTTCTCATACTTTTCAACGACTGGACCATGCACACAGTTACTCATCATAAAGTATCCCTGGATCCGTTTCCACTGGTAGCTGTTAGTAGCCCATTGTAGTCCTGGTAGTTATTAGTAGCCTATTAGCTACTACTAACTGGCAGCTGTTAGAGGCCCATTAGCTTGGCTACGAGCTAACTCCCCACTGGAACAGGGTAGGGATGGGAAAAGAGGCTCAGTTCTCCTTTCGTCCCTTGCTCCGACCTGACTCTCCACTTTCGTCTCTCTTTGGTTCACCTGTAAATTACGCCACGCTCGCAGCCCTCAGCACCTCGGAATATTTCCAGGCTTGAAAACTATTTCTAATGAAAATGACCTTGTCGCAGACTGGAAACTTGGGCTTTTTCTAAGGTGGTGTGAAAGAACACTGGGGGGGTGGGCGATTCCAAACCCCCTCTGCCTTGAAGATGTTACAAACCACGGAGCAAGGTCTTTCCCCTCTTCCCCCTTCTCGACTCCCCCGCTGCACCGTCTCTCGGCTCTCCCTACTTGTAAATAATTATTCTATTAATTATTATTAATGGGAAAGGGGCCCAGGGAAGGTGTTTGCTGATCACAGGCGGCGTCCCTCGCTGCTGGAAACATCTTTACTGCTCGGGGGAAGAAGACTTTCCTTGTGGCGACCGAGTAATTATGTGATGTTTGCGGCTTTGCCCGGTGTGTATAATTTTTGATGAACGAGGCCCGCAGGCATTTGCTCAGATGGCCAGTTGTTTTGATTGTAACAGCTTTTGATT